>NC_138127.1:90541970-91151070 GCF_964188305.1 Podarcis bocagei
AACAAACAAAATGAATTTTAACAGGGAGAAATGTAAAGTATTGCACTTGGGCAAAAAAAATGAGAGGCACAAATACAAGATGGGTGACACCTGGCTTGAGAGCAGTACATGTGAAAAGGATCTAGGAGTCTTGGTTGACCACAAACTTGACATGAGCCAACAGTGTGACGCGGCAGCTAAAAAAGCCAATGCAATTCTGGGCTGCATCAATAGGAGTATAGCATCTAGATCAAGGGAAGTAATAGTGCCACTGTATTCTGCTCTGGTCAGACCACACCTGGAGTACTGTGTCCAGTTCTGGGCACCACAATTCAAGAAGGACACTGACAAACTGGAACGTGTCCAGAGGAGGGCAACCAAAATGGTCAAAGGCCTGGAAACGATGCCTTATGAGGAACGGCTAAGGGAGCTGGGCATGTTTAGCCTGGAGAAGAGAAGGTTAAGGGGTGATATGATAGCCATGTTCAAATATATAAAAGGATGTCACATAGAGGAGGGAGAAAGGTTGTTTTCTGCTGCTCCAGAGAAGCGAACACGGAGCAATGGATCCAAACTACAAGAAAGAAGATTCCACCTAAACATTAGGAAGAACTTCCTGACAGTAAGAGCTGTTCGACAGTGGAATTTGCTGCCAAGGAGTGTGGTGGAGTCTCCTACTTTGGAGGTCTTTAAGCAGAGGCTTGACAACCATATGTCAGGAGTGCTCTGATGGTGTTTCCTGCTTGGCAGGGGGTTGGACTCGATGGCCCTTGTGGTCTCTTCCAACTCTATGATTCTATGATTCTATGATTCTATGATTCTACTTCCTGGGGGGGAACTGCGCCGCTTTGCTGGCGGCCTCCCTCCCTTCCCCTGCCAGCTTGGGGGAGGCTCAGGAGCGGTGGGCGGGCGCCACGCTGCGTAAGGCCATGAATATAAGCCACACTTGTATTCTGCATGGACGGAATATGGGGAAAAAAGTGTGGCTTATATTCGAGCCAATACAGTATTACCCTGTATTCTTCAATGTTGATGCAAATTACTGGGATTTTTGGGTGGGAGGATGGGCCATCTTGCTGGACTAATACCAAACCTGGAATGTCTTTGTTCTTCTTTGCTTCAGCTTAGATCAAAGAAAATCCTAACGTTTATACAAGGATTTCATGAAGATACTTTTATTTTTTTTAAGTAACACCTAGGAGGCAGGCTATAATTTTATGCTTGCAGCACCCTGCCCCGTTCATATTCATCTTGAGTTTTGTTTGTTTGTTTTAAATCAATTACTGCATTTTAAAATATATATTTTTGCCAAGTTGCTCAGAGCAGTTAGAATGGCTTCTCTCCCCACTTTTATACTTAAAGCAATCTTGTGAGCTAGATTAGAGGGGGAAGAGAGAAAGAGTGAGCTACTGGCCAAAAGTTGCTCAGTGAACTTCACGGTTGAGTAGGAATTTGAAACCAGAGCTAGACCCACATTGCAACACCTTCTGTTTGCAAGGCAGGGCTTTACTAGAATTTTTTGCAAACACAATTGCTGCTCATCGGATACCATGTATGGAATTCCTTGTTGATAACCCAAGTCCATGTTGCGTGCCACTGGGAAGCATAATGAAAAGTGAGAAGATCTACATGGCGTTTGAAAAGTCTTTAAAACCTAGGTCTGGGCATGAGCATATGTACACATGTTCAGGCAGTTGGGCACAGACAATGGACGTACCCCCCTCCCCAGCCTTTCTGAACTACCCTAGCTCTATATTGGAGAAACAGATAAACATTAGGCTTGAGAGAGCCTAAACTTAGATTTAAAGGATTCTGAGCCCAGGAATTTGTTTTGTGTAGCAGAACTGAGTGGAGATCACACAAAAATAAATTTCTGGTTATCCCAAACTCTGCTTAATTCAGCAGTATAATTTAGGGTGGTAGTGAAGAGTTATATATCCCAATTGATTTCCATGGGTATATGGGTTTTTCAGAATGTTTCTGACCTCAGCACTGACCAAACCCAAAAGTTCAGGAAGGTTGACACCTCATGTGCCTTTAGACTTTAAACATTATGTGTTCATATGCCTCAAAGCAGGTCATTGACTTCTGAACTTAATTCAAATAGAATAGAATAGAAAATTCTGGAATAATAATAATACTTCTTGTCTAATAACACACACCTCCCTTTTTATTACCATGCCATAAAATATATTTTAAGAGGAACTGAAACATCTTGTTCTAATAACAAAAAAAACTCTCTACTATATACCAGCCTTTCAAGTGACCCTCCATGTTGCTTGTGATAATAACCTTTTATTGATGGAAATACCAATTTACTGTCAGTAACTGATTTATAATGCTACTGGTCATTCTAAGATGGTTTCCTACAGCATCTTTTGCCAGGTTGTCAATAACAAGGAAATTACTTGTAATGGGATGTTTCAGAGTAAAATTATGGCAACAGAGTTTTTGGATACGGCATTTTGAATTTGGAGATGTTTGAGGTTTTCTTGATACGTTGACTGCAGTGCTGATTAGATCAGCATTAACAGGAGTCATATCTGTTGCACCTTTGCTTTTCTTTGTGTCTACATTGTTAGCTTAATTTCCCCCCCCCCAAAAAAAAATGGTTGTAAACATGCACTCCATGGAGAAAGTAGCATGTCAGAATATGCTTCCATGGCCCAACATTAGTTAGTATTTTAAATCTGCTCAATGCAGATTTGGTGAGTCCAGTACTACTATGACAACAGCATGCTATGAACAACCTCGTCTTCCATTCCATCAGTTACACATACTGGATTTTTTTAAAAAAGTACCGTATTTTTCACTCTATAACACGCACCAGAACATAACACGCATGTAGTTTTTAGAGGAGGAAAATCCGTAGGCATGCCACCCGTAGGCATTCCCTCCATAACACGCACAGACATTTCCCCTTACTTTTTAGGAGGAAAAAAGTGAGTGTTATGGTGCAAAAAATACGGTAATTAGAAGTGCACTGTGAGTGTGTGGAAGATTATAATTCTAAACACCACACCAGTAATTGTCTCTTTCTTAAGAAATGGGAGTCAGCGTGGTCACTGGAGAGAAGCAAGTTTAATTCTCAGTTCAGCCATGAACTGATTGCCCAGTTATAATCGTCGTCACCACATTTTCCATAAATACATTGTTCTCAGAGTGGCTCTCAGAAAATAAAGTAATGTAACAACACATGTTAATGATAAAAAAGAGCCATAAAGCACAGCAACGGCAATGCATTGCAATACTGTATAGCATTGTTGAACTATCCCTTAACATTTAATTTTAAAGCACATCAAAAGTTTAAATAAGCATAAAACACAAAAAGCATAAAGTAGACCAATTAATAATGTCACTACAGTTAACACCAACACTGTATGCGTATTAAGCAGCGGTTCATATTAAGTGGGAGAAGAGGGAGATTTATAACAGCCAACAAAATCTAACTACCATTTGCAAGAACCTCAAGGCAGACTGACCATGCTATATCCACACATGCAGAGTTAAAATGTTGGCACTAGAAGTCCCATGCTTGCCTCAGAGGAAACCGCTCTCTTTCTTGTGTCTCAGCTCTAGCTCGGAGTCTCTGTTGTTCTTTTTTTAAAAGTACAGTCATACCTTGTGTTGCGTTCCGCTCTTGTTACGGACTTTCAGCTTACGAATGCGGCAAACCTGGAAGTGTTTACTTCTGGATTTGCCGCATGCGCAGAAGCGATCTGAGCGCTTTGTGCACGTGTAGAAGCACTCAATCGCGCCGCGCACATGCGCCAAAGAGGCGCTCTAGTTGAGGAATTTTCGGGGTGCAGGCGGCACCCCGAAACGGATTAAGTCCGCAACTAGAGGTACCACTGTATTCTGACACAGTTAAAGTTAGCTCTGATGAAACCAGGGCTTTTTTTAAAGCCAAAACTCAGTTCTGGCACCTCTCAGATGGGCGCCATTGCCATTATAAGAAAATAAGGGAGGCGTTCATTGTGAGTTCCAGCACTTCTTTTTCTAGAAAAATAGCCCTGGATGAAGCCCTGTTGAAACAAATTGCATCATTTTTGTGAGCATGTGGCTAATTAATCGTACAATCCTACAAACCTCTACTCAGAAATATATCGTGCTGAATGCCAGTGGGCTTACTCCTGGGAGAGATTTGGTCTAAGACTTGCAGCCCAAATCCAACTGCTGGTTAGATTTACATAGAAGTAGGCTGCACTGATTCAATAAAAACTTCCTTTCTGGTGTGTAAAACAGCAGTCCTACCCATTATATATGGACCCAGAGGCAAAGCTTCTGGGCTGAACAGAGGCGTTTTCTTCTTACCAAAACTTCTAAATAGTATCTTGCACACCCACACACCCACCAACAATAACCCTACTTAAATGGAATTAAGAACATAAGAAAAGCCCATCTGTGTAAGACCAAGGCCTATCTAGTCAATCACCTGTAAATATTTTGAGGTATTTGGAAATGGGACTTTTTTAAATAAATCAAAATCTATCAATCACTATTCCCCTCCCCACCCTATGCCATGGTATAATGCAGGCATGTCCAAAGTCCGTTTAGGGGGCCGTTTCGATTTAATCCGGCCCCTGTGGCAGTATATGTCCTGGGGTAAAATCCTTTAAAAAAGCTCATTGGGGTAAAATTGGGGTAAAGCATTGGGGTAAAATTGGGGGGGGGGAGCTCAACAACTTCAATCCTAAAAAACTTTGGTCGGCCCTCACACATGTTCACTTCATCAAATCTGGCCCTCTTTGGAAAATGTTTGGGGACTCCTGGTAGAATGTATTTAGGTGTATGTTTTTAAATGGAAGTTGCTTGGAGACCATTTAGGTAACACGTGACTAATAAGGTTACAACCACTGCCATTACTAATATCCTGTGTGGATCAACAGAGCCAAGTCTAGTCCAGGAGCAATATCTTTTGGTCTCCAAACCGCTGACCTGAAAGAATAAAAAGAAGTGGTGTGATTATGCTGTCTCCTTGAAAATGGGGTGCGGAAGTGTTCCAACTTGGGAAGTGGGATACCGCCTTCCCCCTTCCTCCCTTCTGGATGCGGTCATCCCAGAAAAGCTTGTTGCTGACCGGTAAACCTCTGAAAGATTATGTATTTGCGCAAGGGGACATGTCTTCAACCCCGTCCCAGATGGTGTTATTTTTGCAAGGTGGTGTCAAGGAAGCTAATACACTAGCTGGGTTCACTTTGGGTGAAGTTTTGGGACAGCAGAAGGCAAAGTCACAGGGAAAGTGGGAATTCACTGCAAAGAAAGAAATAAAGTTTTTGCTCTGGCACTTATGATAGCTGAGGGCTGGAGAAGAAACAATTAGCAAAGCAGTTGCTGGAGCAATTGTTGTTGTCATTTCTAACAAATACTGAATGAGCACCCACCCTCTCTCCTGTCCCTCCCACCCACCCACGCAAAAAACAGAGAGAGCTGTTGGCAAAGAGAGGGAGGGAGACCTGAGTTTAATCTGATTTCCGTCAGGTACGCAACGTTCTGGAGTACAGCCCACTGGCAAAAACATGTGTAGCACCAGGAATGTTTTCTGGTTGGTTTGGCGCCAGCAACCGAGGTCTGCTTGTTAGCTGGAGTTCACACAGGCTGCTTGCCAGGCCTGCGCAGAATACTGTCTCCTCTGACTTCCTGTGGTCTTGCATAATGTTTCCTAGCTGCTGGTTATAGCTGTGTGCGTTAGGTCCAGCTGCTCCGCTCTCCAACGTCATACATTTCAGAGGCGTGGTGGTGTTGCAAACTTTGGCCCAAGCGTGTGTCCTTACCTGAGGTGCTTACCTGAGGGTCACCTGGGGAGACTGCTTGCCAGTGGCATGGTTCGTGCTGATGGTTGCAGTTTGAAGCTCTGAGTCAGAAGTTGGGAAATGTGTAGGATGTGCTTTGGGCCGTAGAAGTGTGCATTGAAGCCCAAGGCAAAGTTAAAGCAACCAGGCTGAATCAACCAGAAAAAGGTATTTGGTAGACAAGACTTGGGACGCGGGTGGCGCTGTGGGTTAAACCACAGAGCCTAGGACTTGCCGATCAGAAGGTCGGCAATTCGAATCCCCGTGATGGGGTGAGCTCCCGTTGCTCAGTCCCTGCTCCTGCCAACCTAGCAGTTCGAAAGCACATCAAAGTGCAAGTAGATAAATAGGTACTGCTCTGGTGGGAAGGTAAACGCTGTTTCCGTGTGCTGCTCTGGTTCGCCAGAAGCGGCTTAGTCATGCTGGCCACATGACCCGGAAGCTGTACGCCAGCTCCCTCAGCCAATAAAGCGAGATGAGCACCGCAACCCCAGAGCCAGCCACAACTGGACCGAATGGTCAGGGGTCCCTTTACCTTTAGACAAGACTTAGATGGCTTTAATTCTGTTTTGCTGTAATTATGTCCTCAGCACATACATATATACATAGCTAAGCAAATACAGTGGTACCTCAAGTTTTCGAGCATCTCGGAAGCCAAATGTTTCGGTTTTGGAACACCGAAGACCTTCTGAAGTGAATGCTTCCGTTTTCGAACGCGCCTCAGAAGTCGAATGGCTTCCGAGGTGCGTTTCTCAGTTTTCTCAATTGAATTTGCTGACCGCCCATTGCGCCTCGGTTGTCGAACGTTTTGGAAGTCGAACGTTTTTCTGGAACGGATTACGTTCGACAACTGAGGTACCACTGTATTTTGCTCTCACGTGTGGAAATCCAACAGTGCTTTTAGACAAGCAGCAAAACAGACTAGCCTGCCATTCTCTCCCAAGTGAAGGATTCCACCATAAGAGTATAAGAAGAGCCTGCTGAATCAAGCCAATGGTCCATTAGCCCAGCATCCTGTTCTCACAGTGGCCAACCAGTGGCCTGTGGGAAGCCTGCAATCGGGATTCGGACACAAGAGCACTCTTCTCTCCTGTGGTTTCCAGCAACTGGTCTTCAGAAGTATTGTTGCCTTCAGCGTTCACAATTCACCAGGCGCACTTTGCCCCTGGGTATCGGCCACTTGCGACCAAGTGAAGATGCCCAGGTGCCAGGATGTCGCCTGAGGTCTCCCCCATCTGGAGGTGCATGCCTGGGCATCACTGGATCTTGGTTGTTTTCAAACACTAGCAACACATCCTGTAGAATTCTATCCATTGTATTTTATCTGCGCAATCAGATAAACCAAAAAGTTAGGAACCAAAAAGTCATATTGAAAAAGACGACTTTTGAGCTGCCTGGTCCCCAAATATCAACTAGGCAGTCCAATTTGGCAGCTGTAACCCTGATTTAAGGAGCCATTTGGTGCCTAACTTGTATATATCTGAATTTCTAACACTGGCTGCCTCCAGATGTGAGGAGGAGCATAGCTATCATGGTTTATAGCCATTGATAGCACTCCCCATTGTGAATTTGTCTAATCCTCTTAAAGCCATCCAAGTTAGTGACCATCACTACCTCCTGTGGGAACAAATGCCATTGTTTAACTAAGTGCTTCGCAAAAAGATACAGTCATACCTCGGGTTACAGATGCTTCAGGTTTTGTTTTTTCAGGTTACAGATGCTCCAAAACCCAGAAGTACCGGAATGGGTTACTTCCGGGTTTTGGAGGTCACGCGCGCAGACACGCCACTGTGGTTACAAATGTGCATCCCACACGGATCGTGTTCGCAACCTGAGTGTCCACTGTACTTTCTTTTTTTTGTCCTGAATCTTCTGACTTTTGTTTTTTTCATTAGATTTATTTTTGATTTCATAGAATCATAGAATCATAGAGTTGGGAGAGACCACAAGGGCCATCGAGTCCAACCCCCTGCCAAGCAGGAAACACCATCAGAGGACTCCTGACATATGGTTGTCAAGCCTCTGCTTAAAGACCTCCAAAGAAGGAGACTCCACCACACTCCTTGGCAGCAAATTCCACTGTCGAACAGCTCTTACTGTCAGGAAGTTCTTCCTAATGATTTATATTTCGAGTTAACTGAAATCAGGATTGATTTAGTTATTCTTATATTTAAAGGGTAACTTAGATTTATGGCATCATCTGCCTGCTTCCTCAAAAGTAAGCAAGTTCAGTGTGGTTTGTTGCCAAGTAAATATGCACGGAATTAAGTTTTGTTTTTGCTGTGTTTCTATTGATTTAATGATGGCGGCTTGGTTTTTATGGTTTCTGTAAACCTGCTTTGACGCCACCGTCGAATAAAAAGATGGCCTGTATGTTTTAAAAAATACCAACGAAGCATTATTTTCTCTCTTCCCCACACAAACACACCTCTTAGGCTCATTAAATCACAAAGTTCCTGGTTACCTGGGAAAGAGCCAGCTTGGAAAAACTATGGATGAAGAGGCTGTGGTGCAAATAAGGGCTTGGAGGGTTATGGAATCTACAGAGCACCTAATATATAGCACTACTCAAATGTAAACAATTGGCTTTGGGCACCTAAGCTGGATAGGTAGGAACTAGAGGATCTGTTGTGAAGGTCAGCTCCTGAAGTGGCAGCCTGTTATATCCAAACATAGACGGAAACCTCCTCCTTGATTTCAGGAACAATCACTCAAAATTTGGTGACAATATCTTAGGTAAAGATACCCCTGACCGTTAGGTCCAGTCGCGGATGACTCTGGGGTTGCGGCGCTCATCTTACTGTATAGGATGAGGAGCTGGCGTTTGTCCGCGGACAGTTTTTCTGGGTCATGTGGCCAGCATGACTAGTGGTGAAACCAGAGCAGCACACAGAAACGCTGTTTACCTTCCCGCTGGAGCAGGACCTATTTATCTACTTGCACTTTGACGTGCTTTCAAACTGCTAGGTGGGCAGGATCTGGGACTGAACAACGGGAGCTCACCCTGTTGCGGGGATTCGAACCGCCAACCTTCTGATTGGCAAGCCTTAGGCTTTGTGGTTTAGACCAGATTGATCTCAGGAACAATCACGCAAAATTTGGTGACAATATCTTAAGAGGTGTGCAAATACAGCATGAGCAAGCACTTTCCCAAAACATATAATGGAGTGTATTGCTGTTGTTTGTTTGTTTGTTTTAAACTGGGAACCTATGCTGAAGAGTGGCTCATAAGTTCTCTAAACAAATACTGTACAGTTGTACCTTGGAAGCTGAACACCTTGGCTCCTGAGCAAATCGGCTCCCAAATGATCGAAACCTGGAAGTGAGTGTTCCGGTTTTCAAACAATTTTTGGAAGCTGGATGTCCGGCGCAGCTTCTGCGGCTTCTGATTGGCTGCAGCCATTATGGGGAACAAAGGAAGTGGATCTGTGCAAGACAGCAAAGGGGTGGGGCCCATTCCCCAACTCTTGGTTAGTTAGAAGGACTAAGGCAGAGTTGAGAGCAGAGAGTTTGAGAGCAGCAAACTGGGAACCCAGAGAGAGCGACGTTTGACCCAAGCTAGGGGGGAAGCAAAGCCCTCTCGGGGGTATTAATGCTGTGAACCCCTCCATCATAGTTTCAGGTTGTATATGTGTGTGAATAAACCATATATTTGCTGTGCCTCATTCCAAAAGGAAACCTGAGCCCTGGATGGAACCCTTAGACTCTTGCACCGCTCTGAGATTGGCATATTGTGCAACAGTATGTTCATACTCAGGGACGTGGTTGGCGCTGTGGGTTAAACCACAGAGCCTAGGACTTGCCAATCAGAAGGTCGGCGGTTCGAATCCCCGCGACGGGGTGAGCTCCCGTTGCTCAGTCCCTGCTCCTGCCAACCTAGCAGTTCAATAGTATGTCAAAGTGCAAGTAGATAAATAGGTACCCCTCCGGTGGGAAGGTAAACAGTGTTTCCATGCGCTGCTGTGGTTCACCAGAAGCAGCTTAGTCATGCTGGCCACATGATCCAGAAGCTGTATGCCGGCTCCCTCAGCCAATAAAGCGAGATGAGTGCCGCAACCCCAGAGTTGGTCACGACTGGACCTAATGGTCAGGGGTCCCTTTACCTTTACCTTTATGTTCATACTGGAGAATATTTGCTTGTGTGTTGATGTTTGGTTATGGTGGGTCATCCAGTGCTAGGTTTAGGAAGGATTCCTAGAGAAGATATAGGGTGGCCGTGTGGCCTACTTTCAGGAGACAGCGATCGAAAGCCTGTGGCCGTCCATATGTTGTTGGCTGGGGATGATGCAAGTTATACCCAGAGGTCTGCATGTTCTCTGCCCTTGCTTTGTTCAAAGGGCTGCCCAATCCAAGTCTGCTTTAAAGGTACCCAAGCATAAGAAGGAGAAAAGAGGCCTTGAAGTTGCCCATCAACTGCTGGCACCAGGACAGCAGATTAAGCAGGTCACAGTTTTCCTCATTGTGGTGCAATGCACTGTGTTCCTATTTTAATAAAAATTCCTTCCAGTAGCACCTTAAAGACCAACTAAGTTAGTTCTTGGTATGAGCTTTCGTGTGCATGCACACTTCTTCACTTCTGAAGAAGTGTGCATGCACACGAAAGCTCATACCAAGAACTAACTTAGTTGGTCTTTAAGGTGCTACTGGAAGGAATTTTTATTTTGACTATGGCAGACCAACACGGCTACCTATCTACTTCCTATTTTAATGATTATAATCATTATAATAGATTATTATAAAAGACTGTACCCCTTCATAGATACCTGCCTGGGTTGTGAGATCTTTAGGGGCTCACATAGGGACACTTGGTGGGGATGTGTGTGGGAAAAGGCCTTCCCAATGGCTGCTCCCAGACTTTGGAATTCCCTCCGTAGAAAAGTTAAACTAGCTCCCTTCTTGTCCCCCCGCTGGCAGGTGAAGATTTAGTTGTTCCAACAGGCTTTTGAGAACTGATTGAATTTAATGAAAGGGCTGGTGGTGCCACACTGTTTGTATTGTAATTATTTGATTGGTTTTAGTAGATTTTATATATGTGCATAGTTTTACTTATAACAATATTTAACAATCTTTTTTAATGATTTCCCCCCTGTTTTTAGCGGTTCTCTCTCATGCATGCTGTATTGAGTCCCTTCAGGGAAAAGGGTGGAGTGTAAATGAATAAATGATATTAATAAATTCTAGATTTGCATCCAAACATACATAGATACAGTGGTACCTCAAGTTACATACGTTTCAGGTTGCAGACTCCGCTAACCCAGAAATAGTACCTCGGGTTAAGAACTTTACCTCAGGATCAGAACAGAAATCATGTTCCGGTGCGGCGGTGGCAGCAGGAGGCCCCATTAGCTAAAGTGGTGCTTCAGGTTAAGAACAGTTTCAGGATAAGAACAGACCTCCAGAACAAATTAAGTTCTTAACCCGAGGTACCACTGTACGTATACAGTGGTGCCTCGCAAGATGAAAAAAATCCGTTCCGCGAGTCTCTTTGTCTTGCGGTTTTTTCATCTTGCGAAGCAAGCCCATTAGCGGATTAGCGCTATTAGCGGCTTAGCGGGTTTAGCGGATCAGCTGATAAGCGGCTTAGCGGATCAGCTGATAAGCGGCTTAGCGGATCAGCTGTTAAGCGGCTTAGCGGATCAGCTGATAAGCGGCTTAGCGGCTTGGGAAAAAGGGGGGGAGGAAAAAAAACCCACAGGAACTCGCAAGACATTTTCGTCTTGCGAAGCAAGCCCATAGGAAATTCGTTTTGCGAAGCACCTCCAAAACGGAAAACCCTTTCGTCTAGCGGGTTTTCCGTCTTGCGAGGCATTCGTCTTGTGGGGCACCACTGTACATAGATATAGATAGATAGATAGATAGATAGATAGATAGATAGATAGATAGATAGATATGTATAGACTTCTTCTTCTCCCCCCCCTTTCTGTACAAATATGTTTTTTAAGCTTGGATAGACTATTCAGGCTTGCAATCCGACACAGGGTTTCTGAGTGTTTAGGTTTTGTTTCGTTTTGTTTCTGACTCACATGTGATCTGTATTTAGATTAGCACGTGGCCACACAAAGTAATCTGCTTTCCAACATGGGGAAACACCCTTCTCCTGACTTATGTAACTGCAGTGCTGCACTGTTCCAGCTAGCGAAGCCGTCTGATCTCAGCAGAGAAAGAAGTGCTGGAGCAACATCTCGGCAGGAGCTCCTTGTTTATGTCACTTAGCTGTTCTTGTGGTGCAGAGATACTTCTGCCTGCCAGAAGCATGCTTGGGGCAGATAAGTCTATATCTAAAGGTGCCTGTGCTCAGAGATAAAAGAGAGTCGATGGCTGAATGCTGGAAGCTTTCTGCCCTGTATGCTGGTATCCTCTCCCTGCCAGGGGTGCCAACTTGAATAAAATTGGGTGGGTGGGTGTGTGCCAGATAAGCCTTGCCCCCACATATTCGATCACATGACGCAATGCATGCACACCGTTTGAATGGCAATGCCCATCAACTTGGGGGAGGCTCAGCCCCCTCAAATATTTTATTGAGGAGGCTGAAGACCCCTAGGAGTTGGCTTCTGTGCTCACTGCTGAAGTTCTTGTTTCATCTTCAAAGGCAAAGTGTGTGAAAATCCTAGCAGGTTCCCTGTCCAGCCCATGCACTAAATTTTAAGCCTGGATTCATTAAGGTTTAGGCCCATGATCTGTAGGGAGTCTTGAGCACTGGAGAGTGTGAAACAGCATTGATGCAAATGTGCTTCAGAGGTCAGGGCCAGACATGTGGGCACCTTAGGTGAACCCCAAATGGTGCCTCCCTTCCAGGGAAGAAGGGGAAAATGGAGATCGGGAACAAGTGTGGGGAGTGAAGATCTATATTGGGAACAAAGTGAGGAAATCAAATCAACCCTACCCAGCTGTTGAAGTGGAACTTCTGGAGCAGAGCCCGTGGGCTGTAGCAATGTTTGCAGCAGAGGCATCAGGAATCACCTATTATTGATAGTCAAAATAAAAAAATTCCTTCCAGTAGCACCTTAAAGACCAACTAAGTTAGTTCTTGGTATGAGCTTTCGTGTGCATGCACACTTCTTCAGATACCTGAAGGAATATCTGAAGGAGTATCTGAAGAAGTGTGCATGCACACGAAAGCTCATACCAAGAACTAACTTAGTTGGTCTTTAAGGTGCTACTGGAAGGAATTTTTTTATTTTGACTATGGCAGACCAACACGGCTACCTATCTGTAACTATTATTGATAGGAATTGAATCAGATTTCTCCCCTGTTCCAAGCGAAACAGCACTCAGGCCAGTGATTAACTGAGGCTCTGAAACCTTTATTTGATTGAGATGCTTCACCTTTATGTCATTGTTTCAAAGGAAAACACACTCTTTCCTACAAATAAGCATAATCGTTCTCTCCCCCGCCCCCCTAATCGCAGCAAGACATTTGCTTACCACAGCTTTGATTCCATCTGTCTCATACAGGAAGGATTACAAAGATAAGAGGTGCCACCTAAAAGCATCATCATCTCAGGATAGGAAATGGGGATCATAGAATCATAGAATTGTAAAGTTGAAAGGGACCGGATGGATGGGGATATAACTGTACAGGGGTAGGGCTGAGATTTGTGTTTGCTTACTTTCATATAGGGTGACCTAATCAAGCCTGGTATGCAAAAAAAGGCATTGAAAGGTCAAAGTACACAGAAAGGGAGCAGAATAAAGGTTAGCAGGTGATGCCTTGCTATTCATCCATATAGCTAATTTAACCCTGCACAGAAAACACGCATTCACCTTGATCCCAAGCTTTGGTGTACATCTGACGAAGTGGACTGTAATCCATGAAAGATAATGCCAGAATAAATTGGTATGGCTGCTTACACACCATACATTTAAAGCTCATTACTTCCCCCACAGATTCCTGGGAATTGCAGTTTACCCATCATAGAGCTACAGTTCCCAAAACTACAGTTCCCAGGCTTTTTCCAGGAGAAGCCCGGGCTGTGCTCTAAATGTAAGATGTGTGGTGCCATAAGAGTCTTTTCTGTTTGTTTGATCCAGTGCATGAATAGCACTATTTAACATCTGGGGGCTTCCTTTTTTTATTTCATTGAGGACTGGGATTAATTTTCTTTTCAAGCTGAA
The DNA here is from genome assembly GCF_964188305.1 of Podarcis bocagei. Classification (NCBI taxonomy): domain Eukaryota; kingdom Metazoa; phylum Chordata; class Lepidosauria; order Squamata; family Lacertidae; genus Podarcis; species Podarcis bocagei. Next base: position 90,555,857 of record NC_138127.1, read on the forward strand.
GTTTGCCCTTCTTTTAAATATGATCTTTAAAATGGAAGCATGCATATGAATCAAACAGATTGAATTAAGGGTTGATATTCTATATCATGGGTAGGCAAACTAAGGCCCAGGGGCTGGATCCGGCCCAATCACCTTCTAAATCCGGCCCATGGATGGTCCCAGAATCAGCGTGTTTTTACATTAGAATGTGTGCTTTTATTTAAAATGCATCTCTGGGTTATTTGTGGGGCATAGGAATCGTTCATTCCCCCCCCCAAAAAAAAATAGTCTGCCCCCCGAGAAGGTCTGAGGGACAGTAGACCGCCCCCCTGCTGAAAAAGTTTGCTGACCCCTGTTCTATATACAAAAAGGGGTCAGGTCTGACTTGAGACCTGACTTCTGAAATCTGGGCATCCCATTCTCCACTACTGCAGGTACCAAGGCTACTTGCCCAGCTCAGGTTAATGAACATAAGTCACACTTTCTCCATCAATGTGCACAATGGCTAAGAAACTGAATGTCCTGTCTGAGCCTGTGACATGCACATCCCTGGCTGATAACAGCACTTGGCTGTGGGAGAGTTGTCTGTCATGTGCAGCAGTGATGACCATGCTGGTTCGGTTCTTGTTGCCCAACAGCTTACTGAGGATTGCAAATGTCGTCATCATCATAAGCCAAAAACGTACCACCCTGCATGCTTCATTCTGTGCTTTAAACCTTATTCCAGGTGCCTTTTCAGCAGCGGCACCAACTTAGTTGTTATTTGCGTTGGAAAAATTGTGCATGATTAACGGCATTTGCAAAATTAACTCTCAGCTCCTTTGGTCCTCAGACACAGCTTTGAGGGACTCTGGATACAACAGAGTCAGATTTGCAAGCAGGAGAAAAAGGTATAGGCAAATCTATCACCTGAGCTCTTTTGGGGTGTACTGCTCATGTGATTTACCATTACATAGTGTGTCACATTAGTGACACATATACCCAGTGGTTTTTTTTCTGAAAAAATAAATAAATGTTTAGGGGTACTCTCATTTTGACTCAAGAAAACAACCATTTTATGGTTCAAATTGGGAAAAATAAATACAGTAAATGGACAAAGTACAAAGATTCACAAAATGTTTAGGGGTATGCGTACCCCTGCGTACCCCCAGAAAAAAGCACTGCATATACTCCTCTGTCCACTTACGTAGGCTTTGAGAGCCTCCACACCCCTAGGTTCCCCCCCGTGATTCAGAACATACAGATTCGCCCCTTCATGCATTGCTGATGGGTTGGTGTTGATGACGATTTTATAAAACTCACTCAGCTTATAAATGAATGAACTTGGAAGTTTGGGGAAGCCTGGAAGCCTCTGTGACCAGGATCATAGCATTCTCCCCATCTTTGTATCAGATTGTCGTGACAATATGATCTGTGCTGCAGCAACTACTCTGCGTTTCGTCACCAGAGTTGGGGGGGAAACTAACATCTGGAACAGCCCTGAAAAGGGGGGCGGGGAAGCATAGAGGAGAGATTGGAGGTATTTCAGAGGAACCAAACCCTTTGGATTAAAGTCGGAACTCCAATTCGTGTCGAAATCTTGCCTTATAATAGCAGCCTACTCCACAAGGCCTTACAAATGAATGAGACAAGCGGCTCTAAATCCTCTGAGATGCTGTAACTGCTATGCAAAGAATTACTCATTAAAATGACTTAAATGGGAATTAAGGACTTTCAGAGGAGTGTGACTTTTGACTACCTCAGCTGTGAAATAGTCAGTTGGGACATTCCTGTTCTAATCTTCCTCGAAGGGCGGTGAGGTTGGCAGAACGGACAGAAGGTTATATTGCAATACACAGAGGTGCTTGTTTTTTTGAGCCAACACCAAACAACATTACTGGTTGTTGCAAAACATTTCAGCAAAGAGAGAGTCTAAAGACCCTGCATTTATAGAAGTGACAGAGAAACAAGGCCACTGGTTCTTTTTGAATGTGTGAAATGGCGTTCCCCTTTTTTTTGTTTCCGCCAAAGTTTTTTGGGGAGCTTCTTGAAAGAGAGTGTAGGGTTTTATCGCACAATATACTAATCAGCTCAAAGAGTAAAGAAAACTTGAGCTCTCTTTCCGAGAAGAAAAAATAATTGTTTTCTGCCGTCAAATTACAGTGGTACCTCGGGTTAAGAACTTAATTTGTTCCGGAGGCCGTTCTTAACCTGAAACTGTCCTTAACCTGAGGTACCACTTTAGCTAATGGGGCCTCCCGCTGCCACCGCGCGATTTCTGTTCTCATCCTGAAGCAAAGTTCTTAACCTGAGGTACTATTTCTGGGTTAGCGGAGTCTGTAACCTGAAGCGTCTGTAACCTGAAGCGTCTGTAACCCGAGGTACCACTGTACAGATCTCTGCTCCCTTCAGCCATCTGGCCAGAGTGGCAGGCTTTCACACATTCTGGCAGCCACATTGACCAACACTGAGTGCCTCACCCTCCAGCGCATCTCTCCCCTGATAAAGACACACCTGTGGCTGGGGAGAATTCTCATTGCCAAGCAGATGTTTCAGGCATGTCTCAAGGATCTGCCGCAATGCCATGCTTAAAGGCTCATTTCAAGTTTATTTTGGCAGTACACCAACATGCAGGGAAGCTGTCAAGCAGGACCCGGGCACAAGAGTTCCCTCCCCTCCAGTCAATCAATCAATCAATCAATCATGCAGCACTATCAGGAGTGCTGAGTCGTATGCCTCCATATAAAAATTCCTGGGGAGAGTTCAGGCCCGGCTTGTGAGCTTCCTGCTGGCATCTGGTTGGCCACTGTGAGAATGGGATGTGTCTGGACTAGGTAGGCCCTTGGTCTTGACCTAGCAGGCCTCTTCTTAGCATCCTTACAAGTGTGAAAGGGCAAGCCGCTTTCATGTGCCCTTTGTCCTACAGACCAAATGCAAAAGGCCTCTTCCTCCCCAAGCCCAGCCACCACCAGCTTCATTTCCCGCTGAAGCCTGCTATGTGCCCAACATCCTACGAAGCTGCCATCTCTGAGGTTCTTTCGTTTAACCACGTGGCTATTTATTTATTTTTAAATTTGTATACCTCCCCATGCCCGTAGACCTCAGGGCAGTTCACAACACAAAATCACAATAATAAAAAAACAGAAAATACACAATAAAAACAGAAACAAAAACAACCCAGTAATCCCCCTTCCACGAGACATTTTATTGCTTGCCACTCTATTTTGTGTTCCTTACAAATCTTAACAGAAGTATCTTCCAGTGGAGAGGCAGAGAAACATGTTCTAGAGTAGAGTTTCCCAAGCTTGGGTCTCCAGCTGTCGTCGGGATTACCAACTCCCATCATCCCTTGCTTGTAGGACCAGTGGTCATGGACGATGGGAGATGTAGTCCCAAAATAGCTGGAGACTCAAGTTAGGGGAGAGTAACAGGCCTGTTGCAAGTGTACCAACCTGAAGATCTGTTGTCGTCCTGGGTACTTTTGAGATCCACAGCTGCAAGGCGTAAGTTGCAGCCGGCTTGTTTTAGATTTTTCTGTCTGATACAAGCAGGAGTGTATTAGTTGGTGTGTGGCTAAATGAGTGAGATATATAACATATTTGAGGAGGGAGGAGCTAGGGACATACATAGGACAACTGCCTGACTTTTTAAAGAACTACTATTTAAATTTAAGAATTGGTGCTTGTGCTTAGTTTCCTCATCCTTCTCTCTTTTCATTCCTTTTTTTATGTGTCTGTGTGCCCTGTATTTTTAGACTGTATTCTCATGAGCAGGGACAGTCTTGTTGTAATTGATTGTATGTAAGGTAGTCTGGGAGTCTTTTTGACTGAAGAGTGGATTAAAAATGCTCTGAAGAAATCTCTCAACATGCTTCCCAGAGGGCTTCAGGACTCAAACTGCAGTTTATGTATCTTACCATCTTCATTAGACAGAGGACTGTATTCCTATCAGCTGTGTTGATGGCACAGAACTAGTAAAACCTGGAATATTTATTTAAAGCATTTTTACCCTTCTCTTTAGCTGAAAAGACTCTCAGAGCAGCTTACACAGATCAGTAGAATCAGAGTCCCACCCCAAAGTCTTGCAACCTAAAAGTCATGACGCTCAAGGCAAAAAGATGGAGAGAAAAAGGAAGTTCTTAGAGTTATAGTTCTCAAAACAATCAGCTCATGTTTGTTAGGACTGAGGCAAACCATAAGCTTGGGTTTACACTCAACATTAAGTGAAATCATGCTTTATAACCAGGTAGCACTGCAGGAGCAGGGGAGGAGTGAAGCAGCCACAATTTTTGCTCTGGGTACCTGGCACAGTTGCTTGTCCCTGCTAAGCCGTAATTTGTCTTAGTGTTATGAAATGGGCCACTGTCTGAAGTTGAGCAAGCAGTAATCACTTTCTCAAAAAAATTGCACTTGCTGATGCATTCCAACAGAACCGCTCTTCAAAAGGATTTATAAGGCTGAGCTCCATTCGCCCCCTCGAGAAAACGAGGCCAACACTGTTGCTTCCTCCCGTGTCTAAACGCCGTACATTCTTTGGCCCTTTTGGCGTGATTTAAGTATTGCCAATGGCAAATCACATCTTGACAAACTGGAAAACTGGGCAGGTAATGCTTTTCATGCTTAACAATATAGCACTAATTGATCTTGTTCTCGATCTACAAAATGCTAAGCAAACTCGGCTTAATTAATTCTTCCACCACTACTCAGCCAGCATCAAGTGTAAGAATGATTAAATGGAGCAATCTGGAGAGCAGGATTAGGGATCTGTCTGGAATTCCTGTCTGGAAAGAGATGTGTGTTTACCTCTTTCTCCTATTGAGACCAGTAGAGTTTGTGAGCTTAAATTTGACTGGATTATGCTGATTGGCAAGCAATCCTGCACACTAGCTTGGTAGTAATGTATCTTCACACAAAAGATAGTTCCACTGAGATCACTCGGACTTGCTACTTACATAGTTATAGAAAAGCTCTGATTTGTTTACGGCATAGTTACAGAACAATGAGGATTCATCCTGATTTGCTTGTGGTACATCTTTCCATTAATCATTTGTTCACCCCACACCTTTCAATTCCTTTCCCTGTCACTTTCCTAACTGAAAAGGGACTGTGGCTTTTCTTAAGTGGATTTGTTGCACGAGGCAGGCAGGGTGCTTAAATCTACTTTAATTGCACAAAGCAAAGCATCCGGTATGTGTCTGAATCCCTCCCACAAAACAGTGACAGTCTAGAGGCATCCTGTGTTTCTTTTTGGAATAACTGATATCTGGGGCCTAAGGAAGGGAGGGAATGGCTGGGTGTCGCTATCTCATGGGAGAAGGACTTGCATCTTAAAACTAAAATTTGAGTTTCTCAGGAAGCTGAATTATTTCCCACTCCGTAAGATTTTATTGAAGTTTTTTTTTTGTAATACAACAATATAAAAGAAACTAATCTAAACAAAAACAGAGAAAGAAAGAGAAAAGAGAGCCGTTGTGGTGGAGTTGTTAAGAGCGGTGGACTCGTAATCTGGTGAACCGGGTTCGCTTCTCCGCTCCTCCACATGCAGCTGCTGGGTGACCTTGGGCTAGTCACACTGAAGTCTCTCAGCCTCATTCACCTCCCAGCGTGCTTGTTGTGGGGGAGGAAGGGAAAGGAGAATGTTAGCCGCTTTGAGACTCCTTCGGGTAGTGATAAAGCGGGATATCAAATCCAAACTCTTCTTAAAGGTAGCTTTTAACCTGCAGAAAGTGGTAGACCCCCCCCCCCCAGTTCTCTCACCTGGGAGCTTTGCTTTCTTCTCCCAGTCTTTCTCACCCTGGGAGTTCTTACCTTCCCTGCTTCTCACTCAGGGTCCTTCAGGAAGCTGAATTTTGATGACACAGCAGTACCACATTAGACGGCCTTTCTCGTGTTTCTGTGGAAGTGAAAAATCAACTAGTATCGGGCATCTTGGATCCTATGATAGGAAGATGAGGCCTTGTTGTTGGTGCCACCACTAGGGGCTACCTGGGTAGCACTGACCCACGACAGGGTTTTTTCATTGGTGGCTCCCCATTTGTGGAATGCCCTCCCTAGTAATATGTGTCTGTCTCCCTCATTGCTGAATTTCAGAAGTTAAAAAAACACACACACTCTTGTTTATTCAGGCATTTGGTGTCTGAAAGGCACCGTTCATGGCAACCTTGAGATCTGCTTTTAAACTGTTTTAGGTTAGTTTTAGATTGTGTCCAACTAGATCCGGTGGAAATATCTCTCTTTTGTGACCGTGGAAGCTCAGGGAAACATGCTAGTGTTCATATGCTTCTTCTGAGGTTATCCTACCCTGCTTTTCTATCCCCTCTGCGGTTATCGTGAACTCAGACAACTCCCATGGGCTCTGCCAGATTGGAAGAAAGTTCATTCTGTTCTATGCAGCTAAACTCTGGGAGCTCTAAATGGACAACATGTGCATCATGAGTCTTTGGGAAAGCTTTGACATTTGAACTCCTTGATGGATAACTAAATGGGCAGGAAGGGGAGAGAGCTCTCTTAGAAGACCGATTTAGACACTACTGCTGCAAGGCTGGCTAAAATATTTCCTTTCCTTTTTGTTTAGGCTCGGGTTTTTTAATCTGAAAGAGAGCAGGGTTGGATCCAGACTTACTGAGCAATCTGGCACCCCTTATCCAACATGCTGGAGGGGATCTGGATGCGATGGAAGAATCCCTCCATGCAGATGCAGTCCTGGTTTTCTTTTTATCACTAAGAGCATAGGAAGTGGCTTGATGGATCATAATTAACCCGTTTCTCATGGTGGTTGACCACTTGCCTATAAGAAGCCCACAAGGAGAGGACATAAGGCAATAGCCTCCTCCTCCTGTTGCTCCTGCTGGTATGCTGTCTCTAATTCTAGAAATAGTGTATCACCATCATTACTAGTATCCATTGATAGTCTCATCCCTGTTTCAAAAAATTCAGTGTAAGTAGGCCGTGTAATGAATTTTGCAGAAGAGGATTTAAAATCAAACCATTTTAGTGCAAAAGCTTAAGATATGTTATTTAAAGAACAGGTTTGTTTCTCTTTAAGGAGAGTTGTCACAAAAACTTTTTTTAAAAAATGGTAATCTTTTAGGGCAATAATGGTCCATGAACTTTATTCAGGTGGCTTGTGGTGTGTGTGAAGAACGCTTACAATTTGAATTCTATAGGATTCCATGGTGTTCAAATTGTAGTACTGTAAGATACAATATAAGAAATAAAAGAAGCAATAGAAAGACAGTGGAAAATCATGCAGTATCTAACACACTGCAATACAGTTGCTACACCAGGCAAAAAAAATAATCTAGCGGTCTGCCAAGTCTCTCAGCTATTTTCAAGTGCCTAAACACTTTGAAGCCCTATTGATTTCCATGAGATCAGTGTGACTTAGTTTTGTTTTATTTTGGCTGAATTGTGATTTTTTAATTTTGATTATTTTTTAAAGGAACAACAGTTAGGAGTAATGCTTCAGGTGCCAGGTTGAAATATTTATTCATGGACTTCTAATAAACAGGACCATTTTAGAGTAGAGTTGAAATTATATATCTCTGCAGCAGTGCATGCCAGATAATGAACTGCTTTCAGTGTGTATGGTTAACAAGGACAGCTTCAAAGAGGAAATTCAGAACATTGGTTATCCAACTAAGAGAGCTATTCTTGTCCATTAATTTCAGTTAGTCTACTCTGAGTAAATACTTGGGAGTAGACCCATTGAAATTAATGGACAAGACTAACTTTCAGGATAATCTTAAATATCCATTGACTTTAGTGATTCTGCTCTGAGGATAACTTTGCTTTGTAACACCGAGTACTATCCAAATATCACAGAATTTTTATTTTAAAACATACGTGCTGGACATGCAACACACAAAAAGTGTGGAATGTTCCTTTTCAATGCTTCAGTCTCAGGAAATGCGCTGGGACAGGGTCCTTTTGGTGATGACACCCACCCAAATTTTAGAATAGTTTCCTGAAGAGGACTCATGAAGCTGCTGAATTATTTAAATTCTGCTGAAAGACTGGCAATATTTACTAATGTTTTTTTTCCTTGTACATTGGTTCTGTTATCTTGTGATTTGTAGCTTTCCTATGCATTATAATAACAATCTTTTCACTAGAATAACTTTGTGTATGCAATACACAAATGCATACAGAGGAAAGCCCGCGGTTTCTAAAAAATTGCCAATATCCTGTACTTCCTCCAGCTGAGGAAGGCAATCCACTTGAGCCCAGCTGCCATGTAGTGCTATTCCCAGAATTAAATTTCTTTCAGCCATTAATTAAAGATGCAATATTTTCTCCTGGGCTTCTGCTTCAAGGGGTGTGTTTTTAATTACTCATCTAAAATACAACTTGACTTGCGAAGTGTACACACACACAGAGAAAAATGAGTGGAAGTGTATTAGTTCCACCGAATAGCTTTTAATTTGCATCTGCATGACTGTGATAAATTAGATTCCATTTTCCTACCAGAAGCCATAAAAGGTTTTTCTTGCATTGAGGAATAACATTCGTTCCAAGTGAGCTTTTCCACGAGAGTCGGTTAGCTGTGTTGCATAAAAGACTGCAAGGCCATGTATTTATAGTATGTCTGTGTAAGTCAGTTATGACCTGAAAATAATACAGTCAACTTTTATAAAGTTCAGGGCGACTGCGTCAGACGGCAAAGGCAGGAGGGGACAGCAGGCACAGTAGTTTCCTCAGTTGTTTATGTCGCCCAAAACTTTGTATGGCACATCCCCTGTGTTATGTACTGAAGTTCTCAACCTGGGCCAGCAGAGGGATACTGTAGATAGTTTTCACTCAGGTTCACATATGCAAATAAGGAATTGAAAGTGACGTTCAGTGATTGGATAGTTACAGAAAGTTGTTACTGTTGCGTTATAGTGGAGCTCTATATAAGCAGGCTGGCTGAACCCTTCAGTTCAGTTCTGTTCTGGGTCTGTGAATAAACAAGAGCTGTTTGAAGAATCGCTGTGTCATCTGATATGTTCACCCACAAGTTAACACCCTGCACCCCCATAACTTGCTTGTTGCTCTCAGTTGCCAGTACTTCCCAGTACTTCCCAGTTCAGTCTGCTTCTGGCAGCCTTGCACACATAGATTGGGAAGCCTTGCACACATAGATTGGGAAGGTTGAAAGCAGGCTCCCTGTGTGATTTAGTACCCTGATTGTGCAGGTAGAACGAGGTCCAAGCTTCTCCTTCCTTCCCCCTCCAAAATAAGGAAAACTGTGGGGTCAGGTGTTGGAAATGTCACAGGCAAGACAAGAATCTGTGAGCATGACCCAAACTCTCCTTGATTCCATGAACCACTGAATGCCTGAATCAGGGTTTGGGCATGAGCCCCAGTTCACATTATGTAGCCTAGTCACAATGTTTTGGGCTAGCTGCAGTTTGGGCAGTTTGGGCTAGCTGCAGTTTCCAAACTAGTCTCCAAGGGCATCCCCAGCTATATTGCAGTAGTCAAACCTAGAAGTTTAGCAGGGTATGGGGAGTGGGGGCCAGGGTATCTGTGTCCCAGAGGAGTCACTGTTTTTCCGAAAGAGGTGTGATTGTTTTAGAAAACAAGCTTTTGAACAGTCCCATCACATAAATGGACTGTGCTGTTGGATGAACACACATGTGTTCATGCACGCACGCAGTCTATACAGTGTTATTTAAAATACACAGATTTCCTGAAACCTGCATGCATCCAGTTGTGTGACCATGTGTCGTTCAAGCAGAGAACATTTGGAACCATATATTCTGAAAATGTGACTTGAAAGCTTTAATTGGGCTTCATTTGTCCGTGTTAATGGACAGCAAGTGCTGGAGCAGCTGTAAAGTGAATTTGTTGTCCCTTTTGTCTGCTGTGCTCGATAATGAAATAAAAAGACAAATTATCTCCAATTAAAAGTGATTTGCAGACTATGAGTAGTATAAATACACAACAGAGGTTGCCATTTAGCAGTTGAAACGGATAATCTTCTCTGAGTGCTCGTAGCTCACTCTTCTTCCCCTTGCCCTCTCCCTTTGGGTAACCTTTCCCCCACTAATTCAAAGCCATTTTTTCCAGTATGAGTTTGGTACCATAAAACGTTGCCTTGTGTTTGTTTTAAAATCCCAGAGCAAACTTCCTGTGTTTCTGGTCTATTCTTAGCCTTTTGTTATCATATATTTTCCACCGAGATTGTGCATTGTCGGTGCGGCCCGTCTGAAATGACGAAGTCGTAATTAAAGCATCATAAAGTCCAACTTGGGGCATGCAGAGAGCAGGTTTGCTTGTTTTGTTTTTCTGTTGTGACGGTGTGTGTGTGTGGGGGGGATGTTTTACTTCAAAAAGAATTTAGGTCACATCCACACTGTATATTTAAAGCACATTTAGCACACATTTAAAGTACAGTGGTACCTCGGGTTACATACGCTTCAGGTTACATACGCTTCAGGTTACAGACTCCACTAACCCAGAAATAGTACCTCGGGTTAAGAACTTTGCTTCAGGATGAGAACAGAAATTGCACGGCGGCAGTGGGAGACCCCATTAGCTAAAGTGGTGCTTCAGGTTAAGAACAGTTTCAGGTTAAGAACGGACCTCTGGAACGAATTAAGTACATAACCAGAGGTACCACTGTATGTGACTTCCCCCAAAGAATCCTGGGAGTTATAGTTTATCAAGCATACTGGGAATTATAGCTCTGTGAGGGGGAAGACTGTGGTTGTCATCTCAGGATGCTATGGGGGGAACCATGTGCATTAAATATATGTTGTGGGTGTCACCTTACTCTGTTGGGTTTTCTGCCCCCTCCCACCCCGCTCCAGTTTTATCAATACACTCATCTGTTATAATAGTACAGTGGACGCTTGGGTTGCGAATTTAGCACTTCTGCGCATGCGTGACTGCCGAAACCCGGAACTTCCAGGTACCTGTTCCGGTACTTCCAGGTTTTGGAGGGTCTGTAACCCGAAAAAACACAACCTGAAGCGTCTGTAACCTGAGGTATGACTGTAATAGTAATTTTATTGTTTATACCCACTCATCTGGCTGGGTTTCCCCAGCTGCTCTAGGCAGCTTACAGCAGGCATAGGCAAACTCGGCCCTGCAGATGTTTTGGGACTACAGCTCCCATCATCGCTAGCTAACAGGACCAGTGGTCAGGGAGTTGTAGTCCTAAAACATCTGGAGGGCCAAGTTTGCCTGTGCCTGGCTTACAGCATATATAAAAACAGTAAAACATAGTTAAAAGAAAAAAGAACTTAACTCCTTTATTAAAATGGGGGGAGGCATTAAAAGGTGGGGAACCCTCTATTTAATAGCAGCTGCATGTGTGTGAACTATGAAAGTCCCATTTGTCCTCCCAGGGCTTGTTTTGAGCTTGCTTAGCCTGGCAGCTCCACTCCTGCAAATGCCAGACCCCAAATGTCAAGGCCAGTTAATGTTGCATTTTGTTGTGGTCAGCTGAGGAAGAAGTTGGAGAATAGCTGCCTCTCACTGCTTTCCCAGCTACTGCCCCCCCCATCCCATGCATTACTCCATGATGCACTTAGATACCCCGAGGTATATCACTTAGGATATTAGGATATTGCACAAGCAATATTGCTGCAGAGGAATCCAGGAATGCTTGGCACCTCTCCCAGCAGCGTCCCTGCATGAACCTGGCTGCTTCCTCCCACTCCTATGGATAAAATAAATAAAGCGCAGGCTCCTTCTTGCCTGGACCTTAAGTCTGGGTTCAGAGGCCCGCCCTCTGTGTCAGAGATAAAGTAGGCACCGCTTTTCTATGGTGGCATCCAAATTATTCAGCAACATTCCCCGAGAAGATCCTCCAGGAACATAGAAATCTGCCATGTGCAGTCAAACCATGAGCCTATCTGTCCAGCTCGGTATCGCCCGTGCAATATATTGACCATGTATCTTCAGAAGCCTTTCCTTGCCCCACGTAGGGCCAGCCAAGTGAGGTGGCTACTTCAGATGCCTGGGGGATCAGGCAGCGGTGGAGATGTGTTGGCAAGAGGGCAGAGCTTGTGAGTGGCATGTGGCCTTCTTTGCATTCCCTAAGCTAGTCTGGTGACCTCAAGTGCACTGAGGATATCAAGTCCGGCCAGCTTTTGTATGCAGAATTTGAGGGGTGGGGTGGGGTGGGCAGGCACCTTCCTGTGCTTCAGGTAGCAAAATGTCCTGGACCTACCCTGATTCTATCTGGCGGTCCCTGGGATTAAACGCCTTCTCTCCTTGCACTTAGCACTTAAGACTTGTTTGCCTCAACGCGGCTTTTGATTTATTTATGGTTGCTGGGCTGTTTCATCGATTTTATGATACAGATTAGTATTACGTGTGCAGTATCTTAATTGAGGCATTTTTGATTGCTTATGTTTCATTGGTGCCCTTTCAACCAAGCTGTTAGTAGCTTTGTATATAATATATCTAGAAAAGTGGCACGTAAGGACATCGAAATAAAACAAATAACTGATGTTGCAGGAGTGGCAAAAGTGGCCCTTCTCTTCCCAAACAATTTGGCTTGTTAGGGGCTCCCTAAAGAGTGTGAGGACCACAAGCAATACCAAAAAACACGGTCGATGTCATGGTCTTTGTTTTTTTAAAATAGTGATGGTTTTATGAATGTTTGTTTTTAATTGGTTTATGGGTTTTAGCTGTGTTTTCAACTACAATTCTGAACTTGCCAAAGACTGGTTTGCAGTAAGATGTGAACACCGTCACTGTATTAAACCTCCCTCACATTCCAACCAGTCAGAAATTCAGTAATATCAGAAGTTCGCAGTCTCTTATTTATTTCTTCTTCTTCTGCCCATTTGTGTGTATGTGTGTCTGTGGTTTCCACCCCACCTTTTTTCTGTTTCCAACAAACATAAAAACAGAGCGCTGATATGTGTTGCTTTCTTTTTTTTAAATTTTAAGAAACCCAAATGTCTTCCTAGAGATAAAAAGTGCCTGTCAAAACAACCTGAGAAGAGGGTGACAGATATCCAGTTGTCAACATACCGTAGCAACTGTACTCTAGCTTCTAATAATAAACAGGCAGAAGTTATTTGTAAGCTGATTATTAAAGGACAAATTTAAACTTGCCCTCTTACACGAGAATAACGGTTTCAGGCCCCAGCTGAGACTATAAAGACATGGACAGAGGTTTTTGCAGGTACAACCAGAATACAGACTGGAAGGGGGCAGGGGGTTATAATATTTAAATGCTAGGAAAATGCAAGTAGAGACAAGCGTGTGTGTGTGTCTAACTACAGATGGGAGAATATTCCAAGTCCTGTATGTAGGGGTAGGATGGATACTAATAAACTGATAAGAAAATCTTAAGAAGAAGAAGAAGAGTTTGGATTTGATATCCCGCTTTATCACTACCCGAAGGAGTCTCAAAGCGGCTAACATTCTCCTTTCCCTTCCTCCCCCACAACAAACACTCTGTGAGGTGAGTGGGGCTGAGAGACTTCAAAGAAGTGTGACGAGCCCAAGGTCACCCAGCAGCTGCATGTGGAGGAGTGGAGACGCGAACCCGGTTCCCCAGATTACGAGTCTACCACTCTTAACCACTACACCACACTAGCTCTAATTGATTCTTTAAAGCAGGAAGAATAGCCTAGTTCCAAAATGTCATGCGACATTGGGGATGAAATAAGGTTGGGAGTCAGGGGGAAGGTTCCACATTCAAATATCAAGCTATTCCTGTTCCTATTATTAATTACATTTGAATACAGTACTGCCCGTCATCCAAAGATCACAGGGCAGTTCACAACATAAAAATACGAAAGGATAATACAGAATACAAAACAAAACAAAAACAAACCAATAACACTCCCCCACAAATACATTTAAAAGGCCATAGAATGTTAATGAGCCAGTGGTTCTAGAGAAACATTTTCGCCTGGTGCCTAAAGATGTATAGTCATACCTTGAGTTACAGACGCTTCAGGTTGCGCTTTTTTCGGGTTGCGGACCACCGAAACCTGGAAGTACCGGAACGGGTTACTTCCGGGTTTCAGCAGTCACGCATGTGCAGAAGCGCTAAATCGCGCTTTGCGCATGCGCAGAAGTGCCGAGTCACAACCTGCACGTGCGCAGATGCGCTGCTGCGGGTTGCGAACGTGCATCCCGCGCGGATCGTGTTCGCAACCTGAGCGTCCAGGCGAGCCTCCTAGTGGAGAGCAATCCCACAAACGGGGGCCACTGCAGAAAAGTCCCTTTCTAGGGTTATCAGTTCCATGAGAAAAGCCTTCTTAGAGGCTATGTTTCTATTTGTTAAGTTATAAACTTTGTATTTAACCTTCTGTTTTCTGTAGCATGATTCACGCATTATCTCAAAACACAAACAATTAAGCTGGTACAAAAAGCGCAACTTTTCTGCTTAGCCTGTTGAGAACTGTTCAGCTGCATGCATGGACACAGCACACTTTGCAGAGTTTTGAGTTTCTAGGGTCTTGAGGCTACCTTGTGCTTAACAGCTGGTTACTTTTCTTGTTTTCTTGTGAAGTCAACTGTTTGGAATATGGGACAAATTTCCTTTAATACAGAAGCCCTTTGATATAGATTGTCTTTGGGCAGGTATTTTACGGAACATATGGATAAAGTAACTTAAATTCAGTAAATAAGCAGCGAGAGGTAAATTGCCCTGTCTTTTCCCCAGTGCATGGCAGTCTCCAGACAAAACTGGGCACCTACATTTGCATGTTATACTAATCAGAACACAAGTTCTGCTATTGGGCAAGTGCCAGTAGATGGCATTCAAATCAGATCATGGAGGGAGGAGATTCCTCTGATAGTATCTATGTTAAGTCTTCTGTTTCATGATTGAAACATCAACAAGGGAATAGTTAGTGTAGGGGTGGTGCTTCATGGAACTGGGTGACTATTGCAAACGTATATTATGTGGATGCATGGAGGGATGGAATCTAATTATGAACCAGAGTTAATATCTCATAAACAACATCAGCACGTGCTTCCTCGCACAGCTAAAAGGATGGCCACAGATGTGCCTAAGCTAGTACTACACACCTGCTTGCACCAGGTCAGGTTGTTTGCCCATCTCTGCCTGGTCTTAGACAAGAGAGCTATCCCATTGTCTGCTACCCGGTGCTTTTTAATTGGAGCAGACAGGATGCAAAGCAAGTGTTCTGCTGCTGGGTTATGGATCAGGTATGATTATCAGCTAGGAGGTTTTTAGATGGACAGAAAAACCCACCTGTTGTAACATTTTCTCATGGGGGAACTGCTTTAGCTACTTAGTCATTTTGGTTGCCCTTTCCTCCATCTTTCCCAGTAATATGATATCCTTTTTGTGATGCTGCAGCCAGAATTGTGCACAGTTTTCCAAGTGTGGTCGTGTCTCGGCCTTTTTCATACATCCATGCTTATAGAAAGCTCTTTCTGGTATGTGAGTTGCTGTGTCCCCTTGTGAATTTTGTTTTGAGATTTGCATGGGATTTGCAATGGGAAGTCAAACTGGCTCTGCATGAATGGGAACAGGTTTGGTGGGCTGCAATACGCTTTTGCATGGGCCTCGTGCTTCCTCAGGCATCCCCCAAAGAAAGAAAAACTAAGTTAACAGGGGGAAAGTTGTTCCAAACAAATGCTCTACTTTCCACTCACTCTGCAGTAAAGCAAACATATTCATTCAGAATGTCCATTTTGTGTGTGTGTCACTGTATTTTCAAAATCCATCTCCTTTGCTTTTTCATGTGCAGAGTACTTTCCAGAATGCATAAAAAAGTAAAACAGGGTGTAACATTCTCTAATGGCTAAAAACAAACTGCAATTGAAATATAGCACTTTAAACGTTTGAAAATAAATGCATCACCATCAGTTAAAGGGGCATTAAATTGCTTAACCACTTCCTGTTTTGGACTAAGACAAATAAATTTCCCAGTCATTACTCAGCTGAGATCAATATTGGCCACGTGCGTAGTACAACTTGATTCAAAATATGAGACCTATTAATCATCGCTTGGTTTATGGTATTTTCCATAGCTTCAGGCAATGCTTGTGTTTTTGTGAAGGGTATAGTTGCCTTTTCGTATTGCCCTTTTTAAAAGATCAAGTCGTATACTCAATACATAAATTCCCAATACTTGAGACAGGGACAAAACTAGGCATCATTTCACCTGGGTCAGAAACCCAGTTTGGTTCCCTCTCACGTGCATTTGTGTACACACACACACACACACACACACACACACACACACACACAGGTTGGGAGCTTCAGTGACACCCCTCTAGAGGCTTCACCTGGGGCAAAAAACCTGGCTAGTCCCACCCCCACCACACACCCCGCCGTAGCTAAGGCTCTGCTTGGGAATTTTTTCCGCTGGACTGAAGGCATTCCTTGGTAGACCCAGAAAGCCAAAGGCCATTGCTCCAGGGTAGTTTGCCCAGTAACAAGAACAATCCATCATTTCCAAGCAGGAACAGCAAACGTTCCATTGCAGAGCTGAAGGGGCTGGCTGAAATTTGCCACTGCCGTAGGCAGTGATGTTGTCGTGGTTTTCCTAGGGTTGAATCTGAACCAGTTTCGGTGCATTGGATACTTTTTTTGGTATGTGAGCAAGTTGTGGCTGGTGCTCATGATTGCTGCTACTGCAGAAAGTAGTAGTAGTAGTTGTAATTATTCCTAATAATAATAATAATGGCTGTCAACCTTCCCTTTTTTTGCGGGAAATTCCCTTATTCCAGCGCCATTTCCCGCTGCTTCCTGCTACTATCCCGGATTGTTAGATATCCCGTAGACTGTCCCCGGGACAGGTGAGGCTGCTGATCCCTTATTTTCGAAGCTGCTGATCCCTTATTTTCAAATCTGAAAGTTGACAGCTATGATAAGAATAATAATATACCCTCCCCTTCCTCCTCAAGGAGCCCAGAGTGACAATTGTACTTGTTCCTTGTGCTCGATGGAATGTCTGTCTTGTCAATGTTGCTTTTGTATGATATTGATCAACACACCTTGGGGAGGGTTTTTGGAAACGGGAGGTGTTGCTTGTGTCAAATGAACATAACAAGAAGGCCCCTGCTGGCCCTGATCCAAGGCCCACCCTGTTCCCACAGTGGCTAACCAGATGCCTATGGAAAACATGCAAGCCAGGTCATAGTCCTCTCCTGCTATTTCGCGTCAAGGGCTCTCAGAGGCATGGTGCTTTTGATCTTGGAGGCAATGCCAATCTGCTTCTTCTGCATTTGCAGCATACCAGCCTCCCTGTTGTCATGCCCCTTTTCCTCCTGTTAAGTGGGAGCAGCCCATCTTGGGGAAGCTAGCAGAGTGGCTCTGTCCCACCTGGTGACCCACTTCTACTTTTGGGTAAGTGTACAAATAGTGGCTGAGAGCTGCACGTTAAAACTTTGCAGCTCAGAACATCTTTGCCCTGCACTTTGACCACTATTACTTAACCCTTTGCCAAAGAGATAAAGCTCAGCTTTTGGTATGCACTTTTAAAAAAAGATTATGTAAATAGTTGACTTATCTGCAGGCAGATCTCAGCAGTGCTTCTTTAGCTTCTGGCCGATGATGCTTTTGCAAACCTGCAGATAAACTGTCGAGAATAAATGACTGATTGCCACAAGGAAAGACTCCTCTCTCTCTCTGAGATTAGGATCTCGAGACTCACCAAACACAAAACGAATAATTGGGGCTCCAGCGTTGGGTATTATTATTATCACTCTAGTGTGATCTTGGCCCGCATTTTATTAGAGATATCATAAATGCAAAAGATGTGAAATAAAGCAATAATAGAAAAAGCTGAGAGTGAGTTTTGGCAAGCATGCTTTCGATGTGGTTGAGCAGATTCATGCTTCCGACAACAACTTGTAGTGAAACTGTTTAGGCATTGCAAACCAGCCTTAAAAGTGGCTACTGGAAGAAAATGGTTGAATTGCATCAATCGTTTTGTTTGAAAAATGGGGAGGGTGTCCATGGGGGAAGAACCCAGTTGTCCAGCATAGGAAGAACCCAACTGTCTCACCTCTAAAGGTCTCTCCACTTAGTACATTTAAAAGGTGCACACAAAAGTTTCCCCCTCTGTGTGCTACAGTGACACAGTCAGCGGGAAGTCAGGTAAGCACTGCAGCACCACTATACTGTCTGCTACTGGACGGTCCTCTAAGATAGAAAAGTCATTTACAAAGTGGACCAAAGCATAAAACGGAGGATCTCAGGAGCTGTACCTGCAACGCCTTTGGTATGGTTTGGCCTTCAGCACCTGCCTGAGAGATGTTGCTATCTGAGATGAGGGGCAAGATGGCATCCTCTTCCCATTCCATGCAAAGAAGCCAGCTGGGCTGAATCTTACTTAACAGCACTGGTGATGGGGTAGCACCCTCTGCTGCACCTGAAACAATGAACTAGGTTAGGGAGCAGGACATGCTGTGCATTGTGGTGGAGGGGTGTGTTTGCTTAGGAAGTACAGCTATAGGGCTGCCACCGTTTCCTCCAGTAGTTGCCACCTGAGGCTGCTACCTCCCTCTGTGCCTAATGGTAGGGCCAGCCCCGCTGGTCTTCTTTTAAAGACTGGATTGACCCACTGGCGGGGGAAGAGGAGTGTGGTGAGAGCGCACTGCCCCCAGCAGCGCGATCCCAGTGGGGTGCCATCGTGGCTGCACCCCCACATGTGCTGGGCTCCAAGCCCCTGCAGGTGGCGCGCCATGCCCCCAGGATGGGCGCCACGCCCCCAGGATTAGCGCCAGCCCCGCCCCCCGGTGCCAGAACATGAAGCTCCTCCCACTGAGCGGTTTCTAAAGGTGCAGGGCTATGCAGTTAGCTCACTCCAGACATTATCCATGGAAGTCAGTGGTGTGGCTTCTACTGCTAAAAGGAAGTAACTCTGGATGCAGCCAATGAGTGGATTACTTTTGCAGCTCTTTGGATTCCATGTTATATGAAGGTTGTTTTTGATGCTGTGGGCACGCCATTTATGTAAAGCGGTAGTAAACATTGCATCATGCTCAGCAAGGAGAAGGAAACGTAGAATCATTATTTAATTGCCCCTTTTAAATACCTCAAAGTTATCCGGTCAGTTTGGTCAGCAGTTTGAAGTTTCCATGCGTCCCGTCCAGAAAGCCGGGTATATGTTCTTTCATCTCCTGGTAACATTTAAAAGTACTGTTCTTGTTCTGCAAGTTGGCATTTGAAGCTGTGATAGCAAGCCTTTTGACAGCAGCACTTATTTCTGACAGCTTAATTACCCATGGGTTCCTAACCTTTGAGTTGCGGGGACTAATGACTGCACGCGCACACACACAGCACAACCGTGGTATGACAGGACACTCTCCTTTCACTGAGCTTTCTGTAAGAGCTGAGCTGGTTGGTTCCTCAAGAGGAACACAGCCCAAGGCATTTTCCCTGACTGATCAGAGCAGCCAGTGGCGTAGCGTGGGTTGTCAGCACCCGGGGCAAGGCAAGTAATTTGCTCCCCCTAACCCGTGGATTCGCGCCCTCTAACCCGTGGATTTGCGCCCCCTAACCCCCAGATGTTGCGCCCGGTGCGCCCGGCCCCCCCTGCACCCCCCACGCTACGCCACTGAGAGCAGCAAATGTACTGTCTGCCTCAAGTCAAGGTTCATAGCAGTGCTCTAAGCTAGGAAAGTTATTTTGGCACCTGACACTCAAAACCAGAGTTAAGCCTTAACCCTGTTTTTGGCTGTTAAGCTTTGTACTACGAGGCAGGAAAAAAGCACCTCACAAACGGATCTCATCCCCATGTCATCTGACAGTAAGAATGCAATGATCATAAATTAAATGACAAATGATTTCGTCACATTTTATCGTTGTTGTTGCTGGCATCCGTCTGTCTCGAGAGACAATGGAGTGCGCATGTGGGGGTGAAGTCAAACTGTTGCATTAGTAGCACCAAAGTGACCTCCCCAGGGCGCAACCTGGGCAGTGTGCACGGAGGTCCTCGGCTGCCGATCAGTTATGTGAGGTGGCTACCTCACTCTGCCTAATGGTAGGGCCAGCACTAAGGCAGAGATAAAATCAGGGGTTGGCAAACTAAGGCCCATGGGCCGGATCAGGCCCAATTGCCTTCAGGATCCGGCCTAGGGACTGTCCGTGGATCGGCGTGGGGATTCTGTTCGTTCGGGCTGTGCCATTTCCCCCCCCCCTGCGCCATTCCATTCCCCCCTCCCTCTCACACACTGCGGCGGCACCTCCTCCCTCCCTCCTCCTGGCTTTTCCCTACCCTGCCTAGAGGAGGAATGGGGCTCCGCTGAGTTGGCTGAGCACCATTTTAAATCGCCCCTCTCTGGAGCCAGCCCTTTCGTACTGCTCATCTTCCCTCAGCCACCGCCACCTTGGTGCTCCTGTGGGCCAGAGAGCGGAGTGGACGAACTCGCTCTGCCTACTCACAAGAAGAAGCAGCAGTGGTAGTTGTGGTGGTGATGGTGGAAGGAGCCCCAGGGAAGGTAAACACAGCAGTTGGGGCTGGTGCTGGGGGGTGGGGGGTGGGGAGGAGGACTACTTGCCGCTCTTGCCTCTTCTTCCAGCTCCGCCCCCCTGGCGCTACTTCTCCAACCCGCCACAAGGTCTGAGGGACAGCGGACCGGCTTGCGGCTAAAAAAAATTGCTGACCCCTGGTTATAACTCTTGGGTGTGTTCTCATGGAAAGGCAGGATATAAATTCAATATAAGAAATGATGTTGCACATGCCATAGTTCATAAAAAATACTTGGGGCAAATCAAACTGAAACGCACTCCTCCCTATTCAGCTGTGAAGCTCACAAGGCAAGTAGAATTTCTCTTATTGTGGACTCAGTGCTGCTCAGCGCATCCATGTTTTGGTAGTGTCCACATGACTGTGGTTACCTTCAGCTAAATTTGATCCAGATTTACCATTTCCAAATTCATTACCAAATCCAATAAGCAAAAACCGCCCAAACAAATGATGATTCTGGATTTAAGGGGAGAGGTGGATGGAGGGTGCCATTTTGACAAATGCGATATTGTGTGGGCACTGCAAAGAACCTGCACCAAGTGCACAAGAAACTGCCATGTGAACTGTCCCCAAATCTCTCAGTACAGTGCTACCTTGGGTTAAGTACTTAATTCGTTCCGGAGATCCGTTCTTAACCTGAAACTGTTCTTAACCTGAAGCACCACTTTAGCTAATGGGGCCACTTGCTGCCGCCGTGCCGCCGGAGCACGATTTCTGTTCTCATCCTGAGGTAAAGTTCTTAACCCGAGGTACTATTTCTGGGTTAGCAGAGTCTGTAACCTGAAGCGTATGTAACCTGAAGCGTATGTAACCCGAGGTACCACTGTATAACCAAAATGACAGAGTTGTAAAAATCAAACGGGGGTGGGGGGTGGGTAAAACCCGCGACGGGGACCGTGAGCTCCTGGATATGGAAATGAGATGGACAGAGAAGCAAAAGAGCCAGAAACTGTGTGATCCAAAACCTTTCACAGACTATCTAGACTTTAATTAAAATCTGCATATGAATAAAACTAAATAAAAGGGGGAAGAAAGCGTGCTTTCTTTGTTTAGAGATGAGGTGCACATATGTACTGTAAGACGTACCAGTTTCAGAGAGAAGGGAGAATGCCTCTTCTGAGATTGTGGCAGCCGCTTACATTGTATTTTATACAGTATTAACATTTATGGGGTGGGGTGGGGGGTTGGCAGTAAATGTGTTGCCTGGTAAATAAGAGGCACCATTTTTAGTCATAATGCTTTTCCTTGATTAATCTAGCCAAGTAACCAGCTAAAGACCACAATCCTGATTGACAGCTTTGTGGATTTTAAAAGTTGGGAAAGAAGCAGCTAGTTTTTGCAGAGAATTTGATTGCAGTTGGTATAAAGCTAAAGGTACAGGACCCTTGGATGCTCAAGTCCAAGCAAATTTGACTATGGGGTGCGACGCTCATCTCCGCTTTCAAGCTGAGGGAGCCGGCATTTGTCTTCAGACAGCTTTCCCAGATCATGTGGCCAGCACGACTAAACTGCTTCTGGTGCAATGGGGCACTATGACGAGTGCCAAAGCGCACAGAAACTCTGAAATATAGTCCTTGTGGTGGGGGGAAGGCTTGTAGCTTAGTGGCAGAGCAGTATCCTGAATATCTGCAGGTGGGGCTGGGAGAAAACTATGTCAGGAACCCTGAAGATACACTACCAGGCACTGCTAAGCTAAAAGGACCAATGGTCTGAGTTAGTATAAAGGAGCTTGAGAACTTAGTTCACAACATGAGCTTCTCCTGATGGCTCTCCATACTGACTCCTCATGTGCCTCAATCAAGTAATAGCTTAATTTCCATCATCCAGCAACACACACTTCTCTCTTGTATTCCTTCCCTGGAGCATTTTAATTCAAAATAGCTGATAATAACAGTGGGCAACCAGCAATCGGTATCATAGAAGTGTCCCCTTTTGCTGTAGATGTTGGGGTGGGGTGGGGAACCTTCTAAACGCTACTTAGTGGGGCTATTGTGTCTGTAATCTTAAGCATCTAAGGCTATTTAAGGCATTGCTGAGGTTGCCGAACAAGTACCTTTGTTGGAGAAATTAGTTTGGGAGGGGCCTTGCATGTGATTATACACCACGAGTGTATTTCTTTATGATGAAGCTTTTGCGATTCAGTTGGCTGCTTCTGCAGAAAATTTATCTCTTTAACCTGCGGTATTCCCAAAGGCTCAGGTAGAGACTTAGTTGGGCTTGGATGTCTCCTGCACATTTACCTTTGAAAAAGAACAAATCTTGCAAAATGATTTTGATTAAAAAAATATGCTGTGCAGCACAGATACAATGGGATGTGGACTGCTTGCATGTGCATAGGAATATTTCCCCCAGTGTCGTGGGGTGGGGTGGGGTGGGGTGGGGAACCCAAGTGTTCCTGTATCAAAAACCAAGAGGACTCTAGAAACTAATGGGAGATTTTGGGCAATCATATGCCAGCAAGAACCAACCTTTGCTCTTCCTCCTTTTCCAGGGAAAGCAATCAAAGTCTTCAGTTAAATATAGTTTTCCATTTCTTGAATACGAGCTGCCTTTAACCCCAACTTGGGAGAAAGACGGGAGAGAAAAATGACTGCCAGCAGTGCTGGCCCTAGTATAAGGCAGAGTGCGGCAGTCAACTCACCTGGGAAACGCTTCTTCTTTGGGGATCACTCATAGCCGAGTAAGATTGTCTTCCATAAACACGGTTTTAACAATGAGTCCGTAAGTGACTGTGGAGGCCAATCATGGATCCGCTTGTCCTTCCACAGTGGGGACATTGGTTTCTGGGCGGGAGTTGATCACTGTGTGGATTTGCCAAGCGTGCCTTCCTCCTAGCACGTTTCTCCCTTTCGTCCTGAGTTCGAGTGTCTTCAAAGCCCATGACAGCTTTGGTAAAGGCTGTTCTCCCACTGGAGCGCTCGCAGGCCAGTGTTTCCCAGTTGTCAGTGTTTATATTACATTTTTTTAGCTTTGCCTAGAGACAGTCTTTAAACCTCTTTTGTTGACCACCAGCATTACGCTTTCCATTTTTAAGTTTGGACTAGAGTAGTTGCTTTGGAAGACGATCATCAGGCATCCGCACAACATGACCAGTCCAGCGAAGTTGATGTTGAAGAATCATTGCTTCAACACTGGTGATCTTTGCTTCTTCCAGTACACTGATATTAGTTCGCCTGTATATGCTAGAGGGTGGGCAGCAGCAGTGAGAGGTTGGTGCCCTCAACTTTCTGAGTTAGTCTGCTGCCCTCAGGTGTGGTAGAGGATGACGACCCATCATTATAACCCAGTGTTGTAGTAAAATTCAGCTACAAGTCCAGTTGGCTTCCATACATTCTCGCTTTCTGTGTGTATCTTGTCCTTGCCTCAGGTATTAAAGTTTCTTGGGTCGGCTCTGCAAAGTTTTATAGGGCTTTTTAGGGAAGCACCAACAACCTGAGTTGAATGCTCAGGGATGAAGTGGGAGCCAGTGAAGTTTTTCAGTACCAAAAAAAGATGTGTTTCACTGAGTTCTCTGGGACTTGATCCCAAGTAAGCATGCACAGGATTGCAGCCTAAAACAGAATAGTTTGCCTCCTTCATTGTTGTGCCCTCAGGTCAGCACACCTGTGCTGCTGGGCCTGTGCTGTATAAAGTGATTGCCTCTCCTTGTTTCTTAACAGGAAAACAGAGGCACGACCTAAGGAGACAACAGGCTGAAATTATGAATTAAGTGCCACTCCCTTAAATAGTGGGCACAGGTGGTGAGCAGCAACTTGAATGAGGCCCAGATGGGGCCATTGAGAAATGAAATATTGGCATGCTTGGGGGAAAACCCATGTTTTTAGAAATGCTATCTATATAAATAAAAGGGCAGGGGGAGAAAAACAACAACAAAGTTGATTGAGCTTGTTCAGAAGCCATAGGATGCTGAAAAGAAAGTAAAACTGGACAACTGGGCTTTGGTGGGGATCAGAATGCCCTGTCTGAACTCCGTACAGCTTACAATACACTGGAGGAAGGTATGGCTGACTGGTAAGCAGGCAAGGATATGACCTGCTTGGAGGCGAGGACACATTTTGTTGCTGGTCCCATTCCTTGTACAGGGGTACCTCGGGTTACAAACGCTTTGGGTTACAAACTCTGCTAACCCGGAAGTAGTACCTTGGGCTGCGAACTTTGCCTCAGGATGAGAATGGAAATTGTGCTGTGGCGGGAGGCCCTTTTAGTGAAAGCACGCCTCAGGTTAAGAACAGTTTCGGGTTCAGAACGGACCTCCGGAATGAATTAAGTTCGTAACCCAAGGTACCACTGTATTTAATTCCTACTTCAGATCATGGTGCCATCAGAAAACAGCAATCATTTAGTCTCCCGCCACTTTTGTCAACATAGAGCTCACCGTTTTAATGAACATCAATACTGATGTCACTTGACTGCTTTTATGCGATGCAGTATGGTTTTTAGCACTTGGTGGGGTTAGTTGTGACTGGCAATATGTTCTTTGTCCAGTTTTCTTCCTTTTATGGGTTTTAATTACCACGGTTGATTGATTTTCTTAAGATTAAATGGTTTTGAACTGAGTAATGGTGCATTGCCCAGAGGATGTGAGATTATGAGGGATAAGGCAAATACAACAGCTAATTTAGAACAAACCATTTTGAACTCAGTGAGATTGAGAACATTGTCCCCATTCCAGAAAACCCTTGTATTTGTACTGCCGGAGTGCAAATTATTACTTCTCAATAGCTTTTACAGTCAGTACAATTATTTTCTCTTTCTCCTTTTTCTTTGTCATCACAGGAGCAGTTCTGAAAGGAGGAAGGAGAAGTCGAGGGATGCTGCAAGGTGCAGGAGGAGCAAGGAGACAGAGGTCTTCTATGAGCTGGCCCATGAACTCCCTTTGCCTCACAACATCAGCTCACACCTGGACAAAGCATCGATAATGCGCCTTGCAATCAGTTTCTTGCGGACACACAAACTATTGTCTTCAGGTAAGCTTTGTAAAAGCAGAGATGTCTATGAATGGTGGTGTTATGTACTGTAGTTCTCACCCTGGGCCAGCAGGGGGATAGTTATGCAAATAATGGATTGAAAGTGACGTTCAGTGATTGGATAGTTTTAGAAAATTGTTACAGTTACGTTGTACTGGAGCTCTATATAAGCAGGCTGACTGAACCCTTCAGTTCAGTTCTGTTCTGGCCTGTGAATAAACAAGAGCTGTTTGAAGAATCGCTGTGTCGTCTGATATGTTCACCCACAACTTAACAGGTGGTGTGTTGTCCAGTGACAACTGGCAACCCAGCGCCTTGTCTCAGGTCCATCAAACTTCCCATTTGGGGAGCATGGGCCCCAGTTCCTAGGACCTTTCAGTATTGTTCAGTGGTGTAGTGGTCAAGCAGCAGAATTTCTTGGGCTGGCCCTGTTCAAGGGCAAATTGGGAGATTTTTCAGAAGGAAAACACTGGGTGGAAGGATCCATTCCACCACACATTTTATCCACCTGCAACTACTTTTTGGTGGTGGTTGCTGTTTTGTTTGTGTTTGTTTTTAAAGATGGCAATTCCAAGCCTAGGGATTTGTTTAAATTTATACCCAATTTGTTCCCCACTCCTGCCAAGTTGGCTGTGGAGGAAGGAAAGGTCTATACTGGTAGTACATACATAAAATGAATGCATTGCCCAAGTAACAAATAAAAGACAAATAAGACACACATACACAAAATCAGCATTGCTTCACAAAGGCAAGGCATACACCTAAAAATAAACCCGGACCAATGTTAATTAAAACCAATTAAAAGATTTTCAAGCTTGAGGAATTTTTAATCTAATTAAAATGCCAGAGATGGTAAATCACAAAAGATTTCCATGCTGGGACAAGCATATCTCAATCTTGTGTGGAAAAGACGGTTGCATAACTGCCTTTAGAAGGTCTTCGCTTAAACAACATAGCATATAAAGGCCATTCTGTCTCTCTAAGTATCTATAGCTCATTGCTGGTCATTTCCCTAGTCTGCAACCCTCTGCTGTGTGTCCATGTCTCTGTGTGAAGGCAGGAAAAATAGCTTTGGAGATTGGTTGGCCATTTCCTTGAAGTGCCAGAAGTGTTTCATGTCTTGTTATCTTTGCCATCTGTACAGCTGAAAATGATCTTATATTTCCATTCTGCCAAAGAGCCCTTGTATAATTCAAAAGCTTGCATACTTCTATACCAGCAGAAGCCTGCCCAGCAAAAGAGAATGCTAACAGAGGTGTCTGATGAATGGGATTCTGGAGAAAGGACCTCATCTACACCTCTTTTGACTAGTATGCAGATTGAAACATAGTCAACTTTCTGATTTCTCACTCCTCCAAATTTTGCAATGCAATTTCCTGGTCCAAAACTTGTATTGAGGTGCATTTTGAAATGTGCATTTTGAAATTTAACATTAAATGTGTATTCTGAGATATAATAATAATAAGTTCCTCAATGGTTCCTCTTCATCCTGGAGAAGAGTGACTAGTGGGGTGCCACAGGGTTCTGTCTTGGGCCCGGTCTTATTCAACATCTTTATCAACGACTTGGATGATGGACTCAAGGGCATCCTGATCAAATTTGCAGATGACACCAAACTGGGAGGGGTGGCTAACACCCCAGAGGACAGGATCACACTTCAAAACGACCTTGACAGATTAGAGAACTGGGCCAAAACAAACAAGATGAATTTTAACAGGGAGAAATGTAAAGTACTGCACTTGGGCAAAAAAAATGAGAGGCACAAATACAAGATGGGTGACACCTGGCTTGAGAGCAGTACATGTGAAAAGGATCTAGGAATCTTGGTTGACTACAAACTTGACATGAGCCAACAGTGTGACGCGGCAGCTAAAAAAGCCAATGCAATTCTGGGCTGCATCAATAGGAGTATAGCATCTAGATCAAGGGAAGTAATAGTGCCACTGTATTCTGCTCTGGTCAGACCTCACCTGGAGTACTGTGTCCAGTTCTAGGCACCACAGTTCAAGAAGGACACTGACAAACTGGAACGTGTCCAGAGGAGGGCAACCAAAATGGTCAAAGGCCTGGAAACGATGCCTTATGAGGAACGGCTAAGGGAGCTGGGCATGTTTAGCCTGGAGAAGAGGAGGTTAAGGGGTGATATGATAGCCATGTTCAAATATATAAAAGGATGTCACATAGAGGAGGGAGAAAGGTTGTTTTCTGCTGCTCCAGAGAAGCGGACACGGAGCAATGGATCCAAACTACAAGAAAGAAGATTCCACCTAAACATTAGGAAGAACTTCCTGACAGTAAGAGCTGTTTGACAGTGGAATTTGCTGCCAAGGAGTGTGGTGGAGTCTCCTACTTTGGAAGTCTTTAAGCAGAGGCTTGACAACCATATGTCAGGAGTGCTCTGATGGTGTTTCCTGCTTGGCAGGGGGTTGGACTCGATGGCCCTTGTGGTCTCTTCCAACTCTATGATTCTATGATTCTAAGTTTAGAAATGTGCATTTAAACACTGGGCACTGCCATATGCAGAATCAAACCATTGGTCCATTGAGCTCAGTATTTTCTACACTAGCCTGGCAGCAGCTATCCAGAGTTTCAGGCAGAATTCTCTCCCAGTTCTACCTCAAGATGCTGGGTATTGAACCTTCTGCATATTTTGAAATAAAAATACATATTTAAATGTTTTTTAAATGTTTCTTTAAAAAAAATCCTGCACAGATTAATGCGGAAACAAGGGGGAACAGATTTATGAATATGCACAGACCGGAAACAGACTGAATGGTCCACCCTAATGACTTGATTAGCGCTGCTTGCAACAGAGAGTAGGTTTGTGATATGGCCTAGATTCCCTGCCCAATAAAATCTAGTCTGGCTGCCTTAATGCATCAGGCGGAAAACCACCCACGTTGCTCAGCACAGGGGAGCCATGCAAAATGGAACTTGGTCAGAGAGAGTGTTTGTTTGCTTATGCATGTGAACCTCATTATTCAGAGTGTTTAATTAGAGGTTTCCATGCTGGTGTTTCTTGGGCAAGTAACATGCTGTCAACAGAGTCACTTGTCATGCACCATGCAATGGATCCCGGGTAAGGATCCATAGTCCATTGGCACAGCACGTGTTCTGCATGCAGAAGATCCCAGGTTCTAGCTATTGTGTCTCCTGGTAGGACTGGGGGAAAATCCTGTCTGGAGAGTGGCTGCTGGTCACTGTATCTAGATGGACTACCTAGATTGATTAGGCAGGTTCTTCTGCCCTCATGGCCACCTGGCAGTCCACATCCAGCATAGAAATCGGGACTGTAACCCCTAAAGTAAGGCTTTGGTGAGATGATTAATCTCAGGATTGTGGGTTCAAACCCATCTTGGGCAGAAAATTTCTGCGTCGCAGGGATTTGGTCTTGCTGACCCTTGTGTTCCCTTCCGACTCTGCATGGCAGGAGTCACCAACACTATAGTCAGCTGCTAGAGGGGAAAATACATATTCATTGCATTATCCAACACTGGTTGGGTTAAAAATCTATGACACTTTTGCCAGATTGCCAGTCCCACGTCAAGCATGGTATACGTCTGAATGTTCCATTTACCACCCCCCTCAAATATTTCCAGAAATAATGAGTGATGTGAATTAGGTTTTTAATTATTATTTTTTAAAGTTAGCCTCCAATCTTGGGAATTAATGCCCCTTTCATTTAGTTAAAAATAAGATCGTAGGCAGATGTTATTTCGAATCGGAGGATTGCGTCACCCCTTAGGCTAAGTGGTTTAATGCACTGAGCAGGGAGGAAATTAAGACAGTTTGGATTAAAACAATAACAAACCATTATTTCCTGTTCTGGAGTGTGCATCCTCTTTCAAAGTTCGTCCTTTGCTAAGTTTGGTCTGCCTGTTGATTTCCCCTCCCAAAGTTACATAGCTAGTTAGATAGCTCCAGTCTGTAATTCGTAATTCTATCAGTAAGAACATTCAGAGATTCAGGAAAGCTTCCCTGGCAGTGACTGTGTATTGTGCATTAAGTCAGTAGAGATTATTATCCCAGGGCTGTAGCTGTTTTACTTCTTAAGGCAGGTGTGCACAACCTTTTGGATTTCCCCCTTCCTGGTGATGGAAGACCTTTTGACCCAGCAGAAGCTTCTGCCCACAGGAGGGAAGCAGTTTTTGCCAGTTCCCCTTCCTTCCTGCAACTCACCTCCCCCAACCCTCTGGAACAGATTTTGGGGGTGCCCAGGGAGCTGTGATAGTAGATGCTCCTGCTGTGTGAGAGCAAGGGTGCTAACTGGATTCCACTCACTTCTGTAATATGCATTTCTCTCAAAGCCAGTATTTGACTGTCGATTACTGGTTCCTTCGTTGTTATTGGTTTTCTTGAGCTGTAGTTGCAAGTCTTGTTAAAAGTTTGAGGCCCCCAGAGAACAGAACAGAACAGAACCCAGAGACACAGAAAAACATTACTATATCTATTGGTTTATGTGGTGTACAATCAAGTGTGATGTGTGTTTCTCTGTTTTTGAATTGAAGCCCCCTATTTAATTCCCTATCTATGGGACGTGGGGAATCAGCAGTGCAGCAACCTTTCCCTAACACCCTAGCATTCTCTCCTAGCAAACCTGACACCCAAAAGTTGGATGTCATGTTTTGAATAGGTTCCTATGGCCATGGTGTGCCTAGATGTGATCCTTATTCTTCAAAACCACATGTATGGGTAACAGATGTGTAGATCAGGACGCAGCTTTGTGCATTGGCCTTTATGTTTATAGGCCTATATATTAATCACAAGTGCATTCTCAGAGTGTGGATCAGTAAAGGTAAAGGGACCCCTGACCATTAGGTCCAGTCGTGGCTAACTCTGGGTTTGCGGCGCTCATCTCGCTTTATTGGCCGAGGGAGCCGGCGTACAGCTTCCGGGTCATGTGGCCAGCATGACTAAGCCACTTCTGGCGAACCAGAGCAGCGCACGGAAATGCCGTTTACCTTCCCACCAGAACGGTACCTATTTATCTACTTGCACTTTGATGTGCTTTCGAACTGCTAGGTTGGCAGGAGCAGGGACCGAGCAACGGGAGCTCACCCCGTTGCGGGGATTTGAACCGCCAACCTTATGATCGGCAAGTCCTAGGCTCTGTGGTTTAACCCACAACACCACCCGCGTCAGTACATACTGCAAAAACCTTTCTCCCTCCTCCTCTCTCTCTCTCTCTGTTTGTGTGTGTGAAATGCAGTATTTTTAGAAAAAGTCAGGGCTGGCTGTAATCCTAGATATGCCACACTGCAACATTTTTTGCAGGTCCTACTTATGAAAGTTTGTCACCCCAGCTACTGATGTAGAACACATTTTGGGAGGGTTGCAACAGAACCAATGGGAGGTCAAAGTGCCTGGCATGATCTTGAGCATCACATTCTACAAAGATAGGAAATGTCTCCATAGCTCTTGAGTTCAAAAGGTTTGAGAAACACTGACCTAAGCAGATCAAATCTTCCAAATGATATCTGACCAACAGAGATGGGTAGGAATTCTCAACAGAGTTTTCATTTAAAAGTAAGCCTCCCTAGTTCATACTTTCTGAAACAATATAAAAATTGAAACACAGCCGATTCACATTTCTCTGAATGTTGCAGTGCAGTTCTCTAGCCATATAATGTGTGCAAAAATGCATATAACTATGGTAAGGTATACATGAAATTGCATGTTAGTGAAAACCCCATACAAAAAGGCATTATACTTGAAAGTAAGACTCCGAGGTGGTTATCACCAGTGGAGGCTAAGGCGAGGAAAAAACACAATATGGAGGCCGGCTGGCCGAAATATTGGGAACTAATAGAAAAAGTTGGTGACAATTGGAGGTTGCGGAGCTTTGAAAACTTAAAAGATAAGGTGCAAGATTGGTTTCACTATGCCCAAATTAACGAGGTTGTTAAGTTGGATAAAAAAACAGGATTCCAGGTGGAAAAATCGAAACTTGAGACAGAGTTGTTAGAACCAAAGACCAAGGTTTTATCGAGAATGTATAACTTGCTGCTTAAGTGGAATACTCAGGATGAGACAGTGAAATCAGCCATGATAAAGTGGGCTCAAGACATTGGTTACAATATCATGTCTGAAGACTGGGAAAGGTTATGGACCACCGGTATGAAATTTACGGCATGTAATGCCTTGAAAGAAAACATTATGAAAATGGTATACAGGTGGTACATGACCCCAGTCAAGCTTGCTAAGATATACCACTTGTCTGATAACAAATGTTGGAAGTGCAGGGAGGCTGAAGGAACATTCTTTCACCTTTGGTGGACTTGCCCAAGAGTGAAGGTCTTCTGGGAAATGATCTATAACGAGTTAAAAAAGGTGCTTAAGTACACCTTTCCTAAAAAACCGGAAGCCTTCCTCTTGGGTATTGTCGGCCAAAAGGTTTTAAAGAAGGATAGAACGTTTTTTATGTATGCTACCACTGCAGCAAGAATTCTGATCGCCAAATATTGGAAGACTCAAGATTTACCCACGCTGGAAGAGTGGCAAACGCAACTGATTGACTATATGGAGTTGGCCGAAATGACTGCCAGAATCCGAGACCTGGGAGAAGAAGCAATGGAGGAGGACTGGAAAAAATTTAAGAATTATTTGCAAAAACTTTATAAGTTATATGAACTATAAAATGACGCATAATTTGAAATGCTAGCCCCAGCAATGAGAGTGCAACATTTATGAAATTGGAAAACAATATTGAAGGGATCAAAGTTTAAATGTTAAAAAGGATAATACGCTTTGTTTTTAGAGTAAACGGACAATAAGGGATTTAAACTTAAATTGCAATTGAAAGTACCAAAGAAACACATGAAACAAGGTTACAATTTGCTGATAAATTTATTATTAAGAATGCATTGTGCGGGAGATGCGGGGAAGTTCGATGGAAAGTTGGAACAAGCTGTTGAAGGGTTATGATCTTTTTTATCTTCTTTTACATTTTTCTTTTTCTTCTTTCTCTTTCTGTTTTCTGTTTATGTCTGAAAAAATGCAATAAAAATATTTTTTTTTAAAAAGGCATTATATTGGGGAAAATAGCTTTGCTTTTAAACTGTGTGCATGGGGTATTGTTTTTTGTTTGTTACTACGTTATGTATTTTTGTGTTTTATGTTGCAGAGTGTCTTGTGATCCTCAGATAAAGGGTGGTATGGAAATTTAAGAAATAATAATAATAACAACACAAAAATCATAAAAAATTGTACATTAGACAAGATTGCACACACCTGTGTGAAAATGAGAATTTTGCTGCTCAGTTTTCATGAGGATTTTTTTTTTAAATTGCAAACTGATGTGGTGAAGTGACGTTAAAAGTGGAAAAATGAAAAATAGGGGAGAAACTGAAATCAACAGGTTTGATCATCTCTACTCATCAGCCTGAGAAGTATCCCACCCTTCCAAAGCAGCAAATATACAAATAGTCAAAATGTTATGTCCAGCTTTATCTTGTATCAAGCTCTCCCCTTCCTGTTTAGTCTCATTACTTCCTACACCCACCTTGCTGATTTAAGTTAAAACAAACAGACAAAGACTTCAAGTTTATAGTTTTGTTTTGTTTTTTGAAGCAAACATCTGGACTCTTAGAAGTACGATCATGCCAGATTTACACACATATTTGCTTGGGTGGGGCGGGGGGCAGGGTTATATTATTTAACCAACAAAAAGCAACCATTGGCAAATTTGGTATAGGAGTTCATTTATCAATTCAGCTCAAACATTTTCGAAACATGTTATATCACATCACGTCTTCATTTGAGAAAAGCTGGTAGCTGAGTCTCCTGAAGTCCCACCCCTCATAGGAGCCAACTTCTAGGGGCCGTGGGGCTTTGGCCCACACAATAAAATATTTGAGGGAGCTGGGCCCACACCAAGTTAATGGGCATTCCCATTCAAATGGTGTGTGTGTGTGCACTGCATCATGTGATTGATTATGTGGGGGGGGGCTTATTTGGGCCCCCACAATATTTTATTCAGGTTGGCACCCCTGCCACTCCCCACCTGTATTTCAGCTTGCCGAAGAGAAGAGGGGAAATGAGTATTTAGAATGAACCTGTGCTACTTTTAGAATGAGTTTTGTATCCTATGTGTATTCCACTGAAGCCACCTGAAGGTCTGAAACTGTTCTTTTTTTAATCATTTCATAATAGGAAATGCTGGTCCCATGCCTTGGAGCTCAAAAGAGTGCAACATACCAAGCGTTCTTTTATTCTGGTTCCTTCTTTAGTTAGTAACATGTTTCCTTTTGATTTTTCACAGTAGGCAGCTCTGTGCAAGAATGCTGGGAAGGAAGCATTAGGCCTGGTAGTCTGCCGGCTCGGCTGAGATTAGTATTTCAGGAAGCTAACGGGAACAATAGCTGTAGAATATTGTTCCTATTTTCTTCATGGTGTACTTGGGGGGGAGTCTTTCTATTTTTTTAATCACTTTGAATGGTAGAATGACGCTCAGAAATCAACAGAAATTCAACACACAGAAATTTACCCAGCGTGTTGTTGTGCAGTTCTGGGGAATGGCTCAAAATTTCTCCTTGCCATGTGAATGAAGGCATAGGCCCGGGGCCCTCTAGATTGCAAGCATTCGATCCCTTAGTGTGGCAACACCCAAATTTGGAACTCCATACATATCTTAACAGATAGCTCAGTTGGTAGAGCACGAGACTCTAAATCTTAGTGTCATGGGTTCAAACCCCATATTGGACTAGATGACCCTTGTGGTCCCTTCCAGATCTATGATTCTAATACAGTGGTACCTCAGGTTACATACGCTTCAGGTTACAGACTCCGCTAACCCAGAAATAGTGCTTCAGGTTAAGAACTTTGCTTCAGAATAAGAACAGAAATCGTGCTCCGGCGGCGTGGCAGCAGCAGGAGGCCCCATTAGCCAAAGTGGTGCTTCAGGTTAAGAACAGTTTCAGGTTAAGAACGGACCTCCGGAACCTCTGG
The DNA here is from genome assembly GCF_964188305.1 of Podarcis bocagei. Taxonomy (NCBI): domain Eukaryota; kingdom Metazoa; phylum Chordata; class Lepidosauria; order Squamata; family Lacertidae; genus Podarcis; species Podarcis bocagei. The sequence continues at coordinate 90,590,138 of NC_138127.1, forward strand.
TACTTAACCCGAGGTACCACTGTATTAAGAAGGCATTTTTTGCTGTATTGTTTTCGGCACCTGCTACTTACTCATTTCGGCAAACCAACCCAGGTATGCAACATTAGACTGTGATTGTAACATGTGATTTTAGTAAGCATATTTGTTTCAAAATTACTGGTTTTATTTTATTATTTTTATGTAACTTGTTTTCAATGTTTGCTTTCACCGATGCTTTTAGTGAATATTTTAGCTTGCCTTTTGTAAACCACTTGAATAAAAATAGGTGCTGTTGGACTCCAGCACCCATCAGCTCCAGCCAGCATGGCCAGTGGTTAGGAATGATGGGAGTTGCAGTCCAACAACATCTGGGGCCTAAAGGCTAGCCTCTTTTGGCATAGGTACTGTGCTTGGTTGGGTGGGGAATGATGACAGCCTAGCAGTTGACCGACAGAATAAAACATCCAACACATGTTGAAGTCAGAGTGACATTTGATGTTCTGAACTAGCAGGGTGAAAGGAAGCATGAGTGAGCCATCTTGTCTCTTCTTAGGTTTGGTTAGAATGGAGAATGGTTTGCCCTCCAGATGTGGCAACCACACATGCCGAGCAACTAATGTGAATGTTACCTTTTTACCTTTGTGGCATGGAAAGAGTTTTGTCTGAAGGCCAGACAGAGAGGCTTGGACAACAGAAGATCCAGGAGGATCCTCTTATGTTCTTAATAAAGGCAAGAGGAGCAAAATCTTCACCAGAGAGGAACGATATGTTCCCCAAGGCTCACTCCTGATTGGAAACTGTGGTTTGTAAGGGGAACCAGAGAGGCAGTCCACAACTAATGCTAAGCAACACTTCTTGGCTTTTTGGGGTTCAAAGTGAATGGGCAGTGTGTCGGTGCAGACTCCCCAGATGCTCCTATTTTGCTTCTCCTCTGACAACCTCGGCTTCACACTGCGTCTCAACCAGGTATTGTGGTTCGTTACTCACTTGGCAAGTCAGGATCAGCTACGCAGCAGCAAACCATGGTTTTGGGATAACCTGTGACTGTGGGTTACTGTTATGTGTGAACATGGCCAATGTTTAGTCTGAGTCAGGCAGTTAACTTTAGCTTGGACTAGACAAACAAAGGCTATGTTGAGACAGTTTTTCCTGGAGACCATTCTTAGTAGACCATTCTTTTTTTAGTCTCGTTTAGTCTCTTTCCCCCTCCTCCCCCCACCTACTTCTTTTCTTTCATATTTTCTTGAACAGGTGGAGGAAACTGGTGGGTTATTTCTGTGGCTACAGACAGTAAAAGTAATAGGAAAGACTAGGAAACAGACAGGAAGCTCTTTCAGAAAAGGGAAGGCAGTCAGGGAGATGGCCTGAGCTTGTTTCGAGAAAAGATCCTTACCAGAGCCAGAAAGTGGGTAAGGAACAAGGAAGATATGTGTGAAAAACAGTTTTTCTGTGTGGTTTAAGAAACATCATAAGTGTTGGGGTGGTGGGTTTTTTTTTGCAAAATGGACCTGTTTGTAATTTATAATATGCACTCTACAAGATTGCGCCTGATATAAGGATCAACCTGAATGTTTCAAGGATAGCCCAAGGCATAACACTTGTTGCCGTCTTGGACTTTATTGGCTGTTTTTGGCTCAGTGAATGTTCTGTTTGTGGGGGGGACAGGGACTGGCATGCAGTCTAAGACAGCAAGCTTATGCACATACACCTGGAAGCAATCTTGCAAATGCAGGAGGACTTAATTTCTAGTAAACATACAGAATGAAGATACACATCAATACATCAATCAAAATATAAACGTGAGGAGTGATTAGGTGTCCTGCCCCCTCATGTGTTACCCCCGCCCCATGGGAGAGTTGGTAATCAGATTAGCTATAGTACATTTACCAGTTTTGATCAAAACTTGGACCAAACTCTGTTGCACTTGCAATTTGGGGGTGGACCGTAGCTCTGTGGCAGAGTATCCGGGCTCAGTCCTTGGTGCCTCCAGGTCGGAATGGGAAATACAACTGCCTGAAACCCTGAAAATCTCCTGCCAATCAGAGAAGACATCCCTGAGCTTGATGGACTGAGGCAGCTTCTCAGGTCCTTATGCAATTGAGAACTTCAGTGTGGTCAAAAGTGGTGTTAAGTCAGTGTGCAGTGACTTACTATGTGTGTGGAAATAAGTCTCCCTGCTCATTGGGATTTATTGCAGGTAAACATGTCAAGGATTGTTGCTTTAATTCAGGTGTGGCTGTTCTGTGGCCCTTCAGATGTTGTCAGAGTCCCAAGTCAACATGGTCAATAGGGAGCAATAATGAAAGTTGCAGCCTAGTATCATCCGGTTAGTCATCTCCGCTTCAATTGCATTTATACTACTACTGTCAGTGGTTTGTGCTCTTAAGATGAAATCTACAATCCATTTACTTTGGGGCATGAGCAATGGAATCTGGAATTATTCAGGGCTGTTGTAGCGCAAAGACAATTGTATATTATCGACGTTTTTGTGAGCCTATAAAACTCAGTGGATTTGTAACTGGCTGACTGACCGAACCCAAAGGGTGCTCATCAATGGTTCCTCTTCATCCTGGAGAAGAGTGACTAGTGGGGTGCCACAGGGTTCTGTCTTGGGCCCGGTCTTATTCAATATCTTTATCAACGACTTGGATGATGGACTCAAGGGCATCCTGATCAAATTTGCAGATGACACCAAACTGGGAGGGGTGGCTAACACCCCAGAGGACAGGATCATACTTCAAAACGACCTTGACAGATTAGAGAACTGGGCAAAAACAAACAAGATGAATTTTATAACAGGGAGAAATGTAAAGTATTGCACTTGGGCAAAAAAAATGAGAGGCACAAATACAAGATGGGGGACACCTGGCTTGAGAGCAGTACATGTGAAAAGGATCTGGGAGTCTTGGTTGACCACAAACTTGACATGAGCCAACAGTGTGACGCGGTAGCTAAAAAAGCCAATGCAATTCTGGGCTGCATCAATAGGAGTATAGCATCTAGATCAAGGGAAGTAATAGTGCCACTGTATTCTGCTCTGGTCAGACCACACCTGGAGTACTGTGTCCAGTTCTGGGCACCACAGTTCAAGAAGGACACTGACAAACTGGAACGTGTCCAGAGGAGGGCAACCAAAATGGTCAAAGGCCTGGAAACGATGCCTTATGAGGAACGGCTAAGGGAGCTGGGCATGTTTATCCTGGAGAAGAGGAGGTTAAGGGGTGATATGATAGCCATGTTCAAATATATAAAAGGATGTCACATAGAGGAGGGAGAAAGGTTGTTTTCTGCTGCTCCAGAGAAGCGGACACGGAGCAATGGATCCAAACTACAAGAAAGAAGATTCCACCTAAACATTAGGAAGAACTTCCTGACAGTAAGAGCTGTTCGACAGTGGAATTTGCTGCCAAGGAGTGTGGTGGAGTCTCCTACTTTGGAGGTCTTTAAGCAGAGGCTTGACAACCATATGTCAGGAGTGCTCTGATGGTGTTTCCTGCTTGGCAGTGGGTTGGACTCGATGGCCCTTGTGGTCTCTTCCAACTCTATGATTCTATGATTCTATGATTATAATAAATACCAGTTGTAAGTCCTGCTGCTATGTAAGCAGGAATCTTTATATTTCTTAAGTGTCACTTTTTGAACAAAATGACATGTATACAAAAGCATGTTGGTGCTTCTGCACATTGGATTGCGGAGTTTTGGGTCTGGATCATACCTGAGCTGTTCATTCTTGCAAAAAGAGAGCCTGGTTTTTTTAGCTATCCGCTACATTCCAAGAAGCTGGATGGAAGGAAGTGAGCAAGCATCTGCGGAAATGTGTTCTGGCCCTCTGGAGCTATGCACATCCTGACAGTGGGAATCAATCAAAGCTTGTTTACAAAAGATATTTTTAGCACAAAAGGCATATTTTCTTTGAAAATTACGCTAGGCATTTGCTGTAAAGGGACAATGTCAAATCGGGCATTGATTCGTGTTTGGGGTTATTTTTATTTTTTTGCACTTTTCACTTACTCTACATAACTGATAAGGTACAAGACATCGGAAGCTGCTATATTGAGCCAGGTCAATGGCCCATCTGGCTTAGTATTGTTGGTGCTGACTATCAGCATCTCTCCAGGGTTTCAAGCAAAAATCTCTCCCAGCCTTACCTGGCGATGTTGGAGATTGCACTTGGGACCTCCACATCCTCCACCAGTCATAGAATCATAGAATTGTAGAGTTGCAAGGAACCCAAGTGTCATCTGGTCCAGCCCCCTGTAATGCAGTCAGCTATGGCCCTTCCTCTTAATTGCTTTCTCTTAGCAAAACTATAGTTTTAGAAGGCAACTAAACCAAGGTTCGAGGTAAAGTCTAGAACAGGATGGTCCGACACGCAGCCTATGGGCTGCATGCAGCCCTCCAGGCATTGTTTGGCAGCCCTCTACAACATTTGACACCCAGCCCTCACACTGCCTTCCCTAAGCAAGGCACTAGGGGAAGGGTTGTAAGGGCTCTGACATGGTCCTAGAGAGCTCCCGTATCCTTCCCAAAGCCTAGCTAGCACTTTCCCAGCTTGGAAAGGAGGTGGGAGGGCTCTAGGAGCCTGCCAGAGCCTCACGCCTCCTTCCTGAAGTCCAAGTTAACTAACAAATAATTATAATGATTATATAAATAAATGATTATATATAAAACAGGAAAAAACCAACTATAGCCCTTTAAGGCAGACAAGAGTACACAAGGTTGCTTAATTTTTCTCCGAGAGAAAAGCTTTGATCAAATTAAAGCCTTTGGCTTATTGCTGTTGGAATTGAGGAGACAAAGCAGATTTCACGGTGGTTCAGCCCCATAAACTGGAAGCGGTGGGTGAACATAAGAATAGCCTGCTGGATCAGGCCAAGGACCCATCTAATCCAGCATCCTGTTCTTGCAGTGGCCTTTCAGATGCCTAAGGGAAACCCTCAAGTGAAGAACAAGAGTGCTCTCCCCTCCCGTGGTTTCCAGCTACTGAAGACTGGGGAATGGCCAATGTAACATCCATTTTGAAAAAGGGATCCAGGGATGGATGCTGGAAATGACAGACTAGTTAGCTGTCTCTGGAAAACTGATGGAAAGCATTGTTAAACATAACATAGCCAAGCATGTAGAAGAACAAGCCTCGCTGAAGCAGAACCAGCATAGCTTCTGCAAGAGCAGGCCCAGTCTCACTTAACCTAGTAGAGTTCTTTGAGAGTGTCAAGAAGCACATAGTGAATTTCAGAGTGGCTGTTGGAGCCATTGTAATGAACTTTAGTAAACCCCAGCAGAAAATGAAACAGCTCAACCACCCATCCAGCTTTGCTACAGTCAGCCTCTTAAAGCAATTATGATTGACTTGCACTGTGCCCAGATAATTTGCTAATTACATTTTGTAGCAAATTTTGACATATACGCTGTTTGGGAGAGCAAAAGGACAAACGAGGCATTTTCATAATTGAAGTTGTTCATTCGCCTTTTCCATTCAGTGACGCAAGGACTATATCCTCAGAAGTATGGAAAGCTAGCTTTAAGTTGTCCAAGGACACCACACCCAGGTGTGCATGTTTGACACCTGTTTGACACCATTCGTCTATCTATGTAGCTCAATTTTAGGAGCACCACAGGTAAGGATCTTGTGGCCTTCCAGATGTTGCTGGACTTCCATCACCCTAAACTATTGACCATGCTGTCTGGGACTGATGGGAGTACCAGTCCAACAATATCTGGAGGGCCACAGTCTCTCCACCCTGGTCCACAATGACGGAGATCAAGCAGCTTTTTAGGGTTTCAGAGAGCAGCCTTTCTTAGTCCTACCTGGACATGTTGGGGATCAAACATGGGACCTTCTGCATGCTCCAACACAAAGCTATAGTCTTTCCACAAAGGTTCCAGGCCAACACTCCATTATATAGTAAAACGGATGATACCCAGCTCTACCTCTTTCTTAAATTGGAACCAGTGAGGGCAGTGAAGGTCCTGTGTGAATGTCTGGAGGCGGTTGGAGGATGGATGGCGGCTAACAGATTGAGGTTGAATCCTGACAAGACAGAAATACTGTTCTTGGGTGACAGGGGGCGAGCTGGTGTGGAGGACTCCCTGGTCCTGAATGGGGTAACTGTGCCCCTGAAGGAGCAGGTGCACAGCCTGGGAGTCATTTTGGACTCACAGCTGTCCATGGAGGTGCAGGTCAATTCTGTGTCCAGGGCAGCTGTTTACCAGCTCCATCTGGTACGCAGGCTGAAACCCTACCTGCCTGCAGACTGTCTCGCCAGAGTGGTGCATGCTCTAGTTATCTCCCGCTTGGACTACTGCAATGCGCTCTACTTAGTGTCAGATCACCAACATCCTTATTATTATTATTATTATTATTATTATTATTATTATTATTATTCAGCTAGCAGTGTTTAGGAGCAGTACCAAGCGATGGTACAGGGCAGTTGCTTCAGCACATGTCTGATGCAACTGAGGCCCATCACCCCAGCAATCTTTACTTGAGTCCCTGGCTGAAGAGCTTTTCTGAGCAAATCTATATGCAAAAGTAAACAGAACAAAAGGACTTGAATAGACTTCTTGCATTTGACCAGTGTTGCTTTTAGACTACAAGTCTAAACAGGGTTGGGACCTAGAGTAGTGGAAAGGTCATACTTATCATGCAACTTGCTGTGTTATGTGACCTTTGCTCTGTAAAGAGTTTGTTTTGGCTAAACACTGACTGCCTTAAAAGTAGCAGAGCAATACATGTATTGGTATATTTCCTATTGACTTTAGCAGCAGATACTTACTCTATAGCAGTCATCAGTTTTGGCCCATGCACCAGTGTAAACTCCTTTTCCGCTACTGTTTATACGACCAGGTAGTAATGGCTGAATCTGGAAAATATGGCTTTTGTAAGTTTCTTCTTTTTCAGTTCATTTCTCCAACAGTTTGCAATTATTTTAAAAAGTCCTCATGAACATTTGTCAGTATTTGGTGTGTATTTTTCCTAATATAGACATTTTTATATGCAACATGCTATTTTCCTTAATACAGTGGTGCCCCGCAAGACGAAATTAATTCGTTCCGCAAGTTTTGTCGTCTAGCGAATTTTTCGTCTTGCGAATCACGAAATCCCATAGGAATGCATTGAAAATCAATTAATGCGTTCCTATGGTCAAAAAAAGTCCAAACAAAGCCAAATTTGGTACAACAACAGTTTATTAACTGCTCTTTAAAGTCACACATACTGTAAAGAGCAGTTCAAAAATTGAAGGGAAAATAAATTAACTTTATAAACAAAACATGTCTTTGTTTTTAGACAAAGGAAACAAAGTCGCGAGACGTTTTCGTCTTGCGAAACAAGCCCATAGGGAAATTCGTCTTGCGAGGCAAATCGAAAACGGAAAAACCTTTCGTCTAGCGAGTTTTTTGTCTTGCGAGGCATTCGTCTTGCGAGGTACCACTGTATACACATTTTGGCAAACCATTTCCCAGAACATAATGCATTTTTGTACATTATTTTCACCAATACAAATGGTTCTATGTAGACTTTCCACTAATAAATGCATGTTTGTTCACATATCCTTTGGTTTGAGAACTGCATTTCAAAATTCGGAGATGTGTGAATTCCAAAAGGATAGCAGTATTTGTGTGTTGTTGCAAGAAGTACAAATTTGGTAGTTTTTTTAAAATGCAAATTTGTCATTAAAACTGAAAGGAACTCCCCAATCCCCACCACCGAGTGATGATAGTTGCAAAACACAGTTTACTGTTACATATCATTCCAACAAACCTTGGTTTGTACCTTCTGTACAAACCAGGACTGCCAGCCACATATTGAAATTCTGGTTCAGAGCCCCAGTTAACTACAAAATATAGTTTGCTAGTTAGGAAAACAAAACAGGCCCAACTAGAGCAGGTTGAAATATCCATGTGATCTAGCAATCTGTTCTCACAATGGCCAACACTAAGAACACTTTCCTCCATTTGTGTTTCCTACCAAATGGTATTCAGAGAGGCATACTGCCTCTGTAGAACATATTGTGAGAGTGATTATGTTGTACTATCAATGGGAAGAGCTGTTCTTATATTTTACATCCGCCTTCGCCAACTGAGTATCCTCCAGATGTTTTGGACCACAGCTCCCATGAGCCTCTGCCTTCATGGAAGGCACCAGGTTGGCAGACACTGTTCTACCTTTACCAGCCCCCAGAGTATGCTGACAATCCAATTACTTTCTCAGCACTTTGGTTGCATCAGAAAAGGCTGCTAGGCATAGACAGATTGACCACAATCCAGAGAGAGGTACTTTTGGTTCTTCAAAGTCCTGGACACACCCAACATAACCTTTTTGTCTCCCCACCCCCTCCCACCCCATTTCAAAATCAGATGGCTGCATTGCACACAAAGGCGGCTGTTCCCTAAACACAAATCGAAAGACCTGCTGGGTGCTTGCTAAATAATCATGTGGCTCTCTAAATCACAACCTCAATTCGTTCCAACATTACCTAGTGCGAGGAATCTCTTCCCATCCCTGGCGAATAGCTCTCATTGAGTGTTAAGAGTCAGGAGACAGATTGGCATTTAACAGTAGGTAGGACCCAGCATTTCAGTGAATAAATAAATAAAAATCCAACGGCAAAACAAAATCGTTGTTGTTGTTGCAAGACTGAAATTATCATTGGAAAGCAAAAACCAGCCTATCTCAGTGGCTTTCAGCTACTTGGTGGGAATCATCAAATTGGAGGTTCTTGATAGTTGAACTGTGGAACTGCCTGTTGCAATAAAGAAAGCTAGCTACTTAACATGCTCGTCCCCAAAGCAGAAACTCAACACCAAAAAAAGAGGACAGCCGAGGACACCGTCTTGCATGAAATGTGCATATTTTAATTTACAGTCATACCTTGGGTTGAAGTAGCTTCAGGATAAGTATTTTCAGGTTGCACGCTGTGGCAACCCGGAAGTAACAGAGCGTGTTACTTCCAGGTTTTGCCGCTTGTGCATGTGCAGAAGTGGCGACGCGCAGACGCGGGTTGTGTTCGCTTCTGGATGCGAACGGGGCTCCGGAACGTATCTGCTGCCCAGGCAGTCTGCTGCCCAGGCTTTGGTTGCCAACCTGGATGGCTTTAAAAGAGGGTTAGGCAAATTCATGCACAATAAGGCTATCAGTTGCTTATTGTCCCGACGCCTATATTATCTTCTGTATCAGAGACAGTACCAGCCTCTACATATCATTTGCTTGGGATCACACAAGATCATGAGAAGATCAGGCCAGTGACCCATCTACCACACCAGTATCCTGCTCTCATAGTAGCCAAGCAGATGCCCATAAGAAGCTTGCCAGCAGGACCTGAGTGCAGCAGCCCTCTTCCCTCCTGTGGTTTCTGGCAGCTGATACCCAGAAGCATTACTGCATCCAAGACAGAACTTGACTAGTCATCACTTAAAGCCTCATCTTCCATCTCAGGCAGGAGAATACAGTTGCACTCATGACCTACTTGTGAGCCTCTCATAAGCATCTTATTTCTTTATTTTTATGTTATTGTATAGAAGCAGGCAGAATGACTGCTCATGTCCAGCCCTGGTCAGATAGCTGTTTGGGAGGGTTTTGTTGTAGGGGAAATGAAGTCGCACCCCTTTCTTCCTCTCCTATTAATGCTAATTGCTGATTTCCTAGTGAAGCATGTGCAGCTCCAGTAGTTAGATCAAGCGGTGACTGCATCTGCATGGAGTTCCTTATTTAGCTATGGATGCATGTGTAGATATGCCCAGTTCCACATGCATTTCCTAGTAAGATTGGGGCAGTGGCGCATTTCTGTAATTCCAGCATTTTTTGTGATTGTTTATGGGAAGTAGGTTCCAACTGAGTTCAGTGAGGAAGAGCTATAGTAGGTAAGTGGCAAAGGGTCCCATGTTCAGTTCTTGGGATATCTAGGAAGGACTGGTAAAGACTTTCCTCTGTAAGCCCCGCTGAAATTTGCAGATGACACCAACCTGGGAAGGGAAGCTAATGCCGCTGAATACAGAATTGGGATTCATGATGACCTTAACAGATTGGAGAACTGGGCCCAAACTAACAAATTTCCATAGGTGCAATTGTAAGGTTCTGCACTTAGGCAGGATGCACAAATATAAGATGGGGAAACACCTGGCTTCTTAGTAGTACATGTAAAAAGGATCTACAGTGGTACCTCAGTTTATGAACTTAATCCATTCCTGAAGTCTGTTCTTAAACCGAAACTGTTCTTAAACCAAGGAGCAGTTTCCCTAATGAGGCCTCCTGCCGCCGGTGCCCTTCCACCATTTGGTTTCCATTTGTAGACCAAGGTAAAGTTTGCAAACCAGAACACTACTTCTGGTTTTGCAGAGTTTGTAAACCAAATCTTTTGTAAACAGGACTGTTCTTAAACTGAGGTACCACTATAGAGGTCTTAGTGGAACGCAAACTTAACATGAGTCCAAAGTGTGATGCAGTAGCAAAAAAAGAGCTAATGCTATTCTAGGCTGCATCAACAGAAGTATAGCGTCCAGATCAAGGGAAGTAATAGTAGCACTCTATTCTGCCTTGGTCAGACCACACCTGGAGTACGACATCCAGTTCTGGCCACCACAATGTAAGAAGGATATTGACAAGATGTGCAGAGGAGGGCAACCCAAGATGATCAAGGGTCTGAAAACCAAGCCGGTTGAAGAAGCTGGGCATGTTTAGCCTGGAAAAGAGAAGACTGAGAGGAGATATGATTGTTGTTGTTTAGTCGTTTAGTCATGTCCGACTCTTCGTGGCCCCATGGACCAGAGCACGCCAGGCACTCCTGTCTTCCACGGCCTCCCGCAGTTTGGTCAGACTCATGTTTGTAGCTTCGAGAACACTGTCCAGCCATCTCGTCCTCTGTCTTCCCCTTCTCCTTGTGCCCTCCATCTTTCCCAACATCAGGGTCTTTTCCAGGGAGTCTTCTCTTCTCATGAGGTGGCCAAAGTATTGGAGCCTCAGCTTCACGATCTGTCCTTCCAGTGAGCATTCAGGGCTGATTTCCTTCAGAATGGATAGGTTTGATCTTCTTGCAGTCCATGGGACTCTCAAGAGTCTCTTCCAGCAGGAGATATGATAGCCATCTTCAAATATCTGAAGGGCTGTGTCACATGGAAGATGGAGCAAGCTTGTTTTCTCCTGCTCTGGAGGGTAGGACTCGAACCAATGTCTTCAAGTTACAAGAAAGGAGTTTCTGACTAAATATCAGGAAGAACTTTTTGACAGTAAGAGCTGTTTGACAGTGGAACTGTCTCCCTCGGGAGGTTATGAACTCTCCTGGCTTGGAGGTTTTAAAGCTGAGGTTGGATGGCCATCTGCCATGGATGCTTTAGCTGAGATCCCTGCATTGCAGGGGGTTGGGATAGATGACCCTCGCGGTCCCTTCCAACTCTACAATTCTGTGAAATTGTTGTCAGCCAGTGTGTAGACTATGCAGCAATACATGGGCTAACAGTCAGACTCAATATAAGGCCACTTTATGGGTTCCCGATGTCAAATCATTGTGTGCAAGATTGTAGCTTTGTTACCTGAACTGCCACAATATTATAATTATTGTAACTTTTTTCTAATGCTGTTGAACTGTGCAGATATCCGGTAAAAGCAAAGCCATGAACTTTATATCAGATACGGATTTTGGTTGGGATTTGCTAGCATACTGCAAAGCATCATTTCTGATTTATTTTTAATTTTGTGTCTCTTCGTTTTGGTCCTCCCCCTCCGCTCCCCACTCCCTTGTGCAGTCTGTGGTGACAATGAGAGTAACATAGAGCCTGACCAGCAGATGGACAACTTGTACCTGAAAGCTTTGGAGGGATTTATCACTGTCATCACACAGGATGGAGACATGATCTTTTTGTCGGAGAACATCAGCAAGTATATGGGCTTGACACAGGTGAGCTGTTTTCTTTGCATCTCACGTAGCAAGTTGGATGATACTGTGATGCTTATTTATTAAGCTTGTATATTGCCCTTCAGCCGAGGATCACAGAGTGGTTTATGGTATAATATAACTTCTGCTTCTTTCTCTACTTGGTAGAGCTAGTTTGTTAAATGTGGCTTAGCAAAAGCTTCCTGCAAGTACTCTAAGGAAGAGAATGATGGTGCCTTTGCTATTCTGGGATTAGAGTGGCTGCAAGGGTGTTTAGCCCTGAAGAGGCCAGGGTTAAGGTCAGAGGGAGCCAAGATGAGATTTAAATGTGCACAAGTGAAACATGGAATATGCAGATAGGCCTATTCTCTTGCCCAGCAGGTTGCAGTTCCATGGTTGCTTTTAATACCCAAGAATGCAAGGGAAATATTCTTACATGCCACAGTGGCTGTGAGAATCTTAATAGCTTCAAACTGGAAGGGTGGGGAAATGCCATCAAAGATGGAATGGCAAATTAATGGAATATGCAGAGCTGGCTAAATTAATGGGGGGGGGGAAATGAGAGACCATACAGACCAAACGTTTATGAAGAAATGGGATATATATAAAAAGTACCTTAAAGACTGTTGTAATAGCATGATGTCTGTGGCAGCCTTCAATTAACTTCTATGATATATTGGATTTGTATAAGTACAATATTTCTGATAATTAACAACAAAATCTGAGACAAATAGCGCACTAAGTAAAAGAACATATAAAGACATAAGGAGTTGGTGGGAAGTCGTCGGAACCTTAAGAAGATTGTGACAAAGTATAACAAATATTTATAACTTTTTGTTATCTATTAATAATAATAATAATAATAATAATAATAATAATAATAATAATAATAATAATAATAATAATGTGACTTGCAGATGCTTTAAATAAATATCACTCATAAAATGATAAAAGATTATTGCTGTCACTACCATCAGGCCATAGAACAGAGTGGGAAGGAAATATAAATACATAATACATAATACAAGTACAAAAACGGCTAGAGTGTGAATTTACAATGAACAGTCAGCTGTTATCTAAAACATCTCTCTAAAACACTTCTCAAAGTTTCTTGTCCTGTGGTGCATTTTGGGAACAAAACAAGGGGATCCAAAATACGTTCCCAGCGTAAATTCATTTTCGCCACCCCATTTTTTAATCTGTTTGTCTTGATGGTCAAACAGGTGGAGCTGACCGGACACAGCATTTTTGACTTCACTCACCCATGTGATCATGAGGAAATTCGAGAAAACCTGAGTTTGAAAAATGGTAAATAATATTTTTTTAAAAATAATAATAATGCAACAGCAGTATTGCAGTGTACTTTGTGCATCATTTATGGAGCAGTATCCCCAAGAAGACTTGCCTTTAATAATATATTTTGGTGCCAGGCAAGGACGCCTCTTCTCCTGGGCATTTTATTGTTAATTTTCTTTTTTGCTGTTTTGTGATATTTCAGCCAGCTAATTGTGGTGATCATTTTAATGTTGTTGGAGAGGGTGGGGGGGCTTGATTTGGGGAGGTAGATCTTCTTTTATAATTTTTAGTGTTTCATGTTTTTAAAGTCGTTTTTAATATGAGCAATTCTCCTCTCTTCTGCTATAAGTTGTCTTGAGAAGTTTGGAGGGCTTTAAAGTAATTAACTAAAAGTATTAAAAATTAAAAAAGCTAAATAAGCCAATGCAATTCTGGGCTGCATCAATAGGAGTATAGCATCTAGATCAAGGGAAGTAATAGTGCCACTGTATTCTGCTCTGGTCAGACCTCACCTGGAGTATTGTGTCCAGTTCTGGGCACCACAATTCAAGAAGGACACTGACAAACTGGAACGTGTCCAGAGGAGGGCAAGCAAAATGGTCAAAGGCCTGGAAACGATGCCTTATGAGGAACGGCTAAGGGAGCTGGGCATGTTTAGCCTGGAGAAGAGGAGGTTAAGGGGTGATATGATAGCCATGTTCAAATATATAAAAGGATGTCACATAGAGGAGGGAGAAAGGTTGTTTTCTGCTGCTCCAGAGAAGCGGACACGGAGCAATGGATCCAAACTACTAGAAAGAAGATTCCACCTAAACATTAGGAAGAACTTTCTGACAGTAAGAGCTGTTCGACAGTGGAATTTGCTGCCAAGGAGTGTGGTGGAGTCTCCTGCTTTGGAGGTCTTTAAGCAGAGGCTTGACAACCATATGTCAGGAGTGCTCTGATGGTGTTTCCTGCTTGGCAGGGGGTTGGACTCGATGGCCCTTGTGGTCTATTCCAACTCTATGATTCTATGATTAATGTATAATAGAAAGATTTGTGTGTCTCCCCAAGCACTTCGCCTGTCTGAACCTCCAGACTCGAGACCAAATGCAATGGCTGCTTCTCCTGGGGAATTTATTGCAACCAGGGAAGTATTTTCTTTTTAGAAAGTGTGAGCTAATGCCAACTGTTATTTGGCACTAGGGCAATTATCTCTAGGAGAAACTAGGAGGGGGATTTGAGTTCCTATGGTCACTTCCTAATTCCCCCTGGCACGAGGAGATGGTAGCTGCTGTGCCAGGAAACACATTTCACTCTTCCAAGAGGATCTGCTTTATAGAGCCTTGGGGATCCTGAATTTGGACAAACGAAGGAATTAAGGTGTTGGCTTCTGCCTGCAGTGAGCAGAGCTGACGGTCGGAGCATTTGAATCCACCGTCTGTGCCAGATCTCACCCAAGACGCATCCTGAGGCCTAAGCAATGGCTGAAGTGTTTTAGGATACAGTCCATGGAGCAATAATTGCTTTGAACAGCTTTCCCCCACCTACTGCCCTGCAGATGTTTTGGATTACAACTCGCGTCCGCCCAGCCAGCATGCCCAGAGGTGCTAAAGGCTGCCTTAAAACAGGGATGGGAAGTTTGTGGCACTCCATCTACTGCTTGGCTGCAGTTCTGATAATCCATAACTATTGGCCATGTTGGCTGGGGTAGATGGGAGTCCATATATTTTCCCATCGCTGCTTTAGAATGTCACCAGTTAACCTTCAGTGCAGCAATGCCAAGCAGAGAACTGTTCTAGGGAGATGATAATCACCTGGTTTCTCAATCAGCTGCACAGAAACTTTGTAGAGTAATCGAAACAACAGATAACAGGGTGGATCAAATAATCTGCTAACCTGTGGACAAAGTGTTTATCTCTCTTGCGCTTCTGAGCTTTCTTCCCCCTCACTGCATCATGTGATGAAATGAGCATCTTATCATGTGATAAATTGCAATCCTCATGGGAGTCGCATTGTTCTCTGAACCCACCCAAACTGTTCTCAGATTAAGTGAGTGGTGCTGATGCAGATGGCTTCACCAGACTGGATGGTCAACATGCCCAGAACAAAGAGGGGCAGTTTTTACACAGGGATTAGCATATTTATTTAGCGAAATTTATGTACCTGTAAGTTGTTTGCAGGGATTGTTAAAATTGTCAAAGAAAACAGTTAAAGGGAATTAAAAACATTTAAAGGTAACAGTAAGAAGGAATAAAAGATGCCAACATCTATGTTTGGATAAAAAGGTAAAGGACCCCTGAGAAGTTAAGTCCAGTTGCAAATGACTCTGGGGTTGCGGCGCTCGTCTCGCTTTACAGGCTGAGGGAGCCAGCATTTGTCTGCTCCGCAGTTTTTTCCGGGTCCTGTGGCCAGCATGACTAAGCCGCTTCTGGTGCAAAGGAACACCAAAACCAGAGCAGCGCACAGAAATGCCGTTTACCTTCCCGCCGGAGTGGTACCTATTTATCTACTTGCACTTTTTGGGGTGCTTTCAAACTGCTAGGTTGGCAGGAGCTGAGACTGAGCAACGGGAGCTCACCCCATCACGGGGATTCGAACCACCAACCTCCTGATTGGTAAGCCCGAGAGGCTCAGTGGTTTAGACCACAGCGCCACCTGTGTCCCACAAGTGTTTGGATATGCTTGCCTAAACGTAAATATTTTAGGCAGGCTACTCTCTGGACTTGGTCTTGTAGATATGACCAGAACCTAGACAGTGCTCCCAGTTTTCATTCCACAGGGCTGGTTCAGAAGGGTACCATGGTCAACGGTCACAAAAGCTGCAAAGAGATCAATAAGCAAGGCCACACTCTTCATGCCCTGGTCATTCATCAAAGCAACCAAGGGCAACTTAGGCTGAACCCAACAGATCTAAATCAATGTCATCAAAGATTGCTTGCAGCTGTCTCCGATCACCTTCCCCCAAGGGGAGATAGTCTTGACTGGTTGGTAGTTATTCCAGTCCAAGGGACTGTTTCTTTAGGAATGACAGCACCACTGTCTCTTTCAAGGCACCAGGAACCAGCCTCCCATGCAGTGAAGCATTAACCATGCTCTGTACCCAACCAGTCAACCCCCTCTGCTAGATTGACTAACCCAAGAGAGTCAGAGGGCATGTGGTTCGACATAGAGCTGCCAACACCTTGTTCACATCAGCTGACTGCATAAGCTAAAACTGATCTCACACCACACCAGTGATTTGGCAATAGGTACTTCATCCGGAACTGCCAAGGTCACCCCAAAATCGATTAACTTTATCCTCAAAGTGTGTAGCTAGTTGATTGCAGCGGTTTTGGGAATGTTCCTACTCTGGTCCTTCCGAAATAACTGCTGGCTGGTTACTAGAGCATGCAACGGAAACTGCAAAACAAGCATTAAAAAAGAATCTTGTCCACATTTTTCTCAGGTCCAGGCTTTGGGAAAAAGAATAAAGAGGTGACCATGGAGCGGGACTTCTTCATGAGAATGAAATGCACTGTTACCAACAGAGGCAGAACTGTGAATCTAAAATCGGCCACATGGAAGGT
Source organism: Podarcis bocagei (assembly GCF_964188305.1). Lineage (NCBI taxonomy): Eukaryota > Metazoa > Chordata > Lepidosauria > Squamata > Lacertidae > Podarcis > Podarcis bocagei. The sequence continues at coordinate 90,606,828 of NC_138127.1, forward strand.
ACTTTTTTTTTAACGTATGTTTTTTGAAAGATTTAATCTACTCAAGTTGCTTTGTTTTTTTTAAAAAAAACCAAAACCCTTGTATTAGTACAAATAGTTTCCTTATGTTTCAGGTTTTGCACTGCACTGGACAACTGAAGGTCTATAATACATGCCCTCCTCATGCTCTCTGTGGCTACAAAGAGCCTCTCTTGTCTTGCCTGATATTAATGTGTGAACCCATTCAACACCCTTCCAATACTGACATCCCCCTGGACAGCAAGACGTTCTTGAGCCGTCACAGCATGGACATGAAATTCACCTACTGTGATGACAGGTAAAAAGACCAGCTATTTGCTTATAATGCCTCTCCAGCGTGATAAATTGAGAGGCACTGTGGCATTTGCCTCCTAGGTGGGTCATAAGGAAAGGGTTAAATAAGTGTGAAGTGATTGGCCAGTGGGAACCCAAGGGGAGTAGTTAGAGTGAGAGTTGGGAGTTGGAGAAGGAAGAGGGAGGATAAGTCTGTGGGTTGGTCGAGTTGTGTTGAGAGAGAGTGTGAGGAACTGTTAGGTGGAGTCAGATAGATAGTTGGGATAATCAGTTTGAAGTTGTTAGGAATGTATAAGACAGTAAAGAAACTAAGATTAAGAAACTGACAAGAAAAATTAACTGAAACCATAAACTTGTTCATGCTTATAAAAATAAACTTGATTATTTGTTAATGTTAACAACTGTCTGGACTCCGTGGGTGCCCAAGAGAAACGGGTTGGTGGCAACAAAGAAAGCAATCACAGTGGTGGCACAGGGATCAATAGACCGTCAAATGTCCGGGGACCCTGTGTGATCGCCACAGGCACCCTTCTTTAAAGAATATTCTTAGACACCAGAGCAAAACGCAGTTACTTAGGCAAACCCCAAAGGAGACGTATGGCTCGATAGGGAGAACAGTACCACCAGGACTAGAAAAACCCATGGCAAGTAAAAAAAAAAAAAAAGGAGGCCGATGCAAAAGAATTTAAACATATACTCACTTCTGTATAGATATAGCTGCTAAACATTTTAAGCTGGCTGCTGGGAATTAAAAGTATTTTTGTCTGGTCTTTAGCACAACACTGTTCTTCCCTTTTGGAGAGTTTTGGAGAGTTTGTGCCTGCCCTGTATAACAATATCACATTAGCCCCATTTGGGCATGTGGGTAGGGGGCACAGGGGGTACACTTTGCCCCAATATCCCCATCCTACAAGCTTTGCCCTGACCTTCCTGCATTGAGCAGAAAGATCTGAAGAGGGCAACTTCTGCTCAACTAGGAATCCTGATCATACACCTGAACCAGTTGATATGGTAAAAAGTCTAAAAGGTAGAGGCGATTCCTCTGTCCAGCCTGTGTTTTATGCAATGTTTCCGTGAGAATAAACAGCTGTTGCCAACTGAGCACCCTCCAGACATTTAGGACTACAACTCCCATCACCCACAGCCAGCACAGACTTATTACCTACTCCCAACATGGTTGCGCTGCCTGCGGCTGATGGGAATTGTGGTCCAAAATATGTGGAAGGATTCCGATTGGCAAAGGCTGAACTGAAGCAAGACTGTGCAAGTTGTGAGATACCCAAGTCAAATGCATCTGGCCAATTCATGTATTCTGTAACTTGCCTTGGCAATGACTTCTAGTCTTTTTTAAACAAAAGGAAGTCTCTTGTGGCATCTGAAAGACTAACCAATTCAACATGTCGAAAGCTTTTGTAGGCTACTGCATAAAATTCAGCAAGCCGTGCTCACAGGTTGCAGCAGGCCTGATCTAAAGCATCCGTCTTGGCGCTAATCCTTTCCTTGCAATCCTTTTGTTTCTCTTGCCATTCCAGTACTCCCAGCAATGCCAGGTCAGGCTTTCCTGTTGCATCATGGGATTTATTTATATAATTTAACACAGGGCCTAAAAAACTAACACGGGCCCTTGAGCATTCTTTTTGAGATCAACCTCGGAAAGACAATGGGACTGTTCATGTGCTGTCTGAGTTAAACATTTGCAGGAGTTCAGCTTCCGTGAGAATATTTCATGAGGCCTGGAAATAAAGAGGGCAACATTCAGCACTGCCCTGAACCCACCATGAGAGGAAAAAAGAAAGTTGAGCGGTTGTAAGAAAGATTTAAACTAATGCTCTTAAGGCAAACAAAGGCAACTTGTGATGGGGATCAGAATATGATTTAGGATTTGGCATAGTAAATATCCCGTTGCTTAAAAAATATGCCCTGAATCTGTGTTGGATGTGGGAATAAAGCAATGCAAGTCTGCACAACACACACACACACAGTGCTTTTCATAGAAATAGAATGGCCATGGCCTGTCCTACCGTTAGACAGAATGAAGTGACCAGTTCAGGCAGCGAATCTGGGACATCATGAAAGGGCAGCAAAGAGTTATTTAATTTCATATTGTCTTTTTACTGCCTCAGAGGGAAACAGACTCTCCGGTGGGACTTTCTGCCCCAGGTCCCAAAATAAATCAACTAGCTTTGTGTGCTGTGTACTTTTGAGTGAGAGGGGTCTGTGGGGGGAGTCATTCACTGCTTTGTCTCAGCCAAGGATGCTTACAATATGGTAAAAGGAAGCTGCAGTCCTAATCTTATGAGCATGTCACAGAATGGCACTGATTCTAATTAATCTGGAAAATTATCAGGTAAGGGTTGTCTGAATGTAGCCTGGGTGGTGTTGGACATCGTCATCTCTCTACAGTGGTACCTCTGGATGCGAACAGGATCCGTTCCGGAGCCCTGTTCACATCCTGAGTAGAACGCACGTCTGCGCGTTTGCGGGTTGCGATTCACCGCTTCTGTGCATGCGCGTGACGTCATTTTGAGCATCTGCGCAAGCGGTAAACCCGGAATTAACACATTCCGTTACTTCCGGGTCACTGCGGAGCGTAACCTGAAAACGCTCAACCTGAAGCATATTTAACCCGAGGTATGAGTGTATTATTATGAGTATGATTATGATTATTAGAATTTATATACCGCCCTATACCTGGAGGTCTCAGGGCGGTTCACAGAATAAAATCAAGATATAAAACCGCAAAATACCTAATAAAAATAAAAAACCCAATAGCCCCCCCAAAAAAAACACATTTTAAAAGGGCATAGGATATAAATCAGATCAACCTAAGGCCTGACGAACCTCCCTGGGGAGAGCATTCCACAGATGAGGGGCCACTGCAGAGAAGGCCTGTTCTCGTGGTTCCACCCTCCGAACCCTCGAGGAGGAGACACACAAAGAAGGGCCTCAGAAGATTATCTCAGGGTCCGGGTAGGTTCATAGGGAAAGAGGCGGTCCTTTGGGTATATCTCAACCTTAGTTAGCATAAGAAGCTCAGTTGGTAGAGCGTGAGACTTCATCACAGGGTTGTGGGTTTCAGGCCCCATGTTGCACAAAAGATTCCTGCATTGCAGGGGGCTAGGAGACCTTTGTGGTCTTCTTGAATTATACAATTCTATGATAAGAAGAGGCTGCTGCGTTGGGCCAGGGGCCCATCTCATCCAGCATCCTGTTCCCACAGTGGCCACCCAGATGCCTGTGGGAAACCAACAGCAGGATTCGAACACAGGAACCCACTCCCCTGCTGTGGCTTCCAGCAACTGGTATTCAGAAGCTTTTCTGCCTCTGACTGCAGAAGCAGAACATAGCCACTTGGGCTAGTAGCCATCAATAGCTCTCTTGTGCATGGGATTTGTCTAATCTCCTTGCCATCCAAGTTGGGGGACGTCACTGCCTCCTGTGGGAACAAGCTTCATCGTTTTACTAATTTTATGAACAGCTGTCATGGCATCTCTGACTTGCCTTTCCTCTAAACCCCAAAGTCCCAAACGTTGCAGCCTTTCCTCCTCAGGGGAGTTACTCCATACACTTGATTGTTTTGGGGGGTCCCCCTTTTTCTGAACCTTTTCCAGCCACTGACAGGGAGGGTGGTTGATGAGGATATAATTATTATTATTATTATTATTATTATTATTATTATTATTATTATTATTATTATTTATATCCCGCCCATCTGGCTGGGCTTCCCCAGCCACTCTGGGCAGCTTCCAACAGAATATTAAAATACAGTTATGCATCAAACATTAAAAGCTTCCCTAAACAGGGCTGCCTTCAGATGTTCTCTAAAAGTCTGGTAGTTGTTGTTCTTTTTGACATCCGGTGGGAGGGCGTTCTACAGGGTGGGTGCCACTACCAAGAAGGCCCTCTGCCTGGTTCCCTGTAACTTGGCTTCTCACAGTGAGGGAACTACCAGAAGGTCCTCAGCGCTGGACCTCAGTGTCCAGGTAGAACGATGGGGGTGGAGACGCTCCTTCAGGTATACTGGGCCGAGGCCGTCGAGGATAAAATGGGAGGTCCCTGTTTGCACTGCCACAGGCTCTTCAGAGGAAATGTGAGGGGGCAAACAAGCCTTCATCCTAAACTGAAGCAGAACCCTCTAAATCCAGTGGGGCAGTTCTGGTAAGCCTGCGTAGGGTTGCAGCCTGGCAGCAAGAGGTGAAAAGAGCAGCCCGCCCAATCTGAATGGGCACCAAGAGGGGAAAGGATATGGGCCAGCCAGATAAGTGTTTTCCTCCTGCGGAAATGCCCTGGCAGGCACTCCCAGATCAGGAAGAGGTGACGAAGAACAGGGAGTGATGCAAAATCCTCAAAGTCCCTTTATTAAACAACATCAGCAATGGATATTTGTCCCCAAAGCCTCGTGGTTTGTCAGGCAGTGCTGGGAAATATGCTTTTGTTGCCATTGTGCAACGCTCCGGTTTTTCCACTTGCTTTCCCATAAGCTAGGATGCTCCATTTTCAAACACAGCGCTAAAACTGCTTCTGCTGCAAATACAATTAATAAATCCTTCTAGATTAATGAACTCTGCAGCTGACCAGCGCTTCCTCCTCAAAGCAGAAATAATCCTTCCCCTTAACCTGCGATGTAGGGTTGCCGTATTTCAAGAAGTTGTTGGGCTTTTTTTAAGGGGATTTCGCCCCAAAAAAGGCAAAGAGTGATACTCAAAACACACACTTCCTGGTTCTGTTGGCAAAAACCCAGACATTTCTCACCATGGAAGTGAGAGCTACTGGAAGCATTTGTGTTTGTGAGAGGGAAATAAGCTTAAGTGTGGGTTCAACTCTGTTACTTTTTTATAATTTAACGGGACAGGGGTACCATTAAGGAGAGTGAGGAAGTCATCTCCAGCAACAGATGGTATGGGGCATCAGCAAGATGTTGGGAGAATTGTGTGTGTGCCTTGAGGGCCTGACCTGCATGCCATAAACTAGCCTGCTGTCCTCAGGGATGTAAGAAAGCAGCGATTTCCATTCTGGCCTGCGTTTGTCACAATCAGCACCGTTTCCCTTCCACTGCAGTTCCGTTTCCACCAAATACTTCATTATTCATCTCGCTGCCTGCTACTGAACGCAAGCTGAACTTGCACATATCTTACACAACTATCTATGCAAAACAATGTAAAAAAGGTCATTAATTGCACATCACTTGTGAACTTTTTTTAAAAAACACAACAGCGATGTGAACAAATACCAATCATATTCGCATGATCAATTTCCATAAGAACATAAGAAGACCCCCTGCTGGATCAGGCCCATCTAGTCCAATATCCTGTTCTCACAGTGGCCAACTGGATACCTGTGGGAAACCCAGAAGTGGGACCTGAGGACAAGAGCGCTCTTCCTCCCTGTGGTTTCCAGCAGCTGCTAATTTCTGGTAATTCCATTCCTGGCCACAGGTGAACACACCAAGTGCAGCCATTTCCACTTCCTTTTCCATTTCCACTGAAATTTTCAGACATCCCTACATCAGACGCAGCAGAAGATGCTGTCTGCTTGAACTGTAGGTCCAATTTGTTTCTTTATGTGGTATGGGGAAGGTTGGAGAACTGGCTTTGGCCTCATGCGACAAAATGTCTTATGCAGGCACTGGAACTGGATATGCCAGGTATTGTGTGAGAGCGAGCTTTAAACCAGTGTTTTGGTTGTGGAGAAGGCTTCTTTTGTAGGGACATATCAGTGGCTTTATCCTTAGCTAAGCCATATAGCCCAGTACAGTGGAACCTCGGAAGTCGAATGGAATCTGTTCCGGAAGTCCGTTTGACTTCCAAAATGTTCAGAAACCAAGGCACAGCTTCCGATTGGCTGCAGGAAGCTCCTGCAGCCAATCGGAAGCTGTGTCAGACATTCGGGTTCCAAAGAATGTTCGCAAACCGGAACACTCACTTCTGGGTTTGCAGCGTTCGGGAGCCAAAACGTTCGACTCGCAAGGCATTCAAGGTACGACTATATTGCGTAAAGTATGGCATCCACTATCCTCAGTCTCAGAGATAAATATTCCCCATCTTGTGCTGCACCAAATCTTTCAACTTCTGCAAGAGGTGAGCTATTAGACTACATTGGGGTGGCAGAGAAATTCCCACTTGTGCACACTTGACCATTTGGATCAGTGGCATTGTCACAGCTACAGGTGCCACGTAATACCCATTTTGCAATTGTAAAAATCTGATCATTTAGTGTGGCAGCGTCTTTGGAACTCCCTGCCGATTGAAACCGAACAGGTGTCATAACTGTATTCTTTTCGGCACCTGCTAAAAACATTCTTGATGAAATAAGCCTAGATTAAAAGAGGGACTTTTAATCTACTTTCGCATCTTAACTTTCGCATGTCATAAAGCAGGGTTGTGAATTTTTCTTTGATTTTTCTTGTTTTTTCCTTCCGTAAACCACTTTGAGGTTTTTTTTACAACCAAGCGGTGGTATAAATTTTATGAAAAACATAAAACAAATAAGTAAATTTGATTCTGTCCACATTTAAAGGAGAACCTACTTAATGCTCACTTTCCGGAACAATACAGTGGTGCCTCGCAAGAGGAAAAGAATTCGTTCCGCGAGCCTTTTCGTCTTGCGATGTTTTTCGTCTTGCGAAGCACGGTCCGTCGCAACTGCGCCTCTTCAAGCGGCTTTAAAAAAAAAGCGCAAGACGTTTTCGTCTTGCGAAGCAAGCCCATAGGGAAATTCGTCTAGCGAAGCAACGCAAAACTGAAAAACCCTTTCGTCTAGCGAATTTTTCGTCTTGCGAGGCATTCGTCTTGCGGGGCACCACTGTACACAAACCGAAGTATAGTCATCCTTTGAAATTCACACATCTCCGAATTTTGCAATGCTGTTCTCCAGATTTGACAGGCTCGCTTGTTCCTAGACTAGGCAGCCCATATTTAGGATACAGTTAGGCAGAGTTAGGCAGGTGATGCCTGCACACATGTACCGTATTTTTCGCCCTATAGGACGCACTTTTTCCCCTCCAAAAATGAAGGGGAAATGTGTGTGCGTCCTATGGGGCGAATGCAGGCTTTCGCTGAAGCCTGGAGAGCGAGAGGGGTCGGTGCGCACCAACCCCTCTCGCTCTCCAGGCTTCAGGAGAGCCCCAGCGCCAGCCCCACAAGGTCTGGGGACAGAGGGAGGCGGAATGCCGCCATCCCGCTGTCTCCCGAAGTGGTTTGGAGGCTGACGGCGGGGAGACCCCGCCGCCAGCCCCGCAAGCTCCAGGGACAGTGGGGAGGCACAGCGCATCTTCCCGCTGTCCCCGGACCTGATCTGAAGGTGGGCGGCGGGGAGAAGAGCACTTCTCCCCGCTGCTTGCCCCGCAAGGTCCGGGGACAGCTTGGAGGCGCAGCGCGTCTTCCCGCTGTCCCCGGACCTGATCTGAAGGCGGGCGGTGGGGAGAAGAGCGCTTCTCCCCGCTGCCGGCCCCACAAGCGCCTGGGGGGGAAATAAATTTTTTCCCCTTTATTTCCCCCCCAAAAAACTTGATGCGTCCTATGGGCCGGTGCGTCCTATGGGGCGAAAAATATGGTACATTTTAAAGGTATATGGAAAGAGGGGGCGAACCTGATGACGAGCTGCCATTTTTGATGGCAGTCCCATGTTTACTGCAATGTATAGTTCCATTGCAAAACCAAATATAAACAGAGAGACTTCTGGACAAACTGTCTAACGTGCTGCAATGCTAAGAACATATGGACCTCAATACATAATTTCTGGTCTTATCTATGCCTGACACGTGTGCCACTTGAAAGGGACTTGGGCAAAGGGAGTGACATGATACTGGCTGGCCATTTAGCATCGCATCTGGTGCTTGGTGCCACCTGCAATTGGCTAATGCAATTTCCATGCCGGCAGTCTGCGTGCATTAAGGTTGCTGTTGTTTTTTAAAAAAAACCCCTGATTCTGAACGTGCTACAGGTTTGGAAGCAAGCAGGATAGCTACCCATGAGGCGCCTTCTGCAGACTGTTGCCGGCAGCTCAGAAAGCCGAAAATAAAACTCATTTCATGAATACAGGTTTCAGGAGTGGAGGGAGTGAAGAACCAAATGCATATTTCGCTTTACAAAAATTGGCAGGGTCGTGTGTGTTATTAAGGCAGTTCTGCTAAAAGCTTATCGGCATATGGATGGTTTATCCAGTTTTCAAAAGTAGCTGTTTTAAAAACCTTAATCCCTGGATAATATTTCAATCTCGTATAGGTCAGGTTTAGAATTTCCCTGCTTTCCTCATTACCTGCTGTTTTAAGAGAATAAACACTGTTCCCTTGACATTTAGCATCTAAATAGCTGTTTGCAACGCTGCGTGCCTACCTCTTAGTAGGCCTCAGTGAAAAGGCAACAGAACACCTCTTTCCCTAATGCATGAGACTTTGTAATCCAAGATTACATCTGATCCAGCTGAACATGACATTTTCGCAGGACACATGTACCGCAAGAGGTAATTCTGGGGTGTGAACTTTTTGAGGTTGATGTTGCATTGAGGAAGTAAAGCACAGATTGAAAGAAAAGTAATGGATTAAAAACGCACTGGTTCGGCATGGCAGGGACAGTCAGTAGTAAGTGCTTAATGTTGTATTTAAGTTGCAGAGAAAAATGAAGGAAGTTCAGCATTCTGTCTTGACACTTTCCTGCTCAAAAGCTCAAAATCGGTGCAGGTATTCCAGTATTTAGGATGCAGTTATCCTAGCCACCTGCTGCTTGGTTAGTACATCATCAGCAACTACTATTCTAGTCATTCTAGAATGGGTTTACCGATATAGTACACCCCTGATGCAGACTGATTTTATAGGTCTAACCACTTTTCACTTAGAGACGATTGTAGCTAAGTGTTATAGAAATCATTTATTATTTTATTAAGAGAATTTCATTTATAAAAAGATAGTGGGGGGGGGAGAGAAAGTGAGAATGGAAAAAGAAAAGAAAAAAATACTGTTACATCACTATTCATTAATGTACAGTATTTATTATTATCCTAATTCCGATATAATTGTCAGAAACCAAATATATTATGTGTGAACTCATTCCAAATACCATTGTATTTATCCAAAGAAAAAGTCTGTGCCTATAAGCTGCTTAACTAAATCGTTTAAATAAATAGAAAAAAATATTTTCATTCCTGCCAATGTGGGGTTTTTCCCCTGCTGCTTCGGATGAGGGAAATTCCTCAAGACCCACCAGTCACCTTCCCCTGGTTTAGCCAGCCAGTTGAGGCCGTTCCCTGAGGTGTGGCCACTGTTGCATGCTGACAGCTTCTAGGGGCCACAGGTGAGAGCTGAGCGAGGCCCAGAAGGAACACAACGGGTCCCCCACCAGAGCTACTATCCCTCCCCTAGACTGTGGGACAAAAGCAGTTAATGAAGACAGGGTTTGGAACTTCCTCCTGTCTCCCACTCATGGGGAACAGGCTTGTGCTGAGCTAGATCCATCTAGCTCAATGTTGCTTACACCACCTTTCCTAAACCTGGTACCCTCCAGAAGTTCTGGACTCCAGCTCCCATAAGCCCAAGCCAACATGGCCAAGGCTCAGGGATGATGGGAGTTGAGGTCCTAAATATCTTGAGAACACCTGGCTTGGGAATGTTGGCTTACACACACTCTGCGGTTTCAAACAGGAGACTCTCTCAGCCTTGCATGGAGAGACCCAAGGATTGGACCTGGGAACTTCTACATGCAAAGCTTATTCTCCACCACTGAGCTGTGGTGCTGCCCTCCTAGTTTAAGCTGGGGAAGGAGATCTGTGTTCTGTTTCGGTCTTCCATCATCACAGATGTTAACCCCCAAGATGTGCTCTCAGATAATGTAATGCATTACAACGCATTTGGGGGCTCTTCTGACAGATGGGAGTCTGATTTCTTTTTCTTTTTGCTGACGCAAGTTCCAGCGTGCTCCGTGTCCTTTAAAAAAAAAACAACACCCTCCGCAAAATGTGTGTGGGATAGAAGAGCCTTCGCAGAAGTCAGGATCCTTGTGAGAATACAGTGTTACCATCATTAGTGATAATGGCAATTACGTGCTTGCAGGCAGACGAGGCTGTGTGCTTGTTCTGAGGTTGTATTTCCTGGCTTTGTAAGGTTAACGTCAACTGGGAGCAAAGTAGTTCAGAAGGTGGGGGCATGGTGTAGCCTTTTCATTCTGCCGTTGTTCTTAAATACGTCCTCCAGTTTCGTTCTACAGATAGCTAGTGTATGGACTCTTGACTTAGATAGGATCAAAACTATACAAAATGTGAAAATGAAACAACAACAAAACTGTACAAAATATAGCAAGGACATCCTGAAAAGTGGAGGAGGAGCAAAAGGTTTTTTTTATAATTTTAATAGTAATGTACATCAATCATTCTGATACAGTATACATGCTACAATAGGGTCTTTAATCTAATTACCTCTGTACACAACTGAAGTTTTCGAAGCCAAATCCTCACAGTGGCATTTATTTGTAACCTGGTACTTGTTTGTACATTGGTGACGCATGGAATGGAGTCACTGTGTGAAAATCTTTGCCAAATTTATGCTATGAAACATTATTGCATAAGTACAGCAGCTGGGGGAAAGCCATCATTTAACGTATTGCCTAGCATTTGTTTGTTTAATATCCGCTTTAGTAACGGAAATACCAAAAGCAATGAGCTAACCCCTAACTATAAATTCCAATTTAGAGAGTCAAAACTAAAGAAATGATGGAAGTCCAAGGAGGAGCAAGAGTCAAAAGTTAATTGGTTCCCTCTCCGCTCCATTCCAATCTGCTCTATCAACAGAAATCAGTCAGGTTGCGGATAGCACAGTAGAGACACAACATTTCCTGGTGTCTTAACCATGGTTAAAAATTTACAACCGTTCTGTGAACTATGTGTTCCTTTCACCCTTGTTTGCAAATTCCTCTCTTCCTTATCTTTTTCAAGCTCACTCTGCTGTTTCATCATGTGTGTGCAAAATGCTAGCATAGCAGGATTGCCAAAGTTTGCAAACTCTGGTTAAAGCTAACCATGGTTTAGAATGATGCAGGTGTCAAATGGTACCAGGGCTAACCTCAGCAGGTTAGCTCTCTAAACAAGGATTCCTGATTCCTTACCTGTGACTCTCCTTCACTCTGGATCTTAAGGCCTGATTTGCTAGCAAGGAACTGCTTGGAATTGGAAATATCATTTGCTGATCAAATACAAAGCTACACACTGTTGTCGTCATTGTGTGGCACTGCTCTGGCGCTTCGGGCATTTTGTGTTCCTGCTGCTAAGCTCAGCTTGTAAATATTGACAAATGATTATTAAACTCTACTGAGAAGCATCTATCTTACACAAAACGTGTAGTAGAATTTTGGCCATTTTATGCCTGCATGTGCTTGTATTATTCAAAACCTGATATCAGGATCTATGGGGAAGGCATAAAAGTTACGCCTTGTGGCGTATGGTGATGGCTCATTCACACACACAGGTCAGCACTTGATGCTGCAGTCATCTGGCAATCAGTATGCATGTTTGTTTATTTTAGTGCAATAGTTAACGGGGACTTAACTGAAACTGTGTACTCTAGTAGAGGTAGTTACATTAAAACCTTGGACAAATATGCTTAGACAAATGTAGAAGCACCTGCAAATCCAGCAAAACAAGAAAGTGGAGGGGGGGTGGACCAGGTATTAGATGCTCAGCCTAGGTAGAAATCCCATCTAGATATGTCCACATTTGTGGATTTGCCTCTGATGCAGTGAGAGAAAACTCTACAGCAGAAGATGCTGCTCTGATATGTTCTTAATGTTATGTTTTAGAGCAGCAATTGCCAAAACGACTACTTTTAGAGCTATCTTGTTGCAGCCAAATGCACCACTCAGTAGGAATGTAAGAAGCTATCCTATGCCAAATCAGGGCGTAAAAGGGAGAGAAAGATGAAATCACAAAGGTGCGTGAAAGAAGGTTTATTTGCCCCAGTGAAGCTGAAGTACACTTCTTCAGGGCAATACCAATAAAAACTTACAAGCTCAGATTTTCCTTAATTTGGGAAGGCACGCTACTAAATGAAAAATGTTCGAAACCAAATATCTAATGAAAATGTTGGTTTGCTTGTTTCATGAAGGATCACTGAATTAGTTGGATACCATCCTGAGGAGCTGCTGGGCCGTTCTGCCTATGAATTCTACCATGCACTGGACTCTGAGAATATGACCAAAAGTCATCAGAACTGTGAGTCTCATTCTAAACCTGCATTTTCTCTTAGGAATGTGTGTTATTGAGCACATTGCAAAGCTGTGAGGTTGCATTTATTTGGCAGGAGCATGATTTGTATATTTATTTATTCAGTGGGCAACACAAATAATTGGTGCTAAGGCTCATGAGCCGCTTCATACAAATACCGGCCTGGTAAGCACCTCGTGATAAATCAAGCTATGGCTTATTGGGACCGTGCAAACATGCTCACTCCCAGAGAGGAGTTCGCAGAAGTTCTGCTCCTCCCTGGTCCTTTTAGCACAGTGTGCCAAAGGTTTGGCTCAGCATGTTGTTCAAAGCTGGGATCATCATTCAAATCTCTTCCCCTTAAGCATGATCTGTAAACATAGGACAAACTTGGGCTGCAGATCATGGTTAAGGGGCAGAGACCTTAGCCACAGTCCCAGGGTTTCTCTCCTCAAGGATGGGCGCTTATCAACGAAAAAGAATGCAAAAGAGGGCAGTGGTTTGCATAAAATCTGCATATGCTAAATTTATTTATTTTTTTATAAAGATATTTATTGATTTTTTTTAATATAAGCAAAAATAAAAAATAAACATACAAAATAATAAGCAATTAAAAACACACATTAATTTTCAATAACATAACTTCCATACCCTTATTTTCTCCGACCTCCTCATACATTCCTTCTTTGTATTCCAGTTCAGTGCATATGCTAAATTTATATGTGTAGATGCAGAATTGGAAATAATTTTAAATCGTCATTTAAATGGAAGTACGGTGCATCTCGCCATAGTGGAGAAGAGTGAGATGATGAGGTGATCTGTGGTCCTGCTGAGTCTGCTGTCGAGGTTGCTGCTAAATTGATGGAAAACATCATTTTCCCTCCACAACTCTCCCTCCTTACAGTTCTTTACCTTTAAACCAGACAGCCGTTCAAACAGAGGACTGTCCTCTGTTAAGTAGGACACATGGCCACTCTAGTCTATCTCATGAACTCTACTCATATTGATGCAGAGCAGAGAGCAATTAGCAGAGTAAAAACTTAGAATCCCCCCCCCCTCAAAAAAAAGACCAGAGGCAATTATATTTCATAAAGCAGAGTTTTACTGCTACTGAAGACAAATGAGCATAACGGTCACAAATCCAATACATAAGAAATCCAGTTGCAGCAGACTTAACTTAAACTTGCAATAACTTATAATAAGACTAAAACCTTAACACTAAGCTGTTAAGATACAGAACACTGCACCGGACAGAAAGAGAGACAGAGAGTGAAACTAAGGTGCTTCTGGCCTTACTATTATAGTCAGCAAGACCTTGACAGAAAAAGATAACAGAACCAGCTGTACTCAGTTTCTCTGAAGGAATAACCCAAACATCATGAACCTTCTGCTTGTTTCTTTCACACAGACAAGCTTCCAGAATCTTCTTGGATTAATTAGAATAGGAAAGATCTCTACACATCAGATCAATACTTTCTGTACTATGATATGCAAACTGACAGTCTCCGCACCACTGCAAAAGATTCCTTAGTTGGTGGTGACATGTTGTTGCACTGGGAGAAATTTGTGTGGGGAGCCAATCCACAGGGCAAGATGCTACACTTGAATGGCAATTTTATTACTAAGGCTATGTTAATTCATTTGGTCATATAGGTATTCTCACATGCATGCACTCATCCGATAACTGAGGATAGCAATTTATGCATCTGATTAAGTAGGTTGTAGTTCACACACAATAGTATGCTGCAATTGATCGTCCACAAAGGGTTTTTTAATGTTTGTTTCCTTCATACTTTGGGAACTCAGTTTTGCTGGGTCAGGAAATACCTTGTGTGTGCTACCCTAAGCTGTTTAGAGACAGAATGAGGTGCAATCAATAATAAATGCTACAAGTAGCAGTTGAGGGGTACTTTCCCTTCCTGGAGTTCCTCTAGAATTTGGAGCTCCTTCCCAGCCAAAGAAGCAAGAAAGGGTCAGGAAACAGGTGAGAGAGGAAGGCAGGTGAGGAACTGGAAAAGTGCTGTAGCTCAGTGACAGAGTACATGTTTCAATGCAAAAGGTTCTGAGTTTGGGTCCTGGTGTCCCACCAGCAGAAGCTCTTTCCTGAAGCCAGGAAAGCAGCAGCCACTCAGTGTAGACAATACTGAATTAAATGAACTCATGGGCTCAGTACAAGGCAGCTTCCTGTGTTCCTATGAATTCAGCTGTGAGTGGCAGGCAGCCTGTCGGATCTTGAAGCCACCTTTTATTGACAGGTGTGGAGGAAAGTGATGGAGACCCCTGCAAGGGATGGCTATCTGGGAGGACTCGGGGATTTGCATGAGGCCCCATAAAGCACTGGCAGCCCCAGTTCTCAGTGAGGTCAGGATTGCCAACATTTCATGTGGCCACATTAAAATACTTGGTGTAACACACCAAATCAGCTAGATCATCTTATTCCCTTCCTGCCATTACACTTCCATATTCAGAGCAACAAGTAAATTGAATGTATACACACATTCACTTACAAATCTCACAAACTGAGACAAAGTTGTAGGAGAGAATTTTACAGCAAGCGCCGATCTATTTTCACTCCTGTTTGCCCCCTTAGTTCCTTTTCTATTGTTTGCCACTGTAACATGCTGCACAATGCCTAAAAATAGATGTAATCGCTTTGTAGCTATGTATTGTCACCCTGCAGAATGGCCTCATGCCAGGGAGCCCATGTTCTGATTCCATGCAGTCATTTTCTTCTGTAACAACTTAACGCTAAAGAACAAGCCGGTTTTGGTAAGCTTGGCAGAGAATAGTCAGGACTTAGCTGTTTTCTACAAAAGATCTAGTATGTTGGCTACCTGACATCTCTTGGAAAAGGAATTCTAAGTCAGCTTTTTTCACTCATCTCCAGCAAGAAACGAAATGTGTAACTCTTGAAGTGTTCACATGAAGAAAGCCAGACTATTCTGGGTATTCCTGGAACATGAATTCTCTTTATCACAACTTGTACAGCATTGGGGGAAGGAGTGCAGAGTTAGCCTATTTGTGAGCCTTAGCCTGCAGTTCTTTGAGAATTACCATAGATTGTATTTCTGTTGCAGATTTTTCTTCGTACATGTAATGTCCAACACCTCTCACCTTAAGAGTTTTGTACTTTAGCCTCAAACAATAGGATATCTTCTCCAGTTCTGCTTCCCAAGTTACCCAAGTTTTCATTTCCCTAATAGCCTGGTCCTTTTGTTTTTATATGAGCAAAGGAGAAGACCCCATGTTTGCAAGGTTGCTTTCCTTTAAGTCTCAGGAGTGGCACATAGTTCCTGTGAAAAGCCTGGGGAACATTTCTTGTGGGCATTGCCTACCAGTATTCCCAGGAACATGCATAAATCTCTTCAATCTAGAGCTTCCTTTCTGCGAAATCTGACATGCGATTTTTGAGCTGGCCGCTGTTCCTGTCACACATGGTCCTGGTAACTGTTGTGGGATCATCTGCTGATGGCAAAGAGGCTTGAATATGCTCTCACATATGAATGGAGGCTTCTCACCCTGTAAACACAATATACAGTTCCGACTCCAAAGGGCAATGGATTTAAAGGAATGTCCACAGGCTCATGTTCCTCATTACGGTAAAGCAGTGCCATCTAGCTAAGACAGCACAACTCCAAGGAAGGAGCAATTTCTATAAGCGAATTCTGAATAAACTTTTCCCCCTTCAAAGGGGATGTAAATTCTTTGAGCTACTGCTAATTATGATCCAGAATAAATGAATAGGTTGTTTTCCAAATGTGCCTTGCTCTTTTTTTTCCTTTGCAATTTTGCTATTAGGGTCCAGGTTTTTCTAATAATTTGGCTATGTTTGCAAGGAGTGGAGAAGAGGGAAGAGGGTAGAGACTGAGGTTTGTGGGTGGCAGGTACAAAAGTCTGGAAATAGTTGTCATGGGGAACAGGGGAAGGACAATAGGCAAGGTCTCTTGCCTCGTGCGAAACTATGCATCCAGTAAAATAATCCAAAGTAGTATAGATGGATTTGAAGAGGGATTAGACAAGTTCAAGAATGAAAGGTCCATCAGTTGCTATTAACCATTATGGCTATATGGAATCTACAAAGGCCACTAAATGCTAAGTGTTGGGAGGGGACAATAGGAATAGAAGACTATTTCCCTTGCCCAGTCCTTGTGGGCTTCTCCAGGGTATGTTCTCCAGGCTGCTATAGGAGCTAGCAGCAAGAGGGACAGAAGCATGCATGCACACACATGTATATATCACTTTGATACCATATGGAGGGAAGTGGAGTTATTTGTACAAGGGCACATCCTTGTACAAGCAGATTTTTTTTCCTATTGTTGAGTTGTTTATGTAGCACATGTTTGCCATTATGTACAATTCGCCAAGTTCAATGGGATTCAGTCCCAGGTAAACGTCTGAAGGTCTGCAGCCTTTGAACCTTTTCTATGTAGTATGTTTAAAAATTGTTTTCTCTCCACCAATCTTACAAAGTGGCTCTTGAACTACTTTACAGGTGGGAAATCAATGCAGAGAGAGAGAGAGAGAGAGAGAGAGAGAGAGAGAGATTTGTTTGAGGCCAACCTTGTATGTCCATGGATGGACAAGCTGGTAACCAGCACAGAAACTCTAAAAACAATGGAAATTCAATCCTAAAATGCAAGCCGTTCATATTATTATTGCTATATCCCATAGAAAGACTATAATCCTCCCTGTGATTGCTCACAGGGATGGGGGGGGAGTGTACAAATTAATGAAAATATCTACATTGCCCATAAACTGCACAACCCTCTGCCAAGATAGAACTTGCTTCAAGTTTGCAGTCCTGTATTATTGTCTTGCCATGGGGTAATGACATTGTTCTGAAATAAGCTACAGCATTGTTTGCGTTCTTGGCTTCAAATATAAAAAATTCTATACACTCCAAGAGACTTAATTGGTAGTCATCAGAGGCGATAATAGGGTTTAATTTGGCAGATTTGGCATAGATCACTCCCTGCAACCTATGGAGCAGGGAAGAAAGAGAGAGGGAAAGGAAACAAAGTCTTTGTCTTATTGCATAATGTGCCCTGACGATGCGCTGTAGAACTATAGCAAGAGATTAATTATATTCCATCATTAATATTTTAAAATGATTTGGATCTGTTCCTGTTCCCACTGAATCTTGCCATTCATCTCAATGGAGAGCCAGTTGAAATTCTTTAGTAAACTGTTTAACCAAAGACTTCTTTGTGGTCTTTAAACTGTTCAGAATAGCAGTATCTTTTATTTATTTTGTGCATTTAACAAAACATGCTGCTTTGTTCCTACAAAAATAATAATATTGAAGCAATTTAAATAAAGCATTTAAAAACTTTAAAATATCCAAAACATGGTGGAGATCATATTAGTAGCTAAAAAGCCTGGATGGGCTTGCCTAAATAAAACTGCTTTAAACAGGCACTGAAAAGGACACAGTGAAGTTGCATGCCTGATGTCAATAAGCAGGGAGTTCCAAAATTCAGGTCCTGCAACAATCAAAGATTGTTTTTTCTATAAGTGAAGGGGAAAGGAAGGGAATCCACTGACAAATAAAGCCTCCAAATAATAATTACAGTGGTGCCCCGCAAGACGAATGCCTCGCAAGACGGAAAACTCGCTAGACGAAAGAGTTTTCCGTTTTGGAGGTGCTTCGCAAAACGAATCTCCTATGGGCTTGCTTCGCAAGACGAAAATGTCTTGCGAGTTCCTGCGGGGTTTTCCCCCCCCCCCCTTTCTAAGCTGCTAAGCTGCTTATCAGCTGATCCGATAAGCTGATAAGCCGCTAAAAGCCGCTAATAGCGCTAATAGCGCTAATCCTCTAATCCGTCAATGGGCTTGCTTCGCAAGACAAAAAAACCGCTAGACGAAGAGAATCACAGAACGGATTCTTTTCGTCTTGCGAGGCACCACTGTAAATGTGGGGACTTACTTTCAGGCATGTGGAAGTCTCTGTTCCTTTTCCTTGCTGCTCAGCTTTCTTGGCCAGAGAGGACAGGTGAGGAGGCAAGGAGGAGAAGCTGGGGCAAGAGGCTCCAGGGATTGGCAATGGGCCCCTACTAGCGTGTGACCCAGTAGTGTGTTTTCCCAGTAGTGATGTATGGAAGTGAGAGCTGGACCATAAAGAAGGCTGATCGCCGAAGAATTGATGCTTTTGAATTATGATGTTGGAGGAGACTCTTGAGAGTCCCATGGACTGCAAGAAGATCAAACCTCTCCATTCTGAAGGAAATCAGCCCTGGGTGCTCACTGGAAGGACAGATCATGAAGCTGGGACTCCAATACTTTGGCCACCTCATGAGAAGAGAAGACTCCCTGGAAAAGACCCTGGTGTTGGAAAAGATGGAGGGCACAAGGAGAATGGGACGACAGAGGACGAGATGGTTGGACAGTGTTCTTGAAGCTACCAGCATGAGTTTGACCAAACTGTGGGAGGCAGTGGAAGACAGGAGTGCCTGGTGTGCTCTGGTCCATGGGGTCACGAAGAGTCGGACACGACTAAACAACAACAACAAGCGTGTGACCCTCAGCAAGTGCCTAATGATGCTGGCCCCTGATGCTGGGGGACAACTAGGGATGCTGGAGACAAAAATGCAATCAGGAGCGGAATTTCCAACATTCACTTATTTGTCCCATGTCCATGCAGAGATGAACCCAGTGAATACGATCTGCAAACGATACGTAATTTATTTCGTTTCCCTGCCTGATCTGCATTGCATTTCCTTCTCATTGAAATGAATAGGATGGAATAAGGGAATTGACAATGTAATGTATGCCAACATAGTGTCCAGATCAAGGGAAGTAATAGTACCCCTCTATTCTGCCTCGGTGAGACCACACCTGTGTCCAGTTCTGGGCACCACAATTTAAGAAGGGTATGGACAAGCTGGAAGGTGACCAAGATATAAAGGGTCTGGAAACCAAGCCTTATGAGGAACAGTCGAGGGAGTTGGGTGTGTTTAGCCCGGAAAAGAGGAGATTGAGAGGAGATACGATAGCCATCTTCAAATATCTTGAGGGCTGTGTCACATGGAAGATGGAGCAAGCTTGTTTTCTCCTGCTCCAGAGGGTAGAACTCAAACCAATGGCTTCAAGTTGCAAGAAAGGAGCTTCTGACTAAACATCAGGAAGAACTTTTTGACAGTAAGAGCCATTTGACAGTGGAACGGTCTCCCTCGGGAGGCTGTGGACTCTCCTGGCTTGGAGTTTTTAAGCAGAGGTTGGGTGGCCATCTGTCATGGATGCTTTAGCTGAGATCCCTGCATTCTGGGGGGTTGGAATAGATGAGCCGGGGGGTGGGGTGGCTTGGGTGTTCCTTCTAAATCTACAGTTTTGTGAAAGCTTCCTAGGGTTGTTACTGGGTGTGTATGTTGCATGAAAACGTTAACATCCTATATGAAAATTTTCTCCCCCCACCCCTGTGGTATAATGTATACCACAGTACAAATGTAAGTACAGGCAGAGGGCCTTCTTGGTAGTAGCACCCGCCCTGTGGAACGCCCTCCCACCAGATGTCAAAGAAATAAACAACTATCTGACTTTTAGAAGACATCTGAAGGCAGCCCTCTTTAGGGAAGCTTTTAGTATTTGATTTTTTAATCTTTTGCTGGAAGCCGCCCAGAGTGGCTGGGGAAACCCAGCTAGATGGGTGGGGTATAAATATATTATTATTATTATTATTATTATTATTATTATTATTATTATTATTATTATTATTATTATTTGCTTAGAGATCTTTTAGGTAACAAGCGACTGATAAGTCTAAGAATAATACAGCTGATTCAAATAACTGCTGGACACACACACACACACACACAGTGTGACGTTAAATGAAGAGCACAAGCTACTCTTTGTTGTAACAGAACATAATGTGATTTTATTTTTATTTTTTAATGATGAAAGCAGTAACAAGCTTTTTTGATAATGTAACAGGCAACTCTCATTAGGACTCTTCATTGCAAGTTGATTATTAGGAGGCCCGTATATAATAATGTTTCGCAGACACTGCAGAACATAATTTTCTAAAACAATCTTCAGACAAAACCTTTTGATATTCCTCACACACGCATGCCACACAAGTAATCTGGTAATCAAAAAGTAGTATTCTAAAGTAAATTAAGGGCAGGGTGATTTTTAATCCAAAACCTTTGCTGACAAGGAAGAGGGAGGTGAAGTAAAATACATCATAGAAGCACTTTGTAGATGACTCATACTGTATACCAAAAATGGTCATTTCTGCATCATAGGCAGCCTGTTTGGGTCTGTCACTGACTTCCAGGGCTTGTCCACACCGGAGAAAAATGTGGAGCTTTCTCCCCTTTAAATGCAGGGTTTTAAAAATGCTTTCTGTTTTGCACATTTGGAGGATAAAAAAACCCAGCGTTTAAAGGGGAGAAGGTCTGGAGAACACTGGGATGGTGAGAATGTCATGTGGATGCCTCTGTGTTAATGGGGAGACAGGCCACATTTTGCTCTGATGTGGAGTAGCCCTCAACCCACCATTTCCTATGATGGTACCAGAAGCCAAAGATTCCATGTTCAAGATTCTTATAATAGGGCTGCCGTACGTCTGAAATTTCCCAGACATATCCAGCATTTGCCTGTCAGAAACAGTGCCTGGGTGGAATTTCCGAAAATTGGTTAAAATGTGCAGGAAAATCTGGGGGTGTGGCAATCCATGTTGGAAATGTTGATTTCTTTTGGCGAATCTCCTAAAAAAAATTGCTCAAAAACTGTGTCCACATTTTCACTTTTTGAAATACGGCAACCCTGCTTTACAAGGCAATCTAAATACAAGCTGGGGCTGGGTGTTTCAAGTCAAACAACCCCTTTGCAGCCCAAATGATAATTCGTAGAGACACTGGGAGCTGGGAGGGAGTCATTGCAATTTAGATAGCACAGACATTTAATCTTCCTACAAAGCTTCAAGGGCTTTTTTTCCCACAGACCTGGCTTTTTCAACCCTAACAGCTCCCAAGGCGGTTTACAGCGAACGGCAATTAAAGCAATGTCTAGTTAAGGCAATTAGAATGATATAAATCAGTTGCAGTGGCAGATGGCAGCCCGTGGTGGGTGGGTGGAGATGATGACTTTTTTCCTAACCCCCACCAGCCCTCCAGACGTTCTGGCTGTGCGTTGTCCCCTTTGAACGTCCTTAATGCAGCAGTTAAGGCAAGCAAAGCGTGCGTCTCGGACATCCCCTCCAGTGGCTTCCCAGCACTTTGAAAGCGTTGATGTGAGCAGCCACACAGGAAAGGGCAATAGGATCAGCCAAAGTTAGCAGCTCCTACGGTCTAAACCGGGGGTGGGAATCCATTTTCAATCCAGGGGCCATATTCTGTTCTGGGAAAGGGTCACATGCTGACTGGGGCCAGAACCAGAGGCCAAAGTGGATGGAGCAAGGAGTGTGGATTTTTCCTTTGAAAGAGTTCACGACTTCCAAGTTACAAGAAAAGAGATTCTGACTTAAAACATCAGGAGAAACTTTCTGGCAGTAAGAGTTAGAGGCCACTGGAACACCATCCTCATTCTGAGAATCAACCCCTCACTGGTTCAGCAGGCATGTTCTAAATAGCGCTTGTCAGCCCATATGGGCGAAAAACTTGCTTTTAATTTAAAAACAAAACAAAAAAACACCCAAAGAAATCACAGGTTATCAGGAATCTCACACCTGCACACAATATTCCTGGGTGTATTTTTGTGGCACGCTCACAAAATCACAGGATGCAGGAAGCCCTACTTAGATTTGAAAAAGAGTATGAAATGGCATTAGGACAGCTATCTTGGGCTGTTGCAGCAAAAGCAAAACACGAGATACTCTTGTAAGACCTATTGCAGCACGTATTTTTGTAGTTCTAAGTGAGAGGGCTGTGAGTTTGTTTTTTTCTGTGAAAGGGGCTATTTATAAAGTCATGTTAATGCATGCTGCACCTGGCAATATTTTGACTTGGTCACTCCTATTTGTGTCCTCCCGTCTCCCCCCCCCCCAAAGTGTGTGCAAAAGGTCAAGTGGTCACTGGGCAGTACCGCATGCTTGCCAAGCATGGTGGGTACGTGTGGCTAGAGACCCAAGGAACAGTCATCTACAATACACGCAACCTGCAACCTCAGTGCATCATCTGTGTCAACTACGTTCTCAGGTAAGTCCGCCGGAATCCTAAAACAGGGTTGAGGAACCACAGGCCCTCCAGATGTGCTGGTTGCAACTCCCCTCGTCCCCAGCTCTTGGTCTAGCTGGGGCTCATGGGAGTTTGCATCCAGCGACACCTGGAAGGTCCCCATCCTTGTTCTAAGAGTATTATTATTATTAGGGATGTGGGTGGCGCTGTTTTCTAAACCACTGAGCCTCTTGGGTTTGCCCAAGATCAGCGGTTCAAATCCCTGCAATGGGGTGAGCTCCCGTTGCTTTGTCCCAGCTCCTGCCAACCTAGCAGTTCGAAAGCATGCCAGTGCAGGTAGATGAATAGGTCCTGCTGCTGTGGAAAGGTAAACCGCATTTCCGTGCGCTCTGGTTTCTGTCACGGTGTCCCGTTGCACCAGAAGCGCAACATGATCTGGAAAGCTGTCTGTGGACAAATGCCAGCTCCCTCGGCATGAAAGCGAGATGAGCGCCGCAACCCCATAGTCGCCTTTGACTGGACTTAACTGTCCAAGGGTCCTTGACCTTTTTACCATGGGAGTTGGCATCCAGCAACACCTGGAAGTTCTCCATCCTTGTTCTAAGATTAGTAAAGGTAAAGGAACCCCTGACCATTAGGTCCAGTCGTGACCAACTCTGGGGTTGCGGCACTCATCTCGCTTTACTGGCCAAGGGAGCCGGCGTACAGCTTCTGGGTCATGTGGCCAGCATGACTAAACCGCTTCTGGCGAACCAGAGAAGCGCATGGCAACGCCGTTTACCTTCCTGCTGGAGTGGTACCTATTTATCTACTTGCACTTTGACGTGCTTTCAAACTGCTAGGTTGGCAGGAGCAGGGACCGAGCAACGGGAGCTCACCCTGTCACAGGGATTCGAACCGCTGACCTTCTGATCGGCAAGCCCTAGGCTCAGTGGTTTAACCCACAGCGCCACCCGCGTCCCCGTTCTAATATTATTATTATTATTATTATTATTATTATTATTATTATTATTATTATTATTATTATTTTATTTGTATACCACCCTTTATTTGTAGATCTCACGGCAGTTTACAACATAAAATTACAATATCAAAAACCCAAAACGCAAAGTGAAAATAGGAAGAAAAACAAACCAATAACCCCCTGCCTCCCACAAACACATTTAAAAGGCCATAGACGATTAATCAACCAAAGGGCTGATTGAAGAGGAATGCTTTTGCCTGGCGCCTAAAGGTGTATAATGAAGGTGGCAGGCCTTCCTAGGGAGAGCACTCTACAAATAGGGACCCACTGCAGATAAAGCCCTGCCTTGTGTTGCCACCCTCCCGACCTCTCATGGAGGAGGCACAGGAAGAAGGTTCTCAGAAGATGATAGCAGGTTCCAGGTTGACTCATAAGGAGAGAGGCGGTCCTTGAGGTATTGCAGTCCTGAGCTGTTTAACATAGGTCAGACCTCACACAGGATGTTCAACTGCTAGTTCCTGACCTCAGACCCAACTTTGCTTGCCCAAGAAAAAGGAGGCCCCTCTCAACTCACAATGTGCATTATGGTCCTCTTGGTATCATCCCTGTGGGAATCTGGCTGTTCCTTTCGCCCCTAAAACTGTCCATTTCCACCGATAGGTAGGCACACAGCCAACTACGTGGCAGTCAGAGCAAGTGTGTTGTCAGAGGTTAAGCATCTAAATCCAGGTGCCTGCTTGGTAAAATTGAATTTTCGCTTTAATTAATTGAACTCTTTGCTTGTGGACATTCTTCATCGGAGTACAAACTATTCCAAACCGTCTGATTTTGTTCTTGTTAGTGAAATAGAGAACAATGATATCGTGTTCTCCATGGATCAGACAGAATCGCTCTTTAAGCCGCACATGATGGCAATGAATCCTATGTTTGATAACGGAGTCCCCGTGGCAGAAAAGAGTGGTTTCTTGTTCACCAAGCTGAAGGAAGAACCTGAGGAACTTGCACAGCTTGCTCCAACACCTGGCGATGCTATTATTTCTCTTGACTTTGGTTAGTAATGTTCTGGGGAGGTAAACCCCCTTTTCTTCTGTTTTGCACAATAATTAACCAGTAGGTTATTGGTAGATTGATACATCTCTCATAAATCGTTACAGTAAGCAAATATTTTAGATGCTCAGGTCAGCTCTATATGGTACTTATCTAACTAATACAAAGAAGCACACTTGGCTGTAGTTTTGTAGCCTAAGAAAAATGGATTTAGATTGTGGTCAATATTACCATTCCCCAACTTGGTACCCTGCAAATGTTGTTGGAATCCAACAAACAAGCTGTTGGGAGCCTTGGACTTTGTGTTTTCATTTTATATCAAACTGCAGTTCCATGTTGCAAACGAGCATGAGGAACTGTGGTTTGTTCTAACCGGAGTTAATGAAAATAAATTAAAATCAAACCATGAGGAATCTGGCCTTGGCATCTTTGCCATTCGGTTTCTTCAAAGGCAAACCTACAAACAACCAGACTCCAGATTGGAGGCTATGTTATGAGCCAAAGTCATTTGTGGATATGACTGCATGAATATACTACTGTGTGGGCACAGTTGTCCCTAGTTAACTACATGTGATCTTTCAAATTAAGCACCCACTTCCTTTTCTGCCATGCACAAAGAATCACCTCTGCAGCAAGCAGACTCTTTGAATTTCCAAAGAGCTGAAATTCACAAACCTATGATGTGTGTAATTCATTTAGATCAGGCATGTCCAACAGGTAGATCGTGACCTACTGGTAGATTGTGGGGTGTTCCTGGTAGATCCTGGTCGATCTCTAGCCCCTCAGCGATTTTCTCCCCCTCCAAAAAAAACACACAAAAAAACCCACACACACACAAAACTTTGCCTTCCTAAATAAAAGCTCAACAATTTTAGCTTCCCAAAAAAGCTCTTTGGTCTATCCAACAACAATGGGTAGATCACTGTCAGATTTTTTATACTGTGAGTAGATTGCAGTGTATTGGGAGTTGGATGTCCCTGATTTAGATAAAACACTGTGTGAAGATCAGATATAGGAAATAACCCACATCAGCGGGTATGGGGAGGGGAGTAATGTGAGCAGCCACCGTCAATGAAGAATTATAGACACCCGTATGAGAAAGTCCTTTGTTTGCATAACGTTGACCTCAGAGAAACACTAATGACGATCGGATCAGGCTTAGCACCTATTTATACTAAACCAAGACTTAGCTGTACTGTCCTTCGTGATGTGAGGAGGACCATCACGTCTGATGATTTCAGCTTGTTCTTTTCCCTAAAACGATGTCTTGGGGACTGTAGGCTGCGCAGATGAGTTGACCTTGCATATCTTTAAATTTCAGGGACGCAAAAGTTTGAGGAAATCTCTTCCTACAACAAAGCTGTGATGACCCCAAACAAGCAGTGGCCTCCGGAAGCGAAGGCTCCGGCTCCACAGGCTGAGAAGCTGAGTGTGCCGTCCTTTACACTGCCCCAGGTTGCACCTGGCAGCAGCACTCCCAGCGCCAGCAGCAACAGCAGCTGTTCCACTGTAAGGAAGCCCTTTGCACTGAGCGATGGCCTTGTTGTTTTCATGCGCAGGGCTGCGGCCAGAATGCATGTTGTGCCTCAGGGGCATGTGTGGTTCTTTCATGAGCATCAACAGCGGATACAATACCAGTTTTGTTGTTTCCTTGTTTTTAAAAAAGGGAAGATTATTTCCAGAAGAGTAGCTGCATTATTCTCCTGTAGCCAAAACCAACAGCAAATGATGACAGTAGAGATTTACTTGGCAGGATCCGGCCGGTCCAGCATCCTATTTCACAATGGCCAATCAGATGCCAGTGGCAAACCCAAAAGCATGATCCTGTGCTGGGCCCGGGGGTAATCCGAGTAACGCGGTCCAGGTCTGGTCCCGAATCCAAGGGTTCCACAAGAAGTCAATCCGGCAGGGCCAAGGCAGGACACAAGGCAGAAAACCAGGCAAGATCAGGCACAGGATCTCAGGCAGGTTCTGGCAAACAGCAATGTTGCTCCCACAACCTGGGGCGGGTTCCGACAGCCTTTTATCTTTGTCGGGGTAATGGCCGGTCCTGATCCCCCGGCGACTCACCTCCCTGTCTCGCCCGAAGGCGAGTACTCCTCCTGCGAGTACTCAGGTCTCTCCTTCTCTCAGACCTGAGTCTCTGCAGCTCAGGAGACGTCAGTGGGTTACTAGACCCAGAGGCCGCCTCAGCCTCCCCTGACCAAACCGGTAGTGGAGCATCTGTAAGTGATGGCCCAGCTGAAGGCAACGAGGTAATCCCTGCATCTGGAGCCAGGGCAGACTCAGGCCCCTGGCTCGGCCCAGCTGGTGCTTGTTGCAGGGGAACCTGTGCAGACTGGGACTCTTCAGAATCAGGCCCCAGACTTGGTTCTGATGCTGCCTGAGGCAGAGGATCCAGTGCGGACTGAGACTCCTCTGGTTCCGAGTCCGAGCCTGAGTCTGAGTCCCAGGCCATCACAGATCTGAGTTCGAGAGCACTCTCCCTTCCTGTGGCTTCCAGCAACTGGTATTCGGAAACATACAGCCTCTTAACCATGGAGACAGAGCATAACCGTCCTGGCTAGTAGTCAGTGATCTCCTTCTCCTCCATATATTTCTCCAATTCACTTTGAAAGCCATCGAAGTCAGTGGCCATTGTGGGGCCTCTTGTGCTCAGGTCTTGCTTGTGCTTTTCCCACAGGCATCTGGCTGGCCATTGAGGCTGGGCTAGACAGGCCATTGGACTCCTTGTAGGTTCTTAACATCTCCATCAGGAAAGTGATGCTGTGCACTGAGTACCACCAAGGACAAGGCCCAGAAGGGGAGAGAGGTGCACACAGCTTCAAACTCCCTTCAGGTGCCTTGGATCAAAGGGCTTTGTATGTGTATGTGTGAGGGCTTTGCCCATATTTCAAACACTGAAACCCCCAAATCCCTTTCCAAATGAATATAGGGGAACACATCCACCCCTAGTGCAAGCAGGCAGGTGCTGCTTTTTGACAAGCAAGTCTTGTAAAAAATATCTACTTGCCTACCTGCCTACATGTACTTATGGCAGTATCTGAAGAAGTGTGCATGCACACGAAAGCTTATACCAAGAACTAACTTAGTTGGTCTTTAAGGTGCTACAGGAAGGAATTTTTTTATTTTGCTTATGGCAGTTGTTAGTGGCCAACCAGAAATCAAGGATTTGCTTTTGGTAAAGCTTCCCTGGATGACGAGGCAGTTGGTTATTTGCAGACCTCTGATAGTCTGCTCTGTCTTTCTCACTCTGCAGCCAAGCAGCCCCGGAGACTATTACACTTCCTTAGACGAAGACCTGAAGATCGAGATGATTGAGAAACTTTTTGCTTTGGACACGGATGCCAAGAATCAGTGCAACTCACAGGTAAGAGAAGCCAGCAGGAAAATGTAACATCATCATCAGTGTGTAGCACACACATCTCTTTGGCAGCTAATGCTTACTCCTTTGGGCCACCAGAACTGCAAGAGAACAGAGTGCAGGGGCTGTGTATTGATAGATAAAGCAAGATGTGAAGGAAACCAGCACCATTTTGAACGGGGGGGGGGAGCTCGGAAACCTCAATTAAGGCTATCTTTTTATTTTTTGTTACATCACATTTGGGCAGGCATAGGCAAACGCCGGCCCTCCAGATGTTTGGGACTACAATTCCCATCACCCCTAGCTAGAAGGACCAGTGGTCAGGGATGATGGGAATTGTAGTCCCAAACATCTGGAGCGCCGAAGTTTACCTATGCCTGCATTTGAGTAAAGACTGTAGCTCAGAAGCAGAGCAGCCTCAATCCCCACCATCTCCAGGCAGGACTAGATGAGACTCCTGCCTGAAATCCTGGACAACTGCTTCCTATCAGTTTGTAGGCATTACTGAGCTAGAAAACCAATGGACTGACTCTGTGTAATATGGCAGCTTCCTGCTTTCCTGCTCCAGCCTGGTTCCTTCCCGATGTTTTGGACTACAACTCCCAGCATGCCTGACCATGCTGGCTGAGGCTGATGGGAGTTGGATTCAGCCAACATCTGAAAAGCGTCAAGTTGAGGAATAATAATAATAATTTATTATCTATACACAGCCCATCTGGCTGGGTTTCCCCAGCTACTCTGGGTGGCTTCCAACAAAACATTAAATACAATAACCTATTAAACATTAAAAGCTTCCCTAAACAGGGCTGCTTTAGATGTCTTCTAAAAGTTTGGTAGTTCTTTTTCTCTTTGACATCTGGTGGGAGGCCATTCCACAGGGCGGGTGCCACTACCGAGAAGGCCCTCTGCCTGGTTCCCCGTAACTTGGCTTCTTACAGCGAGGGAACCACCAGAAGGCCCTCGCCGCTGGACCTCAGTGTCCGGGTAGAATCATGGAGGTGGAGATGCTCCTTCAGATATACTGGACCAAGGCCGTTTAGGGCTTTAAAGGCCAGCACCAACACTTTGAATTGTGCTCGGAAACGTACTGGGAGCCAGTGTAGGTCTTTCAAGACCAGTGTTATGTGGTCTCGGCGGCCGCTCCCAGTCACCAGTCTGGCTGCCACATTCTGGATTAGTTGTAGTTTCCGGGTCACCTTCAAAGGTAACCCCACATAGAGGAAGGCAGCACAACAGTGTTAAAGATTGTTCTAGGAAAGAGGAGGAAAAACGTTTCTTCCAGGATAATTATTCTTTCGTACTGTTGCAATCACGGTCTCTTCCCTGCTCCCTTCTCTCTGTGCAGACTGATTTCAACGAGCTGGACCTTGAAACTTTGGCTCCTTACATTCCAATGGACGGAGAAGATTTCCAACTCAGCCCGATCTGTCAAGAGGAGCGGCCCCTCTCCGAAAGCGCCCAGCTCACTCAGCAGAGCTTGAGCAACATGAGCAACCTCTTCCAGCCCCTTGTTCCTCCCTCGCAGGACCAGTTCTTCCCGGAGAAATACTGCCAGCCGATGTCTAACAAAAATGTTAACACGGGCCAGGGGACTCTGCCACCCCCCTTCTTGAACGGCGGAAGCCAGCCATCCTCTTTGCTGCCCTACTATGCCCAAGCCAGCACTCCTCTGTCTTCAATGGGTGGGAGACCCAACACACAGTGGCCCCCTGACCCACCCTTACAATACGCCCCTACGAAACAGAGAGCGGCCGTCAATAAGTGTTTGGGATCCATAGCTAGCTCTCCATCGGGGCCACCGCTGCACCTGCCTGATATGAACTTATATAAGAAAAGGTAACTCGGAGGAAAGAGTGTGTGAATTTAGGTAGCTGGTTTGAGCTCATTCATTCGTTATGTTGAGAAGGTGGAGAACTGGGCCCTTTGTTGCCAGAAACCAGCTCCCCATAGAAAATCCCAAGAGAGTGTGTGAATTATGGTATTTTTCGCTCTATAGGACGCACCCAACCATAGGACACACCTTGTTTTAGAGGGGGAGAACAAGGGAAAAAAATTCTCCCCCTCTCTGCTCAGCGCCCCTTCAGCGAAGCGGCAGAAGAAACAGAGCCCCTTCCATTTCTCCTCCAAGCTTCGCTGAAGGGGCGCTGCGCAGCTCTCTCTCTCTGCTGAAGCCAGGAGAGTCTTGCTTTCCCGGCATCAGCAAAAGGAACCCGAAGCCTCCAGAGGCTTCAGGCGGCTATCCCTGAAGCCTGGAGAGCGAGAGGGGTTGGTGCTTAGCTTCAGCAAAGCGGCCTTGTCTCTTCAAACCATACCCAGCCCATTGAGCTCATCTACGACGTTCCAGCCTTCCAAATGTTGTCATCGTGGTGTGGGATGATGCCATTCTCACACTGCCACATGCCACCTTAGCCTGACGTGACAGGCCATAAGGAAAGACAGACTGCTTCTGTTGACCTCATGCCTCTGCTACCAACAAGGCATTGTGAATTGTCTACTACAGCACAAAGGGCGAGCAGAGCTTTGGCAGCAGATACTGTCTGCGGAAAACAGCTGTGATACACAAAAACGATTAAATAAGTCTCCACCGCCAACCCACATCCTTCACTCACGCCTAAGGCATTCTTCCTGTGGGGGAGTGCAGGTTGCTATTGAAGCAGAAAGAATATTGCAGCTTGAATAAACTATGCGGGTTGGTATTGGACTCGTCGGTTGTGTATGCTACAGCTGTTCTCTACAATCACTGAGTTGTCTCCCAGGGACAGGCATTTGTGGTCCTCCAGAGGTTGTTGGATGGCTCCAAAGTCAGCAGGGACAGTGGCCAGAGATGTTGGCAGTCCACTAGCAGCTGGAGAACCACCATCCACATCCTTGCTCAAGGAGGACATCCCAAGTCTTTCCCCAAGAATCCAACAGCAACCTAAGTTAGGAACAAGAGGCCTCTGCAGGTCAGCAAGTCTCACTGTTCTGGTTTGAAGCTTGGCTTGAGGAAAGATCCTTCTCCAGTGTTTTGTTTTTCAAATGCAACCATGGCTTTGTCTCAACAGGTCGCTGGAGTGTCTTGGGCAGCGGGGCATGGATATAAACCCTGCGCGGATTGCTCTTGCCAACAGTTTGAAGCTGAAGAGGCAGCTGGACTATGAAGAGCAAGCCTTTCAACACCTGAATGGGGTAAGGTGTCCTTTGCAAAGGCTGCCCTTTTTGAGAAAAGGCCATAACTCAGTGGAAGAGCATTTGCTTAGCATGGGGAAGGTCCTGGGTTCAATCCCTGATGTTTCCAGGAATCCGGATTGCTCCCTGGAGATGCTTAATCAGTGTGGTCAGTAATGAGCTAGTTGCTTGTCACCCAAAGGGTCTTCAAGTGACTTATATTCGTGTGTGTGTGTGTATCATATAACACATTAGTGTATAACACATTAGTGTTCCACACAACATACTGGGAAAAATCAACAACAACAAAAATAGCTCCACAACGGTGATATAAAACACTGGCAGCATGCTAACAACTTGATGCAAGACAATTTCCTAAGTTCCCTTCTATGGCCTTAAAACAAAAATGAGTTTGTTTTTTTTAAACAATATTCTTTCTTGTCAGGCTTATACTGTCTCTTTCCCCTCCCCCCATCTATAGATACAAGGAGAAACATCTGGCATTAACCCAACACACTTAATGTGGAAAAGGATGAAAATCCTCAGAGGTGAAAATTGTGCATTACTCACAGAGAAGAAGTCGCTCAGCACAAGTGTCCTTAATGGTAAGACCCCTTTTTTAAAGAAATGAAAGGTAATTCAATATAACCAAATGGAGTCACATGGGGTCCACTATGTCACTGTTGGGCAGCTGGTGACAGAACACAAAACTTGCCCTGCAGATGCAGTCCCTGCCTTTACATTTCATTTTTGCCACATCTTATGCTCACTGTCTGTGTTCTGCACTAACTTCAAGCTCCTTAAGAAGAGTATTGTGGGACCAGATGGGCAAATGGTCCATCTTTGCCAGTGTTCTGTTTTCCTAGGGTGGCCAGACCAGGGTGGATTTGATTTAAATCAAATTGATTTAAATCGCTAGTCAGTAAGACCTGATTTAAATCACTAGTCAGTAAGACTTGATTTAAATCATTTTTTTACAGAAAGACTCATTCTTGCTGGTATAAACTTAATATTTACAACCAGAGGAAGGTTTCATTTTTGGAAGAATAAATTTTCAGAGTAGTTTTTACAGTTATATCAAAAATTACTGATTTGGTTATACTATTAGAAATACATGGAGAGATAATTATGAAATTATTGTGAGGTTTAATAAGTTAACTGTTTATATTTGGACAACTTTTCTGCTGTACTTTATTGGAAGGAGAAAAAGAATAATTTCCTTAAAAACAATTTAAACAATCTGTTCAACTAAAACAATAGCATTATAGCATATGTACTCATGTTTGTTGACTGATGTGGTTAAACAGGTGTTTTTTTAAAAAAAAAATCTTAGACACATGAAAAACTTAAAACAAATCCTGATTTCCTGATGAATAACCTTTGGACTATAATGTAACTTAAATTGACAACTATCTTTAGAAAGATTCCCCCCCCCCCAAAAAAAAATATTTTAAAAATCCAATTTAAATTTAAAAAATCTGATCTTTTTTATAATTTTTTTTTTAAGTCATTGATTTATATCCACCCTGAGCCAGACCTCTGGGAAGCTCACAAGGACAGCATGAATTGCAGCCTCCAGTGGCACCTTGCATGAGTAATAATAATAATAATTTATTATTTATACCCTGCCCATCTGGCTGGGTTTCCCCAGCCACTCTGGGCGGCTTCCAAAAGAATATTAAAATACTGTGATACACCATCACACATCCATAGATACAACTGCCTGAGATTATACGGCAGTTCTTTGGGGAAGAGCTGCAGCCCAGCTTCAGAGCACCTGCTTTGAATGCAATTGGTCCTGGGCTCCACCTCCCAGTATATCCAAGTAGAGCTGAGAATGCCACCCCCCCACCACCACCAGAAACCCTGGAGAGCCAATTAGGGACAACAGTACCGAGCTAGAGTTAGCAGGAGCCTTTTGTTTTAACTTGAAAATGGCTGCTGCAAACTCTTATATTCCACCAGGCTATGCAGGCAGCTGGGGACGTGGGTGGCGCTGTGGGTTAAACCACAGAGCCTAGGGCTTGCTGATCAGAAGGTCGGTGGTTCGAATCCCCGCGACGGAGTGAGCTCCTGTTGCTCGGTCCCTGCTCCTGCCCACCTAGCAGTTCGAAAGCACATCAAAGTGCAAGTAGATAAATAGGTACCAATCTGAGGGGAAGGTTAACGGCGTTTCCATGCACTGCTCTGGTTCACCAGAAGCGGTTTAGTCATGCTGGCCACATGACCCGGAAGCTGTACGCCGGCTCCCTTGGCCAATAAAGCGAGATGAGCGCTGCAACCCCAGAGTCGGCCACGACTGGACCTAATGGTCAGGGGTCCCTTTACCTTTACCTTTATGCAGGCAGTTAAGAACACATCTGTCCACACCGGTTAATTGATGTATGGGGTTTTTGTTTTGTTTTTTACTTATTTTATATGTTTTCACTGTATGGTTGTATGTATTTTTTGGGTAAGCCGCTCTGAAATCTTCTATGGAATAGCACTGTAAGAACATTTTAATAAATAAATCATTGTCATTATTCTTACAATTCATTACATCCCCTAAGGTACCGTTTGGATTACAACAATCACAACACTAATATTGACATGCAATATTCCACAATATCGAAACAGCCTAAGCAGACAGATGCGCATGCCAGTGTCAGCCTGCTCTCTTGACTCCTGGACAAACATGGGGGGAAATCTTGTTTCCGGAATTGCGTTTCTAAAAGCGGACATCCTTTTTGAAGCCCCATTTTCTGCTTTTGATTTGCAGATGAGTTCCTTTGCAACCCGCAAAGAGGACCAGGCCAGCCCCCTATGAATATGGGGCAGCAGCAACTGCAGCCACGGCATCCACCGGCCTCTTTGAGAAACTCTGCCAACATCCCCAAAGCTGCCTTCTCCCCACACTTTTACTGCTCCCCTTATCAGGACTTCAGTGTGCCACAAGGTCATAGGATGTCAGGTGAGTTCTGTCGCAAACCATAACACGAACTTGGAGGGTCTGTTTTCCAACGGGTGGCAGGGGGTGGGTGGGGAAGAAACCAGTGGTTGCAGGGAGGAGCTCACCTAAGACTTGGTTCATGACACTTGCCTGGCCCTGATCTTGATCAGACCCTGGACCGCCCCTCAATACAGGGTAAAGGTAAAGGGACCCCTGACCGTTAGGTCCAGTCGCGGACGACTCTGGGGTTGCGGCACTCATCTCGCTCTATAGGCCAAGGGAGCCGGCGTACAGCTTCCAGTTCATGTGGCCAGCATGACTAAGCTGCTTCTGGCGAATCAGAGCAGTGCACGGAAACGTCATTTACTTTTCCGCCGGAGTGGTACCTATTTATCTACTTGCAATTTGACGTGCTTTCAAACTGCTAGGTTGGCAGGAGCAGGGACCGAGCAACGGGAGCTCACCCCGTCACGGGGATTCAAACCACCAACCATCTGATCAGCAAGCCCTAGGCTCTGTGGTTTAACCCACAGCGCCACCCGCGTCCCTCCTGCCCCCCAATACCATTTAGTAAATAGATAAATGAAGCCAAGCATGCCAGCTCCAGACGCATAATTGACATGGTATCTAGGTGGACCCTCAGCTGCAGTGCTCAGAGACTGTGGAACTCTCTTGTGTTTTTCTTTCTCTGGTGGGTGTTTGGTTCCTTCCCTGTTCGCCTTTCATGACCCAGCAAAGACTATTGAAATGCCTTCAGTATGAGTGCCTAACCCCATCCCTGCACTGAAGCCTGAAGCTAATAAGGCTTGGTTCTGTTGCCTTATTTTTGTTCCTGCTCAAGCTGATGTGTTGTTCTTGCTGGACACTTGCAATTTTCTCATCGAAGCAGTGTGCTATTTTTCTCATCAAATAATAATAATAATAATAATAATAATAATAATAATAATAATAATAATAATAATTTATACCCTGCCCATCTGGCTGGGTCCCCCCAGCCACTCTGGGCGGCTTCCAACAAAACACTAAAATACAATAACCTATTAAACACTAAAAGCTTCCCTAAACAGGGCTGCCTTTAGATGTCTTCTAAAAGTTTGGTAGTTATTTTTCTCTTTGACATCTGGTGGGAGGGCGTTCCACAGGGCGGGCGCCACTACCAAGAAGGCCCTTTGCCTGATTCCCTGTAACTTGGATTCTCACAGCGAGGGAACCGCCAGAAGGCCCTTGGCACTGGACCTCAGTGTCCGGGCAGAACAATGGAGGTGGAGACTCTCCTTCAGGTATACTGGACCGAGGCCATTTAGGGCTCAAAGGGGATGTATGGTGTTTTCTTCTTGTACACTGTCCTTTCCAGGCAGAAATCTTAAGCCTGAACCGAAATAAATAAATGAAGGCCGCTCAACATCTAAATCTTCTCGTTTCAGGAGTGACAAGTCGCCTGCTCGGCTCATCCTTGGAACCTTATTTGTTGCCGGAACTGACCCGATATGACTGTGAGGTTAACGTCCCAGTTCTCGGGAGTTCGACGCTCCTGCAAGGCAGCGATTTGCTCCGAGCTCTCGACCAGGCGACCTGAAGCAGCCTTGCAGCATTCTCTGGCCTATACCGTCCAAAAAAACACAAAAACAAACCAGCTGCAGTTTTTAAATCTATTTTTGCAAGTAGACAATTTCTAATACTGATTACACTTTTACAAGATTTTACTTAACTATTGAACTTGTCCACGTCACCAAATAGTGGCCTTTCTGTGAAGTTACTCACTTTCCTTATTTGCATTAAAAAAAAAGTATGCATCTACTGTATTTCCAATCCCCTTCTATTTCGATAAGACGTTCCTTAGAAAATTTATATTATATGATTCCCCACCGCTGTGTAATTTAT
The DNA here is from genome assembly GCF_964188305.1 of Podarcis bocagei. Lineage (NCBI taxonomy): Eukaryota > Metazoa > Chordata > Lepidosauria > Squamata > Lacertidae > Podarcis > Podarcis bocagei. Next base: position 90,642,767 of record NC_138127.1, read on the forward strand.
GTGTTCTGAAACTTCCTCATTATTCATGCTAATAAAAGAAGAAGAAGCTGCGGTGTGCTCGCTCGCGCCTCTATGTAATACTTTGGCTCCGTTTATTGCAAAGGTTTATTTTATTTTATTGCCAAAGATAAGTGAAATAAACAAATCTGATGAAATGCACTTGCCCTACCCCTAGTTTTTCCTCTGCATTTTCTAACATGGGGGAAAAAACAATCGCAGATTATGGCCTTTTAACAATTAAAAAAACAGCTAGCGATGAAACGTCCATAATTCTAACACACCCAATGGCAGCTTTCGTGTTGGTTGGTCCTTGCCAAGTTGCAAATTACAGCCTTTCCCCTTAAGTTTAGGTCACATATCTAAAACTTGGGGCTGTGTTTTTGTCCGAGGCAGAACTAACCTAGCCATACAGGGCTAATCCAAGGCAAGGCTAATCCAAGTAGTAGACTGGATAATGAAACAAGAGGGAAATCTGAGCTTTGTGGCTGAGTGCCCTCTGTGGCGTTGCAAAGTGATCTTAGTGTGCATCTCTCAGATCATGCAATGTAGCCGCCTGTCTTGCGTTGGCCTTGGATTTGAGGATCGGTGGGGTTTTTCCTTTTTTCTTTTTTTGCATATGGAAGAGCCAAAGCTATCAGGCAAATAACTGCCAATGGGTTTTGTTTTGTTTTTAGCAACATCGAGGTGCCTTTCCTACCAGACCTTACCCCATTCCCAGGATAAACTCAACGTTTCCTTAATTAAACAAGCGGGATGGCGTGGCTGCTGTCTTAGATTCAGAGCACGGGACTGCGAAAGAATCCCAAGACAGCCAACTGCCATCGCATTTAGGTCAGTGTCTCCCTCCTCAGGAACCAGCCTGGCAAAGTGAGGAATTTGGGAGAGGATGGCAATTGGGGACAACTGAGAGAAAACAGAGAGGGTGTCGCTGCACAATTTGAAATACATGGGGCGGGGAAGGAATTCAACCCATCTTGTGTGTATTAATTCTCCATATATATATTTTTTACACAAAGTGTAACTGACTGATCCTTTTTCTCTGGGTTAAATGTTTATCATATATTGGTACTTTGTTATACCTGTTTAGACATTGAGGCAGAGCCATGACTTTTCTTCTTGGGAACCGTTTTACTTAGATCTGGTAGAGTTTTCTTACACTGTTGCTGATGTTGCAGGATTTGTCCAAAGGCTGTTACTAAAAATGCTAATTCCCAGCTAAGTTGGGGGTTGGCGTTCATCCCCCCCCCCAACCTCCAGCTAGTTAGCCACATTCTTTCTCTGCACTACTGAATTTTTGCTGAAAAAAGTAAACTAAATATATATTTGCTTGCCTACTTGTTACACTGGGGGAAATCAATGTTTTTAGGCTCTGGAGCGGCAGAGTGGGAAGGTGTTTGTTGTCTTTTTAGTTTACTTTTTAATTGTTGATAGCCTTTCAAGTGCAAATGATTTTTCTGTAGGTCATCGAAACGGCAATCTGAACTTTTCAGAAATGCTATTAAACAAAAACAAACCAATGTTGGTGCTCAGGAATTTATTTAAAATGGAAGGAGTCTCTGCAAGACCCGTTGCCTTTGCTGGGCAAACAGGCACACTCATATATTCAATCCAGCAATAACAGAAGCTCAAGGAATTGTGGGGTGCAGATTTTAAAAATATTTATTAAAGCCTTCGAGTTTCAGTGAGAAAGGCCAGGTTGGAAGGGCAAAGGGGCAAATTCAGGGCGACAGAAAATAATGGTGATATTAGACGTTATGCTTTATTTACCCAGATAAATCTACCTGAGGCAAATCAGCATAGATTTATAAGAGCCTGTAGATTCCCTTACAAACAAGAACCATTTATGCCTCCTCCTGAACACAGTTCCAGTTCAGAGAAAGTTACTTGTAACTAAGGCCCGCTGAAATCAATAGGACTCAAAATGCAGCTAAACCATCCCACAAGTGCCATTAATTTCCGCAGGACTTGAGCACAACTAATATTCTTAAGGTGGGCTTCATAAGCACTTGTGTTCGGCTGTGTGCCCCACTGTACATTTAAATCACATGGATCCCCCCAAAGAATCCTGGGAACCACCATATACCCCTCACAAAGCTACCGTTCCCAGAACCCTTAAACTACAGTTCACATGAATCTTTGGGGAAAGCCATGAGCTTTAAATGTATGGCGAATACATGGCCTGAATCATTAAAGGCACTCTTCAGAGTCTTAGTCCATTGCAACCTTAACAGCAATGTTATTACTGTTATAACAGCAATGTTATTACTGTTATAACAGCTCCCGCTCTGGATTGCAAACCTTGACTTCTACAGAGCTGTGTTGTGCAATGCATATATGGAGCCCTTCCCCATTATTTTTGCTGAAGAGGGAAGGTCTGAAGACACATCCCCTGGGGATATCTCCATAGCACTGAAGTGGACATGGAGGTCCCTGGAGGTGCACAGAACCCATAAGGAATTGTAAAGTTTTGGCACTGGCTTTGTCCATCCAAGCCCAATAATTTTGGCTCACTCCTTTGGAGATGCCGTACCCCACTGAAAGCCCAGTTGTGACATAATGTTCACGATCCAGTCAAAATGAAGCACTTCACATTCAAAGTGATTTCACTGAGAGGGTGTTAGCCTTTCTTGTTGAAAATAAATGGAGGGGAAAGTGCTTGACTCTTAAATGAATTGTGCCTGATTTGTTGAGGATCCTCCAAGGCAGGCATCCCCAACCTTTGGCCCTCCAGATGTTTTGGCCTACAACTCCCATCATCCCTAGCTAACAGGATCAGTGGTCAGGGATGATGGGAATTGTAGTCCAAAACATCTGGAGGGCCGAAGGTTGGGGATGCCTGCTCCACGGGAAAGTAGCTGTGAAAGCCATTATTTAGGGAAAGATTTGTGAGCAAATGTGCTCAGGAATCTGGACTGCTCAGGGATCCATCCTGCAAAACCTACATATATATATTTCTCGCTTTCACTTACATGATGGAGGGGGAAAGGAAAATCCAAACTTCTTTGAAGATTGCATTTGGGATTCCCTTCTGGCCTGATCCTCTCTGCTGGGTTACAGAACAGCTTTCAGGGAATGATCGTGGTTAGTGCCCTTGGAGCTTTTGTAGTCTTCTGTGGCTACAACCCGCCCCCCCCCCTCAAAAAAAAAGGGATCTGGTGGAACAGCTCCTCCTATGAAACTCTTCTTGCATTCTTCCCCTGTGCTCTGTCCCACTGCCACCTGGGAGAGGAGTGGCATCAGTGAGAAAAATCCCACTGATACAGAGGGAAAACCTTGCCAAAAAGCCCTACTCACGCATGCAATTTAGCGGTGGACCTTGGATGAATCAGCCAGGCCTTGTGCCGACTTAATATTCTACCTGTGCTACATTGCACAAAGCTCGGGAGCAGTTTTCTATCTGAAGTACATTTTTTCAAGCAAAATAGTACGGCCCACAGTATTTAAAGGACTTTAGGTTTTTGTGGGTTTTTTTGTTTTTTAAGGACATGATTCAGCCAGTATTAAGTACCTGTGAATATAGCTGACACATATATCATCAAATCGCACTCATAGGCTGCATCTTCCGGTTGAGTGTAATACAGTCAGTAGCAGATCGGAGTTTGCTTCTGGGAGATGTGTGAATTGGCTCTTTGCTGTGTTTAACTGGCTGGATGGTGGCCTGAACTGTCTTAAGAAGAAAAAGGTAGCTAAGCCCTAGAAAGAAGCATAAGTTAAGAGCGTCACCACCAGGCTGCCAACCTTGAGCAGTTTGCTTTAAAGTAATCCCATTCACGTTCAGTAGCAGTTTTGGAGTAAGTGGTCTGAAGCCTGTGGCTACAGCAAAGCAGGACTTTAAAGTGGTAATGATTTGTGTGCTTGAAGGGTTAATCACGCTTAAATATTGCTATTATATTTTTAATCTCTGTTTGTAGTTTCAGCATTAAGATGTTGTACCCTAACCATTTACTAAAAACACACTGTGCGGGTGGGCGGGGAGGGAGGGAGGGGCAGGGGTAAAAAAAAAATCTGTGCTTAAAATATTAACCGTAACTATTGTCGTAATTATTTCATGCTCTCTCTATTGTTGAATTTCTTATTTATAATCTTGTGTAACTGTATGGGAACTTTTAACTTGATAAGGAAATGTATTTTGACACTGATACCATATTAAAGTATACTGATCCTGAAATGTCTTGTGTCTCTTGCTTCCGCCAAAAAAAGGGGGGGCCAAAAGAAAAGAAAAAAATGCCCCTTGAATGTATCATTGTAAAGCAAAAGAATTTATTAAATTATTGATAGAAAATAAATTTTTACATGCATGAAACCAGGGAGATGGCCCATGCCTGAAAGCTCATTGCAAATCGTGAAGGATTCTTAACATCACCGTAACTTTGATAGAACACCTTTCAAATCTGCGAAGCATATGTCCGGGTGGGACCAATCAGTGGGGCTGATCCAGGAGGGTCATTTGGGTCAGGCCCCTAAGCTTACAGGGGCCACAAGTTTAGGCATCTATTAATGGGGGGAGGGGGGCGTTTGGCAAGTTTTGCAACATGTTTTTATCTGCAAGAGACCGAAATGTGCCACACACACTCAGCTTACAGCTTCATATTAGTGGATTTGTGCAGAAAACAGCTAGAAAGGCATTTGTTAAATGGATAATTAAAAAAATCAAATTATTTGTATCTTTTGGATGTCTTGCTTTGTTTTCATGTGTCTTTTTCTAAAAGCACTCTCTGGCTGACTTCTGCAGCATCGGGGAAGATGGCGGCCAAGCAAGTGATCTCCTGTCCAGAGGAAAAGGAACCCACATGGCTGCCTCCCCTTGCATCACCTTCTGTTTTGCTGAGACCATGCAGTGCTGAAGTCCATTAATAATAACAACAACAACTAATTATAATGGCTTTATTATTTATATGCCATCCATCTAACTGGGTTGCCCCTGCCTTTCTGGGTGACATCCAGCAAAATAGAAAAACACAGTGAAACCTCAAACATTTAAAAACTTCCCTGCACAGTGGTACCTCTGGTTACAGGCGCTTCAGGTTACAGAGTCTGCTAACCCAGAAATATTACCTCGGGTTAAGAACTTTGCTTCAGGATGAGAACAGAAATCGCGTGGTGCCAGCATGGTGGTGGCGGGAAGCCCCATTAGCTAAAGTGGAACCTCAGGTTAAGAACAGTTTCAGGTTAAGAACGGACCTCCAGAACGAATTAAGTTCTTAACCCGAGGTACCACTGTAAAGGGCTACCATCAGATGTCTTCCAAAAGTCATGTAGTTGTTTATTTCCTTGACATCTGAAGGGAGGGTGTTCCACAGGGTGGGTGCCACCACCGAAAAGGCCCTCTGCCTGGTCCCCTGTAACCTCACTTCTCGCAGTGAGGGAACCACCAGAAGGCCCTCGGAGCTGGACCTCAGTGTCCGGATTGAATGATGAGGGTGGAGATGCTCCTTCAGGTCTATTGGGCTGAGGCTTTAAAGGTCAGCACCAACACTTTGAATTGTGCTGGAAACATACTGGGAACCAGGGGAGATTATTTGGGACCAGTGTTAGTTATATGGTCCTGGCAGCCACTCCCAGTCACCAGTCTAGCTGCCGCATTCTGGATTAGAGTGCATTGCAGTAATCCAAGCGGGAGATAACCAGGGCATATACCACTCTGGCATGACAGTGCGCAGGCAGGTTGGGTCTCAGCCGGCGTACTAGATGGAGCTGGTAGACAGCCGCCCTGGAAACAGAATTAACCTGCGCCTCTATGGACAGCTGTGCTTCCAAAAAAATTGCATTCTCCTGGTTGCACACACACACCCCTTTTCTACATGTCGTACACTTCCTTCTGGAAAAAAGAAAATGATTTCCAAAGCAGGAAAGTCACCATCTTTCTCTCCCGCTTTCCTTCCGCTTCTCCCCACAGCTGCCTTCTGCCTCCCTTCTGTGCTTGTATACGAGTATTGTGACATCAGCCCACGCCAGAAGGAGTTTCTGGTTCTTGGTGGGGGCAGGGGGGCAAACTCACAGAACACCATTCACCTCTCCTCTGTGCATTGTTTCCCCCTTCTCTTTCACAAGAGACGCTGCTGGCTGTGAGGGACCTTCTGCTGCAAAGCACCATGGGATACGCACTTCCGACTGGCACGTGCCCAATTTTGGGATGGGGGGGCCCACGTCAAACTCGTGCGCTTCTTTGACAAGACAAAGCAACATTTGCAGCTGAGGAAGTCCTTCGAGCAACAGAATAAAGCCCTTTTGAGCGTGTTTTGAAATGTGACATTTTCCACACAGGACTTGTCAAGAGCGCCAGGTAACTGTGGCGCCGGCCCTAGCTGACCTGAACAATTTTGCCACACGCCACGGCAAACATCGCCTGCCTGCCATGTTTTGTGGCCTGCCAAATATATCACAGTGCCCCAAAGTTGGCACCCCAAACCCAGAAGGGTTTTTGAGACCCTCCTGGAGTGCCATCATGTGCGCCTGGTGAGCTGTGTTCAGATTTATGCTTCATGTTGTGTCACGCTTGTCGTATCCTTCCCTCTTTCTCTGATGATCAGGTTACAAGTGCTGTTGCTCATGAAGGTCTTTTCTGGTACAGGAGTCAAGCTTTGGGCAGGATCAGGCTCTTGGCAATCTGCTTCACACTGCCTGGATTTGTTTTGCATGAAGGAAAGTATATACAGTGGTACCTCAGGTTACATACACTTCAGGTTACAGACTCCACTGACCCAGAAATAATACCTCACGTTAAGAACTTTACTTCAGGATGAAAACAGAAATCATACTCCGGCAGCAGCAGAAGGCCCCATTAGCTAAAGTGGTGCTTCAGGTTAAGAACAGTTTCAGGTTAAGAACGGACCTCCAGAACGAATTAAGTGCTTAACCCGAGGTACCACTGTAAATATCTTTAAATGAATAAAAATGAATAGCAGGGATATATCAGCAGGCTTGGGGGAGCCGCAAGGTTTGCAGAAGTATGCCCCCAAAAAATATTTAGTTAATGAAAAGGTGAAGGGGAGTCAATAAAAATGACTTAGTGATAACTGAGTGTGCTCAATGGCCGCAGAATGCAGACGGACCACTTGATTTTGGAGGACAAAATCAAGGGAGAGAGTGGAAGAATGGAGTTTCCTCGAGAAGAAATGGCTGAATGACTAGAACAAGACGTGCAGCACCTTTTTGTTGCAGTTCCAACTATTTCATCCTATTATTATTTGTTTATTAAGATATCTCAACTAAAATCCTCCCGGGTGGCTTCCTAAAAACACCAAAACAATGCAAATTAACAGAGACAATTGTTATTTTTAACAAAACCCCACTAGGATGAGCCATTTCCATTTAAAAAAAATGCAGTCAGATGCACTTTGGGAGAAGGTCGCCTTGGCATGATACAAAGTCAGCAGGAAAGGGAAAAACAAACTTTTTAAACATTTTAAAGCAGTCTTAAATGCTCTCAGGTTGATTTTGATTGTTTTAGATGGTTTTCAGTGTAGAGAGCAATGATGAGCTTTACGAATGAGCTCTTTGACCCGGGCCACATAAACACCACACATTCAAAGCACGTTTAGCACACATTTGAAGCCTATGGCTTCCTCCAGAGAAGCCTGGGAACTGTAGTTTGTTAGGGGGGTTGGGAGTTGCGGCTCAGTGAGTGGGCAAACTTCTGGCAGTGGGGAGCCATGTGCTTTGAACATGTATTAAATGAGCTTTAAACGTATGCTGTGGGTGTGACTGTCGGGTAATATAACATGCTGTAAACCACAGGCGGAATTATAGCATAATTCATAAATAAATATACAGTGGTACCTCTAGATATGAACGGGATCCGTTCCGGAGCCCTGTTCGCATCTAGAGGTAAACGTAAGTAGCGATGGCACATCTGCGCACACGCGTGTCGCTTTTCGCCGCTTCTGCGCATGCGCGTGATGTCACTTTGAGCGTCTGCGCATGCGCAAGCGGCGAAACCCAGAAGTAACACGCTCCGTTACTTCCAGGTTGCCAAGGAGCGCAACTCGAATGCACTCAACTCGAAGCATATTTAACCCGAGGTATGACTGTACAGTGGTACTTCAGGTTAAGTACTTAATTCGTTCCAGAGGACTGTACTTAACCTGAAACTGTTCTTAACCTGAAGCACCACTTTAGCTAATGGGGCCTCCTGCTGCTGCCGTGCCGCCGGAGCACGATTTCTGTTCTCATCCTGAAGCAAAGTTCTTAACTTGAGGTAATATTTCTGGGTTAGCGGAGTCTGTAACCTGGAGCGTATGTAACCCGAGGTACCACTGTACAATGTTAAAAGCCAAGCTCCCCATGTTAACTTCATTGACTAGCAATGGCAAAGGGAGAAATGAGATGAAACGAGGTTGTGTTCACACCACCTGCAACTCTTTGGAAAAACAACAGCAACAGCGCCTTCTCCAGCCCTGTTGCCACATTCGGTTGCCCAGTTCGCAAAGCCTAACTAACCCACGAGTGCATGTGGGGTTCAAATCTCGGAGGACTAACGAGAATGCCACTACTGAATGTGAGAAATTGCTGTTAGGGCAACATCTGTGGCTGAAAAGCTCAGCGCTCCCAAGCCGCCACAACAGTCATGTTTCATTTTTCATGCTTCGCTTTCCCAACTATTTAATCAGCCTAATGAGATCTGCTATGAAGAAACCCCATTGTTTCCTAATCAACTGCTCCCCCATACCGGATTTTCAAATGGGCTTCGCTTAGATTTTAGTTACAGGGGGAACAGAATCGCAAGCTCTGCCTCCCAGACTTTAGAGTGCGGTGCTGGGGGAGGAAACCCTATATTTATTACACCTGCGAGATTATATTTGCAAAGGTGATGAGGGGGCATTAAGGTCAGAGTGCCAAGCAAGCTGACGCAGCAATCCATTATTGCGGCAAACGTTTCTAAAAGTGGCATTTGGGATCATATACGACAGCGGGGAAGGAGGGGGAAAGGGGGACAGATTTGCAAATGGGATAATTATTAACACCAGGCAGCACATCTCAAACCCTTCAGCCAAGATTTCCACAAATGAAAAGGAATGTGGATGCCATCGAGAGCCAGAGTTAAGTACTCCAGGGGCCCATAGATCTGAATGAGAGAGAACTACGTGTGCACCATGGAAATATATGGCATTTAGAAGCTCTTGGTTTTGCTTAAAGCATGCTGCTCCCATTTCTGTTGGCTTGCTCTGTAAGGAACTAAGACCTTTCGATTCACTGAAACATACATGATTCCATACCCTCCAACTGCCCTGAAAATGACAGGAGATCACGAAAACCCTTAAGCTATTACGACTTCTCACTTTTTCACACAGAGTCCTGAATTTCCAGTTCCAGTGCAGTGTTTCAGTGTGGTACTGGAAGTTCAGATCTGTGTGCCCCTCTAACACATTTCTTAGATCTATGTCTCCTGCTCCCTTAATCCCCCCCCCAAAAAAACCCTCAATATGGCACCACTTCCTGTTTTTATGAAAACAATATCTGAGTCGCTTGAATGCCCCTAAGAAAGATTTCCACCATATCCTTGCTCCTTAGTCGGTCGGTTTCCTATAAAGAAAGTGGTGGGTGGGGGAACAAAGGGGGCAGGATCTATCCACAAGGCCGCTGCTGGGGGTCGCGGGAGCTGAAGAGCTCTAGCTTGCTTCGCTTGGCTGCTGCGTCTAGCGGAACAATGACACTGTCCCTATTTTCATCTGAGGAATGTTGGAGGGTGTGTGATTCATCCTCTGCATAATGTTTTTCAGGGCTCCTGATCACAAGAGGGCGGTTCATAAATCAGCTCCCTCCTGTCTCTTCTGCCTGCCCCTTTTTAGGGCTGTGGAAACCGGACTTGAACAGGCAACCCTTCAACAGCCTCAGCCCAGTATACCTGAAGGAGCGTCTCCACCACCATTGTTCAGCTCAGACACTGAGATCCAGCGCTGAGGGCCTTCTGGCGGTTCCCTCACTGCGAGAAATGAGGCTACAGGGAACCAGGCAGAGGGCCTTCTCCCTGTGGAACGCCCTCCCTTCAGATGTCAAGGAAATAAACAGCTATCTGATTTTTAGAAGACATCTGAAGGCAGCCCTGTTTAGCGAAGTTTTTAAAGGCTGATGTTTTATCGTGTTTTTAATATTCTGTTGGGAGCCGCTCAGAGTGGATGGGGAAACCCAGCCAGATGGGCGGGGTATAATTATTATTATTCTTATTATTCTTATTATTAAATAAACAAAATCTGCTCTTCTTCCCTTATGGGGGATACAAGAGCCCTTATAGAGTCCTTTGTAGGTTCTCCATTGGTAGGAGAAAATAACAGAGGCCAACCAGAGAATATTGAGAAGCAAAGCAGCTAGTAAGCCTGATCTTTAGTGATCTGTTGCAACAGGGTGCTCCCCCACACACAGGAGAGAGGAGGACCCAGAACCAAGATGTGCCTGCCCTTATATAGACATTTTAAATTCCCTGCCCTGGAGCTCAAGACCACCCCTCCATACATCATACATACATCACAGAAGGGGTGTAACCCAAGGCCACCCCACACAAACATCATACCGGCATCACAGAAAAGGTGGTCTACAACAAAAATTTGAATGTTGTTGTTTTTCCTGTCTGCCAGGTTATCTGATAATGCCTTATCTGATTGCCTTCCCTGGTAGTCTGGCCATTCCTTTGAAATGGTGATTACCCAATTCCTGAGACAATGGGAAGGTTCCCTCACCCCCTCCCTCCTTGCAGAGAAAACATTTGGTCAGTTTGGGAGTCAAAATGGTTTCAGGGCGGTCTTCCTGTGCTGCTCCAAACATGTGGTCCACATATCTATGTACATGCTTGGTTGGTACATTTATGAACATTTATTATATATATGTATGCCCTTAATTTTTTTATTACAATTATTATTATTATTATTATTATTATTATTATTATTATTATTATTCAAGCAGAGGACGCCTTCAAATAGAGAACTATCATATTAAGATAAAAAAATTCCTTCCTGTAGCACCTTAAAGACCAACTAAGTTAGTTCTTGGTATAAGCTTTCGTGTGCATGCACACTTCTTCAGATACATTTCGTGTGCATGCACACGAAAGCTTATACCAAGAACTAACTTAGTTGGTCTTTAAGGTGCTACAGGAAGGAATTTTTTTATTTTGACTATGGCAGACCAACACGGCTACCTATCTGTAACTGGTATCATATTAAGAGTCCTGCTGGATCTGAGCAAAGGTTCATCTCGTTTAGCACCCTGTACAAAAAGAAGCCAACCAGATGGCGATGGAAAACTTGTAGAGCAGCACTTTCACCTTCTGCAATTCCCAGCAACTGGTTCTCAGAGACTTACTGCCTCTGACAGTTGAGGCAAAACACAGGCATTGTGGCTAATAGATGTCAATAGCCTTCTCCTGCAATAGCCTTCTCTTGAGAGTCCCGTGGACTGCAAGAAGGTCAAACCTATCCATTCTGAAGGAAATCAGCCCTGAAGGACAGATCCTGAAGCTGAGGCTCCAATACTTTGGCCACCTCATGAGAAGAGAAGACTCCCTGGAAAAGACCCTGATCCTGGGAAAGATGGAGGGCACAAGGAGAAGGGGATGATAGAGGACGAGATGGTTGGACAGTGTTCTCGAAGCTACCAGCTTGAGTTTGACCAAACTGCGGGAGGCAGTGGAAGACAGGAGTGCCTGGCGTGCTCTGGTCCAGGGGGTCACAAAGAGTCGGACCCGACTAAACGACTAAACAACAACAACACAGCCTTCTCCTGCAAGAACTCATCTAATCTTTTTAAAACCACCCAAGCTGGTGGCTGTTGCTACATCTTGCAGGAGCAAATTCCACAATTTATCAATGTGTCATGTGATGAAGTGCTTTTGTGGAATCATAGAGTTGGAAGGCACCACAAGAATCATCTAGGCCAACCCTCTACGATGCAGGGGTATTTTTTGCCCAATGTGGGGCTCAAACCGACGACCCTGAGATTAAGGGACTCATGCTCTACCAGCTGAGGTAGCCCAAGGATTTTGTCTGTCCTGAATCATCCAATGTCCCTCAAATGTAAGACTGATTATGTACAGTAGGAGAAGTGGGCTGGATCTAGACACATCAAAGAAGCGTTTCAGTTTGAAGAGTTGTCAATCTAAACAGGGAAAGTAGGTAGAGAAAAGGGGGACTCCACATCACCATCTGGTGGCGCAATGTTATATCGCATACACAACGCATGTTGTTGTTGTTGTTTAGTCGTTTAGTCGTGTCCGACTCTTCGTGACCCCATGGACCAGAGCACGCATACCACACTACTGGGAAAACCATAGCTTTAACTATACGGACCTTTGTTGGCAAGGTGATGTCTCTGCATGCATATTAGCCGCTTTTTCTTTGCCAGTCTAGCTGAGTCTACAGACAACCTACCTAACCCAGAATAGGTAGAGTATGCAAACCAATTATTTCCCACTACCTACAAATTACTTGGTTGCAAAGTGGGAATTTTCTTGGGTCCTTTGCCAGTTCTGTGGCTGTTGCACAAATTTCACTTTGCCAGGCCGGGGTATATAAATGTGATGGATGGGTGCATTAAAGAGCAGACCGCACATAAATATTGCTTAATGTTAGAAGCAGACCTGGTACAGAACAAAGAGTTCAGCTCTCGGCAAAGAGCTCTCAGCAAACAGCTCTTAGCAAAGAGCTAACTAATTACTAACCGCAAGAAAGATGTGTGACTAATGAGAGAACAATAACATAGTGTGCTTCTCCAAAGCCACGCTGTGAAAAGGTGCTCTCCCTTTTCAGCAGTTAACTTTCGAAGAAGGCGACTGAACCGTCATCTTTCCAATATGGGAACAGAGACTCCAACCATCCAAGTGAATTCATGCAAAAGAAAAGGAAAAGGCATGTTTCTCTAGTGACTGCTACGCTGAACAACTCCCGTTACAAATTTCCAGCATTTCTGGTTTGTTTGTTTTTTTAAAAAAGGACAAGTTGGGTCTGTAATAGAATGCTGCAGCATGGAGTTCTGTTTGCAGTTTCACAGCGGAGGCTGCAACTTGCTTCGGTATGGCCAGAACACATTTGGTTGCTCTCCCAGAAGGAAGGAAAACAAAATTAAAAGGGGCAGGTTTTTGCAGTCCCATGACTGGCAACCAATATGATTGACTCTTACTAGTTTTACTGCTTCTACTGCTTCTACTGATAATGTACGCCTTGCCTAATGCAAAATGCCTCTAAGTGACAAACATTTAAATACAAATGGTACAATACAACATAAAAATGAGTCCCGTTGATAAAATCATGCTGCTAGTCAGAAACTTGCCCTTCATGGTCTCCCAAATACCATGGTACCTCGGGTTACATACGCTTCAGGTTAAAGACGCTTCAGGTTACAGACTCCGCTAACCCAGAAATATTACCTCGGGTTAAGAACTTTGCTTCAGGATGAGAACAGAAATCGTGCAGCAGCAGTGCGGCGGCAGCAGCGGGAGGCCCCATTAGCTAAAGTGGTGCTTCAGGTTAAGAACAGTTTCAGGTTAAGTACGGACCTCCGGAACGAATTAAGTTCTTAATCCGAGGTACCACTGTAAAAGCTTCCTAGGAGTTTTAGAGGGAAAAAGTCAACTGAAAGAGGCTTTCCCATCACTGAAATATCCCGATGGGAAAAGGAGTACAGTCCACATTTCTCCTGGAGACGCAGCTGCTAAAGGCTGTTCAAATCCAAGCTCAATCAGGGCTACACCAAATGTGTCTCCATTGGTGTGTGTGTGTGTGTTTTTGTGCCCAGTTGCCATTGCAGCATGTCCAGAGCTTGCTTCTGACTTGGGCATTTCCCCCCTACTGCTCCAACAATCTCCAGTTTGATGGCATGAATGGCCCCAGTGTTGCTGCAAGCGCCCTTAACCCCTCTTGCATTGTGGCGAGGATTCAACAACAGACACACATCTCCCGGAGTCACGAAGGGCAGCGCGGCCTCTTTCCGTACAGCTGCAAGGCCAGCAGCCTCACATGATGGTGACCTCAGCAGGCACCACGTCCCGCACGCAGCTGAGGGAATTGGGCGCCGTGGAGCCACACAGCTGGCACCGAACACTGCCGTGCCATTATTTGCAACGCAACGTGGCCAGATGGGCAGGGCAGATGGGCAGGAAGGCAGTGATGGCGAGAAGGTCATGGGACTGAGTGAGAGATGGCAATTGGGGAGCCCAGCGGACGATTGTTGGCAGCTACTGTACATCCAAAACACGCACACAGAGTGAGCGCCTCAGCGTCAGCACCGCCGTATCTCCCGCAGCCTGGAAGGCTAAGCATAATTCGCGAGAATCTAACTGGAGATTGGTTTGCAGCCACTCTTAGGTGGGATAAAACGAGGGAGTTGGAGTGAAAGATGGCCGGATTGATGTGGCAAGAGAAGAGAAGGGCCAAGGCAGGCCCTCACTGATGAGGAATGTGCTTTAAACATGTGTTAGATGTGCTTTCAATGTATGCTGTAGATGGGGCACTATGGTCTAAAGCACTGAGCCTCTTGGGCTTGCCGATCAGAAGGTCGGCGGTTCGAATCCCCGAGACGGGGTGAGCTCCCATTGCTCCGTCCCAGCTCCTGGCAACCTAGCAGTTTGAAAGCACACCAGCACAAGTAGATAAATAGGTACCGCTACGGCGGGAAGGTAAATGGCATTTCTGTGCGCTCTGGTTTCTGTCACAGTGTTCCATTGAGCCAGAAGCAGTTTAGTCATGCTGGCCTCAGGACCCAGAAAGCTGTCTGTGGACAAACACCGGCTCCCTCAGCCTGAAAAGTGAGATGAGCGCTGCAACCTCATAGTCGCCTTTGACTGGACTTAACCGTCCAGGGGTCCTTTACTTCTTTGTAGATCTGCCCAAAATTTCCTTGGCCGGCCGCATTAATGTCCATTGTTTACTCACTCTGCTTGAAGCAAAGTGTAAAACCTCCCCTTCCATAATCAAATATTTGCATTTTATGAAAAGTTTTCAGTGAAAAAAATCATATGAAAGAAAAGAACTGTGAATAACACGAGAAGAAAGTTTTTGGCACAATTGCCCAACAAGTCACTTCTGGTGTACATACAGAATTAATACATCAGTGACACTGAAAGTTGTCATTTTGCTTCAGGTGTGATGTGCAGCTAATTAAGCTGCCAGCAAATGCCTGTGGTTTTTTTTTTTGTTTTAAGTATGTACTGAGAGAGCAGTTCCGCTACAGGGTGAGCTTTCTATTAGCAAGGGATGATCCTAAGGGCGAGCTGACAAGTTGATCGAAGGCACAACAGTCTCCATTAGCAAGCTTGGGAGCACTTGGACAGTATGTACTAAAGAGAGCATTAAAGCAATTTTATAATACCCGCGCTGCAAATGAGAAAGTAAGAGGAGCCAGGCTGCTGGACCAAACCAAAGGCCCTTCCAGTCCAGCGCTATGTTCTCACAGTGGCCAACCGGAGGCTTGGGGGAAGCCTTTAGCAATAGGCCCGGAGTGATGAACGCCAAAATTTGAAGGCAGTAAAAAGAAGATCTGAATAATCAAATAAATAAACTACAACTCAGAAGAAAGCTCTTATGCACCAGGATTTTGTAGGGACCCTCCTCTTGACGCAAAACTAACTATTAATGTTTCCTTGAGGTTTACCAGGCCAGATTGGGAGGGGCAGAAGCGATTTATGTCTGCCTTTAATGAATTGCTCAAGTGGCAGAGTCTTGGCTCAGGAGAGGGAAGCCACAGCAATCTTACGCAAGCGCTAGCAGCCCTTGGGCTGAATTCCTCAGATAGCTGTAAAGTCTGGATGACAACAGCTCTCTGGTGCAAGGGGTGTGTGTGTGTGTGTGTGTGTCACTTTTGCTTCTGGCCCCACCCGCCACATTTATGTGGCCCCTGCATGCTTGCCTGGAGCAGGCTGCTGAAAAAGGTTCCCTACCCCCTGGACTGGAACTGCTAGCTAGGCCTCAAACTGGGCTATATACATACCAACACATTAGACTTCCTGTCTTTCCCGTTGTATATTCCTTTTTTACAAATGAATGTGCTCTTATTATTGCATATTTCTTTACATATTATCTAATACATTCCTATATCAGTATGTGCTCTTAGTCTTATTTCTCAACTCAGTCTCACTCCAGTGTCAATCAAATGCTAGCATAGATAGTGAACCTTTACTGTATTTTTGAACATATGTTTTATATGTATCCCACTTTTCCATAAATTTTTGTTTTGAATTGCCTCTCAGGGTACAGTGGTGCCCCGCAAGACGAAATCAATTCGTTCCGCAATTTTTGTCGTCTAGCGAATTTTTCGTCTTGCGAATCACGAAATCCCATAGGAATGCATTGAAAATCAATTAATGCGTTCCTGTGGTCAAAAAAAGTCGAAACAAAGCCAAATTTGGTACAACAACAGTTTATTAACTGCTCTTTAAAGTCACACATACTGTAAAGAGCAGATCAAAAATTGAAGGGAAAATAAATTAACTTTATAAACAAAACATGTCTTTGTTTTTAGACAAAGGAAACAAAGCCGCGAGACGTTTTCGTCTTGCGAAGCAAGCCCATAGGGAAATTTCGTCTTGCGAGGCAAATCGAAAACAGAAAAACCTTTCGTCTAGCGAGTTTTTTGTCTTGCGAGGCATTCGTCTTGCGAGGTACCACTGTATTTGTTAGCTGCGCCATTTCAGCAAATTCTTGTAGCTTGTATTTGATTTGGGGGGGAATGGGGATTGTTTCTGTTTTTTCTCTTTGTTCTTTCTTTTTTGTTTCATTTTCTTTCTAGGTATACATGTTGAAAATTATATTATAGTAAGTCCTGTAATGTAATATGACAACGTTTACCGATGTAATGTAGGAATGTTAACAAAAGGTAAGTTTGTTAACAAAAGGTAAGGTAACAAAAGGTGATAGTTTGCTAAGCAAATCAGTCTCTTAAGCTTAAGCCAAGAAAGAGTATTCTCTATAAGATTGAATATCTATATACGTATCAAGACTTTGAGATTAGACCACTGAAGAAGCCCGGAAAACTACCTTGGGAGTGTGCTACCTGCAAGCCCCAGTTAAAGGGCCCCATCAGGGGCCAACAGCGGCCTTTTGATTACTTGGACTGCTAGGGCGAAACAGGTGCAAAACGCCGGCACCCTGTCTCTATCTACAACTCTACTAGCATCTCTCAGAATTGTGAATATCACCAAACTTATCTTTTGTTGGTATCTTCATGAACTTATCTAAAAGACTGAGTTGAGCATTTGAAAATTCTATTGGAACCAGACATTACAAGTTCATTTTAGGCGGGGTAGTTTGCAAGTCTTTGTGGCTTTGTTTAATGTTTTGTATTTTTCTCAGAAGGTTGATAAAGCATGTATAATTATTGTTCTGTGTATATTAATCGCCAACATGTTGCATGAGTCGCACTACTTCTATAGGAAGCACAGGTTGCATTTTTCTACCAGAGACCAGGGGTGGCAGCAGCGGCTGCCCGGAGGACTCCCAAGGAGAGGGGAGAGGAGGCTGAGGGAATACCCCACAAGGGAGGGTGCCTGAAAAAGGGTGAGGGGCTCCCAGCTCTGCAGGCAAGGGGTGACATACCTGGGCTCCTGAGCCCCACAGGAGTGCCACGGAAAGAATATAGTTGGTCAAGGGAGCCATGGACTCAGAAAGGTTGAAAACCTCTGACACAAAGGCTTCTGCTAAGCCAGCGTTGTCAACTGCTACTAAGAAGAGAAGCTCCTGACTCGCCTCCCTTGTGGTTAAGAGTCGGTTCATAGCAGTATTGAAAATTACAGGTGCAAACACAGAGGCCGGCGGGTCTTCCCCTGCCACGCTACATTTCCTCACGCAGGGAGATGTATTCTAATCATAACATTATTGCCATCAGCATAATGCATTGCTGTCAAAGCTTCCTGTAGCTGTGCATTTGTAGGAGGGGTATGCATACATGGGGACGCGGGTGGCGCTGTGGCCTAAACCACAGAGCCTAGGACTTGCTGATCAGAAGGTTGGTGGTTTGAATCCCCAAAACGGGGTGAGCTCCCGTTGCTCGGTCCCTGCTCCTGCCAACCTAGCAGTTCGAAAGCACGTCAATGTGCAAGTAGATAAATAGGTACCGCTCCGGCGGGAAGGTAAACGGCGTTTCCATGCGCTCCTCTGGTTCGCCAGAAGCGGCTTAGTTATGCTGGCCACATGACCCAGAAGCTGCATGCCGGCTCCCTCGGCCAATAAAGCGAGATGAGCAGAGCAGAGTCGGTCACGGCTGGACCTAATAGTCAGGGGTCCCTTTACCTTTACTATGCATACATGTGTACATTAATTGTAGCTGTTTGTAGGGGAATGTTAGTGTTTTATATGACTTTTCAATGATATAATGGGCTTTATGTTTTCGAATGTGAGTGGCTTAGAGATCTTTAGGTGACTAAATGAGTCTCAATAATAATAATTGCATCTGCAATAGGGGACAGGGGGAGAAAGATTTGCTCTGCAAACAAGGATGAATTTCCTCCATCTTGAAATTGCTGGAGCATCACTTGGCCCATACAAGCTACTCAGAACAAATTGTGAGAGCAATCCCAGAAGCCCCTGGGCCGCAGTCGAGACTCTGGAGAGCTGATGCTAGCCAGAGTAGAGAAGGGAGGATCTGCTTATTCTGGGTCAGTGTCAAAGTCCATCCCATTCCCACATTAATCGGTAAGATATATGTTTAAAATGTCTATCTGAAAATTTTTATTGAACTAAGTCCTCCAAAAATTACTTAAATGCAGATTTTAATCAGAAAATACATATTTAAATAGTTTTTATATGTTTCAAAACATATTTTACCTTAAAATATACATTCAAATGTATTTGTGTGATAGGTGATAGATGATAGATAGATAGATAGATAGATAGATCGATAGATAGATAGATAGATAGATAGATAGATAGATAGATAGATAGATGATAGATAGATGATAGATAGATAGATAGATAGATAGATAGATAGATAGATAGATAGATAGATAGATAGATGAGAACCATATCACAAAAACTGAAGAAGTACAAAATCCATTGGACAGTTTCATTTTGATTCATGTTGGCCTGGTGTATCAGTTCTTTTAGAAATGCAGGCTTAACGAATTTCTTTCTTGTGTTCTGAGTAGCAACGAAAGGATCAGTCAATTCCACTTCTCTCAGATTCTTATTTTTCTCATCTCAAATTCGGCTCTCCACATTTTAGCAGCAATTTGAGGGTTTCAGTTTTTAAAACCCTCATGAATATTCATCAGCGTTTTAAGGTGAATTTCTCCCAACGCATTTGTCTATGCAGTTTGGACTAATGCACACGTGCTTGCAAGCCAATTTGCCCCAATAAGTGCATTTTTCTAAACATTGCTTGATTGGACAACTACACCACAGATTTAATGAAGTTTGAACTCTGAAGGAGAGCTGGCTTCCAGGCACACATTTTGCTTCAGAAAGTGTGAATTTGGTAGGTTCGTCCTTTAAATGCAAACAGAATCTGATTTCCTGCCCCACCTCTGAGCTGCAGTAAAAGAGGGTTTCAGAGCTGTGGCACTCACAATCGACCAAGGTGCTGAAAATGTGCTTTTTAATATAAGCTTGCCCATTATCCCACATCAAAGGTTAGCCCAAATGTTATGCAAGATGGAAAACAATTGTCATGTCAACTTCGAAGATCTGAAACTCAAAAGTTCAGTGTGAAGTCGTTTAACCAGACTCCACCCACCAACCCCAGTATAAGATGCTGCCAGACATATATGAGAATGCAAAACCACAAGAGGTTGTGGTATCAGTGTGACCCATCTTTCACCTGAATAATATGGTTCGTGTAGGTTTCCTGTTGGTCATCACAAGACCAGATGAAGTTGACACTCTCTAGCACGCTTAAGCTAGATGTCGGTGTCACTGGTGGTTGAGTCTTCTTTCTAAATAATAATAATAAAAAAAGAAAGAAAACCCAACACTTCGTCTTAAGTTGCAGAAGCAACTTCCCCAAGCAACCACAAAACAAAAGATTCTCGTGGGAAAAACAATGGCGGCTTCATGTTTCATTTTTTATGGTCCTGATGAAATTTGTGAACTTCAGGTGTTCTCAGATTTTAAAACGTTACACATGGTTTTTAATTGCATGTGAGTATGTTAATTGTAAACTGCTTTGATACTTTTTTTGTTAATGAATAGCGATAGGCGATTTTTTTTTTTACAAAAAGCAAAAGTAATGAAATAAAATTAAAAGTCTGCAAGCAGCTCCTTTCAAACTTCTTAAGAATTCTTATTTCAAAAAATTGCACGCTGCTTGATTGTAAAAGAAGACCTCAGTTTACAAAAGATAACGGAATAAATAAGTAAATAAACGCAACCCTACTTTGAAGCAAACAAAAGCTAAAATACTAAAGCAGATTAAAATTACTTCAACTTGGCATCTGGTTACCTTAACTTGTCTACACAGGAATGATTTTAGCAAGGGCCAAAAAGTGTAAAATGAAGATGCCTGCTTGATCTCAGTCGGTGTTTACACATCACCTTGTACCGCAAGGGTCTCAAGGTGACTTACAACAAATGCAAAGAAGAAAAATATAAATTTCACATACAAAAAAATGTCATAACAAGCTGAAATACAGTAGATCGTACATTATTTCTCAACAACTGAAACCCTACCCCTTTCCTTAACTACATCAATATGATAATCTGATTTGGAGGCAGCTCTAATCTACATTGCAGATCAAGCCAACAATTATAACAACCTTCTTGATTATTACTCCCAGGGTTGTGGGTTTGAGCCCTACGTTGGGTAAAAGATTCCTGCATTGCAGGGGGTTGGACTAGATGACCCTAGTGGTCCCTTCCAGCTCTACAATTCTATGATTCAGCGATTCTATGAAATTGTAGTTATAAGAACCCTATAAGAAAGAAAGAAAGAAAGAAAGAAAGAAAGAAAGAAAGAAAGAAAGAAAGAAAGAAAGAAAGAAAGAAAGAAGGTAAGTCACACACATTTCTCCCAGAGGTATCATTTTAAGATGGATTTTGATTTCTTTCTGAGAATGCAATTTTTTGTGGGGGCTGGAAAGAAAGCTGCCCTCTTCATTCATCTGCTCAGGCAACAAAACAAGTCTGGAAACCTGTGACAAAAGCTACTTATTCAGACAATTGATGGAAAATTGCAAAAGGAGGAGGCAGATCTTTGTCATTTTCTTTTACTCTCTAGACAACAATGATCTACCGGTAACATACATGGAACTTGTGAGAGTAAGCGAAAACGCAGCCTTGCTCTTGTGCAGTCCATTCCCAGGCATGCTTACATGCAAGCAAGAACAGAAATCAATCCAGTGAATTTGACTGGTATTTGCAGGTGTTGCTTTCAGTCTGCAACTGATGGTGTTTGCTACCTCCCACCCCGACTTGCCTTGTGTTTCCTTTCCGTGCAAACGAATGGGATGGAATAATGTACCATATTTTTCTGTGTACAATGGTACCTCTGGATACGAACGGGATCTGTTCCGGAGCCCCGTTCGCATCCTGAAGAGAACACAACCCGCATCTGTGTGTTCGCAGGTTACGATTCGCCGCTTCTGTGCATGCGTGTGACGTCATTTTGAGCATCTGCGCATCGTGAGCGGCGAAACCCGGAAGTAACGTGTTCCGTTACTTCTGGGTCACTGCGGAGCGCAACCCGAAAACGCTCAACCTGAAGCAACTTTAACCCGAGGTATGACTGTATAAGACGATGCTTTTTGCTTTAAAAAAAAATTAGGCAAAAATTGGGTGTTGTCTTATACACAGATAGTGTGATTAATGGCAGCAGCAAGCAGAAGATTGGCAGCGGCGATTGGGCGGGTGATCGGTGGCCGTGGTGAGGCCTGTGGCGATTGGCTGTGGCTGTGGCAATTGGGAAGGTGACTGGTGGCTGCGGCAAGTGGGCGGGTGGGCTGTTGGTGGTGGTGGTGGTGAGCAGGCAGGCGATTGGCAGCTGCGGTGAGGTGTGTGATCGGCAGTGGCTGTGGCAAGCGATTGGCAGTGGCGGACAGGTGAGTGAGTGACTAGCAGAAGTGACCTCCTCCACCCACCAAAAAAGCTAAACAACTTAATTTCTTAATTTTGGGTTTTAAAAAATAGAGGTCGTCTTATACATGGGGGCATCTTATACACAAAAAATACGGTAGTGACAACACAACTTCTGTAATTTCACCATAGCAGACGGTGAGACAGGTAGTTCTTGGTGGAAGAAGAACTGCAGCAGAACAGAAACAATGCAACAGATATGGGGCAAAACAGAAAACAATGCCTTCTTACACTCCTGCTCTCAAGTAAATCTGTAAAGTATTCAGCCTACTGATGTAAGGACTTCAAAATGTCCTGATCTTTTAATGGGCCTTAGATCTGTGGTAGGACATCTGCCTGGCTTGCAGAAGCTCACAGAATTAATCCATGGCATCTCTAGCTATCTGGAACCTTGTAGAGCCACTGTCAGACAGTGTAGACAGTAAATACCAAGCTAGATGGATCACAGATAAGTATAAGGCAACTTCCTATGTATACCTAACAGGTTAGTTGGTTCATATCATAACGCAGTGGCAGAGCCCATATTCACATGGAGAAGGCCCCTGGTATCTTTAAGAAGGATCAAGAAGCAGCTGATGGACAAGGCCCTTTAAGGAATCATTGCTCTTCAGAATACTGAGCTGGTTGATCCCATGGTCCTACTCAGAGTAAGTGAGCATCTTTGACAGAGGAAACTGTCAAAACTGTTTTTGCATTCCAAAAGCAGCCTTGGAGCTGAACAGCATCGTCTCCCTGCCAGCCAACCTAATTACCTTTCGTCTTGCCCATTTTGCTGAAAGGGTCCATGCTTCAAATGCAATTCATCATTTTCACCCATCTAATGCTTGAAATGTAACTCAGGAGTGAGTCGGCCCTGGAATGCCTTGCAGGCTTGTTAAATATGCCTTTGTTGGCATTTGTATTTCCGTTTAAAATCTTGGTCTGAAATGTACTCTGGCATTTGATATTATTAAGATTGAACTATTGAGAGGTTGCTCCCAGCTAGAACTAGGCTGCATACCTAGATCGACACCATACAGTTCTCTTTAGAGAACTCTAGTTTTGGAGTGTGTGTGTGTGTGTGTGTACCTGAAGGAGCATCTCTACCCCCATCGTTCAGCCTGGACACTGAGGTCCACCTCCAAGGGCCTTCTGGCGGATCCCTCATTGCGAGAGGTGAGGTTACAGGGAACCAGGCAGAGGGCCTTCTCGGTAGCAGCGCCCGCCCTGTGGAACGCCCTCCCAGCAGATGTCAAGGCAATAAACAACTATCTGACTTTTAGAAGACATCTGAAGGCAGACCTGTTTAGGGAAGTTTTTAATTTTTGATGTTTTATCGCTTTTTATTATTATTAATATTCTGTTGGGAGCCACCCAGAGTGGCTGCGGAAACCCAGTCAGATGAGCAGAGTATAAATAAAATAATAATAATAATAATAATAATAATAATAATAATAATAATAATAATAATAATAATTTATTTATATCCCGCCTTCTGCAGCCAAAGCTGCAGAGCGGCTAACAACAGTAAAAATAGCACAGTTTACATAAAATCACCATCAATTAATTGAAATACATTCTAAAATCAATTCAGAATCAAATTAATGACAACCATTCGGCTAGAGTTCTATGAGGATTACAGAAGGAGGGGGTCAGACTGTGCCTTGGCCAAAGGCCTGGTGGAACAGCTCTGTCTTGCAGGCCCTGCGGAAAGATGTCAAGTTCCTCAGGGCCCTAGTCTCTTGTGACAGAGCGTTCCACCAGACTGGAGCCACAGCCGAAAAAGCCCTGGCTCTGGTTGAGGCCAGCCTAACCTCCCTGAGGCCCGGGATCTCCAAGATGTTTTTATTTGAAGACTGTAAGGTCCTCCGTGGGACATACCAGGAGAGGCGGTCCCGTAGGTACGAGGGTCCTAGGCCGTATAGGGCTTTAAAGGTTAAAACCAGCACCTTAAACCTGATCCTGTACTCCATCGGGAGCCAGTGCAGCTGGTATAGCACCGGGTGAATGTGATCCCGCGGCGAGGACCCCGTAAGGAGTCTTGCCACGGCTTTCTGTACCTGCTGGAGTTTCTGGGTCAGTCTCAAGGGCAGCCCCACGTAGAGTGGGTTACAATAATCAAGCCTGGAGGTGACCAATATCCAAAAGAGAAAATATCCAAAATTGATCCAAAAGAGAGAGAAAATAACCAAAATGTACTTCTCAGATTACATATACAAAGTCAATCCATTTATTCATCCAGGTCAGTATCTGTCATGGTGCTCTCAGGCAAGGAGTGTCCAGAGTGGGGAATTAACTCTTTATTGCCAGAAGCACCCTTTCAAGTTAGGAGAAGGCATGTCCGCCAGTCCTACATCTCTTAGCTACTCCTAGGTGTGCACCTGATAAGGCAGTTGCTGCAACAGAGGCTTCAGCTTATGAATCTCCCCCATCTGAACTGCGCACAATCAGGCGAAGACTATGCCTGCATGGAACCTGTTTCTGCTCCTCCCACTTCAGCCCTCTCCTGGTCCAGGGAGACAGTGGAGCAGGAGAGGTGAGGGCAGCAGAAGGTGTCAAAGCCCTTGACTCTACACCTCCTGCACCTCTTCTTCACTTTCCAGTCCTGCAGCTTCTCCTGACTCTTCCTCTTGCCTCCTGGTTCTTACAGGCCCCCCCTTCCGATCGCTGGTCCATTCTCCCAAGTCAGTCTCCAGCCCCCCTTCAGCCAATTCCTGACAGTCCCGGCCACACTGACTGGCGACTCTGTATTATTTATCAATAACACGACTCCCTAGATGTTTTGGGCATCTACATAACCTTTTTTTGAAAAAGAAGATTTGCTTTTGCAAGTGTGCTAATGTAAATATTTGCCAAGCCAACAGGCGGTAGGCCTTGTTCTAAATTAAAGATAAAGGTTATGATGAACATGGATCAGGCAACTGAAGGGACTGCGGGTTAACTTTTGCTGGGGAAGATTGCCACCTTGTGGTGAGCTGGGTGCTTATCGGTCTCTGGTCATCCCAAGTCCTGTCTGCTTCTCATACAACTCATAGAATAAAAGAGTTGGAAGGGACTTTGAGGATTGTCCAGTCCAAACCCCTGCAATGCAGGAATATGCAACTATCCCTTCCGGGGATCGAACCTGCAACCTTGGCATTATTAGCACCATGCTCCAACCAGCTGAGCTATCCAGGTTGCTAAGGCACAGGTAGTCAATATGGTACCCTTCAGATGCTGCATAACTACAACTCCCATTATCCCTGACCATTGGCCACGATCGCTGGTGCTGATGGAGTTGCAGGTCAAAACAGCTGGAAGGCACCATGTAAGGTAAAAGGTAAAGGTAAAGGGACCCCTGACCATTAGGTCCAGTCGTGGCCGACTCTGGGGTTGCGGCGCTCATCTCACTTTATTGGCCGAGGGAGCCGGCATACAGCTTCTGGGTCATGTGGCCAGCATGGCTAAGCCGCTTCTGGTGAACCAGAACAGAACACGGAAACGCCGTTTACCTTCCCGTTTACCTTTATTTACCTTTACATAAATCAGAACCTTCCCACCTATTGATCTACTTGCACTTTGACGTGCTTTCGAACTGCTAGGTTGGCAGGAGCTGGGACCGAGCAACGGGAGCTCACCCCGTCACGGGGACCTTCTGATCAGCAAGTCCTAAACTCTGTGGTTTAACCCACAGTGCCACCCACTTCCCACCATGTAAGGTAGAGGGTTAAAATTACTTGTGTGCATCAAATGATGTTGCAATATTATTCTGAGCAAGGATTGGGAAAGAGCTGTAGCTCACTAGCAGAGCATCTGCCCCATATTCAACAAAGTCTCATGTTCAATCTCTGGCAACTCCAGGTTGGGCTGGGAGAGAGAGAAACCTGGATAACCTCTGCCAGTCAAAATAAACATTACTGGTCTAGCACAAAAGTGACTTTAAAGGACCAGGCATCCTTATTTTCCCATGCTGCCATATCTGACTTGATGGGGGATAAATTCAGTTCAAATTCTGCAACAATAGGAGAACAGAAACCCAACCCGTCTTTAAAATTCGCACATATCTGAATTTTGCAATGCACTTCTCCGAACAAACCATGTTTACAAAAAAAAATAATGCATATATTTGGGGAAGGTGTGCATGAAAGTTAACAGGTTAGTGAGAATAACGCCCCCTCCAATCCATTATATCTGGGGAAATTGCTTGTAAACATGTGTATACTGCATTAGCAAAACTGCATACGAAATGTCTTTATTAGAAGAAATTCATATTGAAAGGCAGGTGAATTTTCATGGCGATTTATTTATTTTTATGCAATTTGCTGTAGGGTAACTGAATGTAAGATTTCATTCCCCCCTGGGAACATAGGAAACTTGTATACTGAGCCAGAGCATCACCCACTCTAGCTGTGTATTATCTACACCAGGGTTTCCCAAACTTGGGTCTCCAGCTATTGTTGGACTACAGTTCCCTTCATCCCTAGCTAGCAGGACAAGTAGTCACAAGTGATGGGAACTGTAGCCCGAAAACAGCTGAAGACCCAAGTTTGAGAAATCCTTTTCTAACACAAGCGTAGCCAACCTGGTGCCTTCCTGAAGTTAAGAGCTAAGTTACGTTAAGACAGTAAGAGCTGTTTGACAGTGGAATGGTCTCTTTGGGGAGGTTGTGGACTCTCCTTCCTTGGAGGTTTTTAAGCAGAGGTTGGATGGCCATCTGTCATGGATGCTTTTGTCAGCATCCGGGGGTCGAAAGGCCAGCTGGCTAGGCCCAAGCTGGATCGTCTCCCTCTCAGCCTTCATTGACCTCTGGCTCCAACGTAAATCAGCTAGCTGACTTGAGCACACTATACATAGCAAACTGCACAACAGAAGAGGCTTGAGGTTGTGGATACATACTAAAACTACGGATTTATTTTACATAAATCAGAACAAAGAAACATATGGTCTCTCCTTGCCGTCTTCTCGGAGAGAGGAGGAGTTTGGATTTGATATCCCACTTTATCACTACCCTAAGGAGTCTCAAAGCGGCTAACATTCTCCTTTCCCTTCCTCCCCAACAACAAACACTCTGTGAGGTGAGTGAGGCTGAGAGACTTCAGAGAAGTGGGACTAGCCCAAGGTCACCCAGCAGCTGCATGTGGAGGAGCAGGGAAGCGAACCCGGTTCACCAGATTACGAGTCTACTGCTCTTAACCACTACACCGCACTGGTGTAGACTCAAAAACAAAAGCAACACACACCGAGCGGAAGTTCCACTCACGGGACCCAGCAGTCTGTGCTGGAATGTAAACAGACATGCCACACGCAACAATCCCATGTCTGCAACAAAAGGTAGAATGGAATCTCCAACAGCTTTAGCTGAGATTCCTGCACTGAAGGGGGTTGGACTAGATGATTCTCAGGGTCCCTTCCAACTCTACAATTCTGTGATTCTACGAAAAAAGCAGGGTGGGTGATTTCACTCAAATCTTTCCCACTAGCTAATATCCCTGTTTAAAATAAATAAAGTAACGAACCACTTTTTACAAGATGAACCCCAGCCCAGAGGCAGAAATGTTCTGACACAGATGATAAACATAGGAACATAAATGCACTTTGTACCGAGTCAGACACATCGTCCCATGTAGCTTAGTATTGCGTACACTGACCGGCAGAAGCTGTTTAGGGTTTCAGGCAGCAGTCTGTCACGCAGCCCTTCCTGGAGATGCTCAGAATTGAACCTGAGAACTTCTGCATGAAAAGCAGGTGCTCTACTGCTCTGCTGTGGTCCTTCCCGATACAATCCATGCATCATACAGTAGCCCCAGGAGGATGGTCAAGCAAGGAAATGAAAGCGTGAGCTGGGGATGTGGGGATTGGACCTGCTTCCCATTGACTGGTGACTGGGAGCGGCCGCCGAGACCACATAACACTGGTCCTGAAAGACCTACATTGGCTCCCGGTACGTTTCCGAGCACAATTCAAAGTGTTGGTGCTGACCTTTAAAGCCCTAAATATTCTCGGCCCAGTATACCTGAAGGAGCCTCTCCACCCCCATAGTTCAGCCCGGACACTGAGGTCCAGCGACAAGGGCCTTCTGGCAGTTCCCTCACTGCGAGAAGTGAGGTCATAGGGAACCAGGCAGAGGGCCTTCTCGGTAGTGGCGCCTGCCCTGTGGAACACCCTCCCATCAGATGTCAAGGAAATAAGCAACTACAGTGGTACCTTGGGTTACAGACACTTCAGGTTGCAGACACTTCAGGTTACAGACTCTGCTAACCCAGAAATAGTACCTTGGGTTAAGAACTTAGCTTCAGGATAAGAACAGAAATCGCACAGCGGCGGCGCAGCAGCCCCATTAGCTAAAGTGGTGCTTCAGGTTAAGAACAGTTTCAGGTTAAGAACGGACCTCCAGAACGAATTAAGTTCTTAACCTGAGGTACCACTGTATCTGACTTTTAGAAGACATCTGAAGGCAACCCTGTTTAGGGAAGCTTTTAATATTTGATGAATTATTGTATTTTAATATTTTGCTGGAAGCCACCCAGAGTGGCTAGGGAAACCCAGCCAGATGGGCGGGGTATGAATGAATGAATGAATGATTATTATTATTATTATTATTATTATTATTATTATTATTACTACTACTACTACTACTACTACTACTACTACTACTACTGCAGTTTGCAAACGGTCTTATGCATGCACACAATTGGTACGCTGCAAATACGGAAGGTATGAGGCATGCACATGATGCTTATCCATGCTTCCATTTACATACACAGGCGCTGTGTGCATAGGGGACCTTCAAAGCATGGAGGTCAGAAGCAGGGCCAGCATGGATCCTCCCAACTTTCTCAGCTGCCTTCTCACATGCTCATTGGTGGGTTCGGTCCCCAGCATCTGCACAGGGCAAATGCAGTACCCCATCAGGGGCACAAGAGGGCATACTTTGACAGTTTTGGTGCTAGCAATTCCCTCTGCAGGATCTTCACATTTCATGGAGAGATGTTCTGTGCCTTGCAGAGCCAGAAAATCAACAGGTGAAGCTTTCCCCAGCATTGCCTCTCCTTGTTGGGAGGTGGGGGCAGGCGGGGGAAATCCACTGTCTCTTGTGCAGCTGTAAAGGCACAGAGTTTATGGGAAAGGCAGAAATGCCGCTGATGATAGAATAACGAAGTGTCAGGAATCAGCTAAATCCTGAGCAGACAATCTAGATTTACCTGCATTCCTAAGAATAACAATAACAAGTCCTATCAATGACAACAATCATGGTTCAAGTCACATTTATTTATATATGGACTTTTACTGCAAGTATGCCACCCACGGCAGGTCCACAACAGATGCAATATAACAACTCAGTTCATTAAGCAAGTCATCAGAAACTTAAAAACTTGGCATCTTTGCATCGTTGCTATACATCGCCTTATAATCCTCACGTTGACGCTGTTTGGTAAGTCACTCTTATATTATCCCCATATTATGGATGGGGAGACTGAGGCTCAGGGAACAATGTCTCACCTAGGGCCAGCTGGTGAGTTCATTGTAGAAGTGAGATTTGA
Organism: Podarcis bocagei; assembly: GCF_964188305.1. Classification (NCBI taxonomy): domain Eukaryota; kingdom Metazoa; phylum Chordata; class Lepidosauria; order Squamata; family Lacertidae; genus Podarcis; species Podarcis bocagei. Next base: position 90,672,249 of record NC_138127.1, read on the forward strand.
ACAAAAGACCCTCCAGCTCATTCTCTTAGCCAGTTGGGCAGTTTTAGAAAGGGGGGGCAGGGCAGGGGGGGCTATTTAAATGGTAATGTATATTACATTACTTTCTGCAAAATGTGGTAAGCCAAGTTTTTATATTGGGAGCTGCCTTGAGATCTGTGTATGGGGGGTAGTATACAAAAAATAGAATAGAAATAATAGAATAGAATAGAATAGAATAGAATAGAATAGAATAGAATAGAATAGAATAGAATAGAATAGAATAGAATAGAATAGAATATCTGCTGCAACTGGAAACCCTGACACTCCATCTGCTGATTGGGAGCCCAGATGTCTGCCTTTCATGTCCTTTCATGCCAGTTCCTCTGCTCTTAGCCAATGCACAATTTTGGCTCTTAAAGTTCTTGGGCTGACAAGCATGTAACCAATGAACCAACTCAAGGATGCTGCTCTTTCTTCCCCTTTTTGCATTTCCCCACAAATAAATGCCATGCAACTTACCTTTGCATCCTGGTCCTGTCCAGCTAGCCCTGGAGGCAGCGTTTAAAATCCAGCAGTTCCCTTTTCTCTCCGCAGTCTTGGAAGTGGAGCGTTAACTCAGCTCCTCGGCGCCGCAAATCATCCAACTGCTTCCTCCCCCTTCCCTTGCTCTTAAAAGAGTTGCTGCTGCCTCTGGCTTGTAAGGGGTGGAGTTTCTTGACAGATATGCGATGCTCAGAGATGCATTTGCAAGCAGCCTTCTTCCTGTGATGACCACCTTCAAGTCAGTGGGGGATTGATTTATTTATCGACCTGATCTTGCTTTACTGGAGCTATGTAGGTCACAAAGCAGCTATGTGGGGTTTTCCTGCTCACCTACTCACCCCCTTTTCTTTTAACAGGGTAATTATAATTACCCAGAAGAAAGTGAATCTGTTTAAAGAAAGAGTAGTCCTAAAATGATGTGTTTTTGTAATACTTTCCCATCTGTGTATGAGAAACCCTAGCCTTACAAGACCTGAAACCACACTGTCACCAGATCTCTAGACCTCAATATCCTGAATACTATAATACAGTATATTATGGTCTGTACGTGCTTGTTACTAGCAGAGAGCCATAGCTCAGAGGAATATACCCTCTTTTGCATGCAGAAGGTCCCTGGTACAATCTCCAACATCTCCACAAATGGCTAAGAGAGACCCCTGTCTAGGTTTGGGCAGTCAATTTCAGCTCACTTTCTCATTTTCTCATTTCCCCAACCTTAGGTTCAGTTCTACATCTTTCCACATCCATTTGTGATTGTGTGTGTGTTCTCTTAAAGCATCCTTATGAAAATTTATCAGCATTTTAGTGCAAATGTCTCCCGAGTTTCAAGTCACAAAATGTTTCGCAAAGTGTGAAGCAGGTATAAAGGTAAAGGGACCCCTGACCATTAGGTCCAGTCATGGCCGACTCTGGGGTTGTGGTGCTCATCTCGCTTTACTGGCCGAGGGAGCTGGCGTACAGCTTCCGGGTTATGTGGCCAGCATGACTAAGCCGCTTCTGGCAAACCACAGCAGCACACGGAAATGCCGTTTACCTTCCCGCCGGAATGGTACGTATTTATCTACTTGCACTTTGACGTGTTTTTGAACTGCTAGGTTGGCATGAGCTGGGACCGAGCAACGGGAGCTCACCCCGTCGCGAGGATTCGAACCGCCGACCTTCTGATCGGCAAGTCCTAGGCTCTGTGGTTTAACCCACAGCCTTTAAATTGTGATCGGAATTGAATCCCTCCAGCCTTCCGTCTGTCTGTCTGAAACCGGACAATGTAGACAATTCTGAGATAGATGAACCAATGCTCTGACAAAGGTGTGAGACAGCTTCCCGTGTTCCTATTGTTGCCTGTGTCCTTACCATTTCTGTATACAGAGAAATTGTGGGAACCATTCTACCCAATTTCTCCAGGGGGAGGAGAAAATTGTCAACAGTTTCTTAAGGATGGGTCTCGCAATTAGCAGCAGCAATGGCACAGCTTCCTTCAACACCCCCCCCCCAGCTACCCCACACTAAGCAGCAGCAAAACTGTGTTTACAGACTCACCACAATTTGGAGTCCTTTACAATGCCAAACACTTGGTATATATTTTAGGACGTGCTGAGAGGTAAGGAGGTTTATGGCTGCCACAAATAAATTGTGGAGAATATTCAGACAGAATTCTGTGAAGTAGCCTTCTTTTAGCAGACAGCGGGGGGATTGCTGAGAAAAGAAAATCTCTCATAATTTTTCTCCCCCCTCCCCCAAAAAATGTCTTTGGAGAAATATTGGCTCAGCTCCATTGTGAGGCAGTTGCTACATAAGATCAACAAGCCAAAAGCCCATTATCTGATTCTTACAGTGCCCAAGATGATGCCTGTGGGAAGCCTACAAGCAAGATATGAATATATTAGGCCTCAGTTGTTATTCTCATACTGCTTCCAAGAGTGGAGGTAGAACATAACCATACTGGCTAGGAGCCATACTGCCAAATCATCCATGTATCTAATCATCTTTTAAAGCTGTTGATATGGATGGCCATCACTATCTCTCGTGGGAGCGAATTCCACAGTTTAATGAAGCCCCGTGTGAATAAGTACTTTATTTTGTTCATTCTGAAGCTTCCAAAATTCACTGGATGGCCCCGAGTTTTTGTATTGTGAGTGGGGAAGAAAACCATTTCCCTATCCTGCTTCTCATTTTATCAGTGCTTTGAATGAACTAGTTCAGTTGAACAAAATTCACTGAACTAGTTCAAAAAGCTCTGAACGGCACCAGAAAGTTGTTCCTATAATAGCTGAATACACTAGAGGCGAATGAAGTTCACTTTGAGGAAGAAGCTTGAACAATTGCTAGTTCATCTTCATGTCCATTCTCACACAACCAGCCAGCCAGCAGGAGGCCTGAACTCTTAGCCTTCAATTAAAAGAAGGAAGTGAATTGGACATCTATCAATCAAGTTAGAAAGCAAAATGTGGAGGCAACATTCTAAGGCTTATTAGGCACTTATGGAGGCACCGCCATTGCTAAGGTCACTTAATCGCTTTTGCTAAACGATTAGAAGGAAGGAATGTGAGGCATTTCCTGTATTTTCCCTGCTGAAGGGATTAACTGTCTTTCAACAGGAGCAGCTTGCCATGAGAACCATATGTACAAGAAAAAGCAAGAGATGTCTCATGCCTTTAGCAGCTATGTGGCTGGCACAAAGTAAGTATTTTCTAGTATGGAAATTCAGTTATGGGAACGCTTTACCTATCATAGAATCGTAGAGTTGGAAGCGACCTCAAGGGTCATCTAGTCCATCCCTGTGCTATGCAGAGATCTGTCGATATTCTGCCTACCGGACATATTACTGGATTGTCTTGAATCTCCCCCTGTCCAGCCCTTTACAAACATTTCCAGGGGCCCTGCTTCCTATACCCCCCCCCCTTTTCAAAGAAAAAATTGTGCAAATAGAATCAGTTCTTTTGTTTAATTCTAGGCCAATTTATTAACATTGATGACTGTGACAGGCTCAGGTGGGATGGCTGCAATGGATGAGCCTATAACTGAATAGCAAAGGGAACCAACAACACTCAGCAGTGGCATTTGATAGAGAGAACTGCCAGTGCACTTAGACAGCCAAGCCAAATCTTGCATTCGTCGCATGCGACTGAAAAAGGGGAAATTCTAAAGAGGAGGGAAGGGAGAGGCGATAGAACGGAGATACATAAACATCAGGGAGCTGCTTGCCCTCCTTTTTTCTCTGCTGCCTAGAGTCTGCTGCTGTTTCGTGATTAGTTTCTCCTACTTCTGTAATCCAGTAAAATCTTCTTGAAAATGAAATACAGCAAAATGGCAAAGCAGAATACATCGTGTTTCATAATAAAATAGAAAGCCAGCTCCCTGGCTGTGTAAATAATGTGGATAAAGATGAAGCAGAAAAAAAATAGGGCATACTGGTTCTGGGGCTGAAGGAGTTCGTGGAGCTCTTGTCCAATCTGTGGGGGGGGGGGAGAGAAACAGGGGTGGGGGGAGGAAAAAGAGGTGTCTGTTAACAAAACACTCCCTGTGATCAGCTATCCAAAGAGTCTACCATACTATAAACACCTTCCCATTGAACCCAGAGGGCTTCACATCTTCATAGACATTGTGAATGTGCTCAACTTAAATTCCATTGATTTATATTGGGAGTGGGGGAAACAAGGCCCTCCAGATGTTATTGGATTGATGGGGCCTGGAGTCCCACAACTGCTGGAGAGCTATGGGTTCTCCATCCTTGATTTATATAGACTTAAGCATGTTTGAAATATTTAGATTGTGCACTCAAAATACCGATTCGGAGAAATGTCAAACTGCAGAAGTCAGGCGAGCCCACAACATGGCATCTAATGTGTTTTCTTTTCTTTTTTTCTCCCTCGAACTTTTTCATTCCTGGAGGAAAAGTACCACGCCCCCCTTGCCCCAATGTCATTTGAATGAAGCATACAATGGGCAGTGCTTGCCTTGGGGTTTCCTATATTCTTAATGCATCAACTGTTCTGGGTGAGGACAGCAAAAATGTCTTCTTTAGACACAGCGGCAGAAGCCAAATGTGTGTTTTGGAAGCATGTTGCCAACCTGGTGCCCTCCAGATCTCCCATCAGCCTCAGCTATGAAGCAGGGGCAGTGAGAGGTGTAGCCAGGGAGAGGGCATGGCTGGGAGAAATCCTCAAGGGCCTGATAGTGGAAGCTGGTATCCATTGGATCTGGTGGGGCAGAAGATAGCTAATGGGAGACAAAGCCAAAGGGTCAGTAGAGGCAGAGCTGGGGGTGGAGGAGAATTCAATTTAGCTTGTATTTAAGGTTGAATCTGTGAGAATTTCGCTTTCTGGAGCAAGATGAGAGCTGAAACACAGCCAGCCTTCCAAAGTCACTCTTATCTGAAATTTGCAATGCAGTTTTCCAACCAAACCACATTTGCAAAAAAAAAGAGAGAGAGAGCATACATTAGCAGTAAGTGTGCAAAAAACAACAACAACCCCACGAATGTTATTTGTGAAAATAACATACAAAAATGCATTACATTAGGATTCTATTGCTTGCAGAAATGTTGGCCGTGGTCCAAACTGCATACAAAAATGTGTTTACTGGGAGAAAAGGGCACTCAAATGCTGGAGAATCTTCATGAGGGTTCAAAAAAAATTTTTTTTTTTAAATTGCAAATTGCCGCAGGCATGTATAGAACTGCCTTTAAGATTGGAAAAATGAGACCGTGGGAGTAGAAATTAACAGATTCTTCCATCCCTAGCAGGAACTAAGCAGTTGGGTTTTTTTTTACAGATTGATTCCAGCACCTAGAACGGGGTCAGCAACCTAAGGCCCATGGGCCGGAAGCGGCCTGCGGAGGTCGTTTGACTGGCCGCCGAACCACCCTCAAACTGAGCTGCCCGCTCATGTGCTGCACTAAACCGGTGCAGTGCGGCGCAGGGACTCACTTCCGCAGTGCTAGAAATCACATCTGCGCATGCGCAGATGCCAAAAATCACACCTGCGCAGATGTAGATGCCAAAAATCACATGCACAAAAATGGAAGCAAGAAGAATCACCAACGATAGAAGAATGGCAGATGAAATTGATGGACTATGCAGAATTGGATAAATTAACTGGAAGGATTCAAAACCTTCGGGACCAGAGATTCTTAGAAGACTGGAGTAAATATATGAACTACTTGAAAAGTACTGTAATAGTAATGAACAGATTATGCTAGTAGGATTGCAAGAAGTTTTGTAAGGAGAATTATATGAAGTATTACAAGAAAGACTATGAGGAGAGTTATTAGTTGATGACAATTAGGAGTAATAGATATATTAAGAAATGCAGAATAAGTGATAAAAGATGGGAAATCATCTGAGTTGTTGACGGAAGTCTAAAACAATGTATAAGATAAGAAGATATATAATGTGATTGTTGGAAATGATATGTTAAAAAACTAATAAAAAAGAAAGAAAAGAAAATCACACGCACACTCATGCATGCGAGATCCGGCTCACGGAGGGATCTCTGCGGGACTGATCTGGCCCAGGATCTTGCTGACCCCTGACCTAGAACAATGCCCAAAGATGCTGTAGGCTAATGAATGCAGAATTTGGTTTCCATTTTTAATGGAAAGCTCACATCTACCCCTTCTTCCCCCCTCACTTACTGATCGAGGGGTTGTCTGATGATGTAGCTGTTGCATTTTCTCCTCGTGCTGCCGCCTCTTCTCATTGTCTTCATGCCGGTACCTCAGTCTGGTCATTGCACCATCAAGCCTCATCTTCTCCAGGTCGAGATCGGCTGCTGTGATCTGCCTGCTGTGCAGCTGACCCATCCGCTCCATACTGCTGGCCTCGCCTATCCTGGAGTAGGCTTCTGGCTGCAGAGCACTGGTCCCTCGCTGGGTGCTGATGGCCAGCCGGTCTCCCTGACTCTTATTGTCTAAGGTCTCCGTCATGTCATCATGGACGTACGAAGAGGCTGGCGTGTCCCTTGCAGCGTCCTGTAATAGGAAAGGAGAGACAGGGGGAAGTATCAGTGGCTACTAGCCAGGCCAGCTATGCTCCATTCCACCCCACCCCCAGTTTTTAAATGCCTTATTGATTGAAAACTTTATAACAAAAATGTACAATAGATGTTATAGGCAAAATGAGAAACAAAAAACACACAATTATTCATTCTTTAACTAATACTTGCTTTGTACATCCACTTGTGATTAAATTTGACAAGCCCTCCGATCTTCCCTTGCATTCCCGAATTAAATTCCTTAAATACACGCTTAAACTTTACTTTCTCCATGTTATTTAACTTACTATAAATTTTATTTTGTAAAATTATCCTATTTACACACCAAAGCTCAATCAAAAGCTGCCAATGGATTGATCTTTTGACAATGTTATTTTGACACCTAATAAGAATCTGATGCAATGCAAAAAAGCACAATAATTTTAAAATAAGCCACTGATATAAAATAAAGCAACATTCAATGATTCACTAGAATCTAATAGTAAACAGTAAAATTAAGTATCAGCAAAGAATAATTAAACACTTTACACTTATTGATTAGAATAAAGAATTACCATATTTTTCCATGTATTGGATGAGGGTTTTTTATTTTTAAAAAATGCAAAAAAATGGTGGTCGTCTTATACACGGATAGTGCAGAGTTGTGATGGGTGATTGGTGTCTGCTGCGAGCAAGATATTGTCAGGGGCATTGGAGCGGGTGATTGGCAGCTGTTGGGGGCGAGCAGGCAGACTCTTCAGCTTCATTGATGCGGCGGTCAGGCGCTCAACAAAAAAGCTCAACAAGTCTTGGCAATCCCCCCGAGAAAAAGCTGAAGAACTCTGCTGGGCAATCCTCCCCCCCCCAAAAAAAAAAAGCTCAACAACACTGGTGGGCAATCTCCCCCCATTTCCTCAATTTGGAGTCCCAAAAAATAGGGGTCATGTTATACACAGGGGCGTGTTAAACACGGAAAAATACAGTACTAAACTACAATCCACAAATATAACGGCAAGTCGCAGTGCATAAAATACCACAAAACCATGTGAAAGGGTTCAGTGGAGAAGCAATTTGGCCACTGTGAGAGCAGGGTGGTGGACTAGATAAGTCATGGGCTTGTTCCAGAATTTGATGGAGGCATTTGATTGGCTGTTATGGGAAACGCTGGTGCTAGAGTGGCTGGTCCTTCAGCTGGGCTCTTCTTAAACTCCTGAGAGATATCAGCCTCAGCACTGGCACCTACCGTACTATAGATACTATGCCCTATCATTATCTGTCTTGGAGACATCCATGGTATCCACCATATGGTAGACACATGCTGTGGGGCTGAATGTGAAGTGTGGATGCAAAGGAACCTAAGAAGAGCCCTGCTGAGGGTCCGTCTACTCCGTGTTTCCCTTAGTGGCCAATCAAATGCCTCCATGAAGTCTATAAGCAACATTCCTTACTAGAAGCTGGAGCAAGGAGTTGTCCAGGGATGGCTAGTTCTATCAGCATTTTAAGGTTATTTTTAAAGCTTTTCTTATTCCACCAGCCATTTGGAAGTTTGTGAGGTTGGACTGGGTTAAATAAATTTCCAGCTGTTTCTGCTGTTTCTGTTGTGATTTCATGAGTGGTTTGAAACAGATCTCTGCTTGAGTATAAGGGATCAGATGGCCCTTAAGGTACCTTGGTCCTATTATTATTATTATTATTATTATTATTATTATTATTATTATTATTATTATTATTATTATTATTCCTCCCATCTGATGATGATGATGATAATGATAATGATGATGCCTCCCATCTGACTGGGTTACCCTATCCACTCTAGGCAGTTTCCAACAAATTAAAACACAGCAAGACATCAAACATTAAAAACTTCCCTATACAGGGCTGCCTTCAGATGTTTTCCAAAAGTCAGACAGCTGTTTATTTCCTTGACATCTGATGGTGCTCTAGGGCTTTGCAAATTAACACAGGAACCTTGAAGTTTTGCTGGTAACAAATTGGCAACCAGCACAGCTCTCTCTTTGCAGCAGAAATCACATTGCCAATAATCTGCTCCCATGAGGATCGTGACCACTGCATTCTGTACTAGTTGCAGCTTCCAGCCGAAATATAAAGGCAGCTCCACACAGACTGTGTTCCAGTGTTATAAGAAGGGACCTTACGTGAGTCCTGATGAACAGATACTTCTCTATGTAAAGAAAAGGACCGTGAATGGCCCAGGAACCCCATCTGCAAGGAGAAACATTAGGCATGTGCGGCTTTCTTCTCGCACTTGCTGAATGCGCAGCTGGGTCAAGGCTGTTTCCCCCCACTTGCCTCACACACCTTCTGCCCTCATTGGTTGCAGATGTAGCGTCATGAGAAAAGGTGACCACTGGATCTGTGTAATCGTCAACTGTGTAATCCAGTTCAACTGGATTCCCAGAGCCAAGGAATCCCTGCCCCACATTGGCTGCCACTTACCATCCTTTCCCGATGCTTTTTCAAATCTTTAATTGGGGTTATCTGCACAGCAAACTCAATCTCGGTTTGCATCTCCTTGAACCCTACACTGCCTCCTTGGTAAGAATACTCAGACCCTTCCACATTGCTGGTGTGATCCAGATCTGCTTGAATCTCCTTGTCTGTTTGGTGCACAGACTCCGTCTCAAAGTTGGAGAAATCTGATGAGGAATGGGGTTCTCTGGATACTTCCTGTTATAAAACAGATGGGGATTTAGGGCAGTTTATGTTTGTTTGTTTTTTCCTATAATTTCGATTAAATTTTCTGTTTTACATTTTGGAACATTCATTTCAACAACCTTAAAATATCAATGACTTCCTTTCTTCTCTTTCCATGGTTCATTTTGCATAACATAAATCCCTGCATATTTTATATAAACCAAACCATTCAGTTTTCCATTATTACATCCTTCACAACATATTTACACTGTTGAATTTATCTTAATGCTGCCCACGGTTTCAAATAAACACAATTTCCTTCCATATATTAAATAAACATTTTCCAATCTTCTTTAAACATATGTTCTTCTTGTTCTCTTATTCTACATGTTAGGTCTGCAAGGTGTGCATGTTCCATCAGTTTAAGTTGCCATTCTTCTTTAGTTAGGACTTCACTCATTTCCCATTTTTGGGCTTATGAAACACGAGCCGCAGTAGTGGCATACATAAGTAACCTTTTAAAACAGGTGTGTGTGAGAGAGAGAGAGAGTGCACGCGCACGCACGCACACAAACACAACTGATTTTTATTTGTTTTGCCCATTACAATGCACAAAACAACAACAACAAATGTCCATTTATAATACAAAACCACACAAAGTCAAGCAGATGCAATCAAAACCGCAACAAAAATAAAAAGGGAAGAAAGGGAGAGGGAAGGACAGGGAATATGTTCCAGCAGGTTAAACTGATATTTCAGGAGGAGAAAAGGCATAGGGTCACCCCATTGTTACCTGCCTGATTCAGAGCTTGCCACTCAGCTCTTCCACGATGCCATCTTTCCCCCAGTTTTGATCAGGGGTTACACTATAAAGTGAGTGTCAGGGAACTGACATCGGAGCTAGAGGCGGAGGGAAGGCTCTCAAATGATGCTGGAGAAGGGCCCAGCAGGGAGAGAGGCAGCTCCGCAGATGGGGAAGCAAATCAGCGCAACACCAGGGATATAGAGGGGCTGATGGGGGAATCGGCGAGAGGGCTCCAGGACTCTTCACCGGACACCAGCGGGGAGAGCACGGGTCCTCCGCTACCCACGCCCACCCTGCGCAGAAGACTTCCGCGCAGAGAGAGTAGGAGGAGACTGGGTGTCAAACAACTTTTATGTTGGAAAAGATTTAAGAAACGCCCACTGACGGATTCTGCTAGCGACTGAGGCAGCCATGAAGTGAAGGGCTGCCCAGACTGAAAGGTTTAGCAAGGCAACAAAGCCTGGAGAGGCGGCAACTTACGCACGAGCAACCCATACACATTACAGTGAGTTTCTCATGTGAGTCAGGATCGAATGGGTGTTTCACAGTCAGCCTCCTCCAAACCTCCCTGACTGCCACTGTTGATGGCGGGGAGTGAGCCCCCTGAATATGCTTTGAACCCAGCAGGTGCCAACCTGGCAAGGGAAGACTTCAAAGAAGCCCATGCCATGGAATGAGTAGGCACAGGATTCTGCCAGCCCAATGAACTCACCAAAAGGTAGGCCTTGTGGTAGGCATCCCAATCTCAGCATGCAAAGCCCCCATACCCATTTAGGTTGGGAGGTGCAACTACTTGAGGGGGAGAAGCAGAGGAGAGGGAGTAAAGGTAAATATAAATGACCCCCCCCCTTGGATGGTTAAATCCACTCAAACGCGACTATGGGGTTGTGGCACTCATCTCACTTTCAGGCCGAGGGAGCCTGCGTTTGTCCGCAGACAGCTTTCCGGGTCATGTGGCCAGCAGGACTAAACTGCTTCTGGTGCAAAGGGACACTGTGATGGAAGCCAGAGCTCATGGAAACACCATTGACCTTCCTGCTGCAGTGGTACCTATTTATCTACTTGCATTGGTATGCTTTCAAACCGAAGCAGATGTGACAGCACTTAACTTTGCAGGGATGACCCAGGAATGTGATAATATTGCAAAAGAAGGGGGGGGGGAAGCATCTCAGTTAGGAGTGGAATGAATGGCTTCAAAAGGCACTTCCAGACTATTTTGGGGTGGGATTCAATCACACAGTTTCAAGCTGCACAATTAAAGCTAGGGGGTGAGAGAAGGGAACCTTAAACAACCCAGCCCAAATTAAACACTTTAAAAAATCTCAGTGATTTCAGTCAGTGCCAGATTTATGTATAAGCTAAACAAGCGATAGCTTAGGGCCCCACTCTCTTGGGGGCCCCCCAAAAAATTAAAGGGGAAAAACCTGGATGTACATTTCCAAAATATAAGGTAAGTTCAACAATTACTTTGATAAAATACATATTTTGTTATGTGCAAATGGCCTTAGATACCTATTAGGTCCATAAATTACCATATAGCATATATTCAACGCAAAAAAAACAGTGACAATTTGTTGTTGACAAAGGACAGCTGGACATATAAAGGGCCCCATTACCTTCAGTAGCTGAGGGCCTCATCAAACCTAAATCTGGCCCTGATTTCAGTGAGAGAATTAAGGAGGCACCTAATTCTCCCACTCATTGATTGACATAGCTATAGCTCTCTCTATCACTTAAAAGGTATTGACTTGGGAACGTCTCCACCCCCATCATTCTGCCCAGACACTGAGGTCCAGCTCCGAGGGCCTTCTAACTGCAAGAAGTGAAGTTACAGGGCTCCACAAATACAATCTGTTTAAATACATGCTTCCCCCCAAAGAATCCCGAGAACTGTAATTTGTTAACGGCGCTGGGAGATGTAGCTCTGTGAGGGGGGAAACTGCAGTTCCCAAGATTCTTTGTGTGGGGACCTTTAAATGTATGGCCTTAGAAACACTAGGGCAGATGTGGGGGACTTTTGGCCCTCCATATGTTGTTGAACTACAGCTCCCATCAGCCCCGACCAAGCATGACCAAGGGATGATGGGAGTTCAACCAATCTGAAGGTTCCTCGCACGATCTTTCCCCATCCTGAAACGGAAAGAACTTACTGGGATTTCTTACCATAGCAGATTTTGTACTGGGAAGGGAGCATACATCAACATTGGATGCCAAGGCAGAAGCCTCTATTTCCCCACCTGCCCCATGTAGAAGAACCGAAACCGGCTGCCCCAGTTTGAAGCAGACCCACACTGTTCAAACACCAGCCACAAGCTCTTTCCTGAACTGCCACAGTGATGTCAGAAAGTTCCGCACTGGGATGATGTCATAATTTTCCAGTTACCACAACAGTTAAGACAAGTGTTGCTAAGGGGCCTTTGTGGATTGTCTGTAGGCCTGCTATATATTTTATTTGAAAACAGTACTGGTAACATCATATGTGGCCATATCAATAGATGACCCAAGAAGGGCGTATTCTGCTCCTCCTCCCACAGCACACACTGTAATCACAACATTTGTTTATTGATCTTATTGGACACTTTTAAAAAATGAAAAGTAACTCAAAGCGACTTACAGGAAAACCCCCACATACATTAAAACTAACACAAAACTAAAACAGGGTGAAAGCCCCAATGTTTTATTCAAGTTGGCATCCTTGGAGAGGAGTGAGGCAGCTGCCTTAGGCGAAAGTTGCTGGGGGGCAGGGAGAGTCAGCAAGGGGTCAGTGGCCCCCGTTATAGATGCCACCTGGAGTGCCCTGTGCCCCCTAAGTGAGCCTGCTACCCTCAGGTGCAGTGAAGGCCACTGCTCTGGTGTTGATTCAGTTGCCAGTCTTGTTGGCTTCTGAACATGGAAATGGCAGCATCATCTTCTAGCCCACCTCAGCCAGGTAAATGTCCTGGGTTAGACCTTATTCTGATGATCACCTGAGTGCATGTGGGGTGGGAAGGTTGGCATTGCTTATTCCGCCACTCCTCCCCTTTAATTTGCTCACTGTTTTTCTTTCCAACGTATCTTCTCAGTATCTGCAAGTATCTGTCAGGCTGCTGCAGCAGCACACCTTCCAAAGCCACTATCGTGGAATCTGACAGAGAGGAGAACACTGTCTTTCATCTCCTTATTTGCTGACGTTTTATTTCCCTTCCTTTCCCCCCGGTAGAAAACTGCACTTCACTGCAAAATAATACTCAGGGTGCCTCGTTATGGAAAGGTTTCGTGCTTCTGTGGATACTCGCCTAATTGAAAACACATTTTTAAACAACGCTCTGCAACCATAAATATTCCACTGAATGTATATACTGTGTTAATTGTAATGTATTACATTACCTCTGTTGCCAAAATTCAACACTAATCTGGTTTGAAAACAGCCACGAGAAGTGGGAGTGAGGACCTTGGAGCTGACCATCAACAGTGGACACAGACTGAGCAGGAATACAGGTCTTTACCACTATACTGAGGTGGGTTGTATTTCAATTTAAATTAAAGTGATTGTTTCTAAATCGGCATCTGCTTGTTTATTTAGTATATTGCACTCTTCCTTCCAAAGGACCCCAGGATGGCAACCACTGAGTGAGAAGAACAATTTTTTAAAAATCATATAAACAATTCCAATGCAGTTGAAGACTAGAAAAGATACCAACTTCAAGAGGCTTGATGAAAGAGGAAGGTCCTCAGTAGATCTACAAAATGCAAATTTTATGCAAATGTGTGACCCCTTTATCCTCTCTCTCTCTGGTGTGTGACTGACTACACTGACTTTGTGGTCACTGTTCAGCCTATTCCACATGAGAGTTGTACCATGGCAGTTATGAATGAAACTTTGCTGCAGTAGCTAGGAATGGAACACCCATGTTCAGAGGCAGTTTATACTTCTGATTAACAGATGCTGGACGCAAGCAAAAAAAGGAGTAGCTTCCTTCAACGAGGATCTTTCCAGGATCATGATCTGGTGGCTGCCCACTGCAGATAGATAGATTTTCCAGCTGACCAGAAATAAAAGTAGCAGGGCAGGGGATACACTCAGAGAGTTTGGATTTGATATCCCGCCTTTCACTCCCTTTAAGGAGTCTCAAAGCGGCTAACATTCTTCTTTCCCTTCCTCCCCCCCAACAAACACTCTGTGAGGTGAGTGGGGCTGAGAGACTTCAGAGAAGTGTGACTGGCCCAAGGTCACCCAGCAGCTGCATGTGGAGGAGCGGGGAAGCGAACCCGGTTCACCAGATTACAAGTCTATCACTCTTAACCACTACACCACACTGGCTCTCCCGTGCAGAGACAAAGAGAAGGCTGACCTTGTAAAGAAAAAGAAGGATCTTTTTATCACACGTGATGGGAATGTAAGAAAGGGAAAAGCTCCTGGGAAATGATATATGAGATGAAAAAGATGTTGAAATATACATTTATAACAAAAACCAGAAGCATTTCTACTTGGCATTGTAGGGGAGGATATTAACAATAATAAACTGCTTTTATATGCAACAACGGCAACAAGAGTATTATTGGCACAGAAATGGAAACAAGAAGAACTACCGACGAAAGAAGAATGGCAGACGAAATTAATGGACTATGCAGAATTAGATAAAATGACAGGAAGGATTCGAAACCTGCGGGATCAGAGATTCTCAGAGGACTGGAGTAAATATGTGAATTATTTGAAAAGCAATTGTAATCAACAGATTACGCTAGTAGGATTGCAAGAAGTTTTGTAAGGAGGATTATGTGAAATATTGCAGAGAAAAGTTTGAAGAGAATTATTAGTGAAGGACTATTAAAAGTAATAGTGAAACTAATGAAATGCAGATTAAGTGATAAAGACTATAAAATCTTCAGATGTGGTTCTTAACCTGAAGCACATGGTTAATGGGGCGTCCTGCTGCTGCCGCTGCGCCGCTGCTGTGTGATTTTTGTTCTCATCCTGAAGCAAAGTTCTTAACTTGAGGTACTATTTCTGGGTTAGCGGAGTCTGTAACCTGAAGCATCTGTAACATGAAGCATCTGTAACCCAAGGTACCAGTGTGTGTGTGTGTGTGTGTGTGTGTGTGTGTGTGTGTGAATATGAGAAGTCTGACCTACAAATGCTGCAAGTGAAGCTTCTCAAGCAGAGAAGAATGGTAACTTGTGAGCGTTTGCTGATCACACTGCTCTTAAAAAGGCACAGGTTGAAGTGCTAGAAGACAAGAGGGCAACCCTAGACTAACTTGGCAAAGTGTTCTGAGCTTGCATGGCTGCTTACATCTTCTCAAAGATGTTGAAAAGGTCACCTCGCTTTGCATCAGGTTTCCAACAGAGGGTCTCAAGATCCGCTAAAGAACTTAGGTTTGCTGCTTCATGTGGAATGAGACCATTGGTCTCCTCTAGCCCAGCAGACTTGAGACGGACAGCAGCTCCCTGGGGTCTCACGAAGGGATTTCCTCCATGGCCTTTTAAGCAAGAGATGCACTAGGGATTCAGCCTGGGGGCTTTTATGGGTCTGGGAGAGAAAATTAATTGAGTTCTCATTCAAAGACAAATCAACCCAATTTGCACTTCTTGAAACAAAACCTGAACCAAAACAAACCCTTCCAAATGCTCATGTCTCTGAGTTTTGCAGTTTGGTTCTACAGTCAAATAATGTGTGCAAAACCACATGTGCTAGGACAAAGTGTACATCAAAATGCACATATTAGGGAAAATATACAACAAAATATTATATTAAGGGAAATTGCTTGCAAAAAATGTGTACAGGGAAGCCTGCTTGGTATCATCACTATTTCTTTTCAAGTGCTGAGCAAAAATAGACCCATATAGACCCATATCTTTAGATCTTAATTTTCTGGTTATTTTTTAGCAGGCGTGTGTGTGTGTGTGTGTGTGTGTGTGTGTGTGTAAGTTGCTTTCCGTTTAACTTTTGAGAGGTAAAGATAATAATTATAATGCACACAAAATTGCATATTGTGTGCATTTCACCCTCAAATGCCAACAAATTTTCACAAGAGCTTTTTTTTTATTTAAAGAATTTGCAAACTGACATGGAAATGTGGAATTTACAAATTATTATATGTGTTAATGCGAATTGAAGTTAATTATTGTAGTTGTGGTATAAGGGAATTTATCAAGAATGGATTGTATCTGGTTTGCGCAACAGTCTGGAGGCAGAATTAAAGGGAATAAGTCTTTGAAGTACAGCACGTGGGAAGCCACCCAAAATTTATAATTGGCTATGTAATTGATTTGTATTTGAGTTGGTATTGCTATTTGGTGGTAATATAATATGGTGCATATTGGATTTTTGTAATTGAAAATTAATTAAAAAATATGTAATAATAATAAAAAGGAAATGTGGAGAACAGGCCCTGAGACTGGGGAAAAAGTGAGAAACTGAAACTGAAATTGACCAGATTCGCCCACATGCTCTACTAATGAGCAGCTCAAGGAACCCTGGGCCAAATTGTTAGCAGCTGAATGTGTTTCTTGCCGGAGTCGCTTGGGAGGGTGAGGAGGAAGCCGAGTGCGGAATCTCGTGACATCATCACGGCAGTTGGCCTGGAATGTGGATTTGCATGGCCTGGTTTTGCAAAGTGGGGCAGCTGGTGTCCGATTGAGGGGGAAATTATATCTCTGCATGTGCCGTGGTTAAGATTCTTGTCTCCCTGGACCCAGTTTCGCCATGGTAAGATCCGTCACTCTCATTCCTTTTTCTTTTCTTTTTATTTCATTTATATCTCACCTTCCTTCCCAAGCATCATACAATTATTTTTGTCTCCCTCCTGCATTTTATTCTCACAACAACCCTGTGTAGTAGGCTAGGCTGAGAACTAGGGGCGATTTGAACCTGGGTCTCTCGCTCGCAAAGTGAGCCTAACAGGCCAGTCACTTTCTGTCAGCTTAACCTATGCCACAGAGTTGCTGAGAGGATATATACAGTATATATATATATACATACACACACACACACACATATATATACACATATATATATATATATATGAGAATGATGAACAATGAATACCACCTTAAGCTTTGTGGAGGAAAGGTGGGAAATTAGCATTATAAAGAAATAAATGTGAAAAGAAAAACGGAGTATTTTATCTCCATGCACCCTAGAAACACACTCAATAAAGCTGAGGCAGTTTGTTTGTTAGTTTGAACAATTTATACAGCCATCTTCAAATATTGAAAGAACTGTCACATGGAAGATGAAGCAAGCTTGTTTTCTCCTGCTCCAGAGGGTAGGATCCAAATTAGTGGCTTCAATTTACAAGAAAAGAGAATCCGGAGGGCCACCATGTGGCGCGTTGGAAGATGGCCGACAATAACATCTCTCTGACCCATACGAGGTAATTAAGGGGCTGCTATGGGAAGTATGCAGCCTTACCACCACCACCCCAGGAGGTGGGGGGCACTGTCTTGCCAGCGGTGTTCACAATGCACCCCCTGATCCGAGAGATGGGGTGCCGAACACTTGGCACGAGCCCTTGGTGAAGTCAGATCTTCCTGACGCCGATTCCAATTAGCGTGTGCTGGTTGCTTCAGCTCGGAATTATAATTGGAAACATAGGATTGGAAATGAAGCTGAAGCACATACATCAAGCAAAGCTTGACAGATAAGACTGCTGATTAATGGATCTCTGTGACCGGGAGTGAAGGATGGATAAGTAAATCTTCTGATGAATCACCACTAGGAGACTGTATGTTTGGAACGAAGGGGGGGTGGAGGAAAAAACTCTTTTTTTCTTTGCACGATGTGATATTAATAACCCTTCACCCCAGAAAGAAATAAGATCGCCGTGTTTTTACTAATCATAAGCAGGATTTTAAGAGCTGTGTGGGATGGATTACAACAGGAGAGAAGATTGGTGAACGGTGAGAAAGAGGAAAACTTTTATGCCGCAGTTAAAAAATGGCGTCTCGCCAAGACAGGCTTGCCGGAGAAAGAAGGACAGGGGGAGGAGAATCAGGATCGCTCGAAAGAGAAGGAATGTTGGAATGCAAGTTTGACCTGACAGAGCCCCCTGATTTATTTGATTTATTTGGCTAGCCTGAGAAAAAATAAAGGACAGACCGAAGATTAATTTTGTTTATGGAAGTGTTGAACAGAGACTGTCCTGGAGCGATATGGTCTTTGAAGAGTACAAAACCCACACAGAAACGCCAGTTTTCAATCTGCTTGTGAAAATCATCAGAGATTGCAAAGAAAGGCATATATGATAACAACAAGAAGAGAAAGGAAGTAATAAAGGACTATCCGGATCGAACTGGATAGAACTGTTTAATTAAAGCAGTAAAATAAGTGATGCCTGGAGTTATCCGGAATTTTGGACTCGTGCGGAGCTTGATGTATGGGTACCCTCAACAAAATTTAAAATTTGGCTGTATAATTTGGAACTAATGTGATTTGAATAATGTGATGTGATTGGCCTGTTAATAAAAATTATTTTTTAAAAAAATACAAGAAAGGAGAATCCGACTAAACATCAGAAAGAACTTTATGACAGTTAAGAGCTGCTCAACAGTGGGACAGACTCCCTCAGGAGGTTGTGGACTCTCCTTCCTTGCAGGTTTTTAGGCAGAGGTTGGATAGCCATCTGTCATGGATGCTCGAGTTGAGATTCCTGTATTGTAGCAGCATTGGATTAGAAGTCAATTGGCCTCCTCTTGTTCCTTGATCTTCTTGACATTTGGTGATTTTTTTACTCTGTTGATATGCAATCCCCTTATCTTCTTCTGCACCGCCTCCTCTTCCTCTTCCTATCTTGTCCTTCATTGGACCAAAAATATATCCACCTAAGCTAAGAAGATAAAATCTCTGCTGGATCAGACCAGAGGCCTAGCTAATCTAGCATCCTGTTTCCTACAGTGGTCAACCTCTGGAAGGCTTCAAGCAGAATATGAGGTCAATAGCCGTCCCTGGAAGACTGTCATGACTCATAGCCATCTAGCCATCAATAGCTTATTCTCCATGAATTTGCCTTATCTTCCCATGCCATCTAAACTTCCCATGCCATTTCACTATTCTGACACACTTTCACATCCCTCTCGAGACAACAAAATTTTGGCACGTCTCAAGGTAATGTGCAAAATACAATACAGCCGGGCTGGGGTGGGGGGACAGCTGAAAACAACATAAAAATAACAGCAGATAAAAATTAATAATAATAAAATATTTCTACCCCAGCCACTCTGGGTGGCTTCCAACATATAGAGAAACATAATGAAACATTTAAAAACTTCCCTATACAGGGCTGTCTTCAGATATCTTCTAAAAGTCAGATACCGTATTTTTCGCTCTATAGGACGCACTTTTTCCCCTTCAAAAATGAAGGGGAAATGTGTGTGCGTCCTATGGAGCGAAGAAGCCATAGCCCCGTGACCATCTCCCGGCTGGAGAGGTGGCACGTGGCTATGGCAGGAGCCTCTTTAGCCGCACACCACTTCTCCAGCTGGGAGAGGGTCGCGGGGGGCTTCTTTAGCTAAACAAGCCCCCCGAGACCCTCTCCCGGCTGGAGAGGTGACGCGCGACTATGGCAGGAGCCTCTTTAGCCACGCACCACCTCTCCAGCCGGGAGAGCGCGCGCGGCTAAAGAGGCTCCTGCTGTAGTCGCGCGTCACCTCTCCAGCTGGGAGAGGGTCGCGGGGGGCCTGTTTTAGCCGCGCGCGCGCTCTCCCGGCTGGAGAGGTGGTGCGCGGCTAAAGAGGCTCCTGCCATAGTCGTGCGTCACCTCTCCAGCTGGGAGAGCGCGCGCGCGGCTAAAGCAACCCCCCGCGACCTTCTCCCAGCTGGAGAGGTGACGCGTGACTACCGCAGGAGCCTCTTTAGCCGCGCGCGCGCTCTCCCGGCTGGAGAGGTGGTGCGCGGCTAAAGAGACTTCTGCCATAGTCGCGCGTCACCTCTCCAGCTGGGAGAGCGCGTGCGCGGCTAAAGCAGCCCCCAGCGACCCTCTCCCAGCTGGGAGAGCGCGCGCGCGGCTAAAGAGGCTCCTGCGGTAGTCGTGCGTCACCTCTCCAGCTGGGAGAGGGTCGCGGGGTGCTGCTTTAGCCGCGCGTGCACTCTCCCAGCTGGAGAGGTGACACGCGCGACTATGGCAGAAGTCTCTTTAGCCGCGCACCACCTCTCCAGCCGGGAGATCGCACGCGTGGCTAAACAAGCCCCCCGGGACCCTCTCCCGGCTGGAGAGGTGACGCGCGACTATGGCAGGAGCCTCTATAGCTGCGTGTCACCTCTCCAGCCTGGAGAGCGAGCGCGGGGCTAAAGAGGCTCCTACCGTAGTCGCGCGTCACCTCTCCAGCTGGGAGAGGGTCGCGGGGGGCACCACCTCTCCGGCAAGGAGAGCACGCGCGCGGCTAAAGCAGCCCCCCGCGACCCTCTCCCAGCTGGAGAGGTGACGCGCGACTACGGCAGGAGCCTCTAGCTGCGTGTCACCTCTCCAGCCTGGGGAGCATGCGGGGGGCTATGGCAGGAGCCTCTCCGCTGCGCGCCTTTCCCCGCTCCCCGACCTGCTCTTTGGGGCTGGTGGTGGGCTTCCTCCTGCCAGCCCCAAAGAGCAGGTCGAAAGGAACCTGAAGCCTGGAGAGCGAGAGGGGTCGGTGGGCACCGACCCCTTTCGCTCTCCAGGCTTCCAAGGTAGCTGCCTGAAGGCGACTGAACGCACCTTAAACGGCACCTTGTTTTAGAGGGGGAAACAAGAGGGGGAAAATTCTCCCCCTCTCCGCGCAGCGCCTCCTGCCGCTTCGCTGAAGGGGTGCTGGGCAGAGAGGGGGAGATTTTTTTTTCTTGTTTTCCCCCCTCTAAAACAAGGTGCGTCCTATTGTCCGGTGCGTCCTATAGAGCGAAAAATACGGTAGTAGTTTATTTCCTTGAGATCTGATGGGAGGGTGCCACTACCGAGAAGGCCCTCTGCCTGGTTCCCTGTTACCTCACTTCTTGCAGTGAGGGAACTGTCAGAAGGCCCTCGGCGCTGGACCTCAGTGTCTGGGCAGAATGATGGGGGTGGAGACGCTCCTTCAGATATACAGGACTGAGGCCATTTGGGGCTTTAAAGGTTGGCACCAACACTTTGACTTATGCTTGGAAACGTACTGGGAGCCAATATACGTCTTTCAGTATGAAGTAGACACTCATGGCAGAGTCCCATCTATTCAGCTGTGAAAGCTTGTTAGGAGAAAAATATCTTCCATTGTTTCTGGAAAGCCAGCTGTCCCATTTTTAGTGGGACAAGCTGTATCCAAAAGCCAATCCTGACTTCTGTTTCAATCTCAGAATGTCCTGTTTTTCAGTCAAAGAGACACTCACTCTCGCGATTGTCAGCAGAGTCGCGCCAAAGCGCCTTCCTGTCCAGTGATCCGGCGTGACTCTGCTGAATGCCAGAGCGCTGGGCAAGAGCATCAAGAGCGAGGGTTAGTGGCGCAAGTTTTATTGCACATAGCCAAAGGCTGCCACAATGCGCACAAGAATCATTCAACAATTAAAAGAAAATATACTGGATTAATACAAAAGAGTTAAAACATTTATATTATCAAAACATTACGTACTCTAAACAGAGCTATAAAAGTACCCCAATATAAAAATCAAGACCAGGGACGCGGACTTATAAAAAATATTGGGGGGGCCCGGGAAAGCTCATGAATAATAAATAAGCTCATGAATATGCAAATAAAGTGGCGCCGCCTCCTCGTGAGCGAATAGGGGAGAGCGTGCTGCGCCTATTAATCAGCTCCGGAGCGGAAATTGGGTGGAGCTTTTGCTCGGGAGGGAGGGCAGGAGGCATGCAGCCCGACCCTGTGCATTTTGGGCTGGGGGAGGGGCGGCGATGGCACTCTGCTGGAGGGGCGCCGGAGATTATTGGGGGGGCAGAGCCCCCCCAAACGAATTTTTGAGGGGGCTCGGGCCCCCTCAAGCCCCATGGAGTCGGCGCCTATGATCAAGACATTAAACAAAATTCATAAGCTAAAATCATCACATGGCCACTAATATATCAAAAAACAATGTCAATTAATACAGTGTGCAATTATACTCGGAGTTTGGTAACAAAGATAGAACATAGCCTGATGTAGATGTTGTTGTTGTTGTATAGTCGTTTAGTCGTGTCAGACTCGATGTAGATAGGGTCAAATAAATTCATCGGCAGCACATATACTATAATAGGAGTGGTGCAAGCAAGTGATGAGTGTCAGGAGGGTGAGGACAAGTAGCGTGAGCTGTGAGAGGTGGCGGGGGGGGCCAGCATGGTGGGTGTGGGTGTCCCGGATTTTGTTCAGAAAAAGTTGGAGCATTTGGGAAAGTGAAGATAGTGGGTGCCTTCATATTTGGACGGGGATGCTGTTCCACAGAACAGGGGCAACCCAAACTAAGAGCCCTGCTCCAAGTTGCTGTGGAGTGGGGCCCTTTTGTGCAACACAGCCATTTTGGCCACGCTGAGGAGCGCTGCACTGAGGAGAAATGGTGGAAGTCATACCCTCCTCCTGCTCCTGAATCTTCCCAGGAGCAGGAAGACAGTATAGATTTGGAGCAGTGGTTTGCAGAGGGGCACAGTTCAGAAGGCAGAAGCTGGGAAATACTGGATGGGGAACAGCTAGGAGAAGAAACACTGGAAGAGAGAGGGTTAACAGATTCACAGTCATTGGACAGCATTTATCCACTCTTCTCAAGGTCAAGAAGAGCTCAGAAAGCCTCAGAACAGAAAATGCAGAGGGTACAAACTCAGATTACAAAACATAGGAGTTACGTAGATTGATAGGGATGGAGGGAGTGTAAGCCTTAATTGTGAGCACCGCCATTCTGGGTAGACACTTTCTTTTGTCCTTTGCTGTGTTTAATAAAGAAACTGGTAAAAATTCCTTTTTGTTTGATCTGCTCATTTATGGCCACAGGGGAGGAGGCTGATTCCCCAAAGCCTGACACTCGTGCATTAAAACCAGTTGAATTTTTCCCTTAACTTTCCTGCCCCCTGATGTGATATTTGTTGATGACGTCTTCTCAGAAATGCATGTGTGACTTCCCTACCTGCAATGTGTTTCAGGATGCCAACAGCTCAGGGTCCCCAGCCATCCCTGCTATTGTGACTGACGCGCTCGCTAATGGAGACCAACGAACACTGTTAGAGACCAGAAGGCAGCTAGAAGCCGCCAGCAGCCCTCTGCCACTAGACGCAGTTGCCAAAGAGGAGAAGGATGAGCACAGAGAGGAGAAGGACGGCCAAGGAGCCAAGGAGCAGGAGCAGAAGAACCCCAAGCAGACCCAGGGAGCCGATAGCGAAATGGAGAAGATGCGCTTAGACTTTGAGCTGACCCTTCTGAAGCGCCAGCACGAGGAGAACGACAAGCAGCGGCAACACGAGGAGAAGATGGAGAACATACGCCAGCACTTGCCGTGCAGAACACCTGGCCAAGGGGACGAGGAGCAGCTGGGGAGCAAGTTGGACCCCATCACGGAAATTGAGCTGGAGAAGATGCGCATGGAATTTGAGCTGGCCAAGCTGAAGCAAATCTCCGAGGAGAACGAGCGGCAGCGGCAGCACGAGCGGAAAATGTACGAGGACAAGGAGAAGCAGCGGCAGCACGAGGAAACCATGGAGAAGCTGCGCCTGCGGCAAGGAAATATCCGAGTGCTGGGCCCGAAGGCGACGGGGAGCAAGGCAGATGCCGCAGCCGAGTCGTTTTCTGAGACCTTTGGTGAGGTGGGGAAGATGAGGATAGAGCTGCAGCTGGCCATGGAAGTCTACTTGCCAGATGTGACTGAAAAGAAGCCCCACTCTGAGCCTAGTGGGCAACAGGAAGGCCCAAAGCCTGAACAGCCGCTGGAGAAGATCCTGGAGGCAGGAAGGCCACCAGTGCCACCGGAACAGAAGACCGAAGAGGTGACGGAGCACCTGGGTCTGCAGGTGCCCCGCATTGTGGTGAGTGGAGCAGAGTCGGAGTGGTCAAGCAGCAGATTGGACTTAGCCATCGAGACCGAGCTGGAGAAGAGGAGGATGGAGTTTGAGCTGACGAGGCTCAAATACGAGCACGAAGAGAACGAGAGGCAGCGGCAGCATGAGGAGAAGATGGAGCAGCTGCGTCAGCAGCAAGCGCCACCCAAGGAGGTAAAGGGGATACCGGGAGGGAAGAAGGGAGGTTGTGGTCATACCGGGTGGCAAGCCTTTTTCTAGCCCTCTTGTACACAGAGACCCTTTTGCCTCTTACCTGCTCCTGTGGGGAGGACTGTAAAATCCAAATAATGTCCTTTGACAAATACAGGCTCCTCCAGATGGGTGCTTTATTGCAGGCGGATTCCACAACAAGTTATTGACACAGTGGCAACTCCCAAGTGATGGGTTTTATCCTGCTCTAGTTTGTTTTCTGATGTTCCCACAGTGCTGCCACTTTATTTCAGTCTGGAGGGACTATAGCATGACAAAAGCCAGACAGAAATAAAGCAGAACGCTTGCGCTATATAAAAAAGTTACAGGACGTGAGCAGGAAGCTGAGGGATCGGCACTAATTCAAAATGAACCAATGCGACTGCTTGGAAATTTTTGTAGACACAAACAGTATTGAAAGCAGGGTCTGTGTGACCATCCCAATAGCATCATGAGCACAAATCATCACGAATGTGCAATAAAAAAAAAGACATCTGGATGGGTCTCCGGTTAACGCAGCCTTTTCCTCTGGTTTTTACTATAATTTGACCTGTATTTTATGGCATTGCTTTTATATTTTTATAGATGCACGCTGCCCTCAGACCTTATTGGCAAATGGTAGTATATAGTACTGATTTTAAAAATTAACTATAATCCCACACACACCACAGAAATGAGAGAAAATGGGAAGATGAGATAATGAGTGTTGGAGGTAGTTTGATGGTACTGCCTTCCAAGTTTACATTTTTCTGTTCTGGGGTAGTTGAGCAATTTGGAGGAACCCGGGGTTCCTACCCCTGCTGTAGGGCCTATGTTAAAACATCAAATACACCATCAGATACCTGTGATCTTATCAGCACAGGAGTCATCATTTTATGGGTGACATTCCACTGGGGCTCCTGAATGTTTCTAGGCTTATTGCTATTTCACTGCTGGTCATTGGCCTTGGGCATTGGTGGGTTTAACCCTTGAATGGAAATTTGAAAGGGACTAGGTTTGACTCTCTGTCTTCCGAATCCTGTTCATGCAATTCTTTTTCTTTCTTCCACAGTCTGAATGAGGAACCTGTGCCCTGTCTATTGGCTTCCTTCCTTCCATAGGCCGGGCTATCAGCGAATACACACAGAATGTCTCTCCCTTATAACTTTGAACCTCTGCTCTGCATTGCCTGTAGTATATTATACTTTGATAAAACACGCTAGACTCTCTGCCTTATGTTTTCCACCATGAGATGTGTACAGGGAACGACTATTTTGCACGGGCTCAAAGCATGAGCCGTACATGTGCTTGCCATTTTTGGACCCAGAAGAGGGTGGAATGGGGACAGGGGCAGAACAGAGTGGGGTAGGCAGCGATGTGCACGATGACCTGGAATGCAATCCCTGTGCAAATTGGGGGTTGACAGTACTTGCATAGAGTCAATTGAGCAAATACAGGTCTGGTTTTATGGGTAGGCGAGTTGGGAGCTTGTGCCAAGGGCCACACCGAAGAGAGAACCGGACTGAGCTTGGTGACTTGATGTTTGCTGAGTGTATTGCCTGCTGTGAGCTAGAGCAAACTTACTGAGAGCTAACTTTGGGCCGGGGCGCTGGCTATAGGGGGCAGGAAGGGCTTATGCCCCCTCAGTATTTCATGGCAGGGGGCTGACACCCCCCCAATATTGAGAGTGCTGCCACCCCCCCACTGCCCCTAGGCATGTGCTGTCGCACCCTCTGTGGCCCCCGCCGCGATCACCAGAGCATCTCGGCAGGCACCTGCACATCCCGTCAGGCATGGCCCAATGGGGGGGACCAGGACGTCGCACGTGTGACATCATGCAAACACAACAGACCCTCCAATGTTGGGCCCAACTCAGCGTGCCTGTTTGGGGTCCTTTTTGTGAACATTTCTAGGGAAGCCTGAGAACAGCAGGACACTAGGTTTTGCTGTCTTGAGCAAGCCATACCACTTGGCAACATTGTAAAACTGACCATGGGAGGCAGGGAACAGAGGTGCTGAAAGCATTTCCTCCCAAGGGTGGTATTTCTCCTAGGTTTCCCCAGCCACTCTGGGCAGCTTCCAACAAAGATTAAAAATACATTAAAATGCCACACATTAAAAACTTCCCTAAACAGGGCTAACTTCAGATGTCTTCTAAATGTCAGGTAGTTGTTTATCTCTTTGACATCTGATGGGAGGGTGTTCCACAGGGCGGGCGCCATTACCAAGAAGGCCCTCTGCCTGGTTCCCTGTAGCTTTGCTTCTCGCAGTGAGGGAACCGCCAGAAGGCCCTCAGAGCTGGATGATGGGGGTGGAGACGCTCCTTCAGATATACTGGGCCGAGGCCGTTTATGATGATGGGATGATGGGAGCTGTGGTCCAACAACATCTGATGGGTGGTTATTTTAATTTTTATTTGTTAGTCGTTTTTCTCACACAGCCACCAAAACGACTTGCATTAAAAACCAATTACGAGCAAAAATAGAAGTCTAAGAATACAGCAACAAAGCTATAAAGTAAGGGCCAGAAGTTTGGGTACAGAGAGAAGAGTTTGCCTAGCTAGATAAAGATGGTGCCAGGTGTACCTCCTTGCGGAGAGCATTCCACAAGTAGGGGGCCACCGTGGAAAAGGCCTGTTCCTGTGCTGCCACCTTCTGAAGCTCCCATCGACTGAGCCCACAAAGAAGGGCCTCATATTATTATCACAGGCGCTGAGTCAGTTTATGTCAGGAGACGTGGTCCTTGAAGTACTGCAATCCTGAGCCACGTATGGCTTTATCAATCAAAACCAGCACTTTGAATTGAGGCTCTCTATCTCTGCCATAATGGAGAATTGGGTTGCTGTTTATTTAACAGTACATGCTTTCATGGAAATGAAATCCCACCATATTCAATAGGGCTTACTCCCATCCCAGGTAAGTATATAGGGGATTGCAGTCACAGCCTGTTCATATCCTACCCCTACCCCTAACAATATGTACTTTGGACTCCAGTTTAGTTAATCACTCTGTTAGATTAATCTGTTCCCAACATGTTGATCAAGTACAGTGGTACCTCGGGTTAAGTACTTAATTCGTTCCGGAGGTCTGTTCTTAACCTGAAACTGTTCTTAACCTGAAGCACCACTTTAGCTAATGCCGCCAGAGCACGATTTCTGTTCTCATCCTGAAGCAAAGGTCTTAACCTGAGGTACTATTTCTGGGTTAGCAGAGTCTGTAACCTGAAGCGTATGTAACCTGAAGCGTATGCAACCTGAGGTACCACTGTAAAAAGGTGCCCCACCCCCCGTTGCAATTTTGCCCAGTAGATTTCAGCCGAACTCAACCCAAAGGTCATATACACCACTTCCAGATGACGCCCAGCTCCTCCTCAAGCAAGAAAATAAAAGTAATGCAGGAGATGTCTCTGAAGTCTAGGTCACTTGTAAATACTGTATGCAAGAAGTAGCCCATGTTTTTTGCAAGCGCATTGTCAGGGAACTGACATCGGAGCCAGAGGCGGAGGGAAGGCTCCCAAGTGATGCTGGAGAGGGACCCAGCAGGGAGAGAGGCAGCTCCGCAGATGGGGAAGCAAATCAGCGCAACACCAGGGACAAAGGGGGGCAGATGGGGGAATCGGTGAGAGGGCTCCAGGACTCCTCGCCTGACACCAGCGGGGAGAGCACGGGTCCTCCGCTACCCACACCCTCCCTGCGCAGAAGACTTCCGCGCAGGGAGAGTAGGAGGAGACTTGGCGTCAAACAGCTTTTATGCTGGAAAAGGTTTAAGAAACGCCCACTGACGGATTCTGCTAGCGACTGAGGCAGCCACGAAGTGAAGGGCTGTCCAGACAGAAAAGGTTTAACAAGGCAACATAGCCAGGAGTGGCGGCAACTTACGCACGAGCAACCCCTATATATCATTACACGCATGCATGCAGTTTCCAGATGCAGCTGGATGTTGAAGTTTCAGGCTTCGAAAAGCTTCAAGAGCTTGTGGTTCAACTGTGGATCAGCTAATTGCGTTCCTCTGCTGAGATTACAGAGGGTTTTTTTGCCTTTTACGCAGTCAGGACACATAAAGGCTGTTGGAGAGGGGTTTGTCATTGCTTTTAGAAAATTTCATTTATATACTGTATATATAAAAAGGTTTAAGAAAATGGGAGGTGAAACTTGGGTGGAGTTAGTAAGAATTAAATATATGCATCTGTTTCCATAGGGGAATCATTCTCTCTCTCTCTCTCTCTCTCTCTCTCTCTCTCTCTCTCTCTCTGTGTGTGTGTGTGTGAGAGAGAGAGAGAGAGAGAGAGAGAGAGAGAAAGAGAGATTGTGGGGCTAGAAACCATGGAGAGCTGCTGCCAGCCAGTGTTGAAAATACTGGCCTAGATGGACCAATGGTCTTATTCAGTATAAGGCAAATTCCTAAGCTCCTCAGTAAACACTCTTCTCCCTCTCCACAACTATCTCTAGCAATTCTGCAAACATATTTTTCAAGGCTTTTTAAAAAATGATTTAAAAAGGAGAAATGGAACTCCACCTTTCTGCACTCACAGTCCTTTAAAACAGGCCACACAGAGAGACAGAGACTCTCCCTTCCAGCATTCACCGTTCAATAACATTTTCTCATTCATTCTTTGGCGAGACGCGCACGGTTTAATTGGGGCGGATAAATAAATAAGTAGTTCGCCGAAGTTCCAGCGAGGGAAGGAAAGGTTGCTCGCTCACAACTCGGAGACAAAGCATCACATTGTTTAACTCGCAGAAGAGGAGGAGAGGAGACCAGATAAATATGAAGTCAGTGGAGACTGTCAGCATGCCTTTGGCTAGATCTCCTGACAAAGGGGCTTGTTGTCCTCCTGGCCGCCTGGTCTGTTGTGAATGAATAAGGCAACAACTCCATTCAAGACACAGACTGTCCATTACACATACAGCTGGCTGCTTTGTGCCCGCAGATCACAAAGGCAACGAGGGGAGGAGAATTGGATCAGAAATAGGAAGCGGTGGCCATTGTTCCAAAAGATATGTGGGTTGGTGGCCAACTTTTTCAATGAGGAGGAGGAAACACATAACCCAACAGCCAGTTGCGCTCAGCTTTCAGACCACAGGAACACAACCGTACCCAATCTGAGGAACCACCATCAGATATTCTTTTTTTCAGTGGCACCTTCCTGTGCTATCAAGCATACTCATGTGTGAGTTAAAGATGAAAAGGTAAAGGTACCCCTGCCCATTAGGTCCAGTCGTGACCGACTCTGGGGTTGCGGCGCTCATCTCGCTTTACTGGCCGAGGGAGCCAGTGTACAGCTTCTGGGTCATGTGGCCAGCATGACCAAGCTGCTTCTGGCGAACCAGAGCAGCACACGGAAACACTGTTTACCTTCCCGCTGGAGTGGTACCTATTTATCTACTTGCACCTTGACGTGCTTTCAAACTGCTAGGTTGGCAGGAGCTGGGACCGAGCAACGGGAGCTCACCCCGTTGCAGGGATTTGAACCGCCGACCTTCTGATCGGCAAGTCCTAGGCTCTGTGGTTTAACCCACAGCGCCACCTGTGTCCCTGAGTTAAAGATAGTAGTGTGGCAAAACTAGGGGAAAGGCTGGGGCTCAGTGGTGGAGCATCTGTTTCCCATGTGGAAGGTCCCACATTCAATCCCTGACATCTCCACATAGGACTGGGAGAACTTTGCCTAGAAGCCTGGAGTGCCTCAACGGGCAGCCTGGAAAGACAAAACAGAATTGGATGGACCAATTGTGCTGACCTTTAAAGCCCTAAACGGCCTCGGCCCAGTATACCAGAAGGAGCATCTCCACCCCCATCGTTCAGCCCTGACACAGAGCTCCAGCGCCAAGGGCCTTCTGGCAGTTCCCTCACTGCGAGAAGCGAAGTTACAGGGAACCAGGCAGAGGACCTTCTCGGTAGTGGCACCCGCCCTGTGGAACGCTCTCCCACCAGATGTCAAAGAAATAAATAACTATCTGACTTTTAGAAGACACCTGAAGGCAGCCATGTTTAGAGAAGCTTTTAATATTTGATTAATTATTTTATTTTAATATTTTGCTGGAAGCCACCCAGAGTGGCTGGGGAAACCCAGCTAGATGGGCAGGGTATAAATAATAAATTATTAGCAGTAGTAGTAGTATGAATAAAAGGCAGCTTCCCATGGTTACATGTCTTTAGGATATATGGAATTATTTATACATACAGTATATATTACCTGAGCTAAGATGGAAGGGCTCACAAAAGATTGCAAGTCTGAGGGCAGTGACCACCTTATCATGGACATCTGGAAGCTATTCTGGGAGTTTTTCTTTTCCGAATAGCAAGATTAAAATGCTTTAAATAAGTATAAAACAACTGAACGCATGCATCATCTTGTGGGCTAGGATGGGGGGGTGGAGAAGTGCATGTTGCGCTAGAACTATTGTTTTTATTCATATACAATTAAAACTTACACAGTTAATCGAATAAGATTCCTTTAATCAGGTAACAGATCTATATTTTTTTTTGAAATGGTGAAAAGTTATAGTTTATGGTGGCAATCAATAGGCCTGCTCATTTTTATCACTGGGATGATAGGTTGGGATGATAGAAAAGAAGGATAAGATGGAACACAAAACCTCCACCATATAAATATTAGGGTATTTTGCAGACACAGCCGCCATATTTATATACCAATCTGGGACTCAGCTACATTAGTAAAAAAAGAAAACCAAAAGTTATGTGTTAGTACACTTCATGAAATTTTACATTGTGTGCTTTAAAAATAGGTTTTTAAAAGCAATTTCAGAACGTTTTTTATAGCTGTGTAGATGCAGCCCAGCATTACAATAGGCACTATAAAAGAGGCTTTTAAGCTAAAACCCACTTCCTTTTGCCATTTGCTCAGCATTCAGAGTATGAAAATCAGGTTCTCTACTACTGAGCCAGTTGTAGCAACAGGCGGGCTGTGATGTCACAGTGAGGCATCTATGACATCAGTTTGGCAGTTGGCTCTGTTAAGTCTGGCTTTGCTTTTTGTATTGTCTGGGGTGGCGGGTTACAGAAGTGCATCATGGGACAGTGAGAGCCTAGTGAAACGAAAGGCTGCCTAGTGTGGTGTGCAGCCCTGTTATTCACACGCCTACTGCCTTGAGCTTCAGTCGCTTATGGTAAGAATGGTTGTTCCTCCATTATCCTTTGTGTTGTGTCGTGGGGTTTGTGATTTCAGCTCTCTTGATATAACATGCTGGAGACAGTTCTCTAGTAACACTTCTTTATTAAAGCAACAAGACTAAAGACTGGGGAGAGGAAAGCTACATTTATAGGGACAGGGAACTAGCAAGAAATGATACATTTTGGAGGGAACAATATCAGGCAATCACAGTCCTGCCTTTTGGAGGGAACCAATAAGACAGAGGATCCAAATACAGCAGCTTAAATGAACCAATAGTAGCTGTACCCTCTGGAACCAAAAGGCAGTTACTTTACCCTAATGCAAATACAGACAATCATAATACAGATATAAAATCCTTTGACTCAATACACAACACCCCTCCCCCCCTAGTGAGCACAGCAGACGTAATCTCTCAGGTACTGTGGGGTCCTACAACTTCTACTTGATCTCCTGACAACAGGTGTTGCAGGTTCTGGATTGGGTGTTACCTGTGGTAGAGGGGCTGCTCTAGGGGTTTCGTCAGGAACAGATGGAGTCCCAGACATCTCAGGGTCCCCTATCTGTACCTCGTCATCGTGAGGACTAGCAGCCCCTGGTTCATTTGTTAAAGCCCCTGGTGACTGCACCTCTGGGCCATTTTCACTCTGGTCTTGCAGCTCTGCGTCGTTAGCCAGGGATGAATTATCTGGCTCCTCCCTGCTGAGCGCCCGGCGCCTCAGCTGATCTATATGTCTCTTCCACACTTGCCCATTTTCCAAGGTCACATAATAGGACACAGGTCCACTAGCCCGGGTGACCACACCAGCCACCCACCGCGAACCTCGTGAATAGTTCCTCACCCAGACCAGATCTTCAGGGGAGAGATACCTTGTTGTGTCAGTCTCAGCCTGGGGGGTTGCTCTTGAATTACGGTTTGGCATTTTATCCGGGTGGACATAATCCAGCACCGTGACCAGTCTCCTACCCAAGAGCAGCTCAGCTGGCGACTTGCCCGTCGCGGTACACGGCGTCGCATGCTGCAAAAATAACATTCGCGCGATGCGAGCTGACCAGTTACCCTCCATTAAGTGCGCAATGGATTCTTTGGCTGTTCTTACCATGCGCTCAGCCTGCCCATTGGAGGATGGGTGAAAGGGCGCGGATGTGACCCCTCTTATGACGTTATCAGCCAAGAATGCCCTGAATTCTTGGGATACAAAAGCTGCCCCATTATCTGATACAATGGTCTCAGGTAACCCGTGGGTTGCAAACAGCTGCCTCAACACCTTGATTACGGCAGCTGATGCCATGCTAGGGACCATCGCCACTTCTAACCATTTGGAATATGCATCAACGATAACCAAAAAGACCTTTCCTTGGAATGGCCCAGCAAAATCTAAGTGCAGCCGGCTCCAGGGAGATCTGGACTGCTCCCACCAGTGGACTGGTGCTCTGGCCACTTCTGGCCGCACCTCTTCGCATGCCTTGCATATTCGTACCCATTGTTCTATGTTTTGGTCCATTCCAGGCCACCACACATAACATCGGGCTAGCGACTTCATCCTGACCATTCCCGGGTGTCCCATGTGAAGCGTCTCAAGAACCCTGTTTCTCAGTGGTGCTGGGATGATCACCCTATCTCCCCACAGGAGACAACCCTTATGCATGGACAACTCGTGCTGCCTAGTCGCATAAGGCCTGAATTTGTCTTCATGCGGACCACCTGGCCACCCCCTCCCCACCCAAGTGAGCACACGGGAGAGAACAGCATCTTTCCTCGTTTTCTCAGCTATATCAGTAGCCGTTACAGGAGCCCCCGGAAGTGTTTCCAGCATCATTATGTGCTCCGCTGGAGCAGGATCCTCAGTGCTCCCGCCAGGAAGGGGCAATCGACTCAGCACATCAGCGTGGCACAACCGTTTCCCCGGCACATGGGTCAAGGTGTACTGGAACCCGTTCAGGAATATAGACCAACGTAACATTCTGGGGGAGAGAATTTGTGGCGTTTGTTTGTTCGGGTTGAACAACCCTAACAGTGGCTTGTGGTCCGTTTCAATGTAGAAATGGCGACCGTACACATAATCATGGAACTTTTTGATTCCTGCCACAATTGCAAGCGCCTCTTTGTCAATTTGAGCATAGTTGCGCTCCGTGGGCGACAACGTACGGGAATAGAAAGAGATGGGCTTTTCCGACCCATCCGGTTCCCTATGACTTAGCACCGCCCCCAGGCCGTATTGAGAGGCATCACATGCCAGGACCAGAGGCTTTGACTCGTCATAATGAGCAAGGACGCTCCTGCTACTCAGCATTCCTCGCAAGGAGTCAAAAGCCTTCTGCTGCCCCTGCCCCCATCGCCACACATTCTTTTTCTGCAACAGTCTATATAATGGTTCAGCTACCGAAGCTTTCTGGGGTAAGAACGAATGATAAAAGTTAATAAGTCCCAGGAATGACTGCAACTCCGTCTTGTTCTGTGGTCGTGGCGCCTCGATGATGGCCTTAATCTTAGCATCTGTGGGGTGGATGCCTGATGCATCAATTTTAAACCCCAAGAAATCCACAGTTGGCACCCCAAAACTGCATTTTTCCTTTTTCAGTTGCAACCCCACCTCCTTGAACTTGAGCAACACTGCACGAACACGCGCAACCAGTTCCTGTGGGTCTTTTCCAGCAATCAAAACGTCATCAAAAAATGGCAAGACCCCCGGCAGACCTCTTAACAGGCGTTCCATGAGCCCTTGAAAAATCCCTGGGGCCACACAAACTCCAAATTGTAATCTGTTAACTCTGAACGCCCCTTTATGTGTGACAATAGTCTGTGCTTCCGCTGATTGTGGGGTTACTGGCAGCTGTTGGTAAGCTTGTGCCAGGTCAATTTTGGCGAACACCTTGCCCCCAGCCAGTTTAGCCAACAGATGTGATACGACTGGAATGGGGTATGAGTTTCCCCTGAGTGCCTTATTGATAGTGCATTTGTAATCTGCACAGATCCTGACTTCCCCATTTGCTTTAAGGGGCGTGACGATTGGAGTCTCCCACTTAGCAGAGTCCACGGGTGAGAGAACTCCCTGCTTGACCAATTTATCCAGCTCTGCTTCGATCTTGGGTTGCAGTGCAAATGGCACTCGCCTTGGTTTGAGTCGGATTGGGGCCACCCCAGGGTCCAACTCGAAGTCAACTGGGGGACCTTTATAACAACCCAGTTTTCCATTAAAGAGACCAGCAAATTCTTTGCATAATGCCTCGCTCATCTCAGGGCAGGTTTGGATTGAATTAAGCCCAGATATACTCAGTCCCAGGGCGGGGAACCAGTCAGTGCCCAGGAGACTGGGGCGACTGCCCTTCGCAATCACCAGTTTGAGTACAGCCTGTTTGTCCCGGAACTGTACTCTCACGGCACACATTCCCATAACATGGATGCGGCCCGCTGAGTATGACTGCAAGGTTGCCGGGAAGGGCTCCAGAGGGGGCAACTTATCCCTGGGGAAGAATGTCCTCGCGGTCTGGTCCGACACGATAGTGAATCCAGATCCGGAGTCCACCTCCATGTCGCACTGCTGACCCTCAATCTTCACCTTGACGTGTGCCTTGCCTTGCGCTGGGAACTGCACGACCCTCCCGTTGATCTCCGTTACGTAGTGGCAGTCCTTTAGAAAATGGGTTGCTGTGGGCGGTCTGCGATGCTCCGGTCTAGGTGCTCCTGTCGCTCCCAATGCCGCCGATCTACAGACCCTGGCGATGTGACCTGTCTTCCCGCACGTCCAGCACATAGCATCCCGGAAACGACAACTCTTCCGCTCATGGTTTCCGCCACAACCTGGGCACCTGCCTCGGTGATATTTGTGCACTGTGCAGGCCTGACGCACTGACTCGACCCCACGGACTGGGCTCTGGCTCGGAGTAGCCTCTAGCTCATCCATGGCATGCGCAACTTCTATCTGTGGCTTAGGGGCCTTGCGACTGGCATCAAGCTCCTCTCTTTCATAATTCTCCGTGGCGGTGGCCTCCTTCAAGGCTAAAGCAAGGGTAACCTCTTCTTTAGCCACGATGCGTCTTCTGGCTTTCTTGCTGCTCAGACCACCGATAAACCGATCCAGGAGAGTCTCTTCCCGATTTTGGAAGTCGCAGTGCTGAGCGAGCTTCCGCAGTTCAGCCAGAAATGCAGATACAGGCTCCCCAGCATGCTGCTGCCTCTTATGAAACTCCATCCGCCGAGCCATCTTGGTCTCAGTAGGCGCCAAGTGGCTTGTTAGGCAGGCAAGAATATCTTTGAGAGATGTCTCACTTAGCTTCGCTGGAGCAAGCAATGCCTTGGCCAGCTTGAAGGTCTCAGGCCCACAGTAGCTCAGGAATGTGGCCCTTCTTTTGCTGGCATCGGTGATCCCTTGAGCCTCTGCGAAGAACTCGAAGCGTTCGACGTAGTCTTCCCACGTGTGGGCCTCTGATGGCTGGAAGGGCTCCAATACCCTTGGACTCTCCATTGTCCTGTGGGCAGGGTCGTCTTCTCAGCTGGCCAGTGAGTCTTGTTCTTAGCTGCAATCCGGACTCTGAGGCAGGGCTGCGTTTAACCACTCCTCAGCATTCCGGATCCCATCCTCGTCGCCAGTTGTTGTGACGTGGGGTTTGTGATTTCAGCTCTCTTGATATAACATGCTGGAGACAGTTCTCTAGTAACACTTCTTTATTAAAGGAACAAGACTGAAGACTGGGGAGAGGAAAGCTACATTTATAGGGACAGGGAACTAGCAAGAAAGGATACATTTTGGAGGGAACAATATCAGGCAATCACAGTCCTGCCTTTTGGAGGGAACCAATAAGACAGAGGATCCAAATACAGCAGCTTAAATGAACCAATAGTAGCTGTACCCTCTGGAACCAAAAGGCAGTTACTTTACCCTAATGCCAATACAGACAATAATAATACAGATATAAAATCCTTTGACTCAATACACAACACTTTGTCTTGCTCTTCCTTCAGGAAGCTCAGAGCTGTTTGGACAGGGCTCTGAAGGAGCCTTCTACCCAAGCACTGACTGCAATGAGAGCTACTCAATTTTAAGAAGAGGCCCAGCCACACTGGTGTTTTATTGTCGGTGCATTCTGGGCACAACAGTAGTGGAGTAGTGATGGATTTATCCTGCTTTAGTTTGTTCCGCAATGCTTCTCCAGTGCTACCACATTATTGCTGTCTCCGAGTGCTACAATGCAATAAAAATGGGACAAAAATAAACCAGCACTCTTTTGGGTGTTAAAAAAACAACAACCAACTATGGGATTTCAGCAGGAAATTGTGGGATGTTCACTGATTGGAAAATAAGTTGTGTCACCATTGTGACAGACACCCTCACTGAAGATGAGTGCTGGGTAGTGTGACCAATATTATGGGAGTTTTAATAGATAAAGCCGCTGCCAGCAGCCCATATTCACACAATAGAAGTCTATAATTAACTATTTTATGGTACCGCCTGTGTTTACCAACAGCATTATAGTTCTGTGAAGCTTCCCAGTGTCTACTCACGTCCCACCTAGAGTTTCAGTGTGTGAGGAGGGAACAAAACTGTCTGCCTGTTTAATGCTTGATGGTTTCCCATGTGAGGCACAAAACTTAAAGATACACCCTCTTTATACAGAAAATTTTAAACAGCACTCTTTATCAAACCAAGTCTCAGGTAGATCTAGAATGGCTGTCACTGTTCTAACCAGCAACACCTCCCTCAGGCCCTTCTAGGATTTGACTCTCTGCTGATTAACTATTGGTCCCGCCAGCTCTCACTGGTCCTTGGGATGCCAGGAGGCAGACCCACGGCCTG
The DNA here is from genome assembly GCF_964188305.1 of Podarcis bocagei. Lineage (NCBI taxonomy): Eukaryota > Metazoa > Chordata > Lepidosauria > Squamata > Lacertidae > Podarcis > Podarcis bocagei. The sequence continues at coordinate 90,709,235 of NC_138127.1, forward strand.
TCCGTCACAGCCACCCCAAAACTTTTGCAGGCACAATTGGTATTGAAAGTGGGCTTGCATAGAACCATCACTTCTAGAGCATCATGATAAATGTGCAATAAGAAGTTGTATACTCCCCCATTTTTCTCTTGCGGTGAGGGGATATAGGTTGTTTTGTGTCAGCTGCCTAAATTGCTTTTCAGTATGCAGCCTGTTAGCCAACTTAGGTACAATTTCCAAGCTGAGCAAGTTGTGAGTTCAAACCCCAATTTCAAAAGTGGCAAAGGGTGAAGACGGAGCGTTTAAAAAGAAGTCACGGTTAGTTCTTCACCCATGCAGTGAGCCTGGCTACCTGCCAGCTTAAAGATTAGCATGAAAAGTGTAGGTACCAGAAAAACAAACTCTGGTTAAGTCATTAGTCTGGCCTTTCCCGCGATGCTTCGTGAGAGCTGCTTGCTTTTAAAAAAACATTTAAAGCGCTATATTGTGTGTTTATTCGTTTATATTTTATATACCCACTTATTTTTATTTCAAAGCAAAAATGAAGAACAAATCGCAATTTTGTTCTTGGAAAACGGGGGAGGAAGGTGATGGGCTTGTGACACCAAAAGCAGGTTAGATACCCTTTCCGTGCTAGGAGGACAACCCTGAAAATGTCTCGTCTGCTGCCGACAATGTGACTGAGCCAACATCGGCCCCCGACGACCTGACTGAGCCACCCTGCACCCCTAACGATGTGACGGACCCCCTGGACATCCGAGACGAAGAGGCACAGCTGAGGATGAAGCCACAGGTGGAGCTGGAGAACCTGCGCCTGGCCAACACGGAGGGGGAGATGGACACCTGGGTCCAGATGGAGCAGCCAAGCAACAAGCAGGCCCGTGCCCTGGCGACTCAGCTGGAAAAGATGCGCCTAGACATGGAGCTCACTATGACCAGGTACCGCTACGAAGACAAGGAGAAGCAGCGGCAGCATGAGGAGAAGATGGAAGCCATGCGCCAGCAGGCACTGTCAACGGCACAGGTAAGGGCTGGCAGGTGGAGGTGAGAAAAGCAGAGGAAGAAGACAGAAGAAAAGATACAGGCCACAATCCAACTTGCATTTTCTGTACAGTGGTACCTCGGGTTACATACGCTTCAGGTTACAGACACTTCAGGTTAGACTCCGCTAACCCAGAAATAGTGCTTCAGGTTAAGAACTTTGCTTCGGGGGGGGAGGGGGAGAGATAGTTTGATCAAGAAAACAGCAAAGGGAGAGTGTGTTCAGCGTCCTTCTCTGCTGCTAGCAACTCGCTAGTTTCGGTTTTTGAGAGATAATGCCAGTGACGGATCTCATGCAACATGTAAATTTGACCCTTAGTAGCTTCTTTCTCCCGCTGCTGCTTCCAGAGTTTGAATTCCTCAAAGACTCCAGTTACTCACCACAAGTTCCCAATTCAGTTTGAGAACTGAGAAACTACAGGAAAACGGAGCCACTTGGTTGGCCAGCAGATAGAGCAGGAATGATTTTGGCTACTGCCCTCCACAATCCAAAAACAAGCAAATAAGAGTAAAGTCACTGCCCACCCCCACACCCCAAAAAAACCCCACAGAGGCTGGTGCATTTCCTGTTTGTCAGCTCACAAGGCCTCTGCCAGTGGCTTAATATAATTAAAACTTTGCCAACCTGACTACAGTGGTATCTCAGGTTACATACGCTTCAGGTTAATACAGGTTACAGACTCCGCTAACCCAGAAATAGTGCTTCAGGTTAAGAACTTTGCTTCAGGATGAGAACAGAAATTGTGCTCCGGTGGCGCGGTGGCAGCAGGAGACCCCATTAGCTAAAGTGGTGCTTCAGGTTAAGAACAGTTTCAGGTTAAGAACGGACCTCCAGAACGAATTAAGTACTTAACCCGAGGTACCACTGTAATATCAAATGACTCAGCTGGTGAAAGGGGCCACCCTTGAAATAATCAAGTAGAGAAGTGCTCTGAACTTGAACAGATGGAAAGACATTGTTGGCTTGGTAAGCTCCCGGGAAGAGTAATTTGTAATACTGCTCAGGGACTGGAGGCAGATAATGGTTAATTTCTTCCTGAGAGCAGAAGACATTGATCATTATGCAATGTTCCTGGAGGACATAGGTGTCCCATTCCTGTGAAAGAGGCTGGAAACCAGAATGACTGGAAAAGGTTTCCTCATGGACAGGACCCAGGCATGCCAGTTTCATCTTTTATTAAGACAATTACAGGCAAATGGTTCAGAATGAGTAGGAAACAGTTGCGTCACCTGGGGAAGGCAATTTGTCCCACCCACTTCCAACAGCATGGACTGGGTGTTGACTTAGAGGTCCGTATGTGAAGACAGGAGAACTCAGATCCACACTAGCCATTCAAAGACCACGACTTCCCCCAAAGGATCATGGGAACTGTAGTTTGATAAGGGCACTGGAAATGATGGTTCTTTGAGAGGGGACTGCAGTCCCCAGGATTCATTGCGGGAAGCCTTGTGCTTCCAATGTGCACTGAATAGGCTTTAATGCATAGCGTGAAGGATTCAGAACGAGGATTGTGCTATCGGGGAAGAACTAGATGCAGGGCAAAGAGAAGGATGTGTTGCAGTGGAGACTTGGCAAGTGGATTCAGCTCGGAAACTATGAATCAGAATATAATGCAAACTACATTGAACATAAACCCAAAATCTGCAGCCATAGAGAGCACGTTCTGCTACTGGGATAATTTCTGCAAGTCAGGCGGCTGGCTGAGGCATAATAATAATAATAATAATAATAATAATAATAATAATAATAATAATTTATTTATTATTTATACCCTGCCCATCTGGCTGGGTTTCCCCAGCCACTCTGGGCGGCTTCCAACACAATATTAAAATACAGTAATGGATCAAACATTAAAAGCTTCCCTAAACAAGGCTGCCTTCAGATGTTGTCTAAAAGTCTGGTAGTTGTTGTTCTCTTTGACATCTGGTGGGAGGGTGTTCCACAGGGCGGGTGCCACTACCGAGAAGGCCCTCTGCCTGGTTCCCCGTAACTTGGCTTCTCGCAGTGAGGGAACCGCCAGAAGGCCCTCTCAGTGTCTGGGTAGAATGATGGGGGTGGAGACGCTCCTTCAGATATACTGGACCGAGGCCGTTTAGGGCTTTAAAGGTCAGCACCAACACTTTGAATTGTGCTCGGAAATGTACTGGAAGCCAATGTAGGTCTTTCAAGACCGGTGTTATGTGGTCTCGGCAGCCGCTCCCAGTCACCAGTCTAGCTGACGCATTCTGGATTAGTTGTAGTTTCCGGGTCACCTTCAAAGGTAGCCCCACATAGAGTGCATTGCAGTAGTCCAAGCAGGAGATAACCAGAGCATGTGCCACTCTGGCAAGACAGTCTGCAGGCAGGTAGGGTCTCAGCCTGCGTACCAGATGGAGCTGGTAAACAGCTGCCCTGGACTCAGAATTGACCTGCGCCTCCATGGAGTCCAAAAACTCATGGAGTCCATGAGTCCAAAATGACTCCCAGGCTGCGCACCTGGTCCTTCAGGGGCATAGTTACCCCATTCAGGACCAGGGAGTCCTCCACACCCACCCGCCTCCTGTCCCCCAAAACCAGTACTTCTGTCGTCACGATTCAACCTCAATCTGTTAGCCACCATCCATCCTCCAATAAACAGCGCAGGAGGGTTTCACTATGGAAGTGTAATGTGGGAATTACTGGCGCTTGCAAAGGAAAAAGAGAGTGCATCTTTGTTCTGCAAGCCTTTTGGTGACCTGCAGCAACATGACTGGAACTTCACAGCTTTTCCCTTTGCTCTCTCCACAGCCTTCTGGGGGAAGCCATCATTTCCTTTTACCTCAGGACCAGTTCACCTTGTTCCTCTATTGCTTCATCTTCATACACGTCATCTACATAGCGAAGGAACTGGTGTTCTTCTTCATTAAGAAGCACGAGATGTTCGCCATCGGTGTCATCCTCATATGTGCCATTAAAATATTCTGGAAGTAAGAGTCTTAGGCATACAGGGCCCCGGCAATGCACCCAGAACCAGCATTTTCACAGACTTTATTTAATGCAATCTTCCTCTTTGCAGCCCGGTCGCCAATACCCACAACACATGCACAAAATGTAAGCCTACCCCATGCACCGCAACCCCCCCCCCAAAAAAAACCAGTTCTGTCAATTTTTCTCTGCCCCCACTTTACACACATGTGCGACACAATAAAGCATGCAGACTAAGCACCCTGATGTACTTTTAATTGAGTTTTAATAAATTATTTTTAATAACAGAGTTAAAAAAAATTCTCATTGCTGAATTTGCTTAGCATTGCATGGAGTGGGGATCCTTACCTCTACCTTCCTCTTCCCCAAGAAGTTCACTAACTTCCTAAAGGGTCCACAAATATGGTTTTCATTTTTAAAAAAATGACCCTATTTTTATATTATTTGAAGCCTAAAAGTCTGTAAATGGAGGAAGTAAACAGATTCCTGACAGGGAGGCAAAGAGACTGGACAAAGCTGCAGGTGCTAAGTTGGTTTGCAGTGCTCCTTTGCACATGGTCCAGCTTGTCAATACCCGTCTTAAATTGTGGTGCCCAGAACTGAACACAGTATTCCAGGTGCGGTCTGACCAAGGTAGAATAGGGTGGTACTATGATTTCCCTTGATCTGGACCATGGGTAGGCAAACTAAGGCCCAGGGGCCGGATCTGGCCCAATCGCCTTCTCAATCCAGCCCGTGAGCGGTCTGGGAATCTGTGTGTTTTTACATGAGTAGTATGTGTGCTTTTATTTAAAATGCATCTCTGGGTTATTTGTGGGGCATATGAATTTGTTTTTGTTTTCAAAATATAGTCCGGCCCCCCCAAAAGGTCTGAGGGACAATGGACTGGCCCCCTGCTGAAAAAGTTTGCTGACCCCTGATCTGGACACTAGACTTCTGTTGATGCAGCCTAGAATAGCCTTAGCTTTTTTGCTGCTATATCACACTCGGGGCTCATGTTAAGCTTTTGGTCTACCGAGACCCCTGGATCATTTTCACACATATTACTAGCAATCCAGGTGTTCCCCGTTTTATATTTGTTCAGCTGGTTCCTCCTGCCTAAGTGTAAAACCTGAAATTTGTCCCCTATTGAAACTCATTTTGTTAGTTTGGGTCCAGCTCTCCAATCTTTATCTTGAATCCCAACTCTGTCTTCTGCGGCATTGGCTACCCATCCCAGTTTGGTGTCATCTGCAGATTTGATGAGCATTCCTTCATCCCATCAATTAACATCTTTATAAATGACTTGAATGAAGGAATTGAGGGGATGCTCATCAAACTGGCCGGGGGGGCGGGGGCAGGTAGCAGTACATGTGAATTACTAGCAGTACATGTGAAAAGGATCTAGGGGTCTCGGTGGACCACAAGCTTAACAGGAGTCAACAATGTGATGCAGTGGGGTGGGGTGGGGGAGAGACTAATGCTATTCTAGGTAGCATCAACAGAAGTATAGTCAGACCACACTTGGAATACTGTGTCCAATTCTGGGTACCACAATTTAAGAAGGATGTTGACAACCTGGAACGTGTGCAGAGGAGGGAAACCAAGATGATCAAGGGTCGGGAAACTAAGCCTTATGAGGAACAGTTGAGGGAGCTGGGTATGTTTCGCTTGGAAAAGAGGAGACTGAGAGGAGATATGATAGCCATCTTCAAATATCTTAAGGGCTGTCACATGGAGGAGGGAGCATGCTTGTTTTCTCCTGCTCTGGAGAGTAGGACTTGAACCAATGGCTTCAACTTGCAAGAAAGGAGATTCCGACTAAACATTTGGAAAAACTTTCAGACGGTAAAAGCTGCTCAGCAGTGGAACAGACTCCCTCGGGAGGTGGTGGACTCTCCTTCCTTGGAGGTTTTTAAGCAGAGGTTGGCTGGCCATCTGTCATGGATGCTTTAGCTGAGATTCCTGCATCGCAGGGGGTTGGGATAGATGACCCTTGGGGTCCCTTCCAACTCTAAGATTCTGTGATTCTATGCATTGAAAACATTTTGATCAGCTACTTCAATAGTTCAATTCAGATGCTGAAATATCCCATAATATAAAATATTGTATTTTTTTTAAAAAAAATACAAGGACTTAAAAATATGCAGAGAGTTCAAGAGGTGATACTTTAGAGCATGGGTAGGCAGACGGTCCGGGAATCAGTGTGTTTTTAACATGAGTAGAATGTGCCCTTTTATTTAAAATGCATCTTTGGGTTGTTTGTGGGGCATAGGAATTCGTTCATATTTTTTTTCCTTCAAAATATAGTCCGGGCCCCAACAAGGTCTGAGGGACAGTGGACTGGCCCCCTGCTGAAAAAGTTTGCTGACCCCTGCTTTAGAAGTACGCATGTAAGATAATGCATGGAGAAAGGGGGGGGGGAGAGAAGCGTTTCTCCCTCTTTCTCGTCGCATTAGAATTGAGGGCTGAATGATGCTTTCGGTATTCCGCGCTTTGACTTGGGGCTGAGGGGGAAAGTTGCTATTTGCTGCTCCACCTCAGCCAGAAGACGCGTCTTGGGCTGAAAAGAGCCTCTTTGCAAATGTGCAAAAATCTGCACACACACACCCCCCCCCCGCCTTTGACAAAGCTTACGAAAACAAAAATAGCAGCCAGCAGGCGCAGAGACACGCTTTTTTGAAGTTGAGGGTTCCCAGCGCAAGCCTCGCCTCCGGGAGCCCCCGACAAAACTTGGCGGGGGCGCGGGAGAGAGGGAGGCGAGAGACGCGAGACGTGCCACGTGAGGCGGCCGGGCTGCGGCTGCTGCTGCTGCGCCTCCTTTGGTACGTGCAGACTGGGCCTTCCGCTTCCTGAGGCCTCGGTCGCTCCTGCGGCTCGTACGTGATGTGAGGCAGCCGCTCAGGCGCATGAATTATGGACGGGCTCCGTGCGTCCCCGGACACGAGGCGCGGAGACTTTCCACATGTACTGCTAGTGATTCACATGTACTGCTACCGCCGCCCCCGCCCCACAGTTTGATGAGCGTCCCCTCAATTCCTTCATTCAAGTCATTTATGAAGATGTTAATTGATGAAGGAATGCTCATCAGATCTGCAGATGACACCAAACTGGGGTGCAGAAGAGGCAGATTGGAGAGCAGTGCATGTGAAAAAGATCTAGGGGTCTTGGTGGACCACGAGATTAACAGGAGTCAATAGTGTGATGCAGCAAAAAAGGAAAAAAAGAGCTGCTATTCTAGGTAGCATCAACAAAAGTATAGTCAGACCACACACTCCCCACCCTCAACTCCACTTCTGAATAAGATTGCTCTGCACAGTCACTCCTGTTGCTGCTGCTGCTCTCTCTCTCTCTCTCTCTCTCTCTCTCTCACACACACACACACACACACACACTGCATAAATCGTGCCTGCTGCTGCTGGAGAAATGAAAAACATGCCTACCAGGCTCTCTATGTGTGCGTGCTCCAGAGTTGCCAACTGATCAGGCAAAAGCCCCTGACCTGCTGCTCCTCTGCCTACGAGGCTAAAAGTAAAGGACCCCTGGATGGTTAAGTCCAGTCAAAGGCAACTATGGGGTTGCGGCACTCATCTCGCTTTCAGGCTGAGGGAGCCAGCGTTTGTCCGCAGACAGCTTTCCAGGTCATGTGGCCAGCAGGACTAAACCGCTTCTGTGACGGAAACCAGAGCGCACGGAAACTCCGTTTACCTTCCCACCGCAGCAGTACCTATTTATCTACTCACACTGGTGTGCTTTCAAACTGCTAGGTTGGCAGGAGCTGGGACAGAGCAACAGGAGCTCACCCCGCCGCGGGGATTCAAACTGACGACCTTCTGATTGGCAAGTCCTAGGCTCTGTGGTTTAGACCACAATGTCACCTGCGTCCCTTTCCCCCTGCCTATGAACACAGGCTTGAACAACAAAAAGGGTGTAAAGGGGGCCTCTACGGCACCCCACCTCCTCACGCAAGCGTCGCAGCTGAGAGATGTCCTCATCTCTACATTCTGACTTGCAGAATCAGAGTTGCAGAAAATCCAGGCCTACTGCATCCCAAATAGATGGCTGTCCTATTGAGAATCAAGCCTACTCCTTTCTGCATTGCCCTACCCTAGGTTCTGTCTTTGGATCACGCCTGGAGCCAGCAACCTAAGGCCCGTGGTCCAGAAGTGGCCTGCAGAGGTCGTTTGACTAGCCCATGAGCCGCCCCCGAACCAAGCCGCCCGCTCTCACGCTGTGCTAAACTGGTGCAGTGTGGCGCGGGGACTCGCTTCCGCGGAGCTGAAAAGTGTGTTTGCGCAGACACCAAAAATCACATCTACGCAGACGCTGAAAATCGCGGGGGCGCACGCTCATGTGCGCACAAAATCCAGCCCACGGAGGGATTTCCGTGGGGCTGATCCAGCTGAGGCAAGATAAACTTTGCTGACCCCTGGGTCATGCTATAGCATGACAGGATGCTAGGAACTGGCTTACTCATTCCAACAGAAGACTTGGCTGATGAGCGCACCATCTGCCAGGATTTATATACCCAAAACAACAGGAAAAAAGAGGGAGGTATTAGCAGCCTAGGGATGCGGGTGGCGCTGTGGGTTAAACCACAGAGCCTAGGACTTGCCGCTCAGAAGGTTGGCGGCTCGAATCCCCACAACGGGGTGTGCTCCCGTTGCTCAGTCCCGGCTCCTGCCAACCTAGCAGTTTGAAAGGACATCAAAGTGCAAGTAGATAAATAGGTACCACTCTGGCGGGGAGGTCAAAGGCGTTTCTGTGCGCTGCTCTGGTTCGCCAGAAACAGCTTAGTCATGCTGGCCACATGACCCGGAAGCTGTACACCGGCTCCCTCAGCCAAAAAAGCGAGATGAGCGCCGCAACCCCAGAGTCGGCCCTGACTGGACCTAATGGTCAGGGTTCCCTTTACCTTTACCTTTATTAGCAGCCTTGGGGGGAAATCTAGCTTTTGCAGCTGTACAAAAGCACTTTAGAGGGGAAACCTAAGAAGGTAAAATGGCAATAGAAAAACAGCTGAGTAAGGACTAAACATGCCAGTTGTCACCGACTGCTGCATGTCTGTTGGGGTGGGGGAGTGGAAACCCAAGGAATGAAGCACTCTGCACACTGCAACATTTTGTTGCAGGTCTCCCTTGTTTAATAATGTTGCAGGGATGCCAGGATTCTCTGCCACATGAGATTTATGCTGGGCAACACAGCTTTGCATTCAGGAAGTACCGTGCTGCTGTTGTTGGCAAAACCTCTGTGTTTTTACGGGTGGAACAAGGAGATGTGCCCAGGGAGATGCTGCAGAGCTCAGGATGCTGAAACAGCGGTGGGAGATGACCCAGCGGGTTCTTGGATGTGTCTCCATAAAACAGATTAATGGGTGAGAGACTCTGATGAGCTATTGGCTGCTCAGTTATATCAGGCTCTCTTATACATACGGAAATCAGGCCAAATAATGTCTAGTTTCAGTCTGGGGGAAAGGGTCCCTATTTCAGTAAGAGGTGATACAGCTTACCATATGGTTTCCTGAGCTTCTGGGTCATTAATGACTCCTTGATAAGTGCATTTGTGAAGATGACTTTTGAAGTGTTTGTTCCTGAGCCGTGGAAGCCACAGTGCACAAAAGCACATCTTAGCTCCCCCCCCCCCATGATGCAAATGATGACTAGGATTGCCAGATTATGAATATGTCCTTGTCGATGTCCCTTCAATAGCGGTTTGCTCTAGCAATTGGCAGCGGGTCCCGCTTGGCGGTTTTCCCCCATGCTAAGCATCGCTTGCTGAGGTCTGCGGATCAAATCGGGAACAGGAATGGCTTTGAGGTGTGCGGTTTGTCCTAGCCAGTTGGCAACCCTTCGTGATGCTGATGTAGATTTGAGCACTTGGGTACCTGAGAATTTTTTTAAAAAAATATGCCACGTTGCTGTATGTGGCAGATGCTTTGAAAACAAAAACTAAGGCTGCTATGCTCCATGCACAAGATTTCGTTGCTTTCATAGAAAGGTGTATTACGGCTCATGTGCAGTGGACAATGTTCTCGTGTATACACGTAACATCATAGAATTGTAGAGTTGGAAGGGGCCACAAGAGTCATCTAGTCTAACCTCTAAAATGCAGGAATCCTTTGCCGAATATGGCGTTTGAAGCCACAACCCTAAGATTAAGAGTCTATCCAAGTGTGTTATCCTGACTATCTCAGTATCATTAAGCTTATAAAAGGTGAAGGGACCCCTGACCATTAGGTCCAGTCGTGATCGACTCTGGGGTTGTGGCGCTCATCTCGCTTTATTGGCCAAGGGAGCCGGCGTACAGCTTCCAGGTCATGTGGCCAGCATGACTAAGCTGTTTCTGGTGAACCAGAGCAGCGCACGGAAACGCTGTTTACCTTCCCGCCGGAGAAGTACCTATTTATCTACTTGCACTTTGGTGTGCTTTCAAATGGCTAGGTGGGCAGGAGCAGGGACTGAGCAACAGGAGCTCACCCCGTCACGGGGATTCAAACCGCCGACCTTCTGATCAGCAAGTCCTAGGCTCGGTGGTTTAACCCACAGTGCCACCCGCGTCCCTTTCATTAAGCTTATATGTGTGTGCTTTTCCGGATAATGCGCAAAGCAGCTCACAAGAACAGTAAACAATATATAGGTGCAACAGAAACATAGGCACAAATATACAATAATATATCCTGTAATAAGCATAATCTATCCAAACCTCCAGTTTTAACACCACAAACTTAGAAGAGCTTAACTACATGAACCTTGCAAAAACTGCTTGTCTCTAAGGAAGACACTAGGGGTCCCCAGTAGACAAATGTTGCGATTCTTACAAGAACTACAATTCCCAAGGCTTTCTGGAGAAAAAAGGAACAATTGCTGTCAAGGTGGTGGTGATGTTGTAAAGCGTAGCTGAGGCTAATGATTTATGGCTCTGTTTTAGCTTTTCCTTCCATAGGAGTGAAAGAACTAAGCAGTGATAAATGTAAATGAAAGTCTCTTTTCTCTTGCAGTTGTTGACACTGTTCTAAACAACTAGCAGTAGAATATAAAACTTGTCTGTATGCCATTGTAGCCACAAGAATTTAAAGCCAGGAATAAGTCTGCCACCATTTTCCCTGGCAGGGCTCTGGTGCCTTTAACATCTAAATGAAATTCTCTGGATGCAGCTTCAACAGATACAGCTTCCCCCTTGTGGGAAGGGATGGAGGGGGTTCACCAACAGCTATCTGTCAAGCGAGGATTGGCGTTGTATGCTCAAACCGTCTTGTCCCAGTGAGCAACTTGGCTGCTGAATTCTGCACTAGCTGAAGTTTAATAATAATAATAATAATAATAATAATAATAATAATAATAATAATTTTATTATTTATACCCTGCCCATCTGGCTTGGTTTCTCCAGCCACTCTGGGCAGCTTACAACACACATAAAACCACAGAAAAACAACCATTAAAAACTTTCCCATTCAGATGTCTTCTAAAAGTCGTGTAGTTGTTTATCTCTTTGACATTGGCCAGGAGGGCATTCCACAGAGAGGGTTTCCGAACCGTTTTCAGAGGCAGTGTCACGTATACAGTGGTACCTTGGGTTACGGATGCTTCAGGTTACAGATGCTTCGGGTTACAGACTCCACTAACCCGGAAGTAGTACCTTGGGTTAAGAACTTTGCTTCAGGATGAGAACAGAAATTGCATGGTAGCAGCGGTGTGGCGGCAGCAGGAGGCCCCATTAGCTAAAGTGGTGCCTCAGGTTAAGAACAGTTTCAGGTTAAGAACAGACCTCCAGAATGAACTACCGTATTTTTTGCTCTATAAGACTCTCTTTTTCCCTCCTAAAAAGTAAGGGGAAATGTGTGTGCGTCTTATGGAGTGAATGCAGGCTGCACAGCTATCACAGAAGCCAGAACAGCAAGAGGGATTGCTGCTTTCACTGTGCAGCGATCCCTCTTGCTGTTCTGGCTTCTGAGATTCAGAATTTTTTTTTTCTTGTTTTCCTGCTCCAAAAACTAGGTGCATCTTGTGATCTGGTGCGTCTTATAGAGCGAAAAATACGGTAAGTTCTTAACCCAAGGTACGACTGTAATGTGGACTGCAAGAAGATCAAATCTATCCATTCTTAAGGAAATCAGCCCTGAGTGCTCACTGGAAGGACAGATCGTGAAGCTGAGGCTCCACTACTTTGGCCACCTCATGAGAAGAGAAGACTCTCTGGAAAAGACCCTGATGTTGGGAAAGATGGAGGGCGCAAGGAGAAGGGGACGACAGAGGACGAGATGCTTGGACAGTGTTCTTGAAGCTACCAACATGAGTTTGACCAAACTGCAGGAGGCAGTGGAAGACAGGAGTGCCTGGTGTGCTCTGGTCCATGGGGTCATGAAGAGGCGGACATGACTAAACGACTAAACAACAACAACAAATCTAACATAGAGATACAGTGGTGCCTAGCAAGACGAAATTAATCCGTTCCACGAGTCTCTTCGTCTAGTGGTTTTTTCGTCTTGCGAAGCAACCCTATTAGCGGATTAGCGCTATTAGCGGTTTAGCGGCTATTAAAGGTTTAGCGGCTATTCAAGGCTTAGTGGATTAGCGGCTAAAAGGCTATTAGTGGCTTAGTGGCTTAGAAAAGGGGGGGGAGCGAAAAAAAATCGGAACACTTGCAAGACATTTTCGTCTTGCAAAGCAAGCCCATAGGGAAGATCGTCTTGCGAAGCAGCTCAAAAACGGAAAACCCTTTCGTCTAGCGGGTTTTCCGTCTTGCGAGGCATTCGTCTTGCGGGGCACCACTGTACAATTTACCACTTGTGTTTCTCTAACTTGCCCTGGGATCATAGGGTGAAGGCAGGGGCGTCTTACTCATAGAGGCTAGTGGCGCGGGGCACCGGGGCGCCAAGTTCTGGGGGGTGCCAGGGAAGAGGCAGAGGCATCAGCTCACTGCCCTCGCCCACCTCCGCCATGCCACGCCGAAGCAGCGCTGCGCCCAGAACCTTTGTCTGACATGGCCACCGTGGCACAAAGCGGCCAGCTGAGCTGGGAGGAGCCGCGTCCAGCCTCCGCCTCTTCCCTGCCGGAGGAGCCGCCCTCCAGCGGCTGCCCGCCTCCTCCAGCCCCGCCGGCAGTGCCATTCTCCTTAAAAATACTCTGGGAAATGGGGGGGGGGGAGAGGGAGCTTTGCACCATGGTGCTGGATATGCCCTGGTGAAGGGTCATCTAAATAATGATGATGATGTTAATGTTAATAATAATAATGGCATAGGGTGGTTCTTCATCCCTCCACACACAAAAAGTAGCGACCAGATTTGAGGTAGAATCTTATATAGTGGTACCTCAGGTTAAGAACTTAATTCGTTCTCGAGGTCCGTTCTTAACCTGAGGTACCACTTTAGCTAATGTGGCCTCCCGCTGCCACCGCCACGTGATTTCTGTTCTCATCCTGAAGCAAAGTTCTTAACCCGAGTTGCTATTTCTGGGTTAGCAGAGTCTGTAACCTGAAGCGTCTGTAACCTGAGGTACCACTGTATTTTAAATGCCTGCTGGAACGAAGTCCTTACACATAACTCAATAGATGTGTTTCAAACAGATGCATACTATACTCCTTTTAGAATTACAGAATGCGATGCAAAATGTTTATTTTTTACTAAAAGTACACAAAGAAGCGGCTTTGTAAAGAACCAGTTTCCTGCTTCAGTGAGAGCATTCTCCTTGGAAAATCCTTGGCTTTTATGTGTTAATTTTACGTTAATCTTTTCCGAGCCATCTTGCCGTGGCCTGCATTTTGTAACAGGGTGCGCCTCCGAATGATTTTAATATTCTCCATTTGGTGGTTTGCAAATCTTGCTCCTAATCTCCTGACTCGTTAAAAACAAATCCTTGTATCTTAAATGAAGCCTCTCCATTAGGATTATGCATTCAGTTCTCGATGCTACATCCCCCAAAGTATCGCTTTCCTATAATCCTCAATTGTGCATCTCAGATTCGCAAGGCGATCTTAGGGGACAGTGATTGCTCTGGGACCTCACTTAGACTCTGAAGTCCAAATGGGAACACTTGGCTGTGGAAGGAGCGCAGGAAAAGGGCAGATCCACCGTTTGTTTAGATCCACTTCACATGTTACTGCAAAAACACCACTCTGTGTTTTTCTACCCATATAGGATATTTTTCTACCCACATAAGCCTAGCTAAGGAACTGATCTTTGAAATAAGCCTATGTTTCCAAAAATGACAGTGCTATTAGAATGCTGGAGCCTCACCCTGCGCCGGAAATAGAAAGGCCCTTTGTTGCTGTGTAATGTGTGAAACAGTCTATTAATAATAATAATAATAATAATAATAATAATAATAATATATTATTATTATTATTATTATTATTATTATTATTATTATTATTATTATTATTAATACCCCGCCCATCTGGCTGGGTTTCCCCAGCCAATTTGTGTGGCTCCGAACAGAATATTAAAAACACAATAAAACATCAAACATTCAAAACTTCCCTAAACAGGGCTGCCTTCAGATGTCTTCTAAAAGTCAGATAGTTGTTTATTTCCTTGACACCTGAAGGGAGGGCGTTCCACAGGGCAGGTGCCACTACCGGGAAGGCCCTCTGCCTGGTTCCCTGTTACCTCAGTTCTCACAGTGAGGGAACCGGAACTGGACCGCAGTGTCTTGGCTGAACGATGGGGACAGAGACATTCCTTCTACTGGGCCTCCTTCAGGAGGACTGCAGCCTCCCCACTTCCCCTGGATTGCAGTATTTAATATCAGCCAACGGCATCCTCTTGATCATACAATCCATGCAGCCACCACATTGTAATAGCATAAGGCTGCCCCCCACTACTGTGGAACACCCTTACCCTGGAGACTTGCCAAAGTCCAAGTCTGGGCAATTTCCAGCTGCACTGCAAGACGCATTTATCTTGGCAGCTCTTGAGCACAAGTTAAGCAGGTCAGGGACAATTATAATTAGGACTGAGGTATTCAGTTTTGTTTTCTATGAGATAACAGCACACTTTGGGTTTTGGCACACCTGTCTAACATTTCTTGGCGAGTGGCACGAAATTAGCTGAGCCGGGAGGGATAAGGGAGGCGCAGCATATGGCCCTCTTTTAAATGATGAACTTATCTTCAAGCAGGCATCTTAGCCTTCCAAGCCTTAACAGCATGCTCCTAACCATCTCTGCTGAGAAGTAAGCCTCATTGGAAATCAGTGGCGTTTCCTTCTAGCTAAGTTCTCCACACCCTAAAAGGACCATTGCCTCCTGGCGACGCACATGGTTTTAAATTTATTATTATTATTATTATTATTATTATTATTATTATTATTATTAGTGGTGCTTTATATTTTTTTTAATAAATGATTTTTATTGGTTTTACATATAATAACATTACGTAACATCATACCCTCTTATTTTATCTCTTTGGCTCCACTGAGCCTAACAACGTCCCTCCCTCCCGTCCGATGGTTTACAAAATTAAACTTTACATCTTTAAATTTCGCTTCATTTCCTATCCTTGTTATATCATTACCTAAAATATTATATTGCTCAACCTGGATAGGTAGCAATTTCATGTTACAAATCTTCAGTTAACCCTGCTAATGGTGTTAATTGCTTACAGTTGTCTTTCAAACACTATGTAGGCAGCCGATGGAACATACAGTGACAGCTCTTTTTCAACTTTCTGATGCTACTTCCCAGCTTCTGTTGCCTGAAGCGGTCACCTCACTCTGCCCAATGGTAGTGCTGAGCCAGCAGACACATGAACAAACATAAAAGGTAAAGGTAGAGGGACCCCTGACCATTAGGTCCAGTTGCAGACGACTCTGGGGTTGCGGCGCTCATCTCGCTTTACTGGCCGAGGGAGCCGGCATACAGCTTCTGGGTCATGTGACCAGCATGACTAAGCCGCTTCTGGAGAACCAGAGCCATTTACCTTCCTGCCAGAGTGGTACCTATTTATCTACTTGCACTTTGACGCGCTTTCGAACTGCTAGGTTGGCAGGAGCAGGGACCGAGCAACGGGAGCTCACCTCGTCGTGGGGATTCAAACCGCCGACCTTCTGATCAGCAAGCCCTAGGCTTTGTGGTTTAACCCACAGTGCCACCCGCATCCCGTATATGAACAAACATAGCTGCCCCCTAATTGTGTTTAGTTTGACCCTAAGAACTAGGCTTGCATCTCAGACCCTCCAAGTGTCCCTATTTTCCAGGGACGTCCCTGATATAAAGAAGACGTCTGGGTTTCTGATTTGATCCTGGAATGTCCCGCTCTTCCTTAGGACACCCCTGTTTTCACTGGAGAAATGTTGGAGGGCATGGAGTTATCCAACCCCCAAGTCGTCTGAAGGCATTCCTGTATAGGAAAGGTTTTTTTTTCTTTTTTTCATGTTTGATGTTTTATTATGTTTCTATATATGTTGGAAGCTGCCCAGAGTTCTTGGGCAACCCAATAAGGTGCGTGGGGTATAAATAGTAAAATTATCATTATGGAATGGGACGTCCTTATTTTCAGCAGAGAAATGTTGGAGGGTATGGCACCTTCCAAGCTTGCATTTCCACTTGAAGCAACTTCCAAACTTGTATCATTCCTCTTTCTGCTCGCTTAAATCCTCTCTTCCCAGCGCTCCTTCCTGCACGGGACTTGGAGAGAGAAAACAGAAGTATGAGGTCATATACTGGTCATATGGCAGCTGCAGAGTCCACCAACAGAGCTACAATTACTAGGGCACAACTGTGCGTTTATGACATTCAAGCATGCAAAAAGAAGTCTCTCCCCCCCCTCCACTTCAGCCTGTGAGTCTTTTCTGGACTTAGGGATCGTCATAAAAATTACTTAAGCAATGAAGCAATGAGCAAGACCCAGTTCCTTAACACTAAATTCCACTTTGTAAATGTTCAACAATTTCCAAAAGTGTTTTCTTAGCAAACATGGTTTCCACTGAAATGGAAATGATAGAGGATCTCTCTCTGTGTCTCTCTCTCTCTCTCTCTCTCTCTCTCTCTCTCTCTCTCTCTCTCTCTCTCTCTCTCTCTCTCCTTTCTTGATGAAACAATACATGAGCTAAAGCATTGCTATCCTGCAAAAATTGCACTTCTCCAAATCTTGCAATGCAGTTCTCCAGCCGAGGTACGTGTACAAGAATACATATCCTAGGGTAAAGCATGCACATCAATGCTTCTATTAGGAAAAAATAGCATACATCTATGCTTTATAATAGGGGAAATTGCAGACAAGGATGTCTGTATTAGGAGAATTTGATGCTAAGGTGCTGATTAATTTGCATGAGGTGTTTTTTTTTTAATTTAAAAAAATCACAAGCTGATGTTGAAATGTGAAGAGCTGAACTGCATAGCTGTCAACTTTCAGTTTTGAAAATAAGGGATCAGCAGCCTCGAAAATAAGGGATCAGCAGCCTCACCTGTCCCGGGGACAGTCTATGGGATATCTAACAATCCGGGATACCAGCAGGAAGCAGTGGGAAATGGCGATGGAATAAGGAAATTTCCCGCAAAAAAAGAGAAGGTTGACAGCTACGCTGGACTGGAAAACTGGAGTGGAAAACAAGAAACCAAAATGGACATATTAGCCCATCCCTGCTTCTGAGTAAACATGTTTAGGATGGTCCTGCGAGGTTCCAGTTCCACCAAATCTGCATTAGCATTGTGACTCGCATCAAAGGAAGAAGCAGGTCTGTATTATTACAAACAAGGGGGTGTAGAACATTCTGTGTGCTGTGCTTCCTTAACTTTCTTTTTTTAAAAAAAATTCAGAACAGCAGTCATGCAGCAAAGTGACAAGCAGGCACTGCAGTGGGTGGGAAAAAAAATGCCTTTTCTCTCGTAACACTTTCCTTCGCGCCTTCTAACAAAGTGCAAATTAATGCAGAAAGAGGAAATCCTGAGACTGTAAGGAATACTGCACAATTATAGGAGGACAAGAAAGTGTTGTAAATAAAAATATGCCCTTTTCCCTTATGGGGTATCCAAGAGCCCATATAGAGTCCTTACATAGGTTCCCTATTGGTAGGAGAAAATAACAGAGGCCAACCAGAGAATATTGAGAAGCAAAGCAGCTAGTAAGCTTGATCTTTATTGATCTGTTGCAACAGGGTACCCCCCTCACACGCAGGAGAGGAAGAGGACCCAGAACAATGGCCTGCAAGGCCTTATAAAGACTTTTGAAATTCCCCCTCTCTAGATCAGGACCACCCCCAGAAACATTATGCTTACATCACAGAAGGGGTGTAACCTAAGACCACCCCTCAGATACATCCCACCTACACCACAGAAATTTAAATGTTGTTTTTCTCTTCTCCTTGTTTATCTCCTGTCTAGCAGGTTCCTTGATTGGATTTTCTGGGGAGCCTGGCCATTCTTTTGTAATGCTAAAATACTTATTTCCTGGGCCAGGTCACAGGCTCACACCTTATTCAAACACAGATTAAAGGAAGAGACAATGGGGAGGCTTTTCCATTTTTAACCTTGCAGAGAAAGGATTTGGTCAGTTTGTTCCAGGATGGCTTTCCTGTGTTGATCTATGTATGTGCAGTTATGAACATTACTATATATTTAAGACCATAAAATTCCTATCACATTATTCCCCCCTCTGGGGCTAGAATTTTTCTTAAAAATTTTTGCCCCACAAATAATAACATCGTATGTTGTAAATGGATGTGTTTGTATAAATATATCATAAAAATAACACATGTTGCGTTTTGCTACTAAATTACTTGTGGCATTCTAACACTTTGGGAGAGACCATTTACTCAATAGTGTTCTATGCTTTACACCTAGCAGGAAGGTAAGGTCCACTAATGACTGAAAAGTGCAGTTTGCTTCCCCCCCGCCATTTTTGTGTTCTCAGGTGTCAAGGTAGCTCTTCTGTGGTCTCACACTGACATAGTGCTACAGCAACACATCTTGTCTGTTGAATCCCCTCAGGGCTTTCATTTAACCATGTCGCCTGGCATTCACCATAGCTGGCACAGGTTTTGGGCATCTCGTGAGGGAGAGGTCTTCGCCTTGGCCTTTAGCTATGGGATTTTATTATAGGCTGTGGTCTTGGGCTCATGAGAAGTTGCTCACTTGCACTTAAAGGACCAAAAAGCTAATTGCAGCCTGGATACACTTGCCCAATTCAAACTGAGTCCAATTTGAATTTATCTTGCCCCATGGTTCTCAAGTCTTCAAACCAATCTGTTAAAAGAAAACCATTCTTAACAAGGGCAGTTGTCCAAATAAGTCAATTTAAGTCTATAAGGAATCATTCCTGCTAAACCAAAGCATATCCACCTTCATGTACCTGGTGTTTTATGGATCCAGAAGTTTGTCATTGGCAAAAAGAGGTTTAACACATATTAAAATGGATAGGGAAAGTTGGCAGAGTGCCAGGTGGAACAATGTGGTTATAAATTGATCTAAACATTGGACTACACAATAGTGTGAGCTATTAGAAAGTATAAAATGCATGAGAATTCTCCATTGGTGTGTAAGCAATAAGACATTAAACATAAAAACAGTTACACACAATATTCCCCCCTTTGTGGAAATTACACTGTCAGACACATTTCAACATTCTTACATAATAACACATAATACAAAAAAAAAAAACTAATTAAATATCTGTTACATATCTTGACACAATTGTGATCTTTTACGTATGTATCTTTTGAATCCTGGAGCACAGTCTTAAGGTTCAAAAGTGGGAAAATGTCCTTGCAATTCAACTCCTCCCCCCTTTGTCAGGTCCACTCCCCCCTTTGTCAGGTCCACTCCCCCCCCCCCCCGGCAGTCTATATCCTTTGAAAGAGATCGCTGTGGGCACTTTGAAAACTCTGTTGTTGCTGGTCTTGTGATGGGTTGACTGAGTTGAGGGGTTGTTGCTGCTCATCATTGCACATCTGTAGAAGTGATATCCTGTAAGGGGCAGGGTTTTGGGGTGACTTAAAAACACAGTTAGACAAGAAGGATGTCCTCCAGTTTCCATGGGAAGCTGCAAATAATAACAATTTTAGTGGATTAAACATTTTATTCATTATCATTATTGGACTATTTTGATTGTTGTTAGCCGCCTTGAGCCCAGCTTCGGCTGGGGAGGGCAGGATATAAATAAAATGTATTATTTATTATTATTTATTATCACATTTCCATATAATTACTGTTATTATCTGCTAAGTTTGTTTGCTTTCTTTCACTTAATTTTTGTTGTTGTTGTTCTTTTCATATTATAAAATAAAAAATTACTCCACATGTATAGAAAGAGAACTGTAAAAAATACAAAGGTTAAAAATAAAAAGGAAAGCAGAAAATTAGATTACCAGTTAGATGAAAACAAACTTGACACAAAAACATCAGATTCAGAAAAGAATTATTATTAAATAATACAAAGATATTATCAAAAACCGCACAGATTACTCCTGGACTGAAAAAAAAAATGGGAAAACAATGGGGAAAACTTAAAATTCACCATGTGCTATCCAATAAAAGAACTTCATGAGACTGACTTTCAACATGTGATGAACATGTCCCCAAAGTAAAACACACACACACACACACACACAAATGACCTATGAGGAACCAAAAATAAATAAATGCTAAGACACACAATTAATAAGCAACCTGAAGTAACCTGAAGTAATCTGTTTTGGCATTCTAACATCCCAAATGAAAATAAAAGTGTTTCTTGATGTGACATCATCAGCTGTAATGTTAATACTGGGAAATGAGTTAATACCAAGAAAATGAATGGCAATTTAAAGTTGTGCAGGTACCTTGCACTAGCCAAAATGACAGAATTAGTAAGAAATGCTCAGGCAAAAAGGTAAACAAATACCATTCCACAAAAAATGTTTGGTTGTGCTTCGATTAATTTCATATATATAATGGAAGAACTGATAAAACGAACTTAATAAACGAAACAAATTATTTGTAACCTAAAAAAAAAAATGTCAAAGCCACAAAGAGATAGATGGAAATCAACTAATATAGCAGGGATTCAGACTTGTTTTGCTGAACAGAAAGAAAGTGACTGTTTGCCTTTAAGGGAAGAAAGACAAAAAGAAAAACAAATGCAATTACTTTTTATAGAGTATTTAAATCACTGTTTGCATCCCCTCATTATCATTTGTGCTGTGGGAGAAAAGAAAGGACACTCTGTTGAAAGGGAAAATTATTTCATGTGAGAGGTCTGTCAGGAAATGCTGTTCCTAAAATGCATAGGTATATACACACCTGTTGAAAGGGAAAATTATTTGATGTGAGAGGTCTGTCAGGAAATGCTGTTCCTAAAATGCATAGGCATATACACACACACACACCAAAAAAAAACCAAAAACAAAAACTTATAAAATTTAAATTCCATTGGGAGGCGAACCTTTTGTTAGCCCCTGGGGCAAGACATTAAGGGTGATTTCCCTCAATGGTTCCAAATTTTACATAAGGAAATTTGTATAGGTTTCAGGCTCTCCAAACCTTCTCTCTCCCCCCTCCTTTCTCTCTCTCTCTCTTTTGTAAGCTGATCTAGCTTCTGTGCATGTGCAGAGTTCATGCCTCAGCAAACCTTTTATACAATTGAAAATGTTGCATCTTTTGGCTCAATTAGAATAAGGAAGGGAAAGGTAAGGAGTAGATTTTAAAAATAGGGTTAGATTTTAAAACAAAAAAGAGAAACTCAGCAATTTAAGTATTCACCAAAGCTAGCAATTTCAGCCCAAGCTTCCTTTATGTACAGGAAAGGGCTATCATTATTGGTCATTTTATCTGGTCATTCGCGGAACAATCAACCGCTCTCTTATTTATGAGTAAAAATGGCCAGGTAAGGAGTGGTTTTTTAAAATAGGGTTAGATTTTAAAAATGGCCAGGTAAGGAGTGGTTTTTTAAAATAGGGTTAGATTTTAAAACAAAAAAGAGAAACTCAGCAATTCAAGTATTCACCATTCAGCCCAAGCTTCCTTTATGTACAGGAAAGGGCTAATATCCCTCTGGCCATTCGCGGAACAATCAACCGCTCTCTTATTTATGAGTAAAAATGGCCAGAGCGTTAGAATTCATAGGATTTTTTAACATTCTCAGTCATTTCAGCCTTACCATTTGCAGACAAAAAATTATTATTATTATTATTAATATTAATATTTTCTGCGCCTTAATTTACAGGAATGGCCAAGGCTAATTGTACTTGATTATTCATTTGTATGTGCTTAAACTTTGAATTGACTTTTAAGTTTGATTAAAAAAAATAGTAGACAAAATGATAAATACTGTAATCACTCAAATGCTTGATATTACCAGTTGTGCTTCAAAACATCATGGCTTTTACCTCTCACCTTTTAAAACTAAAAAGCAAAGCTAGGCTGAATTTCAACTCCATTACCACACCAGAATTTAAGAATTACCCTCCAATGCTTGCAGACACATGGTCTTCCACACAGCCACAAATTGGGAGAGTTGAAAGAGACCCTGGGGTCATCTAGTCCAACCCTCCAAAATATAGGGTTCACAGCAAGATTTCGCAGCAAGATTTGTACTACCAGAAACACACACATTCACCTCTCACCTTTAAAAACAAAGAGCAATCTGGGCTGGATTTCAACTCATCAGCCACAAATTGGGAAAGTTGAAAGGGACCTGGGGTCATCTAGTCCAACCCTAAAATACAGGGTTCATAGCAAGATTTGTACTACCAGAAACACACACATACTTATGTACACAGACACAACTGGGGAAGAGATCACAAGCCATGCGCCTATCACAAACCATGCGCCTATCATGTACTAAGGAAAAGGAAAATAAAAGTACCCAATTCTATACAGATCTTGAAGCTAGTTTGAGTGAGTGTTTACTTCCTTAGACTAAAGAGTGAAAATTCCTATAGAAATTATCTTTAAAAGAAGATTGAAGTTAACATTTTTCCTAAGATAGGGAGAGGATCTTTTATAAAGCAAAGTTTAAACAGCCATAGATTTGATTTAAAAGGAATACAAGAGTGAACAATTTTTCCTGAACTTGCAGAGGAATAGTAAGCCTAATTTATGCCCCCCCCTTTGCAGTTTCCTTTAAAGGAAGCTTACTCGGGAGTAAATTTACCTGGCACAGAATAAGAAGGAGAAGGGGAAAAAACCCTGAAAAAGACAGAATGAAACAAGGGGGGGCATTTTCTAAGAAAAGAGGCCAGGACGTCTTATAGAGACTGATACCAGGAGCCTTACAATAACTCTTCTGTCCAACCAGATCAAAGTTAAAACTGGACTCAGATATTTTTCTTAGAAGGAACACCATACTTTCATAGGCATATGCTTAATGAAATACATACACTGCATCTTAGCTTGAGAGAGCAGTTGGCTCAACTAGGCTTTTGCAGCAGAAACATTAGGTTAACTTAGACTGGAACACAGGTATACTTGCAAACTCAAAAGTTACAACAAAACATTTACCATTAGACTTAAATCGCCCTCCTCACTTAAACTAAAGGAAGGAGGTGGGGTAATTCCCCTTTCAGAACACAAGTAGCACGTATACAGGATTTTACCACTTGGGAGGAAAACTCTTTTAGAGCCTCTCTCAAATAACAAACATTTGCACACTCCATTCTCCATTTTGTCTTGCTTTAAGATTGATAAGGCCCAACATGGCTTCCTTAGATTTAGAATTTGGAGCAAGCTTGCATTTTTATTTTAGATGGCACATTTAAGATAAGCAGCTGCTGGATGTTGCCTAAGTACAATTTAAACACTGGAAAAACGTTTCTTAAACACAAATTGAAGGGGACTGTCAGAGTCCAGGCGGGAAGTAAGCACCAACTGGGCTTCTTTCACGCCAGGGGTCTGGGGACTATTTTTCTTTTGACTGAGGTGCACCCATTTTCAATTAAAAGGGTTTTGGACCTGGGCAAAACTCCGAAGGGTCCGGAAAAGGGGAAACCTGGACAAAAAAAACTTGGGGATACCTGGACAAATCTCCGATGGGAAAAACCTGGGGATCAGAGGGGAAAACTTGGGGAAACCTGGACAAATCTCCGAGGGGAAAACTTGGGGATCCAAGGGAAAAAAACCTGGGGATACCTGGACAAATCTCCGAGGGGAAAAACCTGGGGATACCTCACTTAATCTCTATTCTACAACTCACAGCAACCTCCCTGCCTTTTACAATCTAACTCAGAGTCCCTACTGAACGCTTGCACACTTGCAATGCCAGATTGAGACTCAGAAATGACAAAGAAGGAAAGGAATCAGGTGCCCTTGCTTTCTCCGCTCACAGGTCATCTCTAACAAAGATCGCCATGGCAGAGGTGCGGCTACACCTGGGAGTTATAGTTTTGGGAATTATAGTTTTCAGTGCAGAAGAAATTTCACAACCTTTCTGGGCAAAACTCCGAAGGAATAGGTTGGCATAAAGAATTAAGTGGAAGAAATCACACACAACCCTTGCCTGGGCATACTCCGAAGGGCTAAGGCTGGTGTTGAGATCGAGGGGACAGAAAGGAGTAGAAGGCAATTTTTTCAAGAGTTAAAGTGAGGAAAGAAGTAAGGATTTGAGAAGTATAGGTTTGCTGTGGTTTGCAGAATCCCACCCCACTACCCATTTTTCCTACTCATACTCACTTCGCAAGCGCTGTCCTGGTGATTCTGGGATCTCTTGACTGGTTGTTTAAGGCCGGCCTGATCAAGCTTTGCTTCCCCTGGTTAGCCTCGCTGAACTCCAAGTTATTGCCAGACCCTGGGACCGATGGAAGACTGGTTATTCCTCCTGGCAAACTGCCTGGTGCGCGCTGGATAACCAGTCCTTCCTCGCTTCCAGAATCCGGGTAACCAAAAGTCCCTTCGTGCGTGGTCGCCATCTGTTGTAAATAAAAATATGCCCTTTTCCCTTATGGGGTATCCAAGAGCCCATATAGAGTCCTTACATAGGTTCCCTATTGGTAGGAGAAAATAACAGAGGCCAACCAGAGAATATTGAGAAGCAAAGCAGCTAGTAAGCTTGATCTTTATTGATCTGTTGCAACAGGGTACCCCCCTCACACGCAGGAGAGGAAGAGGACCCAGAACAATGGCCTGCAAGGCCTTATAAAGACTTTTGAAATTCCCCCTCTCTAGATCAGGACCACCCCCAGAAACATTATGCTTACATCACAGAAGGGGTGTAACCTAAGACCACCCCTCAGATACATCCCACCTACACCACAGAAATTTAAATGTTGTTTTTCTCTTCTCCTTGTTTATCTCCTGTCTAGCAGGTTCCTTGATTGGATTTTCTGGGGAGCCTGGCCATTCTTTTGTAATGCTAAAATACTTATTTCCTGGGCCAGGTCACAGGCTCACACCTTATTCAAACACAGATTAAAGGAAGAGACAATGGGGAGGCTTTTCCATTTTTAACCTTGCAGAGAAAGGATTTGGTCAGTTTGTTCCAGGATGGCTTTCCTGTGTTGATCTATGTATGTGCAGTTATGAACATTACTATATATTTAAGACCATAAAATTCCTATCACAAAAGCCTACAATGGTTGTAGTTACAGAGGGTCCCCCCCCTCTTTTTTTGTCAGTTGGTGGTGAAAATGTATTTCAGGACAAGATTACCACCAGCAGAACCCTCAGAAAACTACATCAGTCCCCACCTGCAGGAGATTCAAGGTTCAAGGTTTTGCTCCTGCATTAGAAAATCATTTCTCTCCATGTTCCTATCCCTTTTATAACAGCCACTTGATCTGCAGTTGCAAGTAGAGGCTAATGCTTGTATCAACATTGCAATCTTCAAAAAGTGCTAAGAAGACAGGGGTAGCCTACTAATGGCCTCCAGGTGTTGTGGACTACAATTCCCATCAGCCCCAGCCCATAGGGATGATGGGAGCTGTAGTCCCCAACTCTGGATAACATCGCATTGGCCACCTTAAAGTCCCAAGGCATGTCAGGCTTTGTGTAATAGTAAAGGTAAAGGTAAAGGGACCCCTGACCATTAGGTCCAGTCGTGGCCGACTCTGGGGTTGCGGCGCTCATCTCGCTTTACTGGCCGAGGGAGCTTCCGGGTCATGTGGCCAGCATGACTAAGCCGCTTCTGGCGAACCAGAGCAGCACACGGAAACGCCGTTTACCTTCCTGCTGGAGTACCTATTTATCTACTTGCACTTTGACATGCTTTCAAACTGCTAGGTGGGCAGGAGTGTGTACTAGTACTTACACCTTGAATTGGGCCAGGCAGCTCACTGACAGCCAGTGCAGTTCTTTAAGGATCAGGGTTATACGATCCTCTCTCATTGCTCCACACAACAGCCAGGCAAGCATCATTCTGCACCAGCTGCAGCACCTAGGCCATTCTCAAGGGTAGCTCCACCAATAGTGCCTTGCAGTAGTCTAGACAGGAGGGAATCCATGCTCTATGGATAGCCAAGGTCAGACTATTTCAGTCCAGGAACAGGCGTGACTGTTATGTCAGCTAACCCAATTCCAAATTTCAGGTCTAACTGAAAAGGAGAAAAGACACCGAACAGGATTTGCTTAAACTTCACGCAGCCTGGAGTGAAATACAACTGGACAGAAAGATCCATGTTTAACTCAAGATGAGTCAAACTGTCATTGCCCTGGAGGTGGAACAGCTAATTTACCAGACACAGAGCCAAACTGGACTTGATGGGAGCAGCTGTATTTATTCCTCATGTGTCCATCACATTCTTTCATAAAAGCAGGGGAGGCGGAATGCCAAGAGCTGCTGTATTTATGTGAAGCTTCTGCATACGGCAAGCCATTGAATGACAGGTGGCAAGTGAAGGACCTTCAGACTGCGGACTGACTCTGCCCAACTAGGCTGGCCCTTGCAAACTCCAGGAAGAGGTAGAAGAAGGCTGAGCTATGAACTTGAGTGACTTGGGGCTCCTGAGCTGTGTCATGTTTGTGTGATTCTTCCAGACCCTCCAGGTGTCCTTATTTTCCAGGTTTTACAGAAGCTGTCCCAGTTTCAGATTTGATCCTGGAATGTCCCACTTTAGGACGTCCCTATTTTCATCAGAGAAATGTCGGAGGGTACGGAGTTCTGTGACCCTCGAACCAAGGAGATAAGTAATAGTACAACCTTTAGAAGACATCTGAAGGCAGCCCTGTACAGTGGTACCTCTGGTTATGTACTTAATTCGTACCAGAGGTCCGTTCTTAACCTGAAACTGTTCTTAACCTGAAGCACCACTTTAGCTAATGGGGCCTCCCGCTGCTGCCACGCCGCACGATTTCTGTTCTCATCCTGAAGCAAAGTTCTTAACCCAAGGTACTATTTCTGGGTTAGTGGAGTCTGTAACCTGAAGCGTATGTAACCTGAAGCATCTGTAACCCGAGGTACCACTGTATAGAGAAGTTCTTAAATGGTTAATGTTTTATTATGTTTTTATATATGTTTGGAAGCCACTCAGAGTAGCTGGGGCAACCCAGTCAGATGGACGGGGTATAAATATTATTATTATTATTAATATTATTAAATAGGATGTCCCTATTTTCATTGGAGAAATGTTGGAGGGTATGTTATTCTTCCATGCTGATGTCTGGCTTGTCCACTTATTCTGAGGCAGGCTGAAAATCTAAACCCACTTAGCTAGGGAGAAACCCCACTGAACTCAAACGGACTTACTTCTGAGTAGACGTGGCTAGAATTGCACTGTCACTCCTCAGTCCCCTGACTGCTGCTCATGGGCCAGGCCTGACAGGATGTGGGCAGCTGAATCTTCCCACATGGTTATCTTCCCATATTGCATCATTTCAAGCTCCTTTTTCTTAGCGCTGAGCTGGGGAGCGAGGCTTCTTCCCAACTCTGCTGCCCACTTCTTGAAAACTGTTACTTCACTGGGGTCATATTTGTCAGGTGATTTCCAGCAGGAAGATGGCATGGGGGGGGGAGGATTTAAACCCCTCTCCCCCAGGGCTGCAGTCCTGATCTGGATGTGCAGGCTCCCACAGCTGTGATTTGCAAAAGGACAAAACACCCCACATGCCATGGGAAGGGTCAGGCATGAGACTTCTACATAATGTCACAACTTAATCATCTCTCTCTCTCTCTCTCTCTCTCCCCCCCCCCCCGCCCCAGGAATCCTGGGACTTGTAGCTGGCTTATACTGAGTCAGACCATTGGTCCATCTAGCTTAGTACCGTCTCTAATAATAATAATAATAATATTTTTTTATTTATACCCCGCCCATCTGGCTGGGTTTCCCCAGCCACCTTGGGCGGCTTCCAACAAAATATTAAAATACCATAATGCATCAAATATTAGAAGCTTCCCTAAACAGGGCTGCCTTCAGATGTTGTCTAAAAGTCTGGTAGTTGTTGTTCTCTTTGACATCTGGTGGGAGGGTGTTCCACAGGGCAGGTGCCACTACCGAGAAGGCCCTCTGCCTGGTTCCCTGTAACTTGGCTTCTCGCAGTGAGGGAACTGCCAGGAGGCCCTCAGTGTCCGGGCAGAACAATGGGGGTGGAGACGCTCCTTCAGATATACTGGACCGAGGCCGTTTAGGGCTTTAAAGGTCAGCACCAACACTTTGAATTGTGCTCAGAAACATACTGGAAACCAATGTAGGTCTTTCAAGACCGGTGTTATGTGGTCTCAGCGGCCACTCCCAGTCACCAGTCTAGCTGCCGCATTCTGGATTAACTGCAGTTTCCGGGTCACCTTCAAAGGTAGCCCCACATAGAGCGCATTGTAGTAGTCCAAGCGGGAGATAACTAGAGCATGCACCACTCTGGCAAGACAGTCTGCAGTCTGCAGGGTCTTAGCCTGCGTACCAGGTGGAGCTGGTAAACAGCTGCCCTGGACACAGAATTGACCTGCGCCTCCATGGACAGCTGCGAGTCCAAAATGACTCCCAGGCTGCGCACCTGGTCCTTCAGGGGCACAGTTACCCCATTCAGGACCAGGAAATCCTCCACCCGCGCCCGCCTCCTGTTTCCCCAAAACAGTAATTCTGTCTTGTCAGAATTCAACCTCAAGCTGTTAGCCACCATCCATCCTTCAACCGCCTCCAGACACTCACACAGGACCTTCACCGCCTTCACTGGTTCTGATTTGAAAGAGAGGTAGAGTTGGGTATCATCTGCCTTTTGATGGACCCCCAGCCTAAACCCCCTGATGATTTCTCCCAGTGCCTGCATGTATACCTTGAAAAGCATGTCTACACTGACTGACAGAAGCTTTCTGGGGTTTCAGGCAGGAGACACTCCCAGACCTACCAGGAGCTGCCGGGGATTGAACCTGAGTAAGGCAGTTTCCAAAGTTCCTATGTTCCGCGCTACTGGCACAAATCAAAAAACTACACAGTGTGGTTAAGTGCTGTTGTTGTTGCCATTTATAATAAAATATAATTTCCCCTTTGCTCTTTTGTGCAGGATTATGTAATGCAGAATATGATTATAATTCACAGCTCCATATAGCAGAGAGGAATGGTGCACCAGACATGACACCAAGCAAACTGTCTGGCTACAGAGCCCCACTTGATCGCCAACATTTATTCTGTTAAGTAAGATCCTGGCAACGCTTCCCTGCACTTCAAATCCCTTCTCCCCTTGCAACAGAATGCCTTCCACGCTGGGCTTGCTTATCCCACCAAGCATGACCTCAGGGTATATTTTGATATCATAGTGCAGCAGCAACCACCGTGAAACCATGTGACAAACCAAATTCAAAACAACCCAAGACAGAGATGATGAGATACATTAGCTCATGTCCAGTAATCATCACCCCTGCCAGAAAATCTCTTATCCTTTTGTCCTGAGCTTTCCAGTCATCTTCCATTTCACCCCAAAAGGAGTAGCTGGAAATACTTGCTGCTTTTGGGTACCCAGATGATTAGACATAGCCATCCCAGTGCAGGGGGGGGGGAACTCACTGCTGCTACTTTCCCTGCCCCCCTTTTTTTCCTTGCTCAGCATTTTGAGCAGTGCCAGGAGGAGGCTGAATTTCCCACAATGCCCCTGGCCAACAGTTGTTGTGGGGCACCGTGGGAAATTCAAGGGTGGGTACATCCGGGCACCCAGTCCACCAGGGACTCATGACAAAGGAGGGGCCTCTCCTGGGGTCAGCTTGCCCATGGCTGTGCATTCCCTTGACATCAGAAACTTGGACTGTCTCAACCAAGTGGAACGACGTAGCACCTGTTCTGAAGAACCTGCATCTGCTATATGCTATCAAGCCCAATTCAAGAAGTTAGCACGGACGTAAAAGGTCCTAAACAATAATGTAAGACTCAGATATCTGAAGGAACTTCAGTCTCAACAAAAATTGATCGAGGTATTTCATATTTTCCTTGTACAGTACTTCCTTGTACAGTACATTTGATAGAATCTAGTGCAGGGGTCAGTAAACTTTTTCAGCAGGGGGCCAGACCACTGTCCCTCAGACCTTGTGGGGGGCTGGACTATATTGGGGGGGGAATGAACAAATTCCTATGCCCCACAAATAACCCAGAGATGCATTTTAAATAAATGGACACATTCTACTCATGTAAAAACACGCTGATTCCCGGACCGTCCACGGGCCGGATTTAGAAGGTGATTGGGCCGGATCCGACCCCCGGGCCTTAGTTTGCCTACCCATGATCTAGTGCTATGCTCAATTTTTCTTCATTCCCTGCCCTTCACCATTCTCCATAAATGAGAAAAGAAATTACTTTTTAAAACTATGAAACAGGAGAGAAAATGTCAGAGGTGCAGGGAGTGCAGTCCTGTTATTGTCCTTACCTTACTTTTGAGGTGAGGGGTGCCTTTCCTTTCTTTCACTCTGCCAATCATCTCACTGGTGGTCTGCACTCTGCAGCCTTCCTAGGTGCCTGCAGTTCAAAGAAGCATTGTTGGGTGACTCTTCCTATTAGTTCCCACACAGATGAGGAATTGTGGGCAGCCGGGGAGGCTGCAGAGTGTTGGGTAAATGTTTCAGGGGAAGAAAAAATACACACCAATTTGGCCACCTTGCAGTGAAAGGATAACCTCTCTGCACTCACAAAAATCCTAAAGAAAGAGGCCTGAGAATGATGCATTTTTTTAAAAAAAAAAACCACCTCCCAGCATTAAATACACAGTAATTTCAAATTAAATAACTAACAATTGCTTTGCCTGTGTGTTTGGGCTATTATTTATTCAATTGCAGTCCTGGGCTCATTGAATTCACCTAGGACACCTTCCTCAATAATGTTCTTGTCTTCTCTTCGATGCACCTTTTGAAAACACTGGGCATTTCCTGACTCGCTGCCATGCATCACTCTCCTTTATTGATTTAACACTCAAGCTCCTTTTATAGAATGGAAGCATTTTGGCTACCTCTTGGAATATAGCTCATTCTCAATATATGCTTTGTGCTCTTCTCTCTGTCTCCCAGTTTGCATGAAGGTAGCAAGGGGCAGTGGTAATATAGTGAAAGTTGTAAGATGTCCCAAGTAATATTATCATTTCATTCTTGTAGGCTTCAGAGCTGCAGGAAAACAGCATGAAATATTTCAAATTAATATAAACAGGGGGAAAGTAAATGAAAGGCCACTCCTATGTGAGTTTACTCAGAAACAAATCCCACTGAGTTTTATTTGACTTACATGTTAATTTTTGGAGACTTATAGCCTTGAAATCAGAATTTTCCACCCTCAGTAAATTTCTGTCACCTCAAGAAAGTTTAGTTTAAAAATAGGCTCATAATCCTCAATGCAATCATCTCTTATTATCTTTTGCTCATGCCAGGCTAATAGGAGGTTCTGGCCGGTACAGATATACTTCTTAAAATGATTTTTAAATGCAAGACGTTTTTCCTCCATATATCGTGCACTGATTTCTAGGTTCCTTTGTGGCACGTGTTGAGAGTCCACTACCACAGTTCAGTAACTGTGTAAACTTTGTAGAAAGTATTTCCACAATAACCTAGTGAAAGGCCACCTAATTGCACCTAAGGGACGCAGATGGTGCTGTGGTCTAAACTACTGAGCCTAGGGCATGCCAATAGGAAGGTCAGCAGTTCAAATCCCCACAACGGGGTGAGCTCCCATTACTCAGTCCCTGCTCCTGCCCACCTAGCAGTTCAAAAGCACATCAAAGTGCAAGTAGATTAATAGGTACCGCTCCAACAGGAAGGTAAAACGGCGTTTCCATGCGCTGCTCTGGTTCTCCAGAAGCGGCTTAGTCATGCTGGCCACATGACCTGGAAGCTGTCTGCGGACAAACGCCGGCTCCCTCAGCCAGTAAAGCGAGATGAGCGTGCAACCCAGAGTCATCCGTGACTGGACCTAATGGTCAGGGGTACCTTTACCTTTAATAGCACCGAAGCTTATTGATTTCAAGTTCAGTTTTTAAGGACAATTGCTTGGTTCATTGAATAACATTTAGTGAACCTAAAGGTAAAGGGGCACCTAACCATTAGGTCCAGTCGTGACCGACTCTGGGGTTGTGGCACTCATCTCACTTTACTGACCGAGGGAACCAGAGCAGTGCACGGACATGCCATTTACCTTCCCGCCGGAGCAGTACCTATTTATCTACTTGCACTTTGACGTGCTTTTGAACTGCTAGGTTGGCAGGAGTTAGTGAACCTAGCATTTAATTAAACAATAGGTTTGAATCTAGAAACTTTGCCGTCCGTGAATTCAACGAATCATTCCGTCTACAGAAAGCTTTTGATCAGGTGGAGCGATTTCAATGGGAGAAGTGGTAAGAGACTGCTCTGACTCCCCTCCCTGCTTTACCCTCCAGTCTGCTGGAGAGTTCTGGTGAACTCAAAAGCTTGCTCACTATTTTATGATAATTTGGTGGATCACAATAAAGGGATTTTGGGTTCCCACACCCTCAAAACAAATTTAATAGTTCTAACACCTAGCAATTGGTATTAATATAACCTACCTCTTCCTCTGCTTAGCTTATTTGGAAGGTTTTCCCTCTGAGAAAAGCAATTTGGCAAATAGAGGATTGGCAGATAGTGCCCCAGGAGATGACATCATAGTCGCTGCTGCGAAAGAAGTGGTGATGCCCATCCCTGTTCCACTACAGGAGGGATAGGGGAGCAATTTGATTCAGATTGCATTAAAAGGCAAATCTACCCAATTCACACTTTCTGAAATGATACATGAACTGAAGCACAGCCAGTCCTTTGAAATTTGCATTTCTCTGGATTTTGAGCTGCAGTTTTCCAGAGAAGTAATGTGTGCATTTCATAGGGTAAAGTGTGCATAGAAAATGCACATATTTGTAACAACGATATACATGATTATTTATTTATTGCATTTCTATCCCACCTTTCCTCCAAGGATCTCAAGATGGTGTGCATTTCTGAGGCAGTTTGCAGGCTTTTCTTTAAAAAAAAAAACCCCTTACGAAAATGCATCAGCATTTTAGCGATAATTTCTCCCAATAGAGACATTTTTATACGCAGTTTTGGCAAATATACACTTTTTTTTGGCAAACACTTTTCACTAATTTATGCGACTGTGTTTGTTGTTTTCACATAGGTGCATTCACACGCACACTTCCAAACCCTGATAAATATATTTTAGTACGCGTTGCTCGGCTGGAGAAACACATTGCAAAATTCAGAAAAGTGCAAACTTGTAAGAATGGAGGTGTTTGGTTCATACACTGTTAAAGAAATTGTGGATTTGGTAGCCTTTAAATGCGAACTGAATCTAATTGCTCCCTTATCCCTTCTCCCAGCAATAGCAAGAGATGTTGGGGATTGAACCTAGGACCCTCTGTACGCAAGGCAGATTCTCTACCACTGAGCTATGGCACTTCCACAAATTAATGCTGCTCCCACCACCATGACTTTATAGTGCTTCAATCTATCACACATGCACACCATAACCAACCTCTGTTTCGACTGTCATTGCTTCTTGTGTAATACTGGTGCCAAGATCCTCTGCTGCTGCCTTTGGGGCATTTTGCTAGTTAATAAATATAACTGAAAGCACTGATTAATTCATTGGTACAATTTTATGGTTAGTAATCATGGATATTAAAGTGATTTGTGAACAGGCTTTAATCAGGGCTGTTTGGCTTTGGAACGGATACACAGTGCTGATGAGTTTTCGGCAAACAGTCTCTCGATTTGGGAGTTTCATAGCTTTTAATTCCATGCTGCCTTCCTACCCCAAAATGATACATGATAGCTCAAAAGAATATCTTCATTGGTTGACCTTAAAAAAAAAAAAAGATTACCTGGATGGAGACATTGTGTATTAGTAGCAACGACAACAATTATAACCCAAGCAGGTTATAGCCAAAAAGCAGAAAAAGAAAAGAGGTAAACAAACAATCAAGGGATGCGGGTGGCGCTGTGGGTTAAACCACAGAGCTTAGGACTTGCTGATCAGAAGGTTCGAATCCCCGTGAGGGGGTGAGCTCCCGTTACTCGGTCCCTGCTCCTGCCAACCTAGCAGTTCAAAAGCACCTCAAAGTGCAAGTCGATAAATAGGTACCGCTCCGGCGGGAAGGTAAACGGCGTTTCTGTGCGCTGTTCTGGTTTGCCAGAAGCGGCTTAGTCATGCTGGCCACATGACCCGGAAGCTGTACGCCAGCTCCCTCAGCCAATAAAGCGAGATGAGCACCGCAACCCCAGAGTCGGTCATGACTGGACCTAATGATCAGGGGTCCCTTTACGTTTACCTAAACAAGCAATCTCGTTAGCATATTAAGTGTAATAGTACTAGTTTTCTTTCAAAGATTAGCTTGTTTTCATGTGTGAATGCTCACCACAGCCAATCACAAATGAACAACCACACCCTAGGCCAGCGGTTCTCAACCTGTGGATCCCCAGATGTTGTTGGACTACAACTCCCATCATCCCTGAGCTCTGGCCTCGCTAGCTAGGGGTGATGGGAGTTGTAGTTCAACAACATCTGGGGACCCACAGGTTGAGAAAGGCTGCACTAGGCCAACCCCAACCTCTCTCACCACCAAAGGAACACAAGCGAATAGCAGAGAAGCTGCACAAGCAATGCTGACACAAAACCCCACACATATATTAAGTAAAACAGAAACATTGCCACCTGACCCCCACCCCCACTCACCTTTCCCCCCTCCACCTCTTCCCCCTTTTCTTCTTAATATAACACTAATGTCTCAGCAAATGAAACTGATCTGTAAAAATGTTACTTGGGGGAAAAAGAGAGAGAGACATTGCTCATACTTTTGTAAACCAATAAAATCTTTAATAATAATAATAATAATAGATTAGCTTGTGTGGCACCTGAGTTCTAAACATAGTGGTCATGATCCCAAGGAAAGGGAGTTGAGTGCAAATGAATGCTGCACACGAGTTTTCCATAGGGTGGGGTGGGGAGCATCAGATCCCAGAGCTGGGATTGTGTCCAGTTATTTCCGTTACATGGATCGTCTGCTTTTGGGTAAAGAAGAAAGATGCCAACGGTTGGGTTCAGCTCCCCATCCCTAATTCCCGATTCACATTGGAAGAGGCACCAATCAGCACCGTTTAAGAGAATCTTACTGCAGTGGTTTGATCAGAGTTCAAGCCCATGCACCATAATCTATGCATTAGAATTTGTACATTTAATGCAGCTCTTGTGTCTTCTTATCATTCTTTTTAGTGATGGGTTTTCCATATTTTTGGTGACGAGTAAGCGGCCACCTCAGAAACAAAGGAAGAGGAGGATGTGGAGAAGGGAGCAAGATTACAAGGCAGCAAAATGACAATGGTCACTGAATAGAAGAAACCAAAATGGTAACAGAAAACAATTGAAGTCTGGGTTGTATTCAGCCAAGTCCTACTCAGAATAGAAGCAATGAAATAAATCAACCTAACTTAGTCATATCTGTTAGCTTAAATGTTAGGACCAGCATTGACTACCAATGTTTGTGGTAGGAAGGGCCCAATAGCTACATAGAAATTGCCAGTCTAAATGCAAGAAATTGTGGTGGTAGGGGGGGATGCGCGTAGAGGTGCAGGGGAGCAAAGTTTTATTTGAAACACCTCCTTAAATTTAAAATTAGCAAACTGGTGTGTTTTGTTCCCATGACGGATTGTTTTCTTTTTGTGCAATCCATAGGGGAAAGAACTTGCAGACTAAGGAAGAAAAGTTCCAGGAGCAAGTCAAACACACAATTAGCAGAGAGATTGATGATGGTCTCTAATCTGCCAGCTCCCATTCCTTGGGAAGGGAAACACACAGTTTGGTTTAAAAGTGATCTGGGAAACATTTGTGAAGAGATCGTATTGGATGCACCGCCAGAGCCATTTTAGTACTTAGACTAAGGTTGTTCCCAATACTTCTGTGATGAAACATCATGAGGATTGGGCTGGAACTTAAATGCTAAAGAAATGTTTTGAGGGTGGAGCTCTATTGGCAGACGCACGAATGTCTTTTAGCCTGGAATGCATCACCTGTGAAGGCTGCTAATGCAGAATAGCCACAGATAATCACAGTAGCACAGTGGACAGAGCTGGGCATGGACTGGAGAGGAGAGGCCTGGTTTCAGATCCTCCTACTCAGCTGTAAAGCCAACTGAGCGACCTTGGCCCAGTGACATTTTTTGAACCCAATCTACCTTCTAGGGCCATTGTGAAGATAAAATGGGATTCTTCTTCTTCTTCTCTGGCTAGTAGCCAAGTAAGATTGTCTTCCATAAACACGGTTTTAAAAGTGAGTCTGTAAGTTTTAAAAGTGAGTCTGTGACTGTGGAGCCCAATTCTGGATCCAAATGTGCTTCCACAGTGGGGACATAGATTTCCAGGCAGGAGTTGATCATGGTGAGAGTTTGCCAAGTGTGCCTTCCTCTTAGCGCATTTCTCCCTTTTGTCGTGAGTTTGAGCATCTTCAAAACCCATGACACCTTTGGTAAAGGCTGTTCTCCAATTGGAGCATTCGCAGGCCAGTGTTTCTCAGTTGTCAATGTTTATACTACATTTTTAAAGACTTGCCTTGAGAGAGTCTTTGAACCTCTTTTGTTGACCACCAGCATTACATTTTCCATTTTTAAGTTCGGAATAGAGTAGTTGCTTTGGAAGACGATCATCAGGCATCCGCACAACATGACCAGTTCAACAAAGTTGATGTTGAAGAATCATTGCTTTGACCAATTTGTACTGACTTGTCAGACCAGCCAAGGTGTGTTGCTTGTGTGTAGTTATTAATTCTAGTATTATAAATAATTATACCGTGCGGGGAGGGTTATTGTTTCCATTTATCATTACGGTATGTATTTTTGTGTTTTCATATTGTAAAGTGCCCTGTGATCTTTGGATGAAGGGTGGCATAGAAAATAAATAAAATAAAATAAAATAAGTACTGTAAGTCTGAAAAGCTGTAAAACATATCTGATACTTTAGCTAATGTCATCTTAATTTAAGAAAACTGAGGGGCAGTTTAAATTTTTGATTTTCTAGTCCTACACTACACTTGACAGCCTTCTCCTGCTTACTTTTAAGAGGGTTTTTAATAATAATAATAATGTTTCCAAATATATTCCTTTTTTATACTACACCTGCCCAAGGGGGGGGGGGACCAGCAGTACCAAAAAATCCTTATTAGTGTCCTCCAGCTGCTTCCCACATCTGGCCGAGGCTGCTGGGAGTTGTAGTGCCAAAACATCTGGACGCGGGCGCCCGGTTGGGGGAGGCTGCGTGGAAGTTCCGAGGATTTATCGATTACATCATCGCCGGGGAAAGCGCGTTGCAAAAAAAAAAAAAAAAAAAAAAAAAAGGGAAAGGGAAAGGGAAAACTGTGGACGCTTCTCGGCGCTGTCGGCTCTTTGGAGAGGAACCCTCAGCTGCTCTCCGGCAGCGATTCGGCATCGCTCCTCCTTTCTCCGCTCCAGCTAGTCGGAGGTGGCGGCGGCAGCAGCAGCAGCAGCAGCAGCAATAGGACGGCGGGCGGGCGGGCTCGTTCATTTCCCCTTTATTTATTTATTTTTCGGAGAAGTGGCGTTTGCAGCCCGGGGTGGGGAGGGAGGAGTGTGTGCGTAAAGATCCGGCCGCTCCGGAAAGTCAAAGTGGGCTCAGCGCAGTTCCTCTCTCCGGGAAAAGGGGAGAGCGGGCCTTCCCTCCGCCGAAGGAGGAGGAGGGCGGCTCGGCTGTTGTTTCGCCGCCGCGCGTTTTTTGTTTTACGAGGCGCCAGGGAAGCCCCCCTCGCCCTCGCCATCGGGGCGCAGCGCCGCGGAGACCCGGCGCCGCGGTGCGGATTGTGCGCGCACGGCGCCCAACTAGTTCCTCTTTCCGCCGGGCAGCCGCCGCCGCCGGAGACACTCGGTCATCGTGCCCGCCGGAGGAGGAAAATCCCTGCCAGCCAAGTTTGGCACCGGCGGGGAGGGCGACGGCGAGGCGGCGCAGGGAAGGAGGGAGGAGGGCGAGCCGAGAAGAAATGCCAGCGCCCGTGATTTGTGGCTGAGCTGCTCCCCGGCTGCCAGCCAAGCCGCCCGCTTCGCCCACCGCTCGCTCCACTCGCCTGGCACCGATGCGCCCCCCCGGGGGTCGTCTCCTGCGCCCTTCGCTGCGCGGCGCCCTGTGATCTCGGCGCCTCGACCACCCCCGACGGCGTCGTTCTTCGCCCCGCTCAACGCACTTTTATCATTATTATTATTATTGGAAAGGGGGAGTCTCTTTTTTTGCCTCGCCGAGTGTTCCCCCTCCTTCCTAAAATGACGGTCGGTTTGGGAAGCTCCTTCTCATCATCATGGCCAACGGGACGGGGGCGGCGACGGTCATGCTGAAATGCGTGGTGGTGGGCGACGGGGCGGTGGGCAAAACCTGCCTGCTGATGAGCTACGCCAACGACGCCTTCCCGGAGGAATACGTGCCCACCGTCTTTGACCATTACGCAGGTAAACGCGCGTCTCGCCGGGAAGTGCTGAGTAAGGGCGCTCCGGCTCCGCCACCCTCTTCTCCTCTTCCCACCCCCACCCCAGTTTCCAGCACCCCAGAAGCAGCAGCAACAGAGCCTAGAAACTTCAGCAAAAACTTTTCCCTTTCCCTAATTCTGCTTTCCTATCCCCCCTCCCTCTCTTTCCCCTCTTTTTTCTCCTGCCTTCTTGTAAAGCAGAGGCTGCGTTTATTTTTATTTCTTTTGGGGGGGACGACGACGACTCGTGTTTGCAGTCCCGGGGATCCCCGACGACCCCCTTTTTTGCAAAAGGAAAGCAGCTCAAAATGACTCCTCTAAAGCGCAGTCCTCTTCTCTCCCCCCCCCCCCTCAATTGGAGGGGTCTGGTTGTGGAACAAGGGGGAAGGGGGAAGGACGGTTTGGGACTGCAGATGCCTGACCACTCCAAAAATGTCGCATTATATATATATATATATACAGTATATGTATGTATGTAAAGGTAAAGGGACTGGACCATAAATATATAGTATTTAATTGGTGGGGGCAGAATATGCGGGAGCAAGGATTTAATCCATGCCCGATAGGACCTTGATAGACTGCAACTGAAAGTTGGGGAGCAAATGGGACAGAGGTTAAATGGGGGGGGGGGAACGACCCAATACCATCTCACTAGCCTTTGAAGTCCTGTTATGAGCACATGATGTGTGTGTATTGACACACACACACACACACACACACACACACACACACACAAAACGAGGACACCTTTTTGTAGGCTACAGCCTGTTAATGGGAAGTCTAGTTCTGTTTTGCTCCATCACAAAAGTGCTTCGAAAGTGTATATCTGGGCAGAGACAGGGATCATTGCTATTTTTAAAAGGTTGCCTACCCATTTGAGATGTCTGTGCTTTTTTTTTTTTTAAAAAAAAGTGAGTTTGGGAGAGTAATTGAATCCACTTGTTTGCTCCTTGGTCTAGAGAGGAAAGAGGGAGCTTGAGAGAGAGTGTGTTTTTGTGTGTTGCTCTAGGGCAGTGTTTCCCAACCACTGTTCCGCGGCACACTAGTGTGCCGCGAGATGTTGCCTGGTGTGCCGCGAGATGTTGCCTGGAGGGAGGCGGGCGAGTCGGGCGGCGAGAGGCGGGGCGGCGAGGAGAGGCCGCCCAGCGCGGGGCTCTCGCCGTCTGCCTGCCTGGCTGCCTGCGAGCTTGGCGGGCAGCGCCTCCGTCCGCAGCGCCCGCCTCGCGGCTCTCATTCCCTGCCAAAGCTCACCCAGCCAAGCCGCGCTCTCCTTCCTGCCTCGCTTTGCTGCCTCCTCCCCCCCCACCCCCAAAGCTTGGAGGTTCCCCGGCAAGGGGGAGGGGAAAAAATTGAAACTTACACTTTCGTGCGTCCCTCCCGGCGTGACGCTGCACGCTGACATCACGGGGCTGTAATGGTGGTGTGCCTCGAGATTTTTTTCATCAAACAAGTGTGCCTTTGCCCAAAAAAGTTTGGGAAACACTGCTCTAGGGCCCCTGCCTGATATTCTCTTTCTCTCTTTGCAGTCAGTGTGACAGTCGGTGGCAAGCAGTATCTTCTGGGGCTGTATGACACTGCAGGACAGGTAAGGGCTTTTCCCCCCTGACCCAGCAGTTTCAAAGCAACAGGGCAGGTTGCTTTTTAAAAGGGGGGAAATAAAAAGTGATCAGCATTTGGTGTTTTCCAAAGCTTGAGCTCTGTTCATGCTTACTTGCACACGCTGAATTATTCAAGGACTGCCGTTTATGTTGAGGTGTCTCAATACAACAGCTTATAATAATTGCCTCATTTACTGCTTTGTCGCAGATCTTTGGAGAATGGATCGCCCTTCCCACCCACCCGCCCCCAGTATTTTAAAATACTATTATTTTAAAAATCAATCATTGCAAGCAGCCGATTTCGTGATCCCAACTCCTATCACCCAGGGGAAAACAACCAGCCTTGTGAGATACTTTATTTTTAGTTCCAAATGGCTGGGTCCTCTTTTGAGTTCTGCCTTGCTTCTCATTGGTGGACGGGCAACATGAGCCTCTGGCTCTGATTGGAGAATAATGGCATCATCTAATGTTATGGGAAGGCATTTTGTCTGATTGTGTTTATTATGGCCCCAGGGACACATTGCTTCCCATCCTGAAATCATTCCTTTGAGTCAAAACATTTGCAAGGAATGACTGAATAGTTTTGGAGCACAGCAGAGAGAGGAGGTTTCTCCCTCTGTTTCAAATTTGTCTGCGCAGGAGAAGGAAAACAACAAGAAGAGATCCCAAACTACAGCTTTTGCTTCCAGATCAAATATGAGGAATAGTACTGTTGCCAGTTTGCTAGTGCTTGTTTGGTTTGCATTCTTTTAGCCGTAATGGGCTGGACGCAGACTTTCCTCTACTTAAAAGTAGACATCCTCATGGGACTTAAGGTCAAGTCCTATTCATTTCAGTTCTCCATTCTGGGGCTGGG
Organism: Podarcis bocagei; assembly: GCF_964188305.1. Classification (NCBI taxonomy): domain Eukaryota; kingdom Metazoa; phylum Chordata; class Lepidosauria; order Squamata; family Lacertidae; genus Podarcis; species Podarcis bocagei. The sequence goes on from NC_138127.1 coordinate 90,750,393, forward strand.
CGATATATCAATATATCATCTAAAACTGGTTTGAAGTCCATGTTGTGATACTGGTTTCATAATTTTTGACCTGGTAATATATTGTGAATCATATGTGTGTGTAGTATGCAAGCATGATGCAGGAGAACCCGTGAAGCTGGTCAATGCCTCTACAGTACAGTGGTACCTCGGGTTACAGACACTTCAGGTTACAGACTCCGCTAACCCAGAAATAGTACTTTTAAGAACTTTGCTTCAGGATAATAACAGAAATTGCGCAGCGGTGGCAACAGTGGGAGGCCCCATTAGCTAAAGTGGTGCTTCAGGTTAAGAACAGTTTCAGGTTAAGAACGGACCTCCGGAACGAATTAAGTACTTAACCCGAGGTACCACTATACATAGGAATTGGTGTGAGATCAAGTCTGAAGGCAGTCCTTAGAACAAAAACAAAAACAAAAATTCCTGTCATATCCAAGTTCTAAGTTCTTAACCTGAGGTACCACTGTACATAGGTCCATCCTTATTTCATACATCATGATATATCAGTATATCGTGACGTTTAAGCTGGTGATATATCACAATATTGAAAACCAGATATCACCCAACCCGACTCCATTCTCAGCATGACTAAGGCTGCAGTCCTAACCCATTTACCTGGGAACTCCTTCATAGTAGACGTGGTTAAGATAACAGCCTCCTTAATCCAGCCCATCTTCTGTGGTATCGAACCAGTAAAGTAACTTGATATTGTGCCTTCATGCTTTGAATGTAGATGTTCTGATCGAAAATGTCTCTAGGCCCCAAAAGGGTCTGGCCAAAATATGTTTAGAAATCAGTTATGCAGTCTGTGATGACCCTCTTTCATATTTCTGTACATCATTTCTGTATATCCACATCACTGTGTGGCACCATATACAATTCATAAGAACATAAAATGAAACACTCCTGGATCAGGTCACTGAGGATAACATACAAAGAGGCTGCTGGATCAGGCCAGTGGCTCATGTGGTCCAGCATCATTTCTCCCAGTGGCCAACCAGATGTCTGGTGGAAACCCACAAACAGAAACTGAGCAGAAGATCATTTTCGGTTCTTGCGGTTTCCAGTAACTGGCATACAGAAGCATTCTGTAGAGGTAGCTTCTGCATGTGGAGTAGAGCATAGCTTCCACCATGGCTGGTAGTCACCTCCATAAATTTATCCAATCCTCTTTTAAAGCCATCCAGGTTGGTGGCTATTGCTGCCTCCTGCAGGAGTGAGTTCCACAGTTGTAACTATGCGCTAGGTGAAAAAGACCCCATTTCCCACAGCGGCCAAGAAGGTGCCTTGTGGAATCCCATAAGCAGGACATGACAGCAATAGCTTGCATGCTATCTTCTCCAGCATGCTGCCTCAGAACTTGCCCCCAGTGGCCGACTTTGGGCCTTCAAGTTTCAGCTACGCTTTACGTGATGCCAAAATTTGGCATCTTCCGTTCGAAGTGATTGTTGCAGCACCCTCTCGGCTCAGCTCCCAGTATGGGAAAACCGGTTGCACTCCCCTAAGTCTGCCTCTGCTGCCACCATGACTAGTAGTAAAGGTAAAGGAACCCCTGACCATTAGGTCCAGTCGTGACCGATTCTGGGGTTGCGGCGCTCATCTTGCTTTATTGGCCGAGGGAGCCGGTGTACAGCTTCCGGATCATGTGGCCAGCATGACTAAGCAGCTTCTGCCGAACCAGAGCAGCGCACAGAAACGCCGTTTACCTTCCCGCCAGATTGGTACCTATTTATCTACTTGCACTTTGATGTGTTTTCGAACTGCTAGGTAGTAGCCAGAGATAAATTTTTCTGCCACAAATTTGTCTTGATTCCATTTTTAAAGTTGCCTAAGCCAGCAGCCATGGCCACATATTGGGTCAATTACTCAAATTAAATGATTTAACCGTGGAAGCTGCCTTATACTAAGTCAGATGATTGGTTCATTCTAGACCGTCTCCATGCAAAACAGATGTTCTACTACTGATCTACACCAGATGAAAGTTCTACCTAGTTTTACTGAATATCTTGGGGGTGAGAAGGACGGGTTCTCCAAAATTTATGGAAAACCAGGAATTTGAATAATTAGAATTGCTCTGTAGGAGCTGCTGTCATGCAAAGGTGGACTTGAACTGTCAGAAGGTAATGATTTGGATTGATAAGGTTTTATCTTTTAAAAAGTAAAGGATTTATGTACGTGGGACTAGGCATTTGGCTAGAAACTCAGAAGCAATAAAACAATGATGGCGTTGGTTTAAGCCGCCTAGATTTTAATGGCACACACTGCAGCTATGCCATCAACAACTTTTCTCTAGAGCCGTGCTTGCTATAAAACTTTCACAGTTTCAGCAGCTGGAACATTAAGTAAATGTCTGAAAAAGAAGGGAGGACCTTCTGTAAAATTGCAAGAGGCTGCGGTTCTTAATTAGGAACTCCAGGGGAGCAATATGAGATGGCAGACCCTTAGAAGCACATTTTTTAAAAAGAAAAGAGAAGAAAAAGAGAGAGGAGGAGAAGTCGGACAAAACTTCTAAAATGGCATTGGTATGACTTGGAAATGTTCAGGAGAGTGGTAGTATTTAGAGCAGTAATGGGAATCCTGTGGTCCTTCAGGTGTTGAACTACAGCTCCCATAATTCCTGGCCATTGGCCATGATGGTTGGGGTTGATGGGTACTGGAGTCCAACAACATCTGGAGGGCTACAGGGTCTCCACTCCTGTTTTGGAGGCACAGGTTCCCAGGTTCAGAATCTCCAGTTAAAAAGAAAGTTGGATGGTAGAGACAAAAAAGTCCAAGACCTTCAAGATGTGCTGCTAGTGAGAATAACACAGGGCTTAGATGAGCCATAGATCTGATTCAGCATGAGACAGCTTCACATGTTCATTGCTGGGAGAGATCATCAGTGGCGTTGGGCTGGGTGTTCAGCAATATGCAAATGATACCCAGCTCTATCTATCGGTTAAATTTAAGCCTGTGAAGGTGGTGAATGTCCTGTGTGAGTGTCTGGAGGCGGTTGGAGGATGGATGGCAGTCAATGGATTGAGGTTGAATCCTGACAAAACCGAAGTGCTGTTTCTGGGAGACAGGGGGTAGGCAGGGGTGGGGCAACTGTGCCCCTGAAGGACCAGATTCACAGCCTGGTGGTCATTTTGGACGCACAGCTGTCCATGGAGGCGCAGGTCAATTCTGAGTCCAGGGCAGCTGTCTACCTGCTCCCTCTAGTACGCAGGCTGAGACCCTACCTGCCTGCAGACTGTCTCGCCAGAGTGGTACATGCTCTGGTTATCTCCCGCTTGGACTGCTGCCATGCATTCTAAATGTGGCTATTTTTGAAGGTGACCCGGAAACTACAACTAATCTAGAATGTGGTAGCTAGACAGGCGACAGGAAGTGGCCATCGGGACCATATAACACCGGACCTAAAGGATATTCACTGGCTCCCAGTACGTTTTTGAGCACAATTCAAAGTGTTGGTGCTGACCTTTAAAGCCCTAAACAGCATCGGCCCAGTATACCTGAAGGAGCGTATTCACCTCCATCACTCAGCTCGGACACTGAGGTCCAGCGCTGAGGGCCTTCTGGCGGTTCCCTCACTGCAAGAAGTGAGGTTACAGGGAACCAGGCAGAGGGCCTTCTTGGTAGTGGTGCCCGCCCTGTGGAGCACCATCCCATCAGATGTCAAAGAGATAAACAACTACCAAAATTTTAGAAGATATCTGAAGGCAGCCCTGTATCAGGAAGTTTTTAATGATTGATGTTTTGTTATTTTTTAATATTTTGTTGGAATCTGCACAGAGTAGCTGTGGTAGCCCAGTCAGATGGGTGGGGTATAAGTAATAAATTATTATTATCATCACAGTTATTTCCTTAGTAAAAAAAAAAAGGGGGGGGGAGAAAGAGGTTTGCTGGTATTTGTAGACCCGCAGACAAGAATGAATGGGCTGGAGCTAGCATTGTAGACCCAGGGTCTCATTCCCCTTTGGGGAGCCACATACGATTGGTGGGTGGGGCCAGAGGCAAAGGTGGGTGGAGACAGAACCAAAAGTAGGTGGAGTAATGGATGAGACTCTTACCTTTTTACAGCAGGCTACATTCCAGCCACACAAAAGTCAGATTTCACAAACGCACACCTCTCTCTGTCTTCTACCTCTGCAAGCAAGAGATGTCATCGCAAATCAAGGCCGCATCTCAGCCAGGCAGAAGCACTTTAGGAGGGCATGGATCAGGGCCAGCATAGACTCTTTGGGGTCGTATCCAGCCTTACTTCATTCTTTCTTTAAGGTCTTACCAGTACATGCTGAGCAGCAGGGGAGGAAACTGATATTTTCATTTTTAATAGTGGGGAAGAGAAAGTGATAGGTCTATTATATCAGCCTTGGCCAATTCCGGTGCCCTGTAGATGGTGTTGGACTATGACTCCCATCATGGGAGCTGATGGGAGTTGTAGTCCAACAACATCTTGAGGGCACCAGATTGGCAAAGGCAGTAAGACCTGAGGTGTTAGGAGCTCCATGCTCCTAACAGATAATGAAAAATAACAGACAATAGCAGATAATGTGACGTTGTGAAGCTTTACTTGAAGAAATCTGGAGGTGGTGGTGGTTGCTGCTGCTGTTGATAATAATACTTACTGTTTTTAAAAGCATATTTCACGTGCAAGGCCTTTAAATGGCTTGTCCTGCAACGGAAAGGAAATCCAAACCTCTGAGGTTAAGTGATCTGTAAGGTCACAAGGCAAGCTGAAATCCTGTCTTTTGACCATCAGGGCAGGCTTCCTGTACATTTTTAGATTGCTTCTCAGCCGCTGTTCCGTCATAAGGTTCCACTGGCTTGAAGCCAAGCTGAGGCCGGGGACTTTTCCCCACTTCTTCTACCCATATTCTGAGTGTGAGCTGTGAGCACTGGCCTTCCTGCTCCCTCTCGCATCAGACCCAGGGATTTTTCCATACAAGCCTGCGTTTGGCAGTTGGCATGAAGTCTGCATCTGCAGTTAATCACATGCCTTGGGGAAGTAGTTCTTCCCTGAAGGGAAGTCGCTTGCCAGGCCTTCTGCTAAAGCTGGCCCACAACACACGAGTTCATGCGGGAAGACGGGCTGGTAACACTTCTTTGTCTGTTGGGCAGGTGTTTGTACTTCTCTGATTAAGTCAAAGCAATTCTGCTGCAGTCTTTGAGCTAAAGTATGTCTCGCCTTGCCTTGGCGTTTTGAGTTTGCACTTTAGTATTGCAACCTGTGCATATGCTTGGGATTGCATTGTTCAGCCCGGACACTGAGACCCAGCGCCGAGGGCCTTCTGGCAGTTCCCTCATTGCGAGAAGTGAGGTTACAGGGAACCCAACAGAGGGCCTTCTCGGTAGTGGCACCCACCCTTTGGAACGCCCTCCCATTAGATGTGAAGGAAATAAGCAGCTATCTTATCTTTAAAAGACATCTGAAGGCAGCCCTGTTTAGGGAAGTTTTTAATATTTAAAGCTGTATTGTTTTTAACACTTGATTGGGAGCCGTCCAGAGTGGCTGGGGAAACTCGGCCAGATGGGAGGGGTATAAATAATAAATTATTATTATTATTATTATTATTATTATTATTATTAAACTGAAAACAGTGCTTCCAAGTAACATTTTCCTCCCAAACTTCCTTAAATGCTATTTCCCTTTTGTTTTGTTGGTGGCTGTTATTTCCCCTACAGCTGCCGTGGCTGTGCCCGTTTCTCTCGCCCTGTCTCAGGCCTGAACACCTTTTTCCTCACTAGAGAGATCCCAGCCAACCAGAGACCATGGACTGAATGTCAGAGGTGGATTTAAGGGAGCACAACTGGTTCGTCCGGACTAGGTGCTGAGCTGAGAAGGCGCTATGGGGATTGCCATAACAGTGGCTTAGAACAGAAGGGGAGAGGTGGGGACGGGCACCAAATTTTGGCATTGCACAAGGTGCCGCTGAAAGCCCAGTGTTAAGTTGTGGGCGAACATATCAGATGACACAGCGATTCTTCCAAAGCAGCTCTTTATTTGTAAGCTGGAACAGAACTCACTGAGGAGCTCAGTCAGCCTGCTTATATAGAGCTCCAGAACAATTGTAACTGTTGCAACTTTCTAAAACTATCCAATCACAGAACGTCACTTTTCGATCCTTCATTTGCATACAAACTAGCCAATCACTGAACGTTACTTTCGATTTTGCATAACTATCTACAGTATCCCCCTGCTGGCCCAGGGTGAGAACATCAGTACATAATACCCAATGTGATGGTTCGGGAATGCTGTGTTGCCAACTAGAAAGGGCTATGTGCTCAGGCACTCATCACAGTGTCCCGTTGCGCCAGAAGCGGTTTAGTCATGCTGGCCACATGACCTGGAAAGCTGTCTGTGGACAGACGCCGGCTCCCTTGGCCTGAAAAGCTAGATGAGCAACCCCATAGTCGCCTTGGTGCCTTTTCAACTTTTACCTTATATGTTCATCTCACTAATGGCAAACAAAGTCAATGATCAGTTAGGTTCCCATAGTGAACATAATGACACCATCAAGGACAAATGAAATCTTGTCAGAACGACACATTTTGAGTAGGTGGACAACCCCAAAGAAAAAGGGGACTGAATGTTGGTTAAAATCTCTGAAAATCTACACACATACCTCCTCTAATTTCAACCTTAGGAAAGAGCATCTCAGCGTTTGTTGACTCAGAGATAGAATTCATATTTTCTCCATCTGTAGCTCTGACACTTTCAAGAATGCCCTGAATGAGGTTTCCATTTGATTTCTGCCATGTGTCTGAGGAAGCCTTAAAGCAGGGGAGGCCAGCTGCTTTATTCTCAAGAGTCCCTTCCTTCTCCAGGCAGCCATATGGAGCTTTAAAAGTGAAAAAAGGTAAAGGTACCCCTGACCGTTAGGCCCAGTCATGAACGACTCTGGGGTTGCGGCGCTCATCTCGCTCTATAGGCCGAGGGAGCCGGCGTACAGCTTCCGGGTCATGTGGCCAGCATGACTAAGCCGCTTCTGGTGAACCAGAGCAGCGCACGGAAATGCCGTTTACCTTCCCGTCAGAGCAGTACCTATTTATCTACTTGCACTTTGACGTGTTTTCGAACTGCTAGGTGGGCAAGAGCTGAGCAATGGGAGCTCATCCCATCATGGGGATTCAAACTGCCAACCTTCTGATCGGCAAGCCCTAGGCTCAGTGGTTTAGACCACAGCGCCACCCACGTCCCTCTTAAAGGTGTATTTTGTCATAAATGCAGACCCTCCTCATGGAGAATCAGAGAATCTATAACAGCATTCCCAAACCAGGTGCCCTCTAGATTTTTTGGATTAAAACTGGCATCCCTGTTATCAGCAAGGATATGCTGGTGGTTCCTGTCTTCTAGCCACAGGTTCAGTGCCTTATGTGTCTTCACCAGGGCCTCGTCCCGCACATGGCTTCGCATTTGGAGATGTACTCACTACCACTGCTGCCCAAATTGCCTTCTCCCATATCTTAGTGGCATGTATGCTGGACTTATTCCTGCCATACTTGCATGCCACAGCACACACGGCCATGCCATCTTGTAAACCATGGGTAGGCAAACTAAGGCCCGGGGGCCGGATCTGGCCCAGTCGCCTTCTAAATTTGGCTTGCAGATGGTCCAGGAATCAGCGTGTTTTTACATGAGTAGAATGTGTCCTTTTATTTTAAATGCATCTCTGGGTTATTTGTGGGGCACAGGAATCCGTTCATATATTTTTTTCAAAATATAGTCCGGCCCCCCACAAGGTCTGAGGGACAGTGGACCGGCCCCCTGCTGAAAAAGTTTGCTGTGACCCCTGTTGTAAACAGTTCAGCAATTCCAGTTTCTCCAGCATGGCCACCACTCGCTCCAGCTGTTTTTGTCTAGCAGGATCAGTGGTCAGGGATAATGGGAACTGTAGTCCTGAAACAGCTGGAGACCCAAGTTTAGGAAACCGTTTTTTAGTGTTTGACTCAACTCCTTGCCCCTTAGAAGCAGAATAAATTTTGCAAACTGCTTTCTCCCCACATCCCTTGCTAGAAAGCAGAATGAATTGGGGGTAATTTGTGTGACCTATAATGGCAGCAGGATTCCGCTTCCCTTGTCTGAGAATATGTTTAATGTTGGCATCTTCATTATTATTTTAGCTCCCAGAGCTCTGCCTCCTGTATGTCTTGCTCCCCTCTTTAGGGTTTCTTTAGCCTCTGACTTTTCCTTTATTTATGTAGCTGCCTTGGAAGCACTGTGCTATTTTGGTTTTCAAATGCAGAAGATTATACGCTCTCTCTCTCTCTTTTCCCCCCAAAAGAGAAGCAAACAATCTGCGGCAGGACCTTTCCTCAGCACCTTGAAAGATAACTTTGAAACTCCAGCTCGGGGCCAGGGAGGGAGATTAGGGAGGGCGATTTGTCTTGCCTGAGGATTTTGCAGGCTCTCATTAGTGAGCGCTGTTGTGGAAAGAGATTATAAAGTGGATCTGTAACTGGGAGTCTAGCCTTCTCCAGCAGCCAACCTCGAGTACACATGAACTCTTCCCACATACCCTTTTTAGCAGCGCTAATGGCTACCCTTCGCAACATGAAGGTTGGCTTCCTTCGGCAGCTCTGACCGATATCTATTTTTGGTTCCTCTTCTAAAAACAGATGGTTCTGATTGAGAGGCTTCTCTTAGGACTCCTGCCCATAAGCTGCAAAGAGCAACAGATGGTTCGCAGTGTGGCGATTACAGAACCCAGAGTGGGTCTTCCAGAGCGTTTGATCTCTGGTGATCTCAATTGCATTTCCTTGCCCCAACTTTTAGCTCCCTGGGGCTCCTCCAGACAAACTGTTTACTGAGCATCCGTCCCAAAAAACTTGCACAGATCCTACTAGACTGTGCCCGGTCTACATTGATATGGGATTTGTTCCCTGGGCAGTTATATGACAAGGAGCATTCATCCTGATTTGCTTCCTGGGTATTGTTTGTATGTTTCCGAGCACAATTCAAAGTGTTGGTGCTGACCTTTAAAGCCCTAAACAGCCTTGGCCCAGTATACCTGAAGGAGCGCCTCCACCCCCATCATTCTGCCCAGACGCTGAGGTCCAGCGCCGAGGGCCTTCTGGCGGTTCCCTCATTGCGAGAAGCAAAGCTACAGGGAACCAGGCAGAGGGCCTTCTCGGTAGTGGCGCCCGCCCTGTGGAACACCCTCCCATCGGATGTCAAAGCGATAAACAACTACCTGACATTCAGAAGACATCTTAAAGCAGCCCTGTTCAGGGAAGTTTTTAATGTGTGATATTTTAGTGTATTTTTGGTTTCTGTGGAGGCCGCCCAGAGTGGCTGGGGAAACCTAGCCAGATGAGCGGGGTACAAATAATAAATTATTATTATTATTATTCGTTTATCCCGCACAGTTCAGTGCATTTCTTCACCATCACTTTATTTTCCTTTTCTTTTTTTAAGTGAATTTGTTGCACTAGGCAACGATGTGCTTTACATTACAGTCAAACCTTGGTTTGTAATTTGATATTGATAAAATGTGGTGGTCATTGGATTTTAATAATTGAAAATTAATTAAAAATTCATGTGGAAAACCCAAAAAACCCTCAGTTTTCAAATGTCTCAACTGCCGAACATTTCGGAAGCTGAATGCCGAAAACCCAGAAGGGAATTCTTCCGTTTTCGAACACGCCTCAGAAGTCAAACGGCTTCTGAGGCGCGTTTCTCCATTTTTCTCAAAGAAACTTGCTAGAGCCCTTTGATCCTCGGTTTTCGAACCTTTTGGAAGTCAAACAGACGTCCAGAACGGAATTCTTTAAAAAACCAAGGCTCCACTGTTCTTCAGTTGCAGAAACCTGAATTTTCAGTATGCACATAGAATAATAGAATCCTAAAAATATATACTAACAAAGCTGTATTCGATGGATGAAAGTACATGATGTTTGATATGATTGAGAATCGTGGACTCAGGGACGGAGAATTATAAAGCGTCAAAATCAAGATGTGGAAAATATGGAAACAACGAGGAGAGGCAGGACTGAGATGTGGAGATATGCTTCAGAGATCCAGACTGTGGAGAGCTCCAAAAAATTAATAATTCTAATTTGGACTATAATTTGGACTTTTTTATTTTAGTTTTTTATTTTAATTGGAGTATCATGATTGGATATATTAATTGGATGTTTTTTATTAGAAAACCAATAAAAATGATTAAAAAAAAGAATAATAGAATCAGGAAATCAGCCCTGAGTGCTCACTGGAAGGACAGATCCTGAAGCTGAGGCTCCAATACTTTGGCCACCTCATGAGAAGAGAAGACTCCCTGGAAAAGACCCTGATGTTGGGTAAGATGGAGGGTACAAGGAGAAGGGGACAACAGAGGACGAGATGGTTGGACAGTGTTCTTGAAGCTACAAACATGAGCCTGACCAAACTGTGGGAGGCGGTGGAAGACAGGAGTGCCTGGCGTGCTCTGATCCATGGGGTCACGAAGAGTTGGACACGACTAAACGACTAAACAGAGTTGGATGGGACCTCCAAGGGCCATGTAGTCCAACCCCCTGCAATGCAGGAATCTCAACTAAAGCATCCATGACAGATGGGCATCCAATTACATCAGGAATTAAACTCAAGATTCTAGTTTCTACAGCTTTATCGACAGACACTGAGGTGTGAGATGGGTATAAGTTTTGCCGTTTTACTCCCAGTCTCAACAGATGCTGAAGATGGGGACGGGGAGGGGGGAATCTGTAGTATCTTCCTTAGCCAAATGAAATGAGTCACTGAGTAGTTGGATGAACCTTGTTTCTCAGCTCTCAATGGGAGATGATGCCCTTTACTCATAGGAATAATCAGAGAAAATCACAGTGAAGTTTGTGTGCGTGTGTTGTTTTATTTTAAAAATGGTATTTGCACAGTGTGCTGAATGGCCATAAGGTTGCCTGAACCCCTGTAGCGTGGTGTGTATTTTGTCCAAGCTGACATTTGAAGATGGGAGGCAGCTTTTAAAAGTAGGCACATAAAACATTTCTGGATGGATCTTCCGTAATTAAAAGGCAAATGTGGACCAAAGAAACCGACCTGTATACTAATAAGACAATCTGCCATCCCCGTTTAGATGCTATTAAAGGCACTTTATTTTTAAAGAAGGCTGCAGGTCTCTTAATCAGAAAACTCTCCAAGCATCCGTGTTTTAGTGATCATTATATTATCAGTAAGACACAGGTAAGCTCAGCAAAGCTTTTAAAAAGTGTACATAAAATAATTATAAATAAAATACACTTGAAGTCAACTGGAAAGAAAAACACAAATGTACATAAGTAAATTAGATATCTGAGCAGGGCCTTCTCGGCGGTGGCACCCGCCCTGTGGAATGCCCTCCCATCAGATGTCAAGGAAATAAACAACTATCTGACTTCTAGAAGACATCTGAAGGCCGCCTTGTTTAGGGAAGTTTTGAATGTTTGACGTTTTATTGCATTTTTAATATTGTGTTGGGAGCTGCCCAGAGTGGCTAGGGAAACCCATCCAGATGGGTGGGGGTATAAATAATAAATTATTATTATTATTATTATTATTATTATTATTATTATTATTATTATTATTAATAATAATAATAATAAAGGCTTCAGCTGGTATCTAAAACAATGTAGTGAAGATGTTTCTCTAATGCCAATAGGCATGACGTTTTGCAGCTTACTTGCTGCCACACAAAGAGATTCGCAGCTTGCAAATGTGGAACATACATACGTCCTATGGATGCCTTTTTCAGACTACTTAAAGAAATATTACAGTATGATGGACTTGGGAGCAAGATTTGAACCGTGAGCGACAGAAGTAATTAGATTATAAGATTGTGGGTATGATGTAACAGATAGAAGTTAGGGTGCGGCAGAAGGGGAGAAATAACAACTCCATAGAAAACGGGGTGGGAAGTCGACAAAAATAAGAGTCAATGCAGTTGTGTATTGACTGTATATGTTGAAACTTACTCTGCAGAAAAAAGCAGCTGAATAGGCACATATGGGGGAAAATGGCATCTGGGGTAAGCTGGTTCCAAGCATTTAAGAGTTTTCTATACCAGTTGTTAGAGACGCGGGTGGCACTGTGGTCTAAACCACTGAGCCTCTTGGGCTTGCCAATCAGAAGGTCAGTGGTTCGAATCCCCGCGATGGGGTGGGGTCCCGTTATTCTGTCCCAGCTCCTGCCAACCTAGCAGTTCAAAAGCACAGCAAAAAAAGTGCAAATAGATTAATAGGTACCGCTCCGGCAGGAAGGTAAACGGCGTTTCCATGCGCTGCTTTGGTTTCGCCAGAAGCGGCTTAGTCATGCTGGCCACATGATCCGGAAAAACTGTCTGTGGACAAATGCCAGCTCTCTTGGCCAGTAGAGCGAGATGAGCGCCAGAACCCCAGAGTCGTCCGCGACTGGACTTAACTGTCAGGGGTCCTTTACCTTTACCTTTTATACCAACAACAAAACCTTAAATTTGACCCAGCAGCAAATAGGCAGACAGTGCAGATCTCTGAATACGGGTGCAATTTCCTAAAACCAGCTCACTTCTGTCTGTAGCTATGCTGCAACATTCTGCAACTCCAGACCAACTTCAAGGGAAGCCCCACACAGAGTGCATTGCAGCAATCCAGAAGTGAAGTTGCTAATTATTATTATTATTATTATTATTATTATTATTATTATTATTATTATTATTATTTCTACCCCATCCATCTGGAGTACTGTGGTCAAGCAGGACTAGTGCAGCCATGGCCACAGCTGCCGTACCAGCTGAAGCTGATAAAAAGTGCTCCTAGCTACAGAAGCCATCTGGGCGTCCAGAAACAAAAGCTAGATTCAGTAGGTCAGTTTCTCAAGCATGAGAACCATTCTCCAACAGAGCCTGTTTATTTTTTTTCACCCAGCCCACCACTGCAACCAGGCACCGGTCCAGGGCCAGCACAGTGTCTCCCGATTTAGATACAGTGAAGAAATAGAGCTGGGCGTCATCAGCATGCTGATGGCAACTTGCCCCAAATCTCATGGCCACTCCCAGTGGCTTCATATAGAGGTCAAATAGCATTGAGGGTACAATAGTGCCCTGTTAGCACTACCAGGGGGCTGAAAACATGGGACTTTGGCCCGTGGGTCAGACTGCAACCCACAGCTTTCCGAGTCATGTGGCCAGCAGGACTAAACCGCTTCTGGCACAACGGAACACCTGTGACGGAAACCAGAGCGCACAGAAACACTGTTTACCTTCCCACTGCAGAGGTACCTATTTATCTACTTGCACTGGTGTGCTTTCAAACTGCTAGGTTGACAGGAGCTAGGACAGAGCAATGGGAGCTCACCCCTCGTGGGGATTCGAACCACCGACCTTCTGATCGGCAAGCCCAAGAGGCTCAGTGGTTTAGACCACAGCGCCACCCCAAGATACCCATTTGATGGAGCCTGTCCAGCAGGATCCTGTGACAATGGTCTCAAAAGCCGCAGAGAGATCGAGAAGAAGGAGCAAGGTTGCACTCTCTCAGACCCGTTCTCAATCAAGGCAACTGGCAGGGACTGGCAGGGCAAGAGTGCACTGGGGGAGTGGGGCTGGAGTCTGTCTCAGGAGAGGGTCACGGTGGTTTGTGGGGTCCTGCACCAGCCAGGAGGCAAGAGTCAGAGGCAGGGGAAAGTTCAGAGCTGGAGGAAGAGGGGGACCAGGCAAGTGAAGGGTTGCTTGCTTCCCCATCCTCTCTTGCACCACTGTCTCCCAGAACCAGGAGAGGATTGAAAAGGGATGAGCAGAGACATAGTCTCCAGCTGCATGTGCCCAGCATGTCAGGGGAAGGTACATCAACTGGTGTAGGGGGAGGGGTCCCCTGTTGCTCCATAGGGCACGGACCTGGGAATAGCTTGTTAGATGCTAGGCATCTAGAGCTGTAGAAGCAACTATGTTATTGTTGACAATAAAGGGCCTTCTCGGTTGTGGCACCCGCCCTATGGAATGCCCTCCCATCAGATGTCAAAGTGATAAACAACTATCTGACGTTTAGAAGACATCTGAAGGCTGCCCTGTTTAGGGAAGTTTTTAATGACTGATGTTTTAATGTATTTTTAATCTTTGTTGGAAGCCGCCCAGAGTGGCTGAGGAAACCCAGGCAGATGGGCGGGGTATAAATAATAAATTATTATTAATTTTATTATTATTAATGAGTGAACTCTGCTGTGTGCATTCCTTTGGCTGGGGATTCCCCTTGACGGAAACCAAGGCTAAATCAGGCCCATGACCAGGCCTAAACCCAGACTGGAATGAGTCTTCTGTATAAGGTCTGCTGTTGGCACACCAGAATTTTTTCAACGCTATTCCCTGAAAAAGGGGTGTTGTGACTGGCTGGTAGATAGTCCAAACCAATGGGATCAGAGTCTGCTTTTTTTGGAGTAGCTATATAACAATCTCCTTTAAGGTTGCAGGGACCACCCCTTCCGGCAGGGAAGCATTATTAACCACCCTCTGGTCTGTCAACCCTCCTATGTTAGATTTCATAAGCAAAGAGGGGAAGGGGTCAACTCAACATGGTCGAGTAGGAAGCTGCAGGCCACCTTGTGCACATTCCCAGACAGCATAAACTGAATGTGATTCACAATAGACTGCAGTTGGAACTGCAACAGGCACAGAACTGAGGTGTCTCTGAAGTTGAGCAATGTCGTCCTGGAAAGGTGCAGCCTCGTTGGTCACAGCAGGGTTTTGAGAGCGCTAGGGGTACTTCACCTAGTGCAGCCTTTCTCAACCTGTGGGTCCCCAGATGTTGTTGAACTACAACTCCCATCACCCCTAGCTAGCAAGGCCAGAGCTCAGGGGTGATGGGAGTTGTAGTCCAACAACATCTGGGGGCCCACAGGTTGAGAACCGCTGGCCTAATGGTTGTTTGAGGATCCCTTGCGAGATGCAAAATGTACCTTCTTAATTCTGCAATACTTCTGGTTTCCCTGTTGTTTGATAGTTCAGAGTTCACATAGGTACAGAAGTTCATTAAGTAAGTGCCAAACAGCTAGCTGACCCTGCTCCCTGCCCTCTTCTAAGCCCTGAGGCTCAAGTTCCCAGCCTCAGCACCTCTCGGGTTGCCGCTGCAGAGCTCAACAATCTCCTTTCTCTCCTGTGTGGTTTTTGGCGGCGTGTGTCCCATTTGACTTCACCGGCACCCGCCTGTTTGCAAAACGAAGCAGAAGTCGTTGCTGTGCATCCTAGAATCATAGGATTGCTTTGTTCTTTTTATTTTATTTTATTTTATTTTCTTAATATATCTTTATTGTTTTAAAATAGATACATTTATGCCAGGAAAGCAAACAACATACAATCAAATAAACAAACTATATATTGACAAACAAACAATAGCAGTATACGAAACAACACAATTCGTATAACTAACATTTGTACTCCCAACGGTTATAGAACTTATAAAACAAGAAATTAAAAATAACTTCCAGTTAGTCTCGTTGTACTTTATCTGTCGATTATCTTATACCGCACAGTTACATATTTATTGTATAGTTTCTGTTAACTTCCCTACAAACTTATATTTATACAATGCAAGGTTCAGTCTAATTCTGCAAAGAAGTTTCCTTTTATACCGTAACTTTTAAAGTATTCTTTAAAAATTCTCCGATCCTTATAGACTATTGGTTTTGTTTGGCCTCTTATCCTTCCTGTCGTCTTTGCTAGCTGCAGGTATTCTACCATTAGGATTTGCCAATCTGCCGTGTTAGGTATTGCTGTATTTTTCCAATTTCTTGCTACTGTACTAAGATTCTGGCTGCTGTTATCCCATACATGAACAATGTTCTTCTCGATTTCCCTATTTCTTTTGGCTGCTCTAGCTGTGTTTAGTAGGGTCAGTGGAGGGAAGTGGAGCTCGCGGATGAGGACCCTGTGGCCTTACAGATGTTGCCGTACTACAACTCCCATCATCCCTGACCATCCCGGATGGGGCTGATGGGACTTGGAGTCCAGCAAAGCACCAGGAAGGGCATTCAGGTTGCAGCAGACTGGCCTTGAGTCTGCTCTTGTCTTGCCTAGGTAGAGGAAGATAGCTGTCTGTAGCCTCCAATCTCTCAGCCAGCGTTACTGACACACTTTGCAGTTGCTGGAGGGTGGCAGGAAGGCATATAGTGACACGGAGCCTAACCCACTGATTGGAAACTACCATTTATTTATTTTTTAGAGACTCCTCACACAGTTACAAGCTTGTCACACAATTTCTAAACAGCTAGCTCTTGGCTTCCGATTTCCTGGATCCAAGCTTTGCATCAGCGTGAACAGCTCCAGAGATGACGCTAGATTGTGTTTACCTGAGGTCAGGTTTATACAGCAGAAGGGCACCGATATGCTGTAGTTCCCAGCTGTTTGGAACTACAGTGGTACCTTGGGTTAAATACTTAATTCGTTCCGGAGGTCTGTTCTTAACCTGAAACTGTTCTTAACCTGAAGCACCACTTTAGCTAATAGGGCCTCCTGCCGCCGCCGCGCCGCTGGAGCACGATTTCTGTTCTCATCCTGAAGCAAAGTTCTTAACCTGAAGCACAATTTCTGGGTTAGCGGAGTCTGTAACCTGAAGCAAATGTAACCTGAAGCGTATGTAACCCAAGGTACCACTGTATAGCTCTTGGCTGTGCTGGCTGGGTGCTGCTGGGAGTCGTAGTCCAATGCATTTGAAGAGCAGCAGGTTGATAGCTGCTCCCGGCTGCGATTCCTTGTGCGTACAGTGGTACCTCAGGTTACAGACGCTTCAGGTTATAGACTCCGCTAACCCAGAAATACTACCTCGGGTTAAGAACTTTGCTTCAGCTAAAGTGGTGCTTCAGGTTAAGAACAGTTTCAGGTTAAGAACAGACCTCAAGAACAAATTAAGTTCGTAACCCAAGGTACCACTGTATATTTCAGAAATTGCAACCTGATGTGAAGCCATGTGCAAACTGCTGCTTCTCTCTCTCTCTCTCTCTCTCTCTCTGTCTCTCTCTCTCCTGCATCCTTTCCAGCCAGTGCAGAAAGGCAGCCTTTGAAGCTGTTTCTGTGTCCCGTTTTTGAGAGCTTTTGCTCTCGCTCCTTTTTCTAAGGCTGCTTCTCCAGCAGGACCCCTCTGTTTCCCAGCCAAAGGAATACGTGGGTGGGTGCTTCAAACATGACTTCATCCCCTTTCGCTTCTTCCCCGTGTGCTCAACATATTCCGCTCAAGTTCTTCGAATATTTTTCATGCCTCAAGAAGCCCACTCCCTCCTCCTCCGAGCTAGAAAGTCAGTCGAATGAATCTCTCTGTGTGTGCAAATGCGGTTGGGGTTTTATTGGGGGTTGCTTCCTGGATCGGGGCCTGGTTTGAACGCCTGAGAACCTGAATGTGTCGGAGGAGTTGTGCGCATTTATTTATCTGTGGGAAGGTAGCTCATGGTTAACCACCAGATATTATTGGACTGCAAGTCCCGGCAGCTCAGCCAGCGTGGTCAGGGATTATGGGAGTTGTAGTCTAATAGTTGGTAGAACATGAGCCTCTTAATCTCAGGGTTGTGGGTTCGAGCTCCACGTTAGGCTGAAGACTCCATCATCATCATCATCATCACCATCATCATTTATTATTTAAACCCCACCCATCTGGCTGGGCTTCCCCAGCCACTCTGGGTGGCTTCCAACAAAATACAGTGGTACCTCGGGTTACATACGCTTCAGGTTACATAAACTTCAGGTTACACACTCCACTAACCTAGGGCCTCCTGCTGCCGCCGCACCGCCGGAGCACGATTTCTGTTCTTATCCTGAAGCAAAGTTCTTAACCTGAAGCACTATTTCTAGGTTAGCGGAGTGTGTAACCTGAAGCGTATGTAACCCGAGGTACCACGGTACTCAAAATGCATTTGTACCGCAGATTTGTATCAATGACATTATGATTTGGGCAAATTTGTTTTCAGTTCCTCTCCTAATGATCCCTAGCATGGGTTTTGCCGCTGCGTACTTATTTTGTTTATTTCCTTTTCCTGTATTGCCATGTTTTTATTATGTATTATGGTGAAGGGCTTCAAATGTTGGAGCTTGGGTAGGCCTCTCTGGACCTCTGAGAGGGCCTGGCCTGACCAAACAGGTTTTGCTCTTGTATTCTTTCAAAAACCTGCCAAACCTATTTGCTCAGAGGTGAAAGAGGGACAAAAGAATGATATATGTATACCCAGGTAGCGCTGCCCCTCTCAAATCTCTCTCATAAACCAATGTCTTCAGTCTTACAACAGTCTGAAGACTGTATGTTTTGTTAAGAAACCTAATTTGTAGTTGGGAGGTTACTTTTAGATTTTTCTGTGCTCTCCACCCATTATTCTGGCTTTTGCCAGTATAATGACTGGGGGTAGGAAGAACTTAAGACATGCAAAAAAAGGGGATTACCATGTGCTGTGTGTCACAAGTTAGGTTTACTGTCTTTTTTACATGAAAGTTTGCATCTCTAGTTGTTAATGGCCAGTGACCTCCATGAACTGCTACTAATTTTTTTAAGACATCAGCAGCCATCACAATATCCAGTAGAATTGTGGTAATTCAGTAGATGACCTCAAAAAGTACTGTATTTCGGAAGAAATGTTAACGATGTTCTTCCTCAGCTTTATGTCTCTACCAGACAGAGATGGCAAAAGGTGGAGGCCGACGGTCTTGTGTCGAAATGAGCAGGCCCATCGCAGCCCTTCTGTCTACACACAGCAAGTGCAAAGCTGTAGAACAGGTTAAGGCCAGAAACCTGCCTAAGAGGGCAGTGTGGTATAATGGTTAAAGTGTCGGCCTGGGGCTGGGTAAGCACGGATTTAAAGACCATTTAAAGGGCCATAAAGCTCACTTAAATGAACTGCTTGCTAGCTTAAACGAACTGTATTTCAGCATGTGCCATCTTTAATGGGGGATAAAATGGGGAAAGAACTCCATAGCTTTGTGAAATGGCCGTAGCTGCATAATAAACTCATCAGGTTCAATCCCAGGCAACTCCGGGTAGGGCTGGGAGAGATCTCTTGGCTGAAAACCCAAAGAGCAGCTGTCAGTCAGTGCAGACAATATTGAGCTAAAGGGGCCAATGGTCTGACTCAGTAGAAAGCATCTTACTATATGTGCACACACACACACACACACACACACACACACACACACACACACACTGCCTTGAGTTGCTTGGAGGAAAGATGTGATTTTTGGTATTTAGTTTATTTGACCAAATGGATTTACCACTGACGGCAAAAGAGATATCAAAGAGGCCCAAACATAAGGTACTGTTGGAGAAACGATGAATTTCTAAAAACATCCTTCTGTCGTCAGGAAGACTATGATCGCCTGAGGCCGCTGTCGTACCCCATGACTGACGTCTTCCTCATCTGCTTCTCGGTGGTGAATCCAGCTTCCTTTCAGAATGTGAAGGAGGAGTGGGTGCCGGAATTGAAGGAATATGCGCCGAATGTACCTTATTTGTTAGTCGGAACCCAGGTAGGTCTGGATGTTGCGTGTTTTATGTGAACGAATGCAGAAAAACACCCCCACCTTGTTCTGTTATACTCAGCCCAAATCCCTCTCTCCGAATCTTTTCCAGACCACGGCCCACATTCCCTGCCAGTGTGATGGGCAGGACCAGAGGCAAATGGGCAGAGCACTGAATGTGACTATTGCCTTTGTACATAAGACTTGTTTCTGCAGACACACAACCAGCAGCCCGTCTCCATTGTCCATGCAGGCAAACAAGAAGCAGGCAAGGTCCAGCCAGGCAAAAACACTCAAGAAGAGGGCAAAGCAGGGCTGGTAACGGGCTTAGCTTGGGCGAGTGTTTGGTCCAGGGTGGTGGTTCCCACACTTCCCTAGGCTCGTGTCTGACCTTTCCCTTCTTCACTGCTTCTCTGTCAGCCTGGCTTACATTCCCTCCCTGGTCATGTTTCTTCATAGGATCCCTTCTCCTCCGCAGTTCAGCTGTGGCTCAGCTGTAGAGCAATCTGCTTTCAGCGCATGTCTTGCCAAATGCAAGGTGGTTCTTTTAAAAGGAGATTCGGAAGCAATACAAAACACGAGTGAGTGAGAAGATTAAAGATTTTATTCTAAACTTACCAAACAGGCACTTCAGTCTGCCACTTGGAAGCCCTCAAGAAGAGGCGAAGTGACTCCCCCAGGTAGCTTCAGTTTGCACGGCCCTGCAGCTGATCAGTCTGTCCACGAGCTTCTCAAAAACTCTGCCCACAACCATCCGATTTATAGCTAGCTAGCCTGTGTGGCTTGCCTGACTGCCTACATGCAGATCATTCATTACCAGCTACGTGCAGATTATTCATTAGCCACCCCCTCCTAATGCCTCATTAGGGACGCAGGTGGCGCTGTGGGTTAAACCACTGAGCCTAGGACTTGCTGATCAAAAGGTCGGCAGTTCGAATCCCCGTGACGGGGTGAGCTCCCGTTGCTCGGTCCCTGCTCCTGCCAACCTAGCAGTTCGAAAGCATGTCAAAGTGCAAGTAGATAAATAGGTACCACTCCGGCGGGAAGGTAAACGGCATTTCAGTGCACTGCTCTGGTTCACCAGAAGCGGCTTAGTCATGCTGGCCACATGACCCGGAAGCTGTACACCGGCTCCCTTGGCCAATAAAGCGAGATGAGCGCTGCAACCACAGAGTCATCCGCGACTGGACCTAATGGTCAGGGGTCCCTTTACCTAATGCCTCATTTTCTCAAAACAATGTCCAGCATCAAAGAAGGCACCTAGCACTATCACTTCCTCCCAGCTGCTTGAAATACAATTTATCTTCAGGATAGATTGCCCATACACTGCAGAAGGTCCCAGGTTCAGTCCTGGGCATCTCCAAGTAAGATCCAGAGAAATTCTCGTCTGAAATCTTGGGTAGCAGTTGCTAGGCAATGTGGACAGTTCTGAGCTGGCTGAACCAATGGTCTGACTTAGTAGAAAGGCGGATTCCTTTGTTCCAGCCTGGCTCCTCCCACCTCCTGGCTCAAGCCTGGCTCTCCCCCTTTGACCCAGCCCCGTTGTTCCATTTCATTCATTGATTTCACTTAATTGTTGCCCAAAGGTCTCCAAGCAACTTACAGCACGTGTGTGTGCATGCACACAAACCTATTACCATAGTTCCTTGCTTCTGCCATGTATACAGACTTTCCTTGCTGTATACAGCAGTACCTCGGGTTACAGATGCTTCAGGTTACAGACTCCGCTAACCCAGAAATATTACCTCAGGTTAAGAACTTTGCTTCAGGATGAGAACAGAACTTGCACGGCGGCAGTGGGAGGCCCCATTAGCTAAAGTGGTACCTCAGGTTAAGAACAGTTTCAGGTTAAGAACGGACCTCCAGAACGAATTAAGTTCTTAACCCGAGGTACCACTGTATTACTAGTCTGCAACAAATAGAGCAGGGGGTTATTCAAGAATAATCACATTTTAGAGGTGATAAGAGTCCTCTATTCCTTGTGTGACCAGCACACAACAATGAAACCAGGGAATGGAGAAACTGCCCTGAGGAGGAATTCAAAATTGTGTTGCAAGCCATGCTCTTGAGTTGGATGAACGTCCTTTGTACATGAGACCCTCCCACAGCTAATCTTAAGACCGATGCCAAAATTTAGGATGCAAGCAAAGATCCGCATTTTGGATGTGCTCTGCGTATTGAGCACTGGGTGATAAAAGCAGCAGTTGTGGGATGCAGGCTGGTGACTCAGGCAAGGCTCTGTATCACATCCTGCGAGAGATGGGAGATGGAAATAAGATCCTCGTGGTCATTGGCCAATCTTTGTTGCCACTGGGGGAGGGGGGAAATCCAAGCCTCTTGTGTGAGGTGGACAGAATAAGTTCTGGGCTGCTGGCCTACCAGACGGAAGGCAGACCTACCTGAGGGGCGGGGGAGGGGAGAGATCCACCTTCTTCTGAGACACTTTGCATTTACAGTATATATACTTGAGTGGTCGCCGCAGCACTGTAAGCTCCAGCCCTTACAAATTTCTTTTTAGCGGAGGATTGGAAAAAGAAACTGAATTGCAGGTCTTACTGTTTTTATTATTTTCTGTGTTGAAAAGGTAAGTGTGAAACTGTTTTTAGAATCAGGATGGAATGGCACAATAGGATAGAACAGTGTTTCCCAAACGTTTTTGGGCAACGGCACACCTGCTTACCGGAAAAAAATCTCGCGGCACACCACCATTAAAGCCCCGCCCCGTGACGTCAGCGCGCAGCGTCACGCCGGGAGGGACGCACAAAAGTGAACGTTTTTTCCCTCCCCCTTGCCGGGGTGGGAGGAGGCAGCAGAGCGAGGGCAGCTGAGGCGGCGGCGGCAGCTGAGGCGGCGGCGGCTGCGATAGCGGGCGGAGGAGGAGCCGTCGCCGGGAGTTGCTGCTGCTGCTGTTGCTGCTGCTGCCCGGACATGCCGGCCTCCTCCTCCTCCGCTGTCTCGCGCTCCTCCCTTTTGCGCGCGCTGCCCCGCCGCTCGGCACCACCACCGCGGAGCCGCCCCCGGCTCGACGCGGATCCTCGCCGCCGCCGCCTCTCGCCGCCGCCTCTCGCCCGCCTCCCTCCCACGGCACACCAGCCGGTGTCTCACGGCACACTAGTGTGCCGCGGAACACCGGTTGGGAAACACTGGGATAGAAAACACACATTTCCAAAATATGCGTTTGCTTAATAGTAGCAATGCAGGGACGCGGGTGGCGCTGTGGTCTAAACCACTGCGCCTAGGGCTTGCCATCGGAAGGTCGGTGGTTCGAATCCCTGCGACAGGGTGAGCTCTTGTTGCTCGGTCCCAGCTCCTGCCAACCTAGCAGTTTGAAAGCACATCAAAGTGCAAGTAGATAAATAGGAAAGTAAACGGCGTTTCTCTGTGCTGCTCTGGTTTCGCCAGAAGTGGCTTAGTCATGCTCGCCACATGACTCGGAAAAACTGCCTGCGGACAAATGTCAGCTCCCTCGGCCAGTAAAGCGAGATGAGCGCCGCAACCCCAGAGTCGTTCGTGACTGGACTTAACTGGACTTTACCTTTTAGTAATGCAGGGCAGAAATGACTGAGGGTCCTGCCTCTAGGTGTTTTCCTTCTCAGCTCTTTCTGAACTTGGAGCTGGCTGGGAACTCTCCCCCCCCCCCTCGGTGTATAAACACACAGCCAGGGAGTTAACCCCCCACCTCTCATCCCACTAATTCTCCCCTACGAATGCATAGGGTTCCCAGGCATTGTCCCATCAGAGAGATGTTTTGATCCAGACCTGCTTAGCTATAACACAGGGGTAGGCAACCTCAGGCCTGGGGGCTGGATGCGGCCCAATCGCCTTCTCAGTCCAGCCCAAGGATGGTCCAGGAATCAGCGTGTTTTTACATGAGTAGAATGTGTCCTTTTATTTAAAATGCATCTCTGGGTTATTTGTGAGGCATAGGAATTCGTTCATATTTTTTCCCCAAAATATAGTCCGGCCCCCCACAAGGTCTGAGGGACAGTGGACCGGCCCCCTGCTGAAAAAGGTTGCTGACCCCGGCTATAACATCATGGGGGCCTTCATCCTGCAGCAGACCCTGTCCTGGGCTTAGGAAACCCTTATGTTTTCATATGTGTTGGAAGCTGCCCAGAGTGGCTGAGGCAACCTGGCCAGATGGGTGGGGTATAAAAAAATAATTTTTAAAATTAAAATTATTATTATTATTATTACAACTTATAATTCCATCTGCAAAAAGGTATGGTCTCCACCTGTTTCCACTCAGAACATAGCATAGCTGTTGCAACTAAGAGAAAACGCCTTTTTGTTCTCAGATCTTGCCAATTTAACTCTCAGAATATGGATTGGATCCAACCTGTTAGTTGCACTTCGGACCCCTAGCATTTAATTTGAAGTTAGTAATGTCCCAATAATTTCCCTGGGACCTAAGTGGATTCAATCCTATGTGTCTGGTTTTTGTTTTGTTTTGAAATATCTGGATTCTGAAGTGAATGTAAGAAAGTGTCCACATTTATTTCCTAACAGATCGATCTCCGTGATGACCCCAAAACTTTAGCAAGGCTGAATGACATGAAGGAGAAACCAATTTGTATGGAGCAGGGACAGAAATTGGCAAAAGAGGTAAGCTGGCCATTCAGAGATTTGGAGGCATCTGGCCTGGAGTGTCCTCCTCTGTTGCGTCCTGTATTCTCTCCTTCCTTCTTCTCTTCACCCTTTCTCTCTCACTTTTTTAAAAAAGTGTATCAGTCTGTAACATTTATTTTATTCTTGCCAATGCATCCAAAAGGATTTGCCAGGTCCTTAACATCAATATAAAAACAAGACATATAAAAACATAAGGAAACAGCAACACCGTCACAACACCACCAGCAGCAAAACAGAGCTGAATAAGGACATGAAGACAACTTGTTTTCTGTTTTCCCCAAATGCCCTCCAAACTGACACGGCTCTCTTAACCCCATTTGTGAGGGAGGCCATCACTGAGAAGGCCCTGTAGTTCCACAAATGCAATGTAATTGTGTGTGCATACCTAGATAGCATTATATGACAGCATTGGTCAATACTGATAACACTTGGAATTTGCATTTCACTTTGAGGTGGGGTACCAGAAATAAGCCTCTCAGCGCAAAGCCATGGGGGAGTGTTATCCCAAGCCCTTGAGATAGTTGTCCTTTGCCAATCAAGTGACAGATAGATAGATGCCCGGTCAACCAATTATTTGCATTTGTGATGTGGCACTGATTGAAAAACTAGGGAAATAATTGTGCCTGTTGTTGTTTTTTAAAAAAGTTGCCTTGTTTCTGAAACAATTTTAAAAATTGCATCTGAGAATGGGAGGTGAGTTCATGACAGCACAGGCACCAGCCAATCAGTGCTCTATACCAGTTTCCACTGTAAGCTTTGTGTTTTTGCAGAACCTGATCTTGGAGAGCAAATGGTTTAGGCAGTAATGTCGCAGAGAGTGCATTTTCATGATGACCCCTGTGCTCAACTTCATTCTGGATGGAGCGTGAATTCTCAAATCATCAAAAATGTCAAATGGCGCAATTCTTCTTTTCAGACTTATTTAGTGGAAAACCTTTTCGCAGAAAACAGCAGTGACCAGAGGTTGCTGGATTTGGTGCACATGGAGATAGCCGAATTAGTGAGCACAGCACAATATTAGCCGTTAATGAAGCCTGTTTGCTCATGAATAAAACATAGCCTTAATATTCCTGACGAGGGTGGCCCATTTAATACTTTTCTAATAATTAGAAAACAACTCTTCACAACGGAAAGCAATAAAACACATTAACGAAGCGAACCATTGAGACTTAAAATGTTTAGCCTTACCTTTAGGGCATTCCAAAATGAATATTACTTAAAATATCGGTCGAGGTGATGCCGGGTTACCACAGCTGCTTTTGTTTATTGGCTTATTCCTGCTGGAGAGTTTAATCTCTACAAAATTGCCTCTGTGATTTCTTTTGCCCACTCTGCCTTCCTAAAATGCTTCAAGATCACATTGCCAACCGTCAAACACACTAACAGAAACCTCACTGCTTGGGTCTTACAGTCCTAAGGTCCCATCCCAGGGAAGTCCCTCTCTGAGCATGGAGAAGGTCTGAGTCAGATGCTTCCTTCCAGCTGCTGTGGAAACCCCCATGGTCCTTGTCCTAAATAATAATAATAATAATAATAATAATAATAATAATAATAATAATAATAATAATAATAATAATACCCCACTGATCTGACTGACTCTGGGTGGCTTCCAGCATATACAGAAACATAATACCAAAACATTGAAAACCTCTCTATACAGGGCTGCCTTCAGATGTCTTCTAAAAATTGTATACAGTGGCACCTTGGTTCTCAAACGTAATCCGTTCTGGGAATCCAATCCTGAAACGGTTCGAAAACCAAGGCGTGGCTTCTGATTGGCTGCAGGAGCTTCCTGCACTCAAGCAGAAGCTGCGCTGGATGGTTGGCTTCTGAAAAACGTTCACAAACCAGAACACTTCTGGGTTTGCGGCGTCCGGGAGCCAATCTGTTCAACAACTAAGCCGTTCAGGAACCAAGGTACTGCTGTAGTTACTTATCTCTTTGACACCTGACGGGAGGGTGTTCCACAGGGCGGGTGCCACTATCGAGAAGGCCCTCTGCCTCTAGGTGTTTTCCTTCTCAGCTCTTTCTGAACTTGGAGCTGGCTGGGAACTCTCCCCCCCCCCTCGGTGTATAAACACACAGCCAGGGAGTTAACCCCCCACCTCTCATCCCACTAATTCTCCCCTACGAATGCATAGGGTTCCCAGGCATTGTCCCATCAGAGAGATGTTTTGATCCAGACCTGCTTAGCTATAACACAGGGGTAGGCAACCTCAGGCCTGGGGGCTGGATGCGGCCCAATCGCCTTCTCAGTCCAGCCCAAGGATGGTCCAGGAATCAGCGTGTTTTTACATGAGTAGAATGTGTCCTTTTATTTAAAATGCATCTCTGGGTTATTTGTGAGGCATAGGAATTCGTTCATATTTTTTCCCCAAAATATAGTCCGGCCCCCCACAAGGTCTGAGGGACAGTGGACCGGCCCCCTGCTGAAAAAGGTTGCTGACCCCGGCTATAACATCATGGGGGCCTTCATCCTGCAGCAGACCCTGTCCTGGGCTTAGGAAACCCTTATTATTATTATTATAAGGTTTCCCTGTAACCTTAGTTCTCACAGTGAGGGAATTGCCAGAAGACCCTCAGAGCTGGAGCTCAGCGTCTGGACTGAACGATGAGGGTGGAAATGCTCCTTCAGATATACAGTGGTGCCTCGGGTTAAGTACTTAATTTGTTCCGGAGGTCCGTTCTTAACCTGAAACTGTTCTTAATCTGAAGCACCACTTTAGCTAATGGGGCCTCCTGCTGCCGCCGCGCCGCTGGAGCATGATTTCTGTTCTCATCCTGAAGTAAAGTTCTTAACCCGAGGTACTATTTCTGGGTTAATGGAGTCTGTAACCTGAAGCGTATGTAACCGGAGGGGCAAATTGTAACCCGAGAGACAAATTGGAGGCATGCCGGTGGTGGAATTAGGGGTGTGGGGAAGTGTATGAGAACATGATCCAAACCGTTCCCAGGCCCCCCGGCACACTGACAAACCAGGGGGGGAACTATGGCAGCCATGGAGCTTTCCAATGGGAAGGAAATGGTTGAAGAGGGAGAAAAATCCCAGAAAATGACGGAGGGGCGTAAGAGTGCTATTCTGCCCTTTTCTCTGTTTTGCCCATGCAAGTCTAGCAGGGTGTTGGATGTGGCGATCTGGCCTCCTTTCGTTTCCTCTCCCTCCTCCTGCCCCCTTTAGGAGTGCAGCCTTAATGTGTTTCCTTCAGAAACTGCACCTAATGAAAAGAATTCTAAATCTGTCACCGAAAGACAAAGTGAAGGCGTAACCTCTTTTCCTGGAGGGTTAAAACAGTAGGATGTTTTTCACAGGGCAAAGACAAAACAAACCTCGATGTGTTCCATAAAAACAAAGGCGCCCACAAGCCGGCAAATGGAGTTTGGGGAGGAGGGAGGTGTCTTTGCGTGCCTGTGCAGCTATTAAAGACATTTGTTTTCTTGACAGATAGGAGCCTACTGCTACGTGGAGTGCTCGGCTTTAACCCAGAAAGGACTGAAGACGGTTTTCGATGAAGCTATCATAGCCATTTTAACTCCAAAGAAACACACGGTGAAAAAACGGATAGGCTCGAGGTGCATTAATTGCTGCCTGATCACGTGAGACCCGCCGGGACGATGGCCACACATACTGTGAAATATCCAATACTGTGCAGACATACACTTAAAACAACAACAACAACGCTCTATCCACAGATCCGAGATCAATTGGGAAGCTGATTTTAGGAAACTGGCATCGGGCAAAATCCAGAATGTGTGGGAGGGAAATCCCAAATCAGTGAAGGAGCAAGCAGCATCTGTTACAAACACTTTATTCAGGCTGGAAGGAAAAGTACAATCTCTCAGGGGTAACATAATTTAGGACAAGCGACAGATGCACCATCATGTTGCCACAGCATGCAAAACGTGCTGTGACGAGGAGGAGGAGGAGGAGGAAGGCCTGACGATGCTCCGAAAGTGTTTCGATCGCCTTCTGCTTTGACCGTGGTCTCTGCGCAGTCACGACGCCAGGAATCAGCACAGCAACAAAAAACGCTTTCTCTCTTTGCGCCAGCTATCTGCTTTTGTACGTAAGCTGCTTCCTGTTCCAGTATATCCACAAAGGTGCAATAAGGAGACCGGCCACGTAGCCAAAGGTCGCTCCGAGCGAACAGGAAATGGGCCACACCTGAAGGAAGAGAATTGCCACGTGGAGAGAGGAGAGAAAGGAAGAGGTCAGACCCTCGGCGTACTTTTAGGAGCACAAGTTTCCCGTGCAATCGAACGAAGAAACCAAAACGCGGTACAGGATCCATTGCAGAGCTCAACCTGCTTTCTCAGAGAATGCCAAAAGTGTTAGCGGTTCATCACGCATCTATTACGTGAACACTAAATGTTGTACAGTTTTTAAACATGTGTGCATTAAAATGTAACTAGGCTTTTTGGCTATTGCAGATGACACTTGATAATTCCCAGAACTAACGTGGAGCGTTTTAACCCGCCAGTTTTGGGGCCTGGGCTGCTGATGTGCTCCTGCTTTGCTATTATTATTATTATTATTATTATTATTATTATTATTATTATTATTATTATTTCTGTAATAGTGGATTGTTAATATAGCCTGTACTTCTTCCTCCCTGCTCCCTGCCCCCCAAAGTCATGGTATATTTTCATTGCTGAAAAGCTGTGACAAAGCGTTTAGCCACAAAGCACAATTTGAACGAAGCATTACCAAGAAAGACCATAGACAGAAAGTAGATTGAGATCTACTAGCAGACTTCTGGGTGCTTACCAGTAGATCACAAAGGATTACTGACTCCCAATTGTTTAACAAGGCCACAGCTCTGCAGCCAAATTAAGTTGCTGAAGGGTGTGGGGGAAAGCCTAGGAATGGATAACTCTGTGAAAGGTCTGTGAGATGAGTTCTGGCCTTGAAATGAATTCTTAAGCTGAGATGGAGCCCTTAATTCTTTGTTCACCTCTATTTCTGAGCTACTCTTCTTCCCTTGGTGCTTGCTGGTGGACACCTGGGGATTCTAGAAGTAGGGGCAGTGGGGAAAGACCCCAAAGTAGATCTGCAAACTTGAACTAACTCCATCTCTGCCATACACCACGAGGAAAGCAAGATTCGGTTGACGACAAATTGTCACGCTCTGCTTGAGTGGTTGCTAACAGTTGGGGAGGAAGTCTCTGCAAAACCGGCCTCTGCCTCCCTTCCAGGAAGTACATTGTCTTCCCAGCATCTTTGGGGGTTTGCTAACTCGCCCCTGTACCCCACAAGTGCTTTTCTCCATTGAAAAGGCTGCAAGCGCCTGAAAGTT
This sequence comes from Podarcis bocagei, assembly GCF_964188305.1. Taxonomy (NCBI): domain Eukaryota; kingdom Metazoa; phylum Chordata; class Lepidosauria; order Squamata; family Lacertidae; genus Podarcis; species Podarcis bocagei. Next base: position 90,779,740 of record NC_138127.1, read on the forward strand.
GGTGAATGAGGCCCAACAAAATTAGTCAGGGAGCCAAAAGGGGAAGAAGGCTTCAGGGAGATCAGAAACAGAAATGCAGAAACACACACACACACACACAAGGCCAACAAGCTTAATTCAGATTTTGAAAACAAAGTAGGAATTGTCTGATTAATCAGACAGGGTTCCATTCTAATTCCAGCATCCTAAGTAGTGGCAAAGAAGAAGTCACTAATTAGAATCTGACAAACGCACTACAAAGTAGTCCTAGTTTTTACTCATGAACAGCTACTGTCCTGTGATGTTAGAAGCCACAGCAGGCAGCATTTTAGATGAGGGATTCCCTCCGGTGTGAGAGGAGAGAGGCCCCCTTCTAAGATTTTACCTGCTGCTTCAGTTTTTATAGCAACTCACATAAAAATTAAATTAACATAAAAGCCAGCTAGTTGCCAAGTTAAATAGTGGGTTTTTAAAAAATATAAAAATCATCTTTAAAAATGGGTGCATCGCAAGTGAAGTCATGGCTGACTTAAGTCCCACACTCTACGTATCAACTAACTCTGAACCCAACCCATAATAAATGTAAGAGATAAATGTATGTGCAAAGGTTTAAGAACCCCAAAGTGGTTGGCGTAAACTAACCCTGCTCAAATTTTGACTTCCTAAAGGATCAAACTAATCCAAGATTTAAATATCTGCACAGATATAGAGGAGCAAAACTGAATATAAAATAGGTTCACTGAAATGTCCTCATGCATTTAAACGCTTTGTAGCTCCTAGCAAAAAGGCTCTTCGCCTGTAATTGCAAACTAGTGACACACTACTTGGTTGTGTTCCCTCGGCAGTCCTCCACAACCATGAAAACTAAAACCTTTCTACTTCTAAAGTCTCCCAAGATCATGAAATCTGTGCCAGGGAACCAAATTTGCACTCGCACGCTGCACAAGTGTGGAATACAAATAATCGCGGGTGCAAGACTGATGTATTCCTTGCCCAAGCAAGCATCAAAGGAACAATTGTATGTAGTAGTGTGCAGTGTCCCCCAACCTTGCAGTTATTATGCCGGAGCAGTCATTGCTGTAGATTAAAACATAATGGCATCATTGTGTGCACTGATGGCGAACTGATGCCAAATGCTGATACTGTCCCAGTGGTTCAACAGTGGCCCACATTTGTTCTATGATGCTGAAGCCCTATGCAAATATTCTAAACAAGCGCACTGTCTTGGCTCCCTGCCCTGACAGTCAGGTGCTTGGAGTCACATTCAAATCAAGGCTGTTGCATGAAGAGCCCAATGGGCATCGCTCTGATCTGCACAACTCGTGCTCCTCACAAGTGTGTGTGCGCATACAGCGACCACACAGAAAGCATCTTCATGAGTCGGGCTCTATCTACTGTGTGTTAGTATCAAGCAATGCCTAAGCAGACATCCCAGGCATGGGACACTGGGTGAGGCTATCCCAATCCATGCATAGGGACGGCGTTCGAATGAACATTTAAGAACTCTGGAGTGGTGGGAAAGTGGTCCTTGCAAGTGAATGCTGCAAGCACCAATATGCAGGCAGCTAGCTAGCTGGGCAATGAGCAATTATTCCAAGTAATAGGTTAGAAAACGTTCTTGGTGCCAATGATTCATTCCGACCTTGACTTGAATATTCTGGCAAAACAGAAGGCTGATTTTCAACAGTGAGTGAAAGAAGTAAATGATAGACTCCCCCACCTTTGAAACCTGATTGCCTCCATCACAACATAAAAGGCCGACTTTTATTAACTTAAAAGCCGCAAGTTGTCGAGAGGCGAGGGAGCAAAATACTGTGCTGCAGTCCAAGTTTTGCTGTTTTATTGCGCACTCTGGGTACAGACCATCCTCACTGTGCATTGTTTTTCTGAGACGAGTATATGCTACATTACATTCATCTTTACAACAGGCACAATTTGTTCTCCTCGTTTCTCCCGTTCTCCCATCTCCTGGACAGCAAACAAAGTGCAACCCAGGCATGTGAGAAAATGGGCTTTCGTTCTCCAGCTTTTCGCTTCTGCCCCAAGCTTGCATTGCACAAACTCCAGGACGGAAGTATTTGAGGTGAGGAGGCAGGGGAAAGAGCTGGTGGCTTCCACTTCCGCATTTTTTTTTCTTCTAGCCGTTAATCTTTTCCTCACGACATGTTAATAAAACTTTTATTTTTGCTACCCGGAATTGACGGCGATGCGGTCTTCCTGCACTTAAGCATTACATTCCTCGGCTTGCGTGTTTAGTATAATGGAGCATTATTTGGAGGTCTTTAGGAGTGTAGCGAAGATGACAGCAATCATCTTTTCATGAGGTGCCTTAGGTACTCTTTATTGACCTTGCTTCCGTTTTTCTAGTCCTGGTTTCAGAAAAAGCTCATGGGTTCTCTTGCAATTGCTTTTCAAACCAAAGATGTGCTTGCTCCCGTGCGTTAACAATGGTGCCGTGTATTTTTTTGCAGGAGACTTATACGTAAGCCAATGCATATTCAATGCTAGTATGTTGTGTTCTGTGGCCTAATGAAGGCTGTAACTCCACTGGACATTTTCATTCAAAATAAAACTTAATTTCATCAGGAATTGACTAATCGTGATTAGAGGATAATCTGGGCACTGATATGCTGGTTTTTATGAAATATTGAGTTATCTTCCGGTGCCATTTATCGTCCAATGGTCAAGGCGGGGGGGGAGACTGTATATTTGAACCTAACCATGCACCCTTCTCTTAATATGAGCGATGGCTTGATGCATTCCTAGATATCATCACTGCTGGGTTAAACCCACTTCTGTCTGTCCATCGGGAAAGGCCAGGGCAAATGGAACAGCTTTGATCTTGTAGGCACAACTCAGAGGGCAGATTAAGGCCATGGAAAATGTCTGTTTCCTCCACCCGCTGCTATCCATGCTCAATGGAGATGTTGGCGCATTGGCCAAGGCTGGTCTAGTCCCCTGCTTGACCAGGATTCGTAACCCACTTGGCTAAGTTTGTTCAATGTTTGATTAGGCAAGGAAAGGGAATTTGCCAAAGGAAGAAGAGGCAGGTATAGTTTTTAGATCCTGCAGCCTTCTCTTAGTCGTTACTTAAGAGATGGAATCCTGTACCTGTGCATTAGTCCAAAGAGCTTAGCAATACACTAGAACAGCTGTCGCCAATCCAGTGCCCACTAGATATTTTTGGCCTACAACTCCCAGCAGCCCCAGCAAGCACGAACTGGCTGAGGCTGCTGGGAGTTGTAGGCCAAAGCCTCTGGAGGCCACCAGAATGGTGAAGACTGCAGCAGAAGACTAGCAATGCGTAGGACGGTTTTCGGAAAATTGGAGTCTTTATGGCTTCTCTTTTATGAACCAATTGTCTTGGGGCATACTTGCTATTTCATCAATGTGTGCTTCAAAACAAAAACTGGAGCTGCCAAGTGCTACTGTGATGATTTCTAGAGGGTATAGCTTTTTGCTTTTTTGCCCCTCTTGCTGGAAAAAGTGCTTTCCGAACCAGAAAAATAAAAATAACTCCCCCATCTTTTCATATGCTACAGTCATTGTTTTTACATTCACCCACATCTTGCTCAGTTATAAATGCCAGAGGCATTGTAATAGGAACAGAGCCTGGTCTTTGGGCGATAAGCTTAGGAATGTTCTTTGACAAGCCAGTTACAAAAAAACAGCGGCATAGCTTGTTCAGTAAATAAACCTTGGCATAAACTACTGCTTCCTTTTGTTTTGCACTATTTTGGGCAGGGGGAGATGGGATGGCCAGGAGCCACAGACCTACACAACTTGTGTGCATGCCCAACATGGATTTGAAGTAGGATTTCCCATACGAGCTTCAGAGGTGGCATGGGGAGAACACAATTAATTGATAAATTAAATATTTTTAAACTCGGTGGGGGCACACACAAACTCTTGAGCCTATAAGTAGCTTTTTGGATCCCAGGCACCAGCTAAGTGGTACCACTAGACATTTTCTCAGGATTGCTCTGCCCATTCCAGTTATCACAAACCATGCCTATAACATTCACCCATGAATCCCAAACTTGGCTCCATTTCTCTCTCTGGCTACAGCCAAAAGCATGCTTATACCCTTTAAACAATCACAGCACCCCACTCCCAAGAAATATTGGGATCTGTAGTTTGTTAAAGCTGCTGGGAATCGTAGCTCTGCGAGAAGCTCTCCTACCAGCTCTCAGCACCTTTAACAACCCATAGTTCCCAGGATTATTTGGGGGAAGCCATGACAGTTAAAGTGCTTTAAAGTGTATGATGTGATTGGGACTGCAGTCTCATCCATGCTCATACACTGATTCCCTGTGGTGTGTTGAGCACATAGGAATATCAGAACCACAGGAGGTTTTCCTACCAATTGTGTCACCACTGCAGCCGGCCCCATCCGCATCAGGTTGCAGATTTACCCATGCTCTCTGCTACTGGAGACTCTTGTTCTTGTTGACACCATGGGGGGGTGTCTTTACCACCAAGCAACGTTAAACCAGAAAAGCTTACTTGGCCCAGTATACAACCATGAGCTGTCACTGTTTTTAAAGGTTTCAGAAGCTCTCCCCATCACACACATAGGTCAGAAAGACTAAATCTGCAATCCTCATTATGGAGAAGTTCAAGTGCTTTCCAGTTGCACTCAGCTGTTTGCCAGGATGTCAAAAGCAGGCGTGGAGCTTTTGAAGATGACATAAAACAGATCTGGTGGGCAACGTCAAATGCACGGCATGCAGGCAGCCTCCACATTTTACCTTTCATATACTTTGTGTTTATGCAAGACTTGGTAAGCTCTTCTCCTGTAATGAAGGCGGCTGCCTCATGCAAATAAATCAATTTATATTTATTGAACTTTGCAATTTTTAAAGAAAATCTATTGATGCCTTCTTTAACTGTCTGCCCCAAATCACCCTTAATAACGCCATTCTTGGTTCCAACTGAATTAATGTCATATTTTTGTCCACAATTTTACAAGCTATATTAGCCTTAGCTGAGGACTTAGCTAGCTCCCTTTCAACTCTAGGATTCCAGAGGAGCACACAATAATTTTTACTAAACCTTTTATGTTGTGAACCGCCCCGAGATCGACGGATGAAGGGTGGTATACAAATTAATTAAATAAATAAAAACACATTTGACCAATAGTCAGCATGGATTTCTGAAAAATAAGTCATGTCAGACTAACCTGATCTCGTTTTTTGACAGAATTACAAGCCTGGTAGATGAAGGGAACGCAGTGGATGTAGCCTACCTTGATTTCAGCAAGGCATTTGACAAGGTGCCCCATGATATTCTTGTAAAGAAGCTGGTAAAATGCGGTCTTGACTATGCTACCACTCAGTGGATTTGTAACTGGCTGACTGACCGAACCCAAAGGGTGCTCATCAATGGTTCCTCTTCATCCTGGAGAAGAGTGACTAGTGGGGTGCCACAGGGTTCTGTCTTGGGCCCAGTCTTATTCAACATCTTTATCAATGACTTGGATGATGGACTCAAGGGCATCCTGATCAAATTTGCAGATGACACCAAACTGGGAGGGGTGGCTAACACCCCAGAGGACAGGATCACACTTCAAAACGACCTTGACAGATTAGAGAACTGGGCAAAAACAAACAAGATGAATTTTAACAGGGAGAAATGTAAAGTATTGCACTTGGGCAAAAAAAATGAGAGGCACAAATACAAGATGGGTGACACTTGGCTTGAGAGCAGTACATGTGAAAAGGATCTAGGAGTCTTGGTTGACCACAAACTTGACATGAGCCAACAGTGTGACGCGGCAGCTAAAAAAGCCAATGCAATTCTGGGCTGCATCAATAGGAGTATAGCATCTAGATCAAGGGAAGTAATAGTGCCACTGTATTCTGCTCTGGTCAGACCACACCTGGAGTACTGTGTCCAGTTCTGGGCACCACAATTCAAGAAGGACACTGACAAACTGGAACGTGTCCAGAGGAGGGCAACCAAAATGGTCAAAGGCCTGGAAACGATGCCTTATGAGGAACGGCTAAGGGAGCTGGGCATGTTTAGCCTGGAGAAGAGGAGGTTAAGGGGTGATATGATAGCCATGTTCAAATATATAAAAGGATGTCACATAGAGGAGGGAGAAAGGTTGTTTTCTGCTGCTCCAGAGAAGCGGACACGGAGCAATGGATCCAAACTACAAGAAAGAAGATTCCACCTAAACATTAGGAAGAACTTCCTGACAGTAAGAGCTGTTCGACAGTGGAATTTGCTGCCAAGGAGTGTGGTGGAGTCTCCTACTTTGGAGGTCTTTAAGCAGAGGCTTGACAACCATATGTCAGGAGTGCTCTGATGGTGTTTCCTGCTTGGCAGGGGGTTGGACTCGATGGCCCTTGTGGTCTCTTCCAACTCTATGATTCTATGATTCTATGATTCTATGATTCTATGATTTCACAAAATAGAAGAATGGGATTTTTTCACTTGCCATCAGCTTACTGAGGTTTGCAAGCGTTGCATTCGGTGAAGAGACGGGGTCTCCTTTTCATGGAATGCACTGAAACATTTGTCTAGTTACTGAATAAAATGTGTCATTACACTAGGTGGTTTCACATCCTGGAATGGACAGTATTTGCATGTAATGGGCAATTCAGGTTGAAGACTACAAAGAGACATTTGACAGTTTTGAGATTTTTTTAAAGAACAAACTTGATAGAATTCTGTTCAACAGCAACTAGAAGTAGAATAAACTATAGAAATGTCACAGTCTGGTTGGATTTGCAAGCGGCAAGGGCAAATGTTTAGCTTTTTATTGGAAATGATAGGAAAAATTAAAGTTTTTATTCTAAGGGCTGCCTTCAGACTTGATCTCACACCAATTCCTATGTAATATATTTTATTATTTATACCTTGGCTATCTGGCTGGGTTTCCCAAGCCACATCTAAAAACATAACAAAAACATCAATCCTTTAAAACTTCCCTAAACATTAAAAACTTCCCTGAACAGGGCTGCCTTCAGATGTCTTCTAAAAGTCAGATAGTTGTTTATCTCTTTGATGTCTGATGGGAGGAGCAGGCACCACCACCGAGAAGGCCCTCTGCCTGGTTCCCTGTAACTTCGCTTCTCACAGTAAGAGAACTGCCAGAAGGCCCTCGGTGCTGGATCTCAGTTTCTGGGCTGAGCAATGGGGTGGAGATGCTCCTTCAGGTATACTGGGCAGAGGCCGTTTAGGGCTTTAAAGGTCAGCACCAACACTTTGAATTGTGCTCGGAAACATACTGGGAGCCAGGGGAGATTATTTGGAACCAGGGTTAGTTATATGGTCCTGGCAGCCACTCCCAGTCACCAGCCTAGCTGCCGCATTCTGGATTAGAGCACATTGCAGTAATCCAAGTGGGAGATAACCAGAGCATATACCGCTCTGGCATGACAGTGCGCAGGCAGGTAGGGTCTCAGCTGGCGTACCAGATGGAGCTGGTAGACAGTCACCCAGGAAACAGAATTAACCTGCGCCTCCATGGACAGCTGTGCGTCCAAAAGGATTGCATTCTCCTGGTTGCACATTATCCCCCCCCCCTTTCTACACGTCACACACTTCCTTCTGGAAAAAAGAAAATAATTTCCAAAGCAGGAAAGTAACCATCTTTCTCTCCCACTTTTAGGGCTTTAAAGGTCAGCACCAACACTTGAATTGTGCTTGGAAATGTAGTGAGAGCTAGTGAAGATCCTTTAGGACCGGTGTTATATGGTCAGTCACCAGTCTAGCTGCCACATTCTGGATTAGTTGTAGTTTCAGAGTCACCTTCAAAGGTAGCCCCACATAGAGCACATAGCAGTAGCCCAAGCGGGAGAAAACTGGAGCATGCACCACTCCGGTGAGACAGTCTGCAGGCAGGTAGGGTCTCAGCCTGCGTACCAGATGGAGCTGGTAAACAGCTGCCCTGGACACAGAATTGACCCAGGTCTCCATGCATGGCTGTGAGTCCAAAATGACTCCCAGGCTGCGCACCTGGTCCTTCAGGGGCACAGTTACCCCATTCAGGACCAGGGAGTCCTCCACACCAGCCCGCCCCGTCCCCCAAGAACAGTACTTCTATCTTGTCAGGATTCAACCTCAATCTGTAAGCCACCATCTATCTGCCAACCATCTCCAGGCACTCACACAGGACCTTCACTGCCTTCACTGGTTCTGAATTAAATGAGAGGTAGAGCTGGGTATCATCTGCATACTGGTAGACACCCAGCCCAAACCCCCTGATTATCTCTCCCAGCGGCTTCATATGGATATTAAAAAGTATGGGGGAGAGGATGGAACCTGAGGCACCTCACAAATGAGAGCCCAGGGGTCTGAACACTCATCCCCCCCACACTTTCTGGATATGGCCCAGGAGGAAGGAGCGGAACCACTGTGTAGCAGTGCCCCCAGCTCCCAGTCCCTATAGACGGTCCAGAAGGATGTCATGGTTGATGGTATCAAAGGCCGCTCAGAGATCCAGCAGAACTAGGAAACAGCTTTCACCTTTGTCCCTAGCCTGCCAGAGATCATCGACCAGCGCGACCAAGGCAGTTTCAGTCCCATGATGAGGCCTGAATCCCGATTGGAAGGGATCCAAATCGCTCAATCACCTTGCCCAAGAACGGAAGATTTGAGACTGGACGATAGTTGGCCATATTGGCTGGGTCCATTCACCACCCCATGGAGTCCATCGCCCAGTCCTTCCCAGCTCACCTTTATGAGCCAGGATGGGCAAGGATCAAGGAGACAGGTGCCAGTTTCACTCATCTAAGCAGCAAATACAAATCACAGAAGCATAGAACTGTAGAAGGAACCTCAAGGGTCATCTAGTCCAACCCCCTGCAATGCAGGAACCCCACTTTTTAGTGTCTTTAATAGGGTTTCCGTTCACATGCATCTTGTAGGTTTAAAAAACTAGCCTTTGGCCATGGATTTCTGAGTGGTGCAATGTATGTATTTTGTACTCAATTTGTTTGTGAGCAAAAAATAGCATTTGAGGCAGCCCTGAAACGAAAGCCTTAGAAAGTCTGTTAAATAAGAGTTGGTGTAGCACAGTGGCTAAAAGTCTGGGGCTCAGATCTCGCATCTGCCAGGAACTTGCTAAGCAGCCTCAAGCAAACTGTTCTCCATCAACCGCAGCTGCCTTCATTACAGAAGGAAAAGAGTTTACTAAGAAAGTAATTTTAGGGGCGGGGGGGGGCGGAATGCCACTGATTATGTAGATAGGTTTTGGTTTTGAGTTATTAATCACGGGCCTTACATAAATTTCATAAAGTTAAAAGAGCAACGTCTTTTTAAAAGACTGTAAACATTATTTTAGAAGAAAAAGGAGGGATTCGAGACAGCAATCTATTTTTGGAAAACATATTAAGTGATACTTAGCATGACACATATTTCTGAGGCCTAACTATTTCTATTTTCAGCCCATTTAATTTTATTTCCACTTTAATTTCATAGCTCATATTGCATTATAAATACTCCCCTCTGCAGGAGCCAAATTTTGCTGAAGGCAGCAGTTTTTATGTCCGCATTTGAGGAAACAGGCTGATTTGTGGGTGCGGGAAGTTACCTGACTAACACAAATCTTTCTTTGTTTCATGAAATTTACTGCTTGGTTGCAAGAAAGGAAAAGAAAAAAACCCTCAAAAGTGCTGAGGAAAACCCCCAAACAAATCACTAAAGGGGAAAGTGAAAAATAAGGGTGGATTCAACTCACCAGTCACATTAGTGGAAGTCTTGCCTAAGGATTTCTCTTTGTGCAATGGGGCTTTTGCACCTCCCCCTGAAATTGGGGTGGTGTGCGGGGGGGAACGGGGACAGAGGGGGGGTCATTCCACCTGGCAAGTTGCAACGCTTGCAGAGATGGAATGGTGAGGAAAATGTGAGATTTCAGTAGCCTTTCAGGCAAACTCTTTCATTGCCCCTTATTTGATGAACTGACATCAACTGTTGGGAAGGAAGTGTTTCAAAAATGAAGCTGGACAAGCATATTTGCGAGATCCTTTAGACCAGGATTGGGGGGGGGGGGGCTTTTTCGGCCAAGGGCCACGTTACCCTGGCAGAAAGCAAATGACATTTTGAAAGGAAGAAGAACAGAGAACAGCAATGAGCTATCACCGTTAATTTCTACAGTAGTGTCCCATCTCTCGGAATGGTCTCCCCAGAGAGGACCGCCTGGTGCCCTCTTTGTCATTGTATCGAGCAAAACACCTGGGGGCATGTTGCAGTGGGAAACAATGCACAAATCCATTAAAACCTAAACCTTTTCCTGTGACTGGAACATGAAGTGCCATAAGTTCACAAGGAAGCCCTCCAGACCTATGTTATTTGGGCACAGAATGACAACACTTGCTGTTTTTGACACTGCTTACATCTCAAATCCGTCTGAGCCATTTAGGCGCAGATAACACAACCTTGATGGCAGAAAGTGAGGAGGAATTAAAGAACCTTTTAATGAGGGTGAAAGAGGAGAGCGCAAAATATGGTCTGAAGCTCAACATCAAAAAAACAAAGATCATGGCCACTGGTCCCATCACCTCCTAGAAAGGGAAGAAATGGAGGCAGTGAGAGATTTTACTTTATTGGGCTCCATGATCACTGAAGATGGTGACAGCAGTCACAAAATTAAAAGACGCCTGCTTCTTGGGAGAAAAGCAATGACAAACCTAGACAGCATCTTAAAAAGCAGAGACATCACCTTGCCAACAAAGGTCCGTATAGTAAAAGCTATGGTTTTCCCAGTAGTGATGTATGGAAGTGAGAGCTGGACCATAAAGAAGGCTGATCACCGAAGAATTGATGCTTTTGAATTATGGTGCTGGAGGAGACTCTTGAGAGTCCCATGGACTGCAAGAAGATCAAACCTCTCCATTCTGAAGGAAATCAGCCCTGAGTGCTCACTGGAAGGACAGATCCTGAAGATGAGGCTCCAATACTTTGGCCACCTCATGAGAAGAGAAGACTCCCTGGAAAAGACCCTGATGTTGGGAAAGATTGAGGGCACAAGGAGAAGGGGACAACAGAGGACGAGATGGACAGTGTTCTCGAAGCTACCAGCATGAGTCTGACCAAACTGCGGGAGGCAGTGGAAGACAGGAGTGCCTGGCGTGCTCTGGTCCATGGGGTCACAAAGAGTCGGACACGACTAAACGACTAAACAACAACAACCAAATGTCCTCACACTTCTCTCTTGATTCACAGGCAACATATTTTTTGGGAAGCCTCAGATCTCCCAAGAAGGCAAACTTCCGCAACCAGTATTTCTTTTGAGTTCTGAAAGTCCATCATTGATACAAGTTTGGCTTTTCCCAATAAAATCTTTCCGCTCCAGTGCCTCCCCATCTATTGCATTGCCTTGGTCTAGTACAATACCAAGATGAATGCCCATTTACAAGCTGCTTTTGCATCATAAACAAGAAGAAGACATTCTTTCTATTTCCCCTATAAAATAGGATAATAAAGAAAACAAAGCAATAACTTTCACAGGGGGAGCCGTGTTGGGTCTGCTGCAGCAAAACCAGCAGAGAGTGATGTGGCTCCTTCAAGACTAAGAAATGCTATTATGGAATATGATTTTGTGGACAGAGCCCACTTCACAACTGCATGTGGGGAAGAAACCAGAATTGGTTTTGGTAGTGATGAATATGGAGCGATTAAACGTGTTGGGAACCAGCACAGCCCCTTCCAAAAGCTTGGGTGGGGTGGGGGAGAGGAAGCTGGTCTTATAGGAAAATATAAAGGTAAAGGGACCCCTGACCATTAGGTCCAGTCGTGGCCGACTCTGGGGCTGCGGCGCTCATCTCGCTTTATTGGCTGAGGGAGCTGGCGTACAGCTTCCGGGTCATGTGGCCAGCATGACTAAGCCGTTTCTGGAGAACCAGAGCAGCGCACGGAAACGCCATTTACCTTCCCGCTGGAGCGGTACCTATTTATCTACTTGCACTTTGTCGTGCTTTCAAACTGCTAGGTTGGCAGGAGCAGGGATCGAGCAACAGGAGCTCACCCCTCGTGGGAATTGAAACCGCCGACCTTCTGATAGGCAAGTCCTAGGCTCTGTGGTTTAACCCACAGCGCCACCCACGTCCCTAGGAAAATATAAGTGCCATGCAATTTCCTAAAACAGCAAAGAGTTTTGCAGGACCTCAATGACTAACCTATTTATTGAGGCATAATCTTTCATGGACTAAACCCCCCTTTGTCAGGTACACAAAGTGGTCTTAAACCAACGACTTCATGTTATGAGAAAGGAGATTCTGACTAAACGTCAGGAAGAACTTTCTGACAGTAAGAGCTGTTTGCGACAGTGGAACGGTCTCCCTCAGGAGGTTGTGGACTCTCCTTCCTTGGAGGTTTCTAAGCAGAGGTTGGCTGGCCATCTGCCATGGATGCTTTAGTTGAGATTCCTGCATCGCAGGGGGTTGGACTAGATGGCCCTTGGGGATTCCTCCTTTCAAATGCCGCAAGACTCGTAAGAGCCCTGCTGGATCAAGCCAAAGGCCTACTGAGTTCAGCGATGAACCAGATGTTCGCGGGAAGCCTGCGAGCAGGACCTGGGTCCAGGAACACTCTTTCTACTTGTGACTGTCAGCAGCTGGCATTTGGAGACGTATGGAGGAGGCTGAACGCAGCCAACACAATTGTTCTTGCTGCAATGGACTAACAGGACTAGCTCTCTGGAGACTGCTGCTGAGATCCCTAAGGGAGCCTCCCATCTACTTCTCTTTGAAGCTCTCCATCAGCAGTCGAAAGGCTTCTCATAGTTCAGCCCAAATGCTGTGCAGTGCAAACTGTGTCACCCGATTGCCACCCCTTCTGCTTGCAGACCAGGCTTAGTGTCCATTCCAGGTCCTGCTTCCTGCCCATCATCTGATTCCCAGTTTGCTTTGTATTTAGATGCACACGGCCCCATGTACACGCATCCTCTCCTGGTATGCCCCATGGAGGACCTTAAGGTCCATAAATAGCAACACCCTAGAGGTCCCAGGCCCTAAGGAAGTTAGATTAGCCTCAACCAGAGCCAGGGCTTTTTCAACACTGGCTCCGGCCAGGTGGAACGCTCTGTCTCATGAGACCAGGGCCCTGCAGGATCTGATTTCTTTCTGCAGGGCCTGTAAGACAGAGTTGTTCCGCCTGGCCTTTGGCTTGGAGTCAATTTGATTCCCTCCCCCTCTTTCTTTTTTCCTTTCTCCTCCTGTGATGAGGCTACATTTTAATGTTTTTAATGTTGTATTTTAATCTTGTTTTTAAGTTGTACTCATTCAACTTGTTTTTATTATTGGTTGCTAGCCGCCCTAAGCCCAGCCTTGGCTGGGGAGGGCGGGGTATAAATAATAATAATTATCATCATCATCATCATCCTAGCAAGGGTGAAGAGTGTGGAGGTGCAGAATTAGACCTGGGCCTCTTTAAAAGACTTGAAAGCAGTAACTCAATCCTTCTCTACTAGCTACTTTGGAATTTTCTAAAGATACTTGTGTGTGCCCTTTACACTTGGAAGGCTGTCTGGGTGTGTGTGTGTGTGTGTGTGTGTGTGTGTGTGTGTGTGTGTGTACTGTGCTTATGTATTCATAGAAAGGGAGACATTAGAATCAGCTCAGGTTTATTTTAATCTGAAATAAAGTCTGCGTTAATGCCACTAAGAGATCTAAGTTGCAATATGGCTAAAATAAATTCCTTCCCTGTGGTTGGAGCCGGGAGAACAGGTTCATCCATTTTCACGGACTATTCCCTCTCTCCTCCGCTTGCGAAAGGAGAAAGAAACTGCTTTAGATTGGTTTTAAAGTCAGAAAGCTCTTGAACTGACCTGCAGGGGTTATGCAACTCTGAAAATGGCATCAATTGCCAGTAGCCGCTCAGCCAGCTGCATTTACAGCTTTCCTGCAAGCGTCACATTTTCCTCACCAGCAGCAAAGCTTGCCAGGGCTCTGCTTTTTCGAAAACTGCAAAGTATTGTTTTCGGGCACAGGGCTTGGCCACGCCACTTTTGCAGATCAATTTGGCGCCAATAGCCCGCTCCAGATGCATCTTGTTAAGTGCTTTTAATGGGGGGAAGCTGCAGCAGTGCAGGCCACGTTCTCAGATGGCAGAAAAAAACACGTGGCCCCCCCTGAGACATCAAGGGAGCAGCGCTGAGAGGTCACGTGGACTGAACTCCAACAATGACATTCCTGGACCATTAACAAAGCAACCTGGAAGATAAATCTATCAATGGCCATTTTTCCAAAAGAGGTAAATCTCCAGGTTCAGGGACAGAATACAGCAGGGGCTTGTGGAATAGCAACAGGGAAAGCCACCACCTTCATGCCCTGCTTCCAAGTTTCTCAAAGGGGGTACGGCTGCTCTTGGAAATGGCATGGGAGACTTAGAGGTCTGATCGGCCAATGTTCATTCACATATAAGATGAAGAAACCAACCTGCCATGGACGATCCCAATCCAGTGGAATAGGAAATGCTCCAAGCCACGCCCCCACCACGCTGCACATCGCGGTAATCTGTAGACTGCTATCCCAGATGGACATTGCCCTGGGGGAGAAATGTCAAAAAAAAAGCTCAGTAACTTTAGAGGTGGGGTGGGATGCATGCATTAGCCTGGGGAAGAGGAAACTGAGAGGAGATACGATAGCCACCTTCAAACATCTAAAGGGCTGTTGCGTGGGAGATAGAGTAATGTGGTTTCTCCTGCTCCGTAGGGTCATGTTACAGGAAAGGAGATTCCAACTAAACACCTGGAAAAACTTTCTGGCAGTAAGAGCTGTCCAGCAGTGCAACGCACTCCCTCGGGAGGTTGCTGACTCTCCATCCTCGGAGGCTTTTAAGCAGAAGTTTGACAGCCATCCGTCATGGAAGCTTTAGTTGAGATTCCTGCATTGCAAGGGGTGGGGATAGATGACCCATGGGGTCCCTTCCAACTCTCCAATTCTATGATTCGCAGCATTGGACCTGTCTGGCCAAGGCTGCAACCCCAAAGATAAAGGTAAAGGGACCCCTGACCATTAGGTTCAGTTGTGGCCGACTCTGGGGTTGCGACGCTCATCTCGCTTTATTGGCCGAGGGAGCCGGCGTACAGCTTCCGGGTCATGTGGCCAGCATGACTAAGCCGCTTCTGGCGAACCAGAGCAGCACACGGAAATGCCATTTACCTTCCCACTGGAGCAGTACTTATTTATCTACTTGCACTTTGACGTGCTTTCGAACTGCTAGGTTGGCAGGAGCTGGGACAGAGCAACGGGAGCTCACCCCGTCGCGGGGATTCGAACCGCCAACCTTCTGATCGGCAAGTCCTAGGCTCTGTGGTTTAACCCACAGCGCCACCCGTGTCCCACAAATCCCAAAGAAAGGGTCGCAGAATTGTAGAGACGGAAGGGGTCCCATGGGTCATCTAGTCCAACCCCCTGCATTGCAGGAATCTGTTCGCCCAATGTGGGGCACAAACGTATCACCCAAAGATATAGTCTCATGCTGTACCAGCTGAGCTGTCCAAGTGTACTATCCTAGTAAACATGTTTACTAGGAAGCAGGTCCCACCAGCTAAGTGAAAGGTACAGGGTCAAGCTGCAAAACTGCAGGCGTACGTACTAAAAAATAATAGTAACAGTCACACTCGATTTACACACTACCAGTGGTCCCTCTCATATGTCAAGCCGTGGGGTTTAAAGTGAATTCCTTTTAAAGCCAGACATCGTCTGGATCCTACATAACTAAAGAATACTGTGAGTGTCTTCCTGATTATAAAAGTAATCACAGTAGAACTTCTTAAAGGATCCTTTGCCCAAGGGGGGAATCATTTAGTGATTATCTTCTCAGCAGTGCTCTCAACACTGTGGATTTCGCTCTCTTTCTCAAGGTCCATCAGGCTGCATCTTTACTGCGTTAAAAGCAGCTTATGAAAATACTCCCATTTTGAGAGGCATTTGGAACATATGTTTTGCCTACAGTTTTACTTGGTTAATGCTGATTTAAACAGCTACTGAGGGTTGTAACTGCTACATTGCTAATATCTACAGAGATCAGTGGCTTTAATATTACCGCTGAAGTTCTTTGTTTAAATTTCTGATGTTTAATTTCTGCTTAAAATAGTTTGTATACAGTCGTGCCTCAGCTGCCGAATGCCTTGGGAGTCGAACGTTCCGGCTCCTGAACGATCGAAAACCAGAATTGAGTGCTCCGGTTTTCAAACATTATTTTGGAAGCCGAACATCCGATGGGGCTTCTGATTGGCTTCAGGAGCTTCCCACACCCAATCACAAGCCGTGCTTCGGTTTCTGAACGTTTTGGAACTCAAACGGACTTCTGGAACGGATTCCATTCCATACTGTATATGCCTAATGTTGTAAGCATACCCTCCAACATTCCTCTGATGAAAACAGGGACGTCCAATTCCATAAGAAAAAAGAATTTTATTACAGTGGTGCCTCGCAAGACAAAATTAATTCATTCCGCGAGTTTTGTCGTCTTGCGATTTTTTCCGTCTTGCAAAGCACGGTGTCGGGAAAGTTTTGGAAAAGTTTCAAAAATCACCAAAGTCTTTAAAAACCTCAAAAAAGGCTACCACACCGCGTTCTATGAGTTGCTCCTCAAAGTCAAGTCGCAACTGTATTAACGGTGTTAAGAAAAAGGAAACAAACTTGCAAGACGTTTCCGTCTTGCGAAGCAAGCCCATAGGGAAAATCGTCTTGCGAAGCAACTCAAAACCCCAAAAACCCTTTTGTCTTGCGAGTTTTTTGTCTTGCGAGGCATTCGTCTTGCGAGGTACCACTGTACTTATACGCCACCCATCAGACTGGGTTGCCACAGTCACTCTGCGTGGCTTCAAACAGATATAAAAACATAATTAAAACATTTTTAAAACTTCCTACACAGGGCTGCCTTCGGATGTTTTCTAAAGGTTGCATAGTTACTGATCTCCTTGGCTCCGGGGTCACATAACTCCATACCCTCCAACATTTCCCTGAAGGAAATAGGGAAGTCCTAAGGCAAACTGGGACATTCTGGAATCAAATCAGAAACCGGGATGGCTTCTGTAAATCTGTGACTGTCCCTGGAATACAGGGACACTTGGAGGGTCTGTTGTAAGCTGCTTTGAGACCCAGGTGGTGAAAAGCGGGATATAGGTTTTAAAAATACGTAAATATTGGCTGCGCACATTTGCCTCTGCCTCACCTGCAAAGCAGTACAGAAAGCTCATCAGCTGGTTAGAGTCCAGAAAGCCCCACAGCTGAAACAGCCCAGGGGCAACTCTGCGTCGTGGGATGTGGGCTGAGCGAACTGCAGATCAAATCAATGGGGGCAAAGCCTCACTCCTTTCAGCAAAGTAACAATAAAATTTCACCAGCCCTGGTACCCTTCTGGGACTCCGTGTGGCACCAGGGGCTTTTCCGAACCCTCGTGATTCACTGTTCACATGCTGCCATTCCTCCCACTGTGCAAGCTTTTTAATTAAGTTCAGCGGGGTATCAAAGGCTCCTGGCTGAGGAATTCTAGTCACATTGGAGGGAAATCTAATTCAAATCGTTGACATTTAATTAGATGTAAATCAAGATCCTTGCATTGTTGTCGTCCAAGTCCTGATAGAGACTTATGCGCAAGAACCACAAGGGACTGCCACTTCCTGGAGCTAGACCCAGATGTCTATCCACATGAGTCTGATGAGATTTACTTACATCAGGAATCGGATTTCACTTAAAACTGGTTTGGTTTCTTTCCGCCCCCGCTGAGAAAATTGCTGCTTATGTAACCATAGGATTTGGGGGGGGGGGGGTGAGAGAAAGTTTTCAAGTTGTCAGCTATCTAGGTGGCACTGACAATGGTGCATGGCATCTTATGCAATGGCATCCCATTCTAAACTGACATTCTGCGCCCTCT
Organism: Podarcis bocagei; assembly: GCF_964188305.1. NCBI lineage: Eukaryota > Metazoa > Chordata > Lepidosauria > Squamata > Lacertidae > Podarcis > Podarcis bocagei. The sequence continues at coordinate 90,797,554 of NC_138127.1, forward strand.
CTTTGCTTGACAGCAGGATCCTGTGACCATCCACATGTTGGCGGACTCCACCTCCCATCAGGCTCAGTCGGCAGAGCCAATGGGAGTTAAGAGTCCAACAGCTGGAGAGTCACAGAATTCTCCATCCCTGGCTGACATATGGAAAAGCAATGCGTTCTTCTATCCTTGCACCTGGAGCCGGATCATTTGAAAAAATGGACCAGCACCCCCCGAAATATCCTGCTGATTATCTCCAATCAGTTGGCAAAGCTCTTTTGCACATTGCACACTGAAGTGTGGGTGGTGGGAACACATGAAACGGCTTTCCATCGAACTGTGTGCCCCCATTTGGACCCCACCCTGCTGGTTAAAAACTTTTGGGTTCTGGCTGGCCTATGGTTTCTGCAGTTCTTGATCATTCTCTCCCCCCCCCCAAGCTCCCTCAGTTTCTGTCATGGATTTGCTTGGATGCAGAGGAATGGTGGGAGGTACCAGCTAGGGAACCCCCCAAGGGAACCCCCAGGGAAAGATGGCTCAGAGCCAGGAGACTGGTGGTGGGATGACCATGAGTGCAGAGAGGAGAGAGCAGACTGGGAGGAGGAGGTGTTGGAAGCAGAAAAGGGAACAGGGTTTGGTGAGCAGGAAGAGACAGTGGCAGAGAGCAGTTCAGACTCGGAGGCAGAAGAGGAGGAGGGCCAGAAGACAGATAGGCCGGCTGCTGAAAAAGCCATGAAGTCTCCCTCTCCTGCTGTGACCAGCTCCCTTCTTTCCTGGTCTCCTAGAACACGCAGAGAATTGAAGAGGGCAGAGCAGAGGGAGGTTGTGTGCAGGCGCAGTATGCGACTGCTTGGGAAAGACCCTGGAGAGGAGGAGTCTTAGGAAGTACAGTGGTACCTCGGGTTACAGACGCTTCAGGTTACAGACTCCACTAACCCAGAAATAGTACCTTGGGTTAAGAACTTTGCTTCAGGATGAGAACAGAAATTGCGCAGCAGCGGCGCGGCGGCAGCGGGAGGCCTCATTAGCTAAAGTGCTTCAGGTTAAGAACAGTTTCAGGTTCAGAATGGACCTCCAGAACAAATTAAGTTCTTAACCTGAGGTACCACTGTAGTGGGAAGATGGGGAACTTCAGTCCTCGCAACTGCCTTGTTGCAGCAAGACCTACTGGGAAGAGTTGATGGGATCACTAGGCTTGCACTGTTTTGGTTCCTCGAATAAAGAGTTAACTTGTGTTTCTTTTATTGCTGACCGACGCTTGACTGCAGCTCCAGAGGTTTTATTTACTGCTCCTGCCCATTTTGGTCTAATATTGTTTTCAATCATGCTTGGTTTTTTAAAAAATATATATATAGCTGTTTCCAACTATAGGCATTTTGCAAGAAATGGGAAGGAAACGACATTTTATTTTTAAGCACATAATTCACAGATGAGTGCACATGTGTATGCACACAGAAATGTAACATAGGGAATGAGCTGCACTTTAGACAGCCAATGTTTTGGACACATCTCTTAGGGAACACTGTAAACCGCGGACTGCAGATACCAATTTGGGGGAGGGCCATAGAAGAAGAAGAAGAAGAGTTTGGATTTGATATCCCGCCTTTCACTCCCTTTAAGGAGTCTCAAAGCGGCTAACATTCTCCTTTCCCTTCCTCCCCCACAACAAACACTCTGTGAGGTGAGTGGGGCTGAGAGGCTTCAAAGAAGTGTGACCGGCGCAAGGTCACCCAGCAGCTGCATGTGGAGGAGCGGAGACGCAAACCCGGTTCACCAGATTACGAGTCCACCACTCGTAACCACTACACCACACCTAACTCAGAAGCAGACCATCAGCTCTGCAAGCACAAGTCGCCTAGCTCAATCCTGAGCATCTCCGGGTTGGGGATGAAAATGTCCAAAACCCTGGAGACCTACTAACAGCCAGTGAAGACGATATTGAGCTAGATGGATCAATAGTCTGACTAGGTATAAGGCAACTTCCTATGTTCCTATGTCTGAAAACACAGGGCGATAGATATCCTTAGAAGGCTCTTCAATCCAGCTTGTACCAATTTTAAAGTAGTAAATAAAAGTAACCACAATGACTCTTAGCTGTCACAGAAAGTGCATCGTTGGAGCCTTCAGCGCTCAGTGTTTACAGACACTTTGCCATCTGGCTGCAACATTATTACCCAGGCTGTATGCACAGAAAGAGGGAAGATCCAACTTTTCTCCTAGCTCAAAAGCATTCACGGCAGACACAAAATAAGCCCAAATCACCAGGCTGGAATAACACTTCAAATTCCTGAAGTACAGCGGCGCCTGCAAAATCAGCTCCAGCATAAACAAACACTTCTGCGCAGACGGCAAGAGAATATCTCCTGCTTAGTCTGTAGCTGAATTTATCGCATTAGAGGCTTTGCTTAGACATGGTATCTGCGCTAACAACCGACTTTGGCCAAGGAAGAGAGAAGCAACCTAAGCAAAATGTCTCATTGTTATTTTTTTATACGTCAGACGTACACTGCAAAAGCCTTGCAGCATTTATAGCTCAGGTCCTGAAATACTTATTGCTTGCTTAGGTTTATGCACCTTTTTCATGACTAGACAACTGGCCAAAGCACATTCTCTCTCTCTCTCTCTCTCTCTCTGTGTGTGTGTGTGTGTTACATATGGTCAATTTCTATAATGGAGAAAACTAGCAACAACAGTCTGAGGATCCGAACTGCAAAAAAGTGTCAAGGCAGCTAAATGTGCAGATGACACAGAAACAAATCACAACGGCTAAAAATCCACAACAGATTGCGAGGAGCTGCAGAAAGCTTTCATAACACAGAGTGTGGGCAAAGAAACAGCAGCTGATACTCCAGGTGGTAATGGGGCGGCAGGGAAGACACACAAAATACATATACAGATTCCCCACCCCAAGTTTTAGCCTCTGAATTAGCAATTGCCACTCAGGAAAGAAATCCTGAAGTCATTGTGAATCACCCGGCACACTAGGGAAAGTCTTCTGCAGCAAAAGAGGGAGAATAACCTCGGATTTAACACCAATGAAGACACCACAAGATGTGACTCCGTAGATATCAGTGATGCATCCAAATCCTAACTACTGCGTCTAAGGCCACATTTACGCCATACATTTAAAGCACTAAGATGCCACTTCAGACAGCTGTGGCTTTCTCCCAAAGAAATATGGAAGCTGCTGTTTGTTAAGGGTGCTGAGGATTCTTTGGAGACTATTCCCCTCAAGCGGGTGGCGCTGTGGGTTAAACCACAGAGCCTAGGACTCGCTGATCAGAAGGTCGGTGGTTCGAATCCCCACGATGGGGTGAGCTCCCGTTGCTCGGTCCCTGCTCCTGCCAACCTAGCAGTTCAAAAGCACGTCAAAGTGCAAGTAGATAAATAGGTACCGCTCCGGCGGAAAGGTAAACGGCATTTCCATGCACTGCTCTGGTTCGCCAGAAGCGGCTTAGTCATGCTGGCAACATGACCCAGAAGCTGTATGCCAGCTCCCTTGGCCAATAAAGCGAGATGAGCGCCGCAACCCCAGAGTCGGCCACGATTGGACCTTAATGGTCAGGGGTCTCTTTACTATTCCCCTCACAGAGCTACAATTCACCAGTTCCCTGGGAACAGCATTCAAAATTTGCCAGGTGCATTTTGCACCTGTCTGTCAGTCGCTTGCGACCAAGTGAAGATGCCCAAAAGCCAGGATGGCACCTGATGTCTCCACCACCTGGAGATCATTGGATCTGAACTGTTTTCATACACCAGCAACATGTCCTGTAGAATTCTATCTGTTATATTTTATCTGCACAATCAGAATGAATTTCAGGAACCAAAAAGTCGTGTTGAAAAGCTGGCCCTAGGAAGCTGTCATATACAGAGTCAGACCCCTGATCGGTACTGTCTGGGCTGAGAGGCAACAACTCTCCAGGGTTTCAGAGTGCAGACATTCCCAGTCTTATCTGGTGACGCCAGGGATTGACCCCAAGACCATCGACATGCAAAGAAGACACTGCTACTGAGCTGTGCCCATTCCCCATGCCAAGGAGAAGCAAGGGCAAGCACTCCACTTTTCTCATTTTTTTATTTTTCTTTTGGCTCAAGAAGCAGCCAGTCATGCAAGTCCTCCCCTGCAGTCTGGAGGGAGAGAGCCCAGACACAGATTTACCACTTCACTGCAAACTAGACCATAATTACAAGGAGGCAAAGAAATACTACAAAAGACCCTAAGGACAAAAAAAGAGAGAAAGGAAGAAATGTAAAAAAAGAAATACATCTCACAGAGAAGCAAGAGATAGTACAGATTTAGGATCCCAGTCTAGTTTGCACAAGCACACCTGGCATCAACGATGCAACTAAATGGAAACGCAAGGCAAGCGCTTGGCATTGTCTCTCACCTCCACACAATATTGCTGAATTGGGACAGGGGAGACTTACTGGGATTTTAAAAGGCACGGGAGGGAGACAAAGGGTTGGAAATTTGATGATCAACAATGGTCAACTATGGTTCAGCTAAGCCGATGAGCCACAGCTGAGTTGGGATGAGCAAGTTACACAGCCTTATCTTTGACCAAGGAGTTGGGGACTTAACACTGGATGAGTTGGGAATCAGCAGGCTGAGCCAGAGATCCACTACCTCCTAAACTGCTCATCCTAGTGGAACCCGCCTGTGGCGTTTGCCCTCCTATGTGTGTGACATCATACTGGGTTCATAGGGAAAGGGTTAACTAATTGTAAAATGACTAACCAATGGGAACCCAGGGGGCAGAGTTAACTGTGTATAAGGTTTAAGCACAGAGGGGTTTTTTTGGGAGGAGAGAGTTAGTGTTAGGGTGGTTGAGAAGACAGTCTGGAGTTAGAAGAGACAGATAAGTCTGTGGGTTGGGCTAGTCTGGGGTGAGAGTGAGAGAGAATTTGTTAAGAGGAGTCAGTCAAACAGTTGAGAGAATCAGTCAGAAGGTATTAGGAAGGTATAGGCCGGTAAAGAAACTAAAGTTAAGGTACTGACAGGAATATTATTGGAGAAACCATAAACTTGTTAATGTTTGTAAAATAAACTTGTTTTTTTAGTTCACTTTTAACAACTGTCTGGAGTCAGTGTTTTACCAGAGAGTAAGTGATTGGTGGCAGCGGGGAAGCGAGCACAGTGGTGGCACAGGGATCAATAGAACGTTAAACGTTCGGGCACCCTGTGTGATCACCGCATCGCCATAAGGCTGCCTGCTAGGTAAGCGTTTATTGCTTCGAGTCATGCTGCCTGGGTCACCATGGGGAAAGGGGGGTTTCTTTAAATGGGGTTGGAGCAACTGTGCCTTTTCTTTGCTGTATTCCTTTTTTTAAAAAAGATAAAAAAATAAATAATTATAAAACAAAACAAAAAGTGAGCAGCTAGCCCGGGCAGGGGGTTGGAGGGAGGTAAGAGGTGAGAAAGGCAAAGAAGGAATCAAATAGCAGCAGTAACAATATCGCCAATTGTCTGTAAGACAAGCAAGGGCTTTTTGTGCAGCCTGCTATTTTCGCCAACAATGCTTGAGCAGTTTTCCAAAGAGGTTTCCCCTCCTGCCTCCATCAGCCCTGACAATCTCTTCGCAGCATTTCTTCCCCGCTCTGGGCTTGTGACAGCTGGCCATTAGCTTAGTGACACCGGTTACAATACAGAGATGTCAGAGCACAAAGCAAAGTCCAGGAGTGGCGAGCCGAAGGCGTCTTGTTCCTCGCAGACAGAACTACAGGAGACAGGAGCCGTGAGGAGCAATTATTTAAAGCACAGGATGTGGCTTATTTATATATAATTCTCTTTGTGTGCGTGCACAACACACTTAGAAAGACTGCACCAAACAATGAAAACTCTTAGCATTCTCTGTGCACACTCCATGCACCCCCTGCAAAAAAAAGGGTGGGGGTTTATTTTTAAACGTTTGAGTTCACTGGGACAGCTGGCGACTCCGATGACATGGAGTATGTGTGCAAAATGTCCTTTCCACACTACCAAACCACCCCCGTAATACTTGTGCCAACATGGTGCCCTGCAGACACTATTGGGACAGCAACATCCACCAGCCAGCATGGCAAATGACAGAGTCAGTAATCCCCTTTGGGGATCCCTGCCATAATACCTTCTCTCAGCTCCACTCCGATAGCAGGCAGCTCTTCCTACCTGCTCTGCCCATTCTTAGCTGCAATTCCTGCACTGCAGGGGGTTGGATGAGAGGACCCTTGGGGCCCCTTCTGACTGTACGTTCCCCATGATAGAGAAATGGAAGCTCCAGATTCAGAGGCAGCCTACCTCTCAACAAGAGGTGCTCTTGGACAAACCACAGGGGAAGTGAGATCGCCTTTGGTCTGTGCTTGAATAGCTAACGTTGGAAGCAGAAAGCTGGACAAGATGGAGGGAAGTCTTTGGCGATCACTCTTAGCTGAGTAAGACTGTCTTCCATAAACGCTGTTTTAACCATGAGTCCGTAAGTGACTCTGGAAGCCAATTCTGGATCCACATGTCCTTCCACAGTGTCGACATTGGTTTCTGGGCGGGAGTTGATCACGGTGTGGATTTGCCAAGCGTGCCTTCCTCTTAGGACGTTTCCCCCTTTCGTCCTGAGTTCGAGTGTCTTCAAATCCCATGACACCTTTGGTAAAGGCTGTTCTCCAACTGGAGCGCTCGCAGGCCAGTGTTTCCCAGTTGTCAGTGTTTATACTACATTTTTTAAGATTTGCCTTGGGACAGTCTTTAAACCTCTTTTGTTGATCACCAGCATTACGCTTTCCATTTTTAGGTTTGGAATAGAGTAATTGCTTTGGAAGACGATCATCAGGCATCCGCACAACATGACCAGTCCAACGAAGTTGATGTTGAAGAATCATTGCTTCGACACTGGTGAAGGAAGTAACTTACCTAAGACAATAGTAGGGTCTGAGTCCACAACACGGGTACCCAGTACATACCCCACCACTGTTGGTTTTCCCTCTGCTTTCTCATCCCATAAAAGAGTAAGAATTACAAGAGTTAGAACTCAGCTGCAGAGCACATACGTGGCAGGCAAAACATTGCTGGGTCAATCTTTGGCATCTCTAGATAGTGCTAGGAAAGACTCCTTGCTGAAACCCTGGAGAACCACTGCCAGTCAGATTATGCAGAGTAAGCTAGACTGGCCAAAGATGACTTGGCATATGGCATAAGGCAGCTTCCAATGAGAAAAACCCCAGTTTCTCTCCATCATCCATTAGAGTTATCTCCCCTTAAGACTTATCCCAGTAGCACCTGAATTCTACATATAAAAAATCAGTGTAAGGAGACAAAAGGTACTCGGATACAGAAACTTGGGTCACTGACTAATCAGCCCATCTACTTCCACCACCACCAGCCCTTCCTCACTCCATGCTGCCCAAGCTTACCACCCGTAGAGACAGGCAACTCCATTTTTGCACCTGAAAACATGTGCCAGCATCACCAGTCACGGAGCCTTTTTGAGTTCATGCTAACTGTGCAAATGTTTAAGGAAAACCTCGCCATTTTTGCCCTTAAAGTGGTGGTCATGCTGAATTGAGATGACGTGGGTGGGTGCACATTAAGACATAGTGCTTTAGTACACCAGCATACGTCCCAACAGGCCAAATCCAAATGCTCAATTGACTGCATAGTTCATCCACTAGAGACTTCCAACAAAATGCCCATATTGCTGGCTGGGGAACAGAGAATTCAGATTGTTCAGCATGTTCCGGCCAATGCCTTTTTATGCTTAATAGGGAGTTTCCAAATTGAGTGTTTTTCAGAATGCATTAAAAAGAACGCCGCAAAATCATTTCACTCCCCAACTATTATTTGCCACTGAAACATTATAGACTTTTAAGGGGGCAGTGGGAATTAAAGGTAATGGGTTGTAGTCCAACAGGTGTTCCATTAGCACAAGGACTTTCACCTGCACAATGAACATCTCCTGCCCTGACCCAATCTGTTCTGAGGTCTCCCCCAACCTACTGGAGCAGAGAGGGGTTACACAGGAAATGGAAGTTTATGGGATGACTTTGTTGAATACAACCCAATAAATATTTTATTTTTTTGCAAAGAAAACAAAAATCAGTTAAAGTTGAAGACTGTCAGTGAAACACTAAATATCTTGGGATAATTAGATTTAGTATAATAGAATGCTACCTTGGTATAATGCCAACTCTTACACAAATGTACAACGAAATAATAATTATATACAAACTAATTTCTGGGTTCCAGTTCCTGCTCCTCCCTCCTTCTTTGGAATGGCCAAGAGTTTTGCAGACACTTTTGCTTCTGTTTTAAACTAACCAGAACTTGTCATGCCATTGAAGCTGGACAAATTATGGTTAATCTTAACTACGGTTACAGAAAACAAAGCAACTTCAAACCGTACTTTATGAAGCTTGCTTGTTTTCACTAACAACAGTGTAGGGTCAGGACATAAGACTAAACTGGCTAATCTACATCAGAAACGGAAGCATCCATGCTCTTCTTGGCAGCTGCACCGGAGGGGGACAGGGCCAGCACATGATCCTCACCCTCGTAACTTTAAACCATGGTTTACCGTTATGTGCAAACTGGGATTCTTGAGTCTCACTAATGTCATACTCTAACATGGCCAGGGAATGGAGATTGGATGGGGCTATGTATGTAATGGGCAAAGAGCTTGGCAGAGAGGCAGAAGCTCAAAGTCACCTTCACCAGAGTAAGTTCTAAGAGACTCAGTGAACAGAGTAAGCTGGGGCCACTAGAATCAGACACCAAATAATCACAACCATGTATTGACTTGCTGGAAACATGAGCATGCCTTGCACCAAGTCATGTACAAGGTATTATTTCTGGTTGCCTTTAGTAACACAGCTCCTATCTCAGAGCTTTCAGTGGTAGATAGGTCCCTGCCCTATTGCTCTTGTAGCACCTTGTACCTGCAAGTTAATTTCCAGCTAACTTCCCTGTAAAGACATAGTCAAGTCTATTGCTAAGCGGTCTTCACTTTGAAGATAGCAGAGGCTACGCACAATGACTTATACGTTGCATCTTCTGCCATGGGAGAGTTGAGGGTCTTTGTTATTTGCTATGGGTGTCCTGCAACCAACTAAACATTAAGTGTTTTTAAAATGCCTGCCTTTGCCATTGTGGGAAGTTTTATTTTTTAGGCATATAGCTATAATACTATTCTACTGTTAATTTGAATATTCCTATATTTTAAATGACACAATATTTATTCGGGTAATTTTTCCTCGCCTGGAGAGATTCTACCAGAGTCATATCACCCCACGTGAGTTTGTCCTTCTGGCTGAATTACCAAGGAAGATACCTTACAGAGCTGGATGGCCAGAGAATGGAAGTTGGTAGAGTTATAACTTCATAATCCAGGTAGACTGCCAAACTAATGACTCCTCATAGTTACTGAAAGTCCTACAGTTTAGTGAAGAACGGTCCATTTTAGGCTGGTGACTGCTAAATCAGATAAAAATGTGTGCTTGTATCCAACTAAATCATACTTGGAGTAGAGACCCATTGAATTTAATAGACACAGCACAATTTTTCATGTGCGAGAACATCAAAACACACACACACCCCAGACTGTGGTCAACAGCACAATTTCTGCATCTGCCTTCTAGAACTACTGTACACACTGACCCCCCAACAGGACAAAGCAGTGCCTGTTTAGCAGGAGACACTTGTTAATTGTCACTACTTGAAGATGCGTGAAATAAAAAGGACAACTATTTGTTGCCGCTCTAGGAGGACTATAGCGAATGTATTCTGTAGAGACGATTCAAGTGGAATAATATGTCCCTGAACATATCTACCCAATCCAAACCAAAATTACACGATAACACCATTTGCTATTATCTTTGGTTTTTCCAAAAGCAGTGCCTAATGACAGAGCTGAGCCATAGCAACGTTGGAGCTGGGGGGGGGGGAGGAGAAATCAGAAAGTAGTTGTTGCACTCCTTCTGTCACAGAACAGCCTTCTGCTAGCGTTTCTTGAGATGACAGATGACTTGTTAACAAAAGCACTTGTTAACAGTGATTCTGACAGGACCAAACCACGTGTGAGGCGGGGGACAAGGGGAATATCTCGCCACTTTTCCACCACTCTAATGCAGCTGCCAGGCGGGGAACCTCCAGATTTTATCACAGCAGCTGTAGGAGCAGACAGAGATGATTCCTTCTCCTCAGGCAGTTTGCCTAATCCAAAGCAAGCACTTCAAGGAGAGGTTGGGGGTGGGGGCGGGAGATCCATAGCAGGAGGGAAAGGTTAAGCAGCCAGTGATGGGAGTTTCCTAGAAAATTCTGAAGTGGAACATTTTCTGGAAAATTATCCCATGTAAATTTGCTTAGGGCAAATTTTCTTTCTTTCTTTTTCCAAAAAAAAAAAAATATTTCTTTGGTTTTTCAGATAAAATTTTGACAGTTACATATCAAACATAAATAATAAAAACAAGAAACCAAGGAATCTCCTGGGCTTCCATCCTCTCCTTTGTGAGTCCTTTTATTAGTAATTCCTCCTGCATCTTTTATGATGATCCAAATATTTTACATCTCCGTTGTGTCCAGAATCCACCATTAAACTACAAGTGATATTCCAATCCTACTAACGATTTTAGAATCATAGAATCATAGAGTTGGAAGAGACCACAAGGGCCATCGAGTCCAACCCCCTGCCAAGCAGGAAACTGTTTAACTGTTTACAATGGTCTTTAAGATAAGTTTTAAATCAGGAAGACCAAAATTTTAATAAGGAATGGGGGAAATCGCTTAGGGCAAATTTTCAGCGTGAACTGGAATTTTTTCTGACACCCTAGAGCAGCAGAGGGGCAACAGGCCTGTGCCCCCCCCCTTTTGAACTGGGAGAACAAGCTATGCCCACTTTCTCTACATGTGATGTCATATGCGGTATTAGGTGTGGGGCAGATGAAGACATGGCTGAGCTGAAAGGGGACGGGCAGGAGCCGCCAATCAGGTGGCCAGTGGTGCCTGCAAAGCACTGTCTGCCTGGCTTTTTAGAGACTCCGGCAGCCAGATGATTGTCAGATTTTGCAGAGTGCTACACCCCAGGGCTTGGCAAGGCCTAACAATGAGTTGCTTGTCAGCATCCTGTGGGTTGTGCCTTTGCCTGCAGAGTTTGATTTCAAAGTGTGGGGCTGAAAGCCGGCCACCTGATGTCATTGTGATATCAGGCAATTGGCAAGTGGGTGGCTCCGCTCACCTGTCAAATGTGACTCACGCACAGTGTGGGGACATAAGGATCCGTCCCACTGGCAGCATACCCCACCCCCCACCTTAGCATGAAAACCTCCTGTTTTGCAAAGGCCTTCGGAACTCAGGAAGGAGGGATAAAAGAGGTTTGCAAGATAGGATTTCAAATTGTCTGGGGACAGGTTTTTATTGTATTTTTTGTCCTAAGCTACTGGAAAGTCTGATGGGGTCAATTTAAGCAGGGTGTAATTTAAAACAAGAAGAACATCAACAACAAAACTCGGCACGCTTGTGTTCAGTCCCTCTTTCCACCTGATCAGTCATGCAACCAAAGCAGTCTGCAATCTTTCCTAAAACATTTCTTCCAGTCTCTTTTCCATGCCAATATTGAAACCCTATTCAAATGTAATAGATGGAATCCTTCAGCAAAATAATAACCTGTTATTTCCTTGTATTTGTAGCCTGCCTTACTTCCATCTTGAACCCCAAGGTGGCACAGATGTAGTTCCCAGGCAATAACCATTCAGGCAATAACCAGACCCAATAGACTTTTCAGACTGCATCAATTTACTCCACCCCTTTCTTAAAGAGCACCCAGCACCCAGAAAATAAAGCTAAACATTCACCAAAAGTGTCAAGGCATTGGGGTAAGGGTGAGAACTGCTTACTTGTTGCTATTTGCCACTTTAAAAATAAGAGAGGTTGAAATCCCATGCTAAAGTTATACAGCGTCTGTCTATGTTTGCATCTCTCTATTAACAATAGACCAGTAGTGGTGTATGGAAGTGAAAGCTGGTCCATAAAGAAGGCTGATCGCCGAAGAATTGATGCTTTTGAATTATGGTGCTAGAGGAGACCCTTGAGAGTCCCATGGACTGCAAGAAGATCAAACCTCTCCATTCTTAAGGAAGTCAGCCCTGAGTGCTCACTGGAAGGACAGATCGTGAAGCTAAGGCTCCAATACTTTGGCCACCTCATGAGAAGAGAAGACTCCCTGGAAAAAACCCTGATGTTGGGAACGATGGAGGGCACAAGGAGAAGGGGACAGAGATGAGATAGTTGGACAGTGTTCTCAAAGCTACCAGCATGATTTTGACCAAACTGCAGGAGGCAGTGGAAGACAGGAGTGCCTGGCGTGCTCTGGTCCATGGGGTCACAAAGAGTCGGACACGACTAAATGACTAAACAACAACAATTAACAACAGAATAAGCACAGGCACAAAATGAAGCAGACTCAGTGGATCACATCTAAGGAGGAAAGGCTGTAGCTCAGTGGTAGAGTATCCGATTTGTATGCAGATGGTCCCAGGTTCAATCCTTGGCATCTCAAGGCAAGGCTGGGAGAAACCCTTGTCTGAAACCCCCAGAGAGCTGCTGCCAGCCAGTGAAGGCAGTACTGAGCGAGATGAACCCCTGGTCTAACTTGGTATGTGGCAGGTTCCTATCAGAAATATCACTGATCACCAGACTGCGACGTTCTGCCTGATTCAGCTCAATAGCAAGCCTAGCTTTCTAAAACGGTGTGATGATTTTAGCAATAATTACAGCCCTTTCATGTTTTGGCCTTCAGGAATGCAAGGACTCCCTTTTATCCACGTCAATACACACAGAGAAGAACGTAAAGGAAACAAGGCAAACTGTGAGAAAAGCAAGCTTGATCTCACACTTTCTGGTTTGATTCCAATCCTTGAATTTCTATTTAAATGTTTCAAGCTCCCCATCCCTGCTCAAAATGAGTTTTCAAACTAACATGTACCACATTTCTCCAGTTTTCCAAACAACAACAAAATCCAACAATGGACGTTTTAATAAATTTAGACAATGTTTTTATTAAACCGATCACCCTTGGGGAATAATCTGCTGTGCCTTTTCCACCCGTTCACATGTGGTCCTTTCTTCAGAAGGTTATAATCATACGAGACTGCATTGAGGATAATGATTGGGTGTTTAAGAGATGTTAGCTACACTCAGCTTGTTTTAATCTTAGTATTTAATTGGATTTAGCAGAGTTTCCTAAACATAAGAGAAATACACTCGTGGTAATGTAAAATTAGGAAACTGGCTCATTGGTATTTAACTCCTGCAAAATTATTCAGAACATATAAAGGCATTCCAAATGTTTGCTGGAAGTGTGAAAAATATGAAGGGAGATTTTACCATGCTTGGTGAACACATTAAAAAAGCTAAGAAATATTGGATACAAATCATACAGAAGATTACAGAAGATTTCAACTGGAGCCAGAACTTTTCCTTTTAGGACCAATGGATATATAATTAGAAAAGGATTATGGAAGATTATTTCATTAAATGATTACAGTAGTGAGATGTTTATATGCACGAAGATGGAAAGATTTATCATTACCTACTATGGGGGAATGGTTGCCGAAATTAATGGACTTGGCTGACATGGAGAAGCTGACATGTTTAATTAGAAAAAAATCATTGTTGATGTTTATTAATGACTGGAAACCCACTATGGAATTTTTGCATGAAAAAGAAAGTGAACTTGTGATATCTGGGTTTGAGGATTGAAGAAAACACTGTTTTATAGAAAGTAGAATAGTTGGGGGTTACCTTAGAGTGAATGTTTTGAATACTTTTTTTATATGGCTGACAGTCAAAGAATCAGAAGCCCTATTTCCCCCCTTTCTCTTTCTTTGTTTTTAATTAGATTGGCTTTTTTATCTTTTTGTGTTACAAAAGATATGTTGTATTTAATATTAATCTTTGTACAGTGGACGCTCGGGTTGTGAACGTGATCCGTGCGGGATGCACATTCGCAACCCGCAGCGTTTGCAACCCGCTTCTGTGTGTCTGCACATGCGCAAAGCGCGATTTAGTGCTTCTGCGCATGCGCGACTGCCAAAACCTAGAAGTAACCCGTTCCAGATTTCGGCAGTCCACAACCCAAAAAAACGCAACCTGAAGTGGACGCAACATGAGGTATGACTGTATATCTTCTTTTAAGCTTTAATAAAATCTATGGAGGAAAATAGTAAAATTAGGATACTGCATGCAACTTACCCGTTTTTACTGAACACCCTGAGCCACATGTGGATGTTTGGCCCCAGCAAACACAAGCAGTGCAATGTAGTAAATGTGGACAGAAGAACTGCAAATAGGAAGGTCTCCAGTACTGACCTGGAAAAAAGGGAGGCAACAGCATATGGGTCAGTGAAGCTCTCTTCCAAGGTCTGCCTTGGCAAACTCAACAGAAAGGATACTTCAGTGTGGATTTCAATTTCCCTAAGTTCTGTAATAGACAGAGGACCACACTCCATCATGGACCACCTTCCAGGGATCATATGTGAGTAGTGAGTGGGTCCAGAGCCAAAAGCAGACAGAGTAACAAGTTTTCTTTTACCTTTACAAAGGACACTATAGACAAACACACACACATTCATTCATCCATACAAGCAAGAGGCATCATCACCCACTCATAAGATCAGCTGTGCTGGATCAGGCCAAGGATCCACCTAGTCCAGCATCCTGTTCCCACAGTGGTCAATGAGAGGAACTCAGCACAAGAGTATTTTGCTCTCCTTCAGTTTCCAGCAACTGGTATTCATAGGCATATTGCTTCTGCCGGTGCAGATGGAACATAGCCATTATGGTTAGTTGCCACTGGTGGCATTGTCTTCCATGCATTTGTCTAATCCTTCCAAGCTGGTGGCCAAATTCCATAGTCTAATTATGTGCTGTCTGAAGTACTTCTGCTCGTTTGTCCTGAATTTTCCAACATTCCGTTTCACTGGGTGTCCACAAAATTTAGTGTTATGAGAAGGGGGGGGGGGGCTTTCCTCTTATCCACTTTCTCCTCACCAGGCATAATTCTGAACACCTCTATAATGTAGCCTCTAACCCCCCTATTTCCAAAACTAAGAAGTCCCAAACGCTGCAGCCTTTCCACCTAGGGGAGTTGCTCCATCCCCTCGACCATTTTGTTGACCTTTTTCTGAACCTTTCCAACTCTACAAATTCCTTTTTAAGGAGAGGTGACCAGGCCACTACACAATACTCCAAGCAAACGCCTGGGTCTGCTATGAAGTATGCAAACTTCGGCAGACCTGGGTCCAAATGACTCAGTACAGTACAGGACATTCGGCTTTGTGATTTATGATGTGTGTGTTTTGTATAAAGCAACTTACTCTATCAGTGGTGCTCCATAAAGAACAATTATTCCATGAAATAGGATGCAAGACATGAAGAAGTATACACAGCATCTTAGAAACCTTGCTACCTTTGAAAGAAAGAAAAAAAGAAAAATTATATAGTGCCCATGGCGCACATGACACTTTATACAAGCAGGGGAGGACAGGTCCCTGCCCCAAGAAGTTTACAATCTAAAATTTGACACAGGGCACAACAACATAGGAGGGAGAAGCAGGGGTAAACAATACCCAGCTGTTTCAGCTGCATGTGCTTAAGCCTTGTAGTATTATTGACATCTGGCTGCATTCAGCCAAGTTCTGCTCAGGTTAGATCCACTGGAATTAATGGGTGTGACTAATTTAGGTTCAATAACTCCCAACTGGTCCTGCTAGTTATGTCCGTTAATTTCAGTGGGTCTTGCCTGAATAGAACTTAGTTAGATGAGAACGCTTTCTGGGCACCACAATTTAAGAATGATACTGACAAGCCAAAACATGTTCAGAGGAGAGCGACCAAGATTATCAAGGGTCTGGAAACCAAGCCCTATGAAGAACAGTTGAGGGAGTTGGATATGTTTCGCCTGGAAAAGAGGAGACTGAGAGGAGACATGAGAGTCACCTTCAGATATCGAAAGGGCTGCCACATGAAAGATGGAGCAAGCTTGTGTTCTCCTGCTCTGGAAGGTAGGACACAAACCAATGAATTCAAGCAACATGAAAGGAGATCCCGACTCAACATCAGGAAGAACTTTCTAACAGTAAAAGCTGTTCAACAGTAGAACAGATTCCCTCGGGAGGTTGTGGACTCTCCTTCCTTGGAGGTTTTTTAAGCAGAGATTGGATGACCATCTGTCATGGATGCTTTAGTTAAGATTCCTGCATTGCAAGGGATTGGACTAGATGTCCCTTTGGGATCCGTTCTAACTGTATGATTCTATGAATTCTATGAAGATGCACAGCAACTACTTTTGTTCATTTTGCAAACAGGCATGTGCCAGTGAAGTCAAATGGAACACACATCAGCAAAAACCACACAGGGGAGAATGGAAATTATTGAGATCAAACAGGGATTGGCCCTAGCCTTAGATCAGGCATAGGCAAACTCAGGCCTCCAGATGTTTTGGGACTACAATTCCCATCATCCCTGACCACTGCTCCTGTTAGCTAGGGATGATGGGAGTTGTAGTCCCAAAACATCTAGAGGGCCGAGTTTGCCTACGCCTGCCCTAGATCTATAACCTTTTTGATAACTGAAAAGTCAAAGAATGCAACACGGGAGTAAAAAAATATCAAATATTATCACTGTAGTCCTAGACCTGAGATTAGGACCATGAAGCAAAGAGCCTTGTGTTGTCCTAACCTTGTCAGAGTCCTACCTTTGGGACTTCAAAGTGCCCAATCACCTGATGTCTGTCCATCTGTCAAATTTGGCCCATGAGCTTAGGCTTGCAAAGCCAAAAAGATTCCCCAGAAGTACTCAGTTCAAAATCTGATCTCAGCCATGAACTTATCAGGTAGCTGGAACTACAGCTCTACTCTCCCATCTGGCATACCCTACAGGACTGTCTGAAGGACTGCAACAAAAAATGTATGAGATGCATATTTAAAAGATGTAAAAGGTACTAAGTGTTACTAGTATATGACATTCCAAACGTTATGTTTTACCAAGATTAAAACTTACCTTATGGGCAAGTGAAGTTCTTCTATTAGATGGATTCGGTTTAAGAATGAAATACAAGACTATATTTACAGTGCCGACACTTGCTGAACAGATGGATAACCAAGTCAGGTGTGTTCCCAAGATTGAGAAGTTTTCCAAAAACAGAGAAGGAGTGACAGTTGCTACAATAATGGAGAATATACAGATAACATTGGCAGTCAGCAGTCTTTTTATTTCAGATTCTTTCATGGTGCCTTTAGTCCTGTCTTCAATTTCCACCTGTTGAGAAGCAAATTAAGGTAGTTATATTCTTGTACAAACAAACGAAAAATTTCTTTCTGCAATAAAACATGGCATTGAAAATGTTGCATCTCTAAATCTATAGGCATTTCTACAGGCACCTTTAGCTCAGATTTAGGTTCACACAAGAGTCCTGGAGATATCAACAGTAGCAGCAACAGTAGATGAGAACCATACAAGGTGAAGGAAGGGCTAGGTAGAATAAGAGAAACTAGATGCAGGATGAGGAATAATAATCATAGAGGGCTACAGGCTCCACAAAGGAAAATTGGCTCTGTGGTCCCAGTTAAGCTGATTCACATGAAAAAGATCACAATGATTTGAAATGAATGGTCACTACTGCTTCTCAGGCCCTAAACATCCACCTGTTAAAAAGTAGTTGCCAGAACAGTGACTCAACCCATCTCTGACCACCCTATGCTTTGGGGTGAATTAATTCCAACGCACCTTTGCCTTGGGCAGGATCGGAAAAGACAACCACTTCGGATGCAGAGTCACAATAGAGTAGCTTGCTCTTAGGAGGATGCAAGTCACTGGTGCAGGCTATGTGTATGCATGTGTTAAGCATCATTATGCCCTGGCTTCGCATTGAATGTTTTGAGTGTGCCAAAGGGGGCTTGTTCTTTTTTATTTTGATTATATATTTTGTGGCTTTATATTTTGATTTTGTTCTGTGAACTGCCCCAAGACCTCCGGGTATAGGGCAGTATATAAATTCAATAAATCATAATCATAATACTCCCCTTACAAAAACTCACCTGCACTACCAGGGGTTCCTTTCGGAAACTTATCAAGGGTTTTCCAACACGGCAGAGGAACAAACAAGGAGACGCCAGCCTTCCTGGCAGTTCCTTCCTTCACTCCACCCTCCCCTGCACATACAACCGAAGGGAAGTAACTGGGTGTGTTCTTGGGCAAGCCTGGGCCGACCTTAATGGCAACCTACTGGCGGATCCCTGGGTGATTTGCAGTTAGATCGGCAACTCTTACAATTGAATTTTGATGTCAGTAAGAAAAGTTGTCCGTAGAAAACAAAACACTACTCTCCTACTTGGCTGCCTTTGCGTCTCTGGCTGGTTTTTAGAATCGGAATCTTGCCCCTGTGGCGGCTCAGGGTGCATGACCTACCTGGACCTGCGCATGCAGCTTCATCCCAAGACACGGCTCCCGAATCCCGTGTTTCCCATTGGCAGACCTTGGGATTCTAGCAGGAAGGGAAGCAAAGCCGGTCCTGCAAGCCTTGAGCTCGCCCACGTCTGTCCTCTAGGGAGGGAACTGCGTAGAAGAGGCGAAGGGGGTTCGTCGCCGTCCACAACCCCGGAGACAGGGAACTGGGTTTCGGAGGAGAGGAGCCGGGGTGGGGGTGGGGGTTGTCACCTGCGTCCGCCTTACCTGCTCGTCCTCTCAGGAGCCAGTGGGCGGGGCTTCGCAAAGACGGCCCTCCGTCACCAGGAAACGGCCCTCCATCCTCCTGCAGCCGGCAGCGCCAAGCACCTCAAGTCGTGTTCTCTGTGGCGTCACAACAAGCGGCCCGCCCCTATTTTCATTCATCTCAGCCAATGGGCGTGCGAAAGGGAGGGAAGGAGGGAGGAATTGGGAGAGCGGCGGTTGAACCCGGAAGAGGAAGTGCCGACGCTGAGGCGGCTGCCGGAAGTTGAAAGGACCCGACTCGGTTTGTTTTGGTGGCAGCTGACGGGGACGGCGCTTCTGTTCCGCAGGCTTCGTCGCGGGTGGTTCGCCATGGTGTGCGAGAAGTGTGAGTTTCTTCAGGGAGGGGGCTGAAGGAACGGTTGGGCGAAGGTTAGCGGAGAATGTGACGTCACGGGGCAGACGTTTTGAACGGCTGTTGTTTTGAACGGCGGAGCCTCCGCGCGAGAGACCCATAGAGCGATGCTTCTCAGAGAGATGGTATAAGGAGGCAGTTCTGGAGTTTGGTGTGCCCCTCCTCAAGGCATCGCCCTACAGAGGAGGAGGCGTCTCTGTATGAGTCACCGTTCTGGCTTTCCTCCCTTCCAAACATAAGTTAGAGCCCTGCTGGATCAGGCCCTAAGGCAGGCATGTCCAAAGTCCGTTTCGGGTGGGCCTAATACTGCCCCTGTGGCAGTTTATTTCCTGGGGTGAAATCCTTTAAAAACCCCAACAACTTCAACCCTAAAAAAATAAGCTCAACAACTTCAATCCTAAAATAATCTTAACAACCTCAATCCTAAAATAAGCTCAGCAATTTTGGGGTAAAATCATTAAAAAGGTTAACAACTTCAATCCTAAATAAAGGTCAGCAACTTTGGTCAGCCCTCAGGGCCCTTCACTTCATCAGATCTGGCCCACTTTGAAAAAAGTTTGGACACCATTGTCCCAAAGCTTGCCTGCTCCAGTATCCCATTTATTTACAGGGGCCAACCTGCTTGGCCCTCTGCATCAGTAACTCATGCAGAACCACAAGTGGATTGGCTGCTGATGGGCAAGTGGTTTCTTAACTCATTTACACACTGAAGCAAAACATTTTGAGTGAGGTGTGCCTCCAACTTCTATTCAGTAAAAGCGTGGGGGTGGGGTAGGTGTTAACTGTGAAATCATGATGAGGTGCATCATGCTATTGGTGTTCTGAGAATTCATTGTTCATTTATTAGGCAGGCTGGGTGCATTGACATCTAACATGAAAGGTTAAAGCTATCACTGGTTACTAACAATGAGGTATGCCTCTGAATACCAGTTGCTGGGGCACAGCAGTGGGACAGGGCTCTTGTTTTCATATCCCACTTTCATGGGAAATAAGAGTGCTGAACTAGTTGGTCTTTGGTTGGATCTGGAAGGGTCCTTTGTATGTTCGTTGATGATGACCACTCAGCCTGGTAGGCTACATGAGCTTTGTTTATCAGCTATGGATGTCTACTTTTCAAAGGTATTAGTAATAGTAGTGGATTAATAGAATGACCTATACCGTATTACCCATGTTCAAATAGTTGAACTAATTTGAAGGTGGGCCTAATGAAATATGTGGTGTGTTCTCAAAAGACTTCCAAAACATAGATTGGAATATCACAGCCTTTGCATTTCTGTTTTTCCATAGGTGAGAGAAAACTTGGTACTGTAATTACACCTGATACATGGAAAGATGGTGCAAGAAACACCACAGGTATTTCTAAATACTACCTAATCACTTCAGTAGATATTCTTTCTAACATTTATTGATAAGCAAACCTTGAAATGTGAGTAGATTACCTTCAAGGTGCATTATTTTTTGCAATCTTATTTCAGATGCTTATATGCAAGTGTTTGTCTCATTTATGTTATGGTCCAGAGATGCAATTTGCTACAGATATGTTATTTTGATGCCAGTAGCAATTTACTTAGGCTTAGGCAGGGTAACAAATAGAAAAACATGCCTCCCTCGTGCACCCACACACCCCACACCACTCTGAGCACTGCAGACTCCTTTCCAATATATACTGCTTTGGCCCTGCTTTGGCTCTTTGGGCCGGGAAAGATGGCCCATACAGCTGCCAAGAGAGAAAGGGATGGCGAGAAATGCAGTTATATAGGCATCAGGAAATGGAGAAAAGTGGACAAGTGGGACATACTTATTACTTGAAAGTTTTTTTACAGTAGCACAGAATTTGGATGATTCTTTAAAGTTCTTTTTAGAACTTCCATCAATTTTCTCATTCATTGGGTATTACTCATTCACTCATTTTATTTTATCAACTCCAGTGGCAGAGATCCCACTGCCCATCTCCAGGCTCAAAACAAGGGTAGGAAAACTCCTTGTTTTCCTGGAGAACCTCAACAGGAATCCTGGGTTTGGTGCCAGTAACCTGGGAGTTAAAAAAATATGTCTGTTAAACTTTAATTGATTTAATTAGTTCAGTTATTCAAAGAACATTGAAGCTCTAATCAGAGCTAAATTCATGAAATGTTCCGATTGAATCATCTGTATAAAGGCAGCATATTTCTGTAAACATACATCATATAGAATAACTGGGCACCTTGCACACATGTATTCCCCCCCCCCAACCTCTTTTTTGGTTGTATTCTTTGAAAATAAGGGATTTGTGAGCACGGGTCTTAATTTATAATAGTTTTGCAAATTATGTATATCAAGCAATAAACTTATTTGTTCTTTTTAGAAAGTGGTGGGAGAAAACTAAATGAAAACAAGGCATTGACATCAAAGAAGGCAAGGTAACTGAAGTATTAAATTATCATTATCAACATCATCATTACCCACTCTTCACATGCAGTTCCTAGGGCAGCTTGCAGAAATTAAAATTCATGATGAAAACAGCTAAAACAAATTAGGGTCACAGAAATAGAGTGGGTCCAGAAAAGACACATATCAGTTGTCCAAAGGCCTGGGTAAAGAGGTGCATCTTCAGGACTTCCTTGAAACCTGCATAGTGAAGGTGCCAGATGCACCTCTGTGAGGAGGGAAAACAAAAACTTAGGGGCTGCCATAGAGAATGCCCACTCCTGGGCCGCCACTACACTACCACCCAAATCTCAAAGGGTGCTGAAACTACTAAGAGGGCTTCCTTTGTTGATCATAACAGGTTAGAGGATCTTGTCAGGAAGGTGGTCTCTCAGATATTTGGGGCTTAGTTTGTTTACGGCTTTAATAACTAGCGTACGCACCTTGAATTGAGTCTGGAAACAAGCTGGCAGCCATTGCAGCTGTTTTAAAAGATGGGCTTTGTGAGTTTTATAAGCATCCTCAGCCACTAATCTGGCTGCTGCATTTTAGACCAGCTGAAGTTTCCAAGTCATTTTCAAGGGTAGCACCACGTGGAGCACATTGCAATAATTCAGTCTTGAAGTTACCAGAGCATGGAGTACAATGGCCAAGTCATTTCTGTCCAAAAAGGGTCTGTAGCTTTCCCCCCTTCCCTCTGCACACATACACATATCACCTTACTTTATGCCACCTTTGCAGCCAGCTATTATGGCTGCCATTGCTTCTTCTTTGTGGGCACCAGAAATGTAGCTAGAACAGCTGTCAGAGCAGAGATGAAACAGATGAATGGTGAAGGTGCCATGAGATTCTGGAGAAATGTAAGACGGATTGGGAAAGACCCATGGTGTCCTTTTTGAAACCAGTTTTCAATCTTTTCTTCTCTGCCTCATGGTCCTCCCAGCTGGAGCGTGGCAGAAGTTAAATGCAGCATTAGCAGTTGACTTTTATATCTCATTTACAAAGCACTTGACTTTCAAACCATTTTCCAGTATCAATTATGCAAAAAATCTTCTGGGCAGGTTTACCTGTTTTGTGCAAGAGGTGTGGTAAGAAACTTTTTGAAAAACATGTCAAGTATACCTACATAGTGTAAAGATGTTGATGTGCAAACTAGTCTACATTTGATAAAAGCTGAAGTGAGAATTGTGTCTGATCAGCTTTGTAACTGGGAAATGGCTTTTGAAGATTTTGTTATCAGCCAACTCTGTCTTCTCTCTTGTCTTCCTTCCCCCATCCTCATCTGCTCCCAACTGTATGAAAGTATGTAGGAAAGCTTTCCATGAATAGGCAATTCAGTTACCTTTTTTCTTTCTTCCTAGGTTTGATCCTTATGGTAAAAACAAATTTGCAGTATGCCGAATTTGCAAAAGTTCAGTTCATCAGCCAGGCTCCCACTACTGCCAGGGATGTGCATACAAAAAGGGTGAGACATTTGGCATCAATTCTTCTCTTGTTTAGTTGTTTTTGTACTTTTGGACTAAAAGAAAATGTTTCATTCTCACTGTTCTTCTCATTATTAGGCATCTGCGCAATGTGTGGGAAGAAAGTATTGGATACAAAAAACTACAAGCAAACATCCGTTTAATTATATACTATGAACTTTTTCTTGACCAGCTTTACTTTAAAAACAGTTATCAACATTGGGGAAAAATGTAAAAGATGGCAGACACCGTCAGAATTTGCATGGATCTTTAGTTGCACTTTGTTAGCGCTTATTGTAGACCTGGTTAATTGGTCCAATTCATACCTATATAAATTTATAATAAGAAAACTGGTGTATTGGCAACTTGATATGGTCACATTTGCCATTTGGCGTTTTGATCTACTGATATTAATAGTGATCTGCTAGTGACGCTTAATGGTATAAATAGAAAAAAATGTTTCAATTCATTAGGCTAGTTTTGAGGAAAAACTCAAAAAAGCCAGCAGACCAACTTTTTTCTTCACCCCACTGCTATAACAAGAATTTGTAGATTGCAAGTCTACCAGCAGAGGGATTGATGAAATAAAACGCATAAAATGATTTGTTTTTTTAATGTAGGTTTACTTGCAAATTTATAAAACGATGCACAACTTGGAACTCACCAAGCCAACCACCAGGAGCTCTGTAAGCTACCCGGTTTTGTTGCCTGCCTATAACTGCAAAAACAAAATGTTCTCAAGAAGCTGACAGGTTAAAATACATGGTTGGTTAGGGTTGGCTTCATTCAACTAGGTGAGTCCAACATTCTTAGAACCTGGTATATAACAAGTGTGCTATCGTTGCCAGCATTATTTCCTTTAATCTGGTTTTGCTGGGGTGAATCTTGAAGTCAAATGAAGAAACCTAGCATAAATTAGCCTTTAACTTCATGTTTCAAAATTGGTGTTGGGGCATTACTTGCGCATGGATGAAAAATTGTATATAAAGTGTTTCCATTTTGTTGTGCTTAAAAAAAGAGGTGACTGCCATATAATCTTGGTTGAGGGTGGTATTAGGGTGTTCTTGTATGTTATTTTTGTTTCTTAGTGTGTTATTCTTTGATCTGTTCGATAGTTGATACATCCCTTGCATATTGGTGTTGCCATGCTATAGACAATAGAAGCAATAATAATCCAGGATTTGATTCTGAAGGGGGAAACCCACCTTGGTCTGGCTAGATGTGGCAGCAGGGCATACCACTTGCCCTCTTGCCTGCCCCATACTTTGGAGTTCACGTCAGAGGCTATTCTCTGGGAGTCATCCACCTTCTGAGGTTAGAGAGGTGATGGCTGAAGAGAGGGCCTTTTCAGTAGTCTCACTCCAACTCTAGTATACAGTCACCAAGAAAGCTTGCCCTAGCACCTACTTTCAGTGCCAGGCAAATATATTTTCTTTTTCAAGGTTCTCAGCACCTTCTGCATATATATTTATTTTATCTTTCTGCTTTAATAATCCTTGGAATTTCAGTTCCTGGTTTAATTTCTGCTTGAGATGTAAATGTAAACGACAGAACTCAGATGGCAGAAGACTTGGACCAGATCAATGCAAACATGTTTCAGAGCTCATGTGAAAGTTATTCTGTGGGGCCGGAACAGCAGCTTATTTGTAAAATGTTTTCAAAATAAGCACTTTGACCTGAATGCCATGTTGATTAGGGAACTTGGAATCAAAACTGTTACTTGGATGAATATCAGTTATTTCATGGACAAGGTGCGTAAGTGCAGTGTGAACCACAACTTGCTATCTCAAACTTTGTCCTTCCTGGCTTGTAACACCTAGCAGGAGAAATTGGCAGGCCTGGTGGACATGATAGTCATTGCACTTTTTGTAGCAGGATTCATGTTGGTGTTCTCTGAAAGTCATTGGGCCCCTCAATAAAAAATCCTCCCCTGTCCCTGCTGATCTGGGCAAGACTATGTGGCGGGGGTTTATGATCAGAGATTCCTATGTCCCCCTTCCCTATTACTTTTGAAGACTTTAAATATCTTTATTTTCTTATGCTTTTGGTGGTTGAATTTTGGTTCTTGCTGTTTACTGATTTCACTGGTTGTTCCATTATTTTATTGATGAAGCAGTTTGTACATTTTTATAAATTTATTTTAAAAATGTAACTGCAAGGCAACATTCCTAAACACTGGATTGAAGTGTTCTGGAATTTAAATGACGTGTTTGTAAAAAAATAAATGCTGACCAAAAATGCTAAATGTGATTGTAAAGCTGTTTGTGAATTGTGTGAGTTTGTAGCTCCATCCAGTGGTCCAAACAAAATGGCTGCCACAGGTTCTCTGCTTGTACCCATGCAATGCTAGTAGGTTTTTTGTCCAAATTGTGCAAATATGCTTGCCATCCTTTCCTTTGCTTTGCTCATGGCATGGTTGCTTTGCCCTTCTTTACAAAGGCAATTCAAGGATTTCTTCACTGATTACGGTAGGTTAGTTTGTGCCCAGTGCTGACTCCAAAGCATACATTACTTGGACAAAAAACTACTATTACGATTCATTCAGTCTTAAATTTCTTGCAGGGCATTAAGGGGTAATGCAGATACTAAAACACAAGGAAATACAGTACAATATGCAAACCTAAATATGAAGCATGTAATATGGCTATTTTTAATATTTTTGGTACAATAAAACTCTTCAATCTTTTCAGTACAATAATAGAGTTGGAATGCCAAACTATTACTCTGCATTATAAAGCATTTAATAAACCTAGTAGTAACACGACTTTTTCAGTTAGTATACATTTTAGCACCACTTTTACGCAGCTATTTTCTCTTACTAAATATAAAAATCAAACTATTAGTTAAGAGGAAAAGGAGATAGCCTCACACTGCTAGAGAGTTCAAAGTTTCTGCTGCTGGTGTGTGAATGGGCAGGTTCCCAATGTGTTCCTACACAAAGAGCAACTCAGACAACCTACAGGTCAGTGCAACCCTGTTTTCCTCTTAAACACCTGATTTAAGTGAACTCCTGTGTGTATACACAGTATGTATGACATAACAAAGGAATTTTCTTCAGGAAATGCCAGCACTTTCTGTGTTGTCTCAAGTCTCTAGATCACAGGGCACATCTCAAGTTTTGTACAGTACAGTACAGTACATATTTGATTGTGTTTACAATACTTTGTATAACATAAAAAGCCACAGCCCCCCAGATGCGGTCATAATGGGCCATGAAACACTTAGCAACAATTCTAGCTAAAGAGAACCCATGGAAAGAATCCCCACTTAAAACAAGTTGGTGGAGTCTCCTTCTTTGGAGGTCTTTAAGCAGAGGCTTGACAACCATATGTCAGGAGTGCTCTGGTGGGGTTTCCTGCTTGGCAGGGGGTTGGACTCGATGGCCCTTGTGGTCTCTTCCAACTCTATGATTCTATGATTCTAAGTTTTCAAGAATAGCGCAATGCCGTATGTTTTACTCAGAAGGGAGTCCTGCCACACGGTGTGGCAGGAGGGATTGGCAAGTGTGGTAGGAAGTCTCAAGGACAATCAAAGAAACATTTAAACATTTCAGCGTAGTATAGTATAGAATCATTAAAAAAAATAGTTGTGTTCTATGTTATAAATCAAGCACTGCTAACAGCTGTTTCTTTTTTTCCAATGTACTACCAATAAAAAAATTCAGTGTGTCGCAAGCAAATTTTTATTCTGAAAGTGTGGCCCAGAGAAAAAAGTTTGAGAACCAATCCTACTGTGTCTAGTGGGACTTGTTCCCTGGTAGGTGTGCACAGGATTGACGTCTCGAGAGTCAAGATTCCTCATCCCCTTTTTATTTGTGCCAAGGCACAAATCCCAGTTAGAAAACTGGCAACAGTAATTGGCTTGGTATCACACACTGGAAAGCCCTTTGTGGACATATCTGCATTGTATGTGTGCAAACATGGGCATAGCCAGTATTTTTGTTGGGGGGGGCAGGACTCTTGTTAGTTGGGGACAGAACCAACATGATTGGTCAATTAGTTAAGTATTTCTATTGTTTTACTTGATTGGGGAGGGGGCAGCTGCCCCCCGGGCAGCACAATCTAATGCACTCAGCCAAGTCATTGAGCAAGCAGAACAACTATAGCTTTCACAAGTGCAATAGAATGTCTCTTCCCCCCAGAAACCCTGGGCCAGATTTGGCTGGTGCAAGGGGAAGAGAGAGGGGGGACATTCTGTTGCACCTCTAAATATCATTCCAGCCAATTTATGTTCCCTGGACAATCCCAGGGGGGAATGGATTGACACGTTATCTTTTAACATAATTCTCAGCACCCTAACCAAACTATCATTCCCAGGATCCCTTAGAGCAGGCATAGGCAAACTCGGCCCTCCAGATGTTTTGGGACTACAACTCCCACCATCCCTAGCTAACATTACCAGTGGTCAGGGGTGATGGGAGGTGTAGTCCCAAAACATCTGGAGGACTGGGTTTGCCTATGCCTGCCTGAGAGTAAGCAAAAACGAGTCAGTCAATATTAAACCAATAAAAGTTTGTAAGGTATATGTATTTTGAGTGGTATTTGTGCTTTTTTTTCTTTTTTTAAGTGAGGCTCTCATGCCACAAAGGCAAAAGTACCTAAGGAAGACACAGAGCTGGACCAGTAAGGAGTAGGGCCAGGGGTAAGGGGCCTGGCAGGCTTCCTAGAACCGGAAATACGAGACCTAGGGGGCCACATTTGGGCCTGAGGCTCCCCCTACCTGCACTAGAACAGGCCACCCCTGGACCATCCACTGAGCGTACTGATGAAGAGAACTGCAGCCAATCCTAAATGCACCTACACAACACACCTTTGCAAATAAGCCTATCTTGCATTCACATTTTATGTGCTCAAATGTGCGACTCTTGTGATGCATGAAAACTCACGGGAGAGGATGGATCTCTCAATCTTCTAACTCAAAGGGTTAGAAGATGCAGGGTGCAAAGAGGCCCTTGGCTCACCATGTCACAAGATGCTGCCGTATCAGGGATACCCGATTTCTTTGTTGCAAAATGGGAGTTCGGTGCTTGTGCTGCCTAGCTAATGTTTAACGACACTCTTAAGGTGTTACCCAGAAGCGAGAACAAAGCTGTGGTGCAGTTATTTATTTTCTTCTCTTTTTTTGCTTTCACCTTTTTTTGTCTTCTTCTTCCTCTTTTATGGCACAGATTCTGGCTCACAGGAGGCAATTATGTCTTGGCAACTGGTGTGGGATCCAAACCCACAGAGAGCCGCAAGCTGCTGTCGTTTAATTCTTGATCAAGGCGAGAAACTCCTCCCTGGTTTTGGGATCTTCCCGCAGGACTCCAAGCATGGCGCTCGTAACGGTTTTGCTGCTCATCTTCTGAACTCCCCTCATGATCATGCACATGTGCCTGCCAGGGGACATTCAAAGAGGCATTTTTAGTATCAAATTAGCAGCAGGAATTGCTAACACCCATGCCATTGTGGTTTATTTTCCACGGTGAACGATGTCCAAAGCAGCTGACAACCTCAGAAGGTCAAGAACCACATAATAAAATAACAGTCAGATTGCAAAGATTAATTCAGAGCTTGCTACACATTTTTGTAAAAAATAAATAAATGCTGAGTTACATAAACTGCAAAATCACATGGCGCTATACCACTGCAGGGGTGTGTATGAATTTTAAAATGTTGCCCACAGACATACAATGCCTCCCAAGCTACTTTACAGTGCAACCCCATAAATATCTACTCAGAACTCAGTCCAGTTATGGTTCTGTACGCATTTTACACTGTTTTACACTTTACACTGTTTACACTGGCTCTGGTGCACTTCCATCGGTGGTGTCCGATGCTGTGTACACGTGACGTCAGCCACAATCCCTACCTTTCCTGTACAGTGTTACCTTTGGTTGCGAAAGGGATCCGTTCCAGAGACCTGTTCGCAACCTGAAAAGAATGCAACCTGCTTCTGTGCACATGCAGGTCACAATTCGCCACTTCTGCGCACGCGCGTGACGTCATTTTGCGCATCTGCACATGCACGAGTGGCGAAACCCGGAAGTAACCCTTTCCGGTACTTCCAGGTCGCCGCAGGACGCAACCTGAAAATGCGCAACCTAAAGCAAACGTAACATGAGGTATGACTAGTTCAGGAGTCAGCAAACATTTTCAGGAGGGGGCCAGTCCACGGTCCCTCAGACCTTGTGGGGGGCCGGACCCCCCTTCCCGTAAGGACCCCCCACCACCACCACTCATGCTCCCGCCGCCTCACCTTTGGCGGTGTCGTCATCGTCCTCTGCCTCTGCCAGAGGTCCACAGGGCACAGAGCCCATACCGCTGGCCTGGGTGGCAGAGAAAGCCTCCCTGCCGCCGCCGCTTCCTCCCGCTTGGCTCTTGGCCATATGCGGCCGCCTCAGTGGGAAGGAAGGGGCGCCGCCCAGAGGCGTCCGTGGCTTCAGATTGACAGCAGGAGCTTCCTGCAGCCAATCCAAAACTGCGTCAGTGTCACCGCCCACCCAGAGGCGTCCACGGCTTCGGATTGGCAGCAGGAGCTTCCTGCAGCCAATTTGAAGCCGTGCCAGCACAGCGGAAGTCAGTTCCCACACGTCGAGGCCTCTGTGCTGGTTTAGCGCAGGGACTGACCGAGTGGGCAACAGGATCCGTGGACCGGATTTACGAGCCCGGTGGGCCGTATCTGGCCCCCAGGCCTTAGTTTGCCAACCCCTGCTGTAGTTTCTTGAGAAACACAGCTGTTTGCGCCCACTTTGAAAATAAAAACCACTTCCCCTTCACAGTTATGCTGAGGTGTGTGCCATTGGGACAGCTGCTGCACGTGCTCAGATGGCAGCTTCACCAATAGGAGTTCAGGCGGGGGTGCAGAAGTGGGGAGATGAACAGGAGATAACATCCCTACCCCCTCTCTGGTGTAGAATCATAGAGTTGGAAGGGATCCCAAGTTTCATCTAGTCCAACCCTCTGCAATGTAGGAATCTCAGCTAAAGCATCCATGACAGACAGCTGAAGAATATTGGGAAATGATATATAATGAGATGATGAAAAGTTTAAAACAACCCCCCCCAAACCGGAGGCATTTCTGTTAGGAATTGTTAATACAGAGGTTTCCATGAGTCGGGGGGGGGGGGTTATTTAGGTATGCAACAACAGCGGCTCAGATTTTAGCCCAAAAATGGAAAGTGAGTGAAGTCCCTAGTAAGGAAGACTGACAACTGAAGATGATATAATATGCAGAATTAGCAGGTCTAACAAGTAGAATAAGAGAGCAAAAAGAACAGGTATTTAAAAGAAGAATGGAAAATTCTTGTCAAATATTTTGAAAATAATTGTGTACAGTTGAAAACGCTGGCAGTATTAACAGTATTCAACATATGTTGAAGAGATGCAAGATAGGAAAACAGAATTAGATGGGTATATTAAAATACACAGGAATGATGGATATATTAAATGTACCTTGTTAGGGGAGCGAAGAAAGTCAATGAATGTATGGTTTAATAGGTGTTTGATTTGAAATGTAAAATTTGAAAAGTAAAAAATAAAAAAGCATCCATGATGGTCATTCAACCTGTTGAATGGTGGTCATTCAACCTGTTTTGTGTACAGCAACATGCAACTATGCAAGATTGTAATCCTATTGCTCACCTTTGAGTGAGCCATATTGAGATCAATGGCACTTCCTGAGTATAGGATCATGCTGGGTTTCTTACATTGTTTATAGTGTGTGCTTTTAATAGTGATCATATGCAAACTCACCCCCCCCCCCAGCAAAAGAGGGAAATGGGGAAAATGCAATGAAGGTGTATGTGGTGCAACAGTTCCAAGCTGGACAGGGCAAGCTGAACTTACGATGCTTCAATGACCACAGCTACTCCAACAGGCTTCAGGGCTTCAGTAATTGCCAGGGCAATCTGCTTGGTAAGTCGCTCCTGGACTAGAAAAATAATGGTGCTTTGTGAGGAGAAAAAAAGGTTGGCAACTTCAAATACACGCTCACTGTTATTTTACGGATATATGCTTTGGTTAACTTTTGAATACATTCTTTTCCTTAATACAGTGGTACCTCGGGTTACAGACACTTCAGTACCAGAAATAATACCTCAGGTTGAGAACTTTACCTCAGGATGAGAATAGAAATCGTGCTCTGGTGGCACAGCGGCGGCGGGAGGCCCCATTAGCTCAAGTGATACCTCAGGTCAAGAACAGTTTCAGGTTAAGAACGGACCTCCGGAACGAATTAAGTTCTTAACCAGAGGTACCACTATAAATTGCTAACTTTGGAATAAATGAACTTACTGACTTCTGAATCAATTTGGTCCGAGCCAATTTTTCTCAAAAGAGAACTTTCAGCTAAGCTGGGGGGAAAGGGGCTTTCACAGGCAAAGGGGGGAAAGACTGTCTCCCTCCTCACATTCGGTGTATGTGTCAAATATTGAGCGAAAAAGACAAAAGTCACTAGCGCTCCCAGAGGCGGCACCCAGAACGGCGCGCATGCTGCACACCCCAGGGCGGGGTGAGCATCCCAGGGGGTGCCGCCCGGGGGGGGCAGAGCTGCTTCCTGGGCGAGGGGGGAGGGAGCCGCGCTGCTTTGCCAGCAGCCTTCTTCCCCTCCCCCTTCCTTTTGACAGCATGGAGGAGGCTCCCCCCTCAGGAAGCAGCCCAGGAGCGGGGGGCAATGGCACGCGGCACGCCCGTGACTCCTAAACCTCCCGTAAGCTGTCAAAACGAAGGAGGAAGAGGGGAAGGCCACCGGCAAGGCAGCACAGCTCCGCCCCTTCCCCCGATGGCTCGGGGTAGGCTTGGGAGTCGTAGGCGGGCGGCATGCCAAATGTCACCCCCCTCAGTGATGGCACCCCGGGCAAGCTGCCCCCACCGCCCCCCTTCCTCCGCCCCTGAGCGCTCCCCCCTGACTTAGAATTAAGGAGAACAATTCCTCTGAGGAGCTACTCAGCACAGGAATTTGCTTTCAGCACTCAACGTGAGTTCCCATTGACAGACCTTTTCTAGCTATCTTTTATTATTATTATTATTTGAAGATAAAGACCTTTGCCACTCTGCTGCGAATCAAACAGAGACTGACCAGCTTGTTCTGATCTGCACATTCCTGTCTTGGAAGATTTGACTGGCGGGGCTGCCATCTTCCCATTCTGCTGCTCCTGCAACTGCATGAGCACCGCGCTGACCTCCCACTGCCTTTCCCCCCTCCAGCTCTCAGGATGAAGTGGATATGGGGGGCATTTGAAGGACCAGAGAGCAAAGCAGCCCTGCTGGCAGTTATTGGGGATGAGGAACCTGTGGCCCTCCAGGTGTTGTAGGGCTACAACTCCCTTACTGTCATGGCTAAAAATTGGCCTACAATGACTCATGCAACCTTTCACCAAATGGTACCTGTATATATAGAGTGGTCAATGTTAGTGTGTGGTGTGGGTTGGTTGGTTGGTTGGATGGTAGAAAGCTGGTTGCGTTTGGTGTGTGTAAAAGCTGTCGGTCGTGGTTGGAGAAGAAGACTTTTTAAGAATAAAAGCAGCAATACTCTGCAAGAATACTCTTTCTCAAAGACTCTTTTGTGCCAACTAAAGTCTGAGGATTAGGCAAAGGAGTAAAAAGGAGGTCAGAACCTTTTTCCTTTTCTAACACTGACACTTACCATTGGCTATACTGGATAATAAGGCTGATGGGATTTGGAATTCCACAATATCCAGAGGATATCCCACAGGATTCTTAAAGTAATTTTATTTCTCACAGCACATTGAGAAGGGGTGCCTAGCTTCTGCCCCTCCAGGTGGTGTCAGACACCAACTCCCAACAGCCCCAGCTAGCATGGCCAACAGTCTGGGAGTTGTAGTTCAGGAAGGTCTAGATCAGGGTTTCCCAAACTTGGGTCTTCTGCTTTTGTTGGACTACAACTCCCATCATCCCTACCTAGCAGGACCAGTGGTCAGGGATGATGGGAAGTGTAGTCCAAAACAGCTGAAGACCCAAGTTTGGGAATCCCTGCTCAAGATGGCCACAGGTTAGCCACTCGTGCCCTAGAGTGACTCCTAGGGGTGGTATTAGATGAACATAGGGGAGTTAGCAAGAAGGCAGAGCTACATCATATGGCAGAAAGGATACAAACCTTGAAGCCTTCGGCTGAATATTTCAACGATTCTGGAGGGAGAAAAGATAATGGTGAGAGAAAATAAATGGCATGGTGTCAAGAAACAGACGAACAAATGGAATGCAAAACGGGAAGAAGCAAGACTCACTCTCAGGCTACAGTTGTCAAGGTTTAACCTTTGGAGTACAGTTGTGCATTGAATCACGAATGCCCTGGAACTCAGACATTTTGGCTCCCGAACACGGCAAACCCGGAAGTGATTGTTCCAGTTTGCAAACTTTCTTTTGGAACCCAAACGTCCAACGGGGCTTCTGATTGGCTGCAGGAGCTTCCTGCAGCCAATCAGAAGCTGCGATTTGGTTTTCGAATGTTTTGGAAGCCGAACGGACTTCCGGAATGGATTCCATTTGACTTCCAAGGTACAACTGTACTCATGCTTTCAAATAAAACATGAGGTAATCGCTTTTCTTGAGGGTGGGGCAGGATCAAAACACATCAGCTTCTCCCAACTGGAGACTGCCATTTGCGGTCCCCAGAATTCCTCAGAACAATAATATGTAGGAACTTAAGAAAAGCCTTGCTGGATCAAGTCAAAGACCCATCTAGTTCAGCTCTCAGGTGCCTCTGGGAAGTCTGCCATCAGGACCCAGAGTGCAACAGCTCTCTGCCTACTTGTGTTTCCCTCAACAATGTCTAGGCAACACGATGACCATATACATAAGTAATCTTTAAAACCATAAAAAGTTCAAATAATGCAGTGACTACATTATTACATGAGCACTGTTCCACAGAATTTGATATTTTCATTTATATACATTCATTCGAAATAAGATGGGTTTATGAAGCATACTATATCCACCCACCACGCTAATGAAGAATTCTACGTCAATATCTGGAATTACCGTTCAGTGTTGGACATCATTGTTGAATACACAAAGCTTCACAGCTTGTCTTCCACCGTACAAAGTTTGGTACCTCGCTTCATTTAAAGATTTCCAGAGACTTTGAGACTAAAGATTTCATTTTGAACTTTTTGTGATTTGAAGGAATTCTATAAAGATTGCCTATTACGTATATATATGGTCATCGTGTTGCCTACACATTGTTGACATTCTCTTTGCAACACAGGGGTTTGTTTGGCTACTTGTGTTTCCCAGCCACTGGCCTCCCGCAGCAGAGGGTGCATGTCCTCATACCGCCTGGGCAAGGCAGCAGAGTCCGATTCAATCTGCATCACTGGACTGTTGCAAAAACGAAAGAAGAAAAAAAGGGATAACCCCCATGTGTGTGGTCCTGAGCTCAGCAGTTTAGGAGGCACCCGTGGCCAATTAACGAATCATCTCACTTATCAGTGTTAACATCCCAGATCGCATGTAACTTCTAATTTCACATACACACAAAATGCACATAAGTGTACACTGATGCATGCTTCAAAAACCTAAGAAGAGTCATGATGGATCAGACACAAGGTCGAGTTGGAAGGGATCCCAAGGGTCATGTAGTTTAACTCCCTGGAATGCAGAAATCCTGCCCACAGCCATCCCTGGGTGGGCTCGAACCACCAACCTTCTGATTAACAGCCGGACGCAATGGCCCATTGCGCCACAGAGACAGCAGGTTGGTCCACTGGGTGCAACACCCCATTTCCCCACAGTGAGCAAGCATGGTCTGAAGACAATGATTTCTTGTTATTGCTCTCCAGCAAGTCTTATTCAGTGATAAGCTGCTACTGAACCTGGAGGTTGTGAATGGCCATGCTGGCTAAGAGCCACTGGCACAACCTCTCCTCCCCAAATTTGTCTTAATTCCCTTTCAAAGCCATCTGAGACAGCGGCCATCGGTACACGTTGCACGTGTGAATTCCGTAAAACAGACAAGAACGTAAGTTGAATAATAAGAACCTTGCAAGTTTGCTTAAGCCAACCACTTTCTTCTTCGGTAAGTATCCAATGTGCACCTGCAGATTCAAACGGAGAGGGGAGAATGATTAATACTGGATTCACAATTGGAGCCTATCCCCACTGCAACACACCAGTCATGTTGCAGGGAATACCATATTTTTTGCTCTATAAGACGCACCTAGTTTTTGGAGGAGGAAAACAAGAAAAAATATATTCTGAATCTCAGAAGCCAGAACAGCAAGAGGGATCGCTACACAGCGAAAGCAGCAATCCCTCTTGCTGTTCTGGCTTCTGGGATAGCTGTGCAGCCTGCATTCGCTCCATAAGACGCACACACATTTCCCCTTACTTTTTAGGAGGGAAAAAGTGAGTCTTATAGAGCAAAAAATACAGTAGGTTTCTCCAACATACTCCCTGCTCTAGTCACTAATGCTGCGATTCTGAAATCTTGCTAATGCACAATTCTTTTCAAAGGGATTTGTGGATTTGCCTTGTTGGTTTGCGTTACAGCGGCCTGTCTGATCTGACTGGCAAGGGCAAGTAAAATCAAAACAATCCTCTTCCCCAAGGCAATTGAGGATACTTCCCCCAAATCTCTGTCAATGATTCAAACTCACAAGTCTTCAGTGCTATTGGCTTAGATACAGCAGTTCTCAACCTGTGGGTCCCCAGATGTTGTTGGACTACAACTCCCATCATCCCTAGCTAGCAAGGTCAGAACTCAGGAATGATGGGAGTTGTAGTCCAACAACATCTGGGGACCCACAGGTTGAGAACTGCTGGCTTAGAAGCAAATGTTATCCCAGTGGCATAATGTGCAGGATGTGCAGGCACCCCCCTCAGAGATCCCCATCACCTGGCAGCGAGGGCTGGGTGAGTGCGGAAGGTGAAGAGCACCCTCTGTGTCCTGCCCAGCACAGGAGCATCTGCCCCAGGTGCTGGAGGAAAGCAATACACCCCTGCGCCATCCCCTTAAAAGAAAAGCAAGATAGCACGTCTAACAGGGAGTAGGGTTTTTTAATAAATAAAAAATACACCATGTTTGTAGTTCAACACAGCAGTGTGTCAGAGACTGGGCAGAGGAGGAATGGTGGAGACCACATCCCCAGCCTGACCCTTCCAAACAATAAAGAGACAGTTCAGAATTACAACAG
Organism: Podarcis bocagei; assembly: GCF_964188305.1. NCBI lineage: Eukaryota > Metazoa > Chordata > Lepidosauria > Squamata > Lacertidae > Podarcis > Podarcis bocagei. The sequence goes on from NC_138127.1 coordinate 90,833,613, forward strand.
GGGTTTGAGGGAGAGGCAGATGAGGGGAAAGAGCCAGTGGTTAAGAGCGGTGGACTATTAATCTGGTGAACTGGGTTCGCTTCCCCGCTCCTCCACATGCAGCTGCTGGGTGACCTTGGGCTAGTCACACTTCTCTGAAGTCTCTCAGCCCCGCTCACCTCACAGAGTGTTTGTTGTGGGGGAAGAAGGGAAAGGAGATTGTTAGCCGCTTTGAGACTCCTGAAGGGGAGTGAAAGGCGGGATATCAAATCCAAACTCCTCCTCCTCTTCTTCAAATAACAGGAGAGGAGGAAGAAGCAACACCAGAGGGGGACAACTGATGGACTCAAATGTCTTTAGAAAGCATTCCAGAGCTCCCCCCCCCCTAGAACCTGGCAGGCATTGAAAGTAGGAGAGCAGAAAGCTCAGTGGTAGAAGGCACAGCTCAGCCACCGTAGTGATGACGCATAATGGGAGAGACGGAGGGGGTGGGGTCTGACTCGGAGCAACGCCATTGCTCCAAATCGAAGCGTTTCTAAGGCTCTCTCTGTGAATATTGAATAAAAGCAGATGGTAAGGACTTCCCCTTGTCTTGTCCATTCCTGGCAACCTGCCATGAGGGTTGGTTCCTCTGTTGCCTGACAGAGTGCAAACTAAAGGTCGCCCAAAGAACTCTGAACCACAGAGAATTCTTAGGGATCTAGGAGGAGGAGGAAGAAGAAGAAGAAGAAGAAGAAGAAGAAGAAGAAGAAGAAGAAGAAGAAGAGAGGAGGAGTTTGGATTTGATATCCCGCCTTTCACTCCCTTTAAGGAGTCTCAAAGCGGCTAACATTCTCCTTTCCCTTCCTCCCCCACAACAAACACTCTGTGAGGTGAGTGGGGCTGAGAGACTTCAAAGAAGTGTGACTGGCCCAAGGTCACCCAGCGGCTGCATGTGGAGGAGCAGAGACGCAAACCCGGTTCACCAGATTACGAGACTACCGCTCTTAACCACTACACTAACTCTTTTGGACACCAAGGCCGTATTCAATGCTGGCCAAGCCTTTGCGGGTGTGATCCAAGTGACCACCAAACCTTCATGTGTGGGCAGCGCACTTGTTGTGAATCCACACTCACACAAGCAAAATGAATACACACGAATGCACACACAGAACAAACGGATACTCGCCACACATGCGTGCCGCAAAACATCCAGGAAATAATAATAATTTATTATTTATACCCCGCCCATCTGGTTGAGTCTCCCCAGCCACTCTGGGCAGCTCCCAATCAAATGTTAAAAACAGTACAGCATTAAATATGAAAAACTTCCCTAAACAGGGCTGCCTTCAGATGTCTTTTAAAGATAGGATAACTGCTTATTTCCTTCACGTCTGAAGGGAGGGCGTTCCACAGGATGGGCGCCACTACTGAGAAGGCCCTCTGTCTGGTTCCCTATAACCTCACTTCTTGCAATGAGGGAACTGCTAGAAGGCCCTCGGCGCTGGATCTCAGTGTCTGGGCTGAACGATGGGGTGGAGACGCTCCTTCAGGTATACAGGACCAAGGCACACACTCTCCTCTCTTTGACACACATACACACACAGAGGCACACGTGACTCTCACAAAGACACAAGCACACGTCATGCTCGCCTGCATCACACTGCCAAATTTGGCGGAGAGGTTTAAAGCTCAGTTGAATGGGGAGAAAGGCGGGGGCTGGCAAGCCACTGCAAAAGGCTTTGCAGCACAGATTTCCTGCTCCTATTTCCAGTCAATTTCAGACAGGAATCTTTCCCAGCCATCAGGGGAAATGGCAGGCATTGAGCCCTCTGCATGTAAAACACAGATTCCTGGATACGTCTGCAAAGGCTTGGCAATGTGCAGTGTGGTCGGCAAAATCTTCTGCCTCAAGCAACTTGGCTGGGGAGACTCCAGCACACACCTGTGAAGGCAACTAATAGGCTAAATAATAATAATAATTTAAATAATAATAATAATTTATTATTATTAATTTATTATTTATACCCCACCCATCTTGCTGGGTTTCCCCAGCCACTCCAGCAGGGGGCCAACACTGGTTTAGACCACAAAGCGTTTCAGGTAACCAGTACCTTGCCGAAGAAAGGTACCAAGTGATGTTCGCAGAGGGAAAACATATCAATGTCCTTCACGATCACCATCTCGTCATGGTCCTCATCGAAAACTGCATCGTTGAGTATGTCTGAAAAGAAACAGAAGCTTTTCATGGAATAGTGGGAAAGTGCACTTTGTTCCATCTACCAGTTCTGGCCTTGAATAAAGAATAATTAGTAATACTGGGATGTGGATAGATGCTAGGAGAGGATGTATTTATTAGATATTATCCTTCCTTCCTCACGTTTGTGAGTTCAGCAGGGTGCCACCCATTTGCCAGCTTAAAAGGGGAGCTTAGTGTTAGAGGTTACCGCCCACACATTTCCGCTGCGCTTTTCTGCTTGTGTGGTGGCACCTCGGTAAACCCACTTCTTACTGTTTGTAGCAGAGTTTTCCCCAGAGGCAGAGGACAAGAACAGGAGTCATACTCAAATTCACAGTCAATAGCTTCTTTATTGCTTGACTGGTTGCACAAGCATTTCTGTTACTATTATATACAGTGGTACCTCAGGTTAAGAACTTAATTCATTCTGGAGGTCTGCTCTTAACCTGAAACTGTTCTTAACCTGAAGCACCATTTTAGCTAATGGGGTCTCCCGCTGCTGCCACGCTGCCGGAGCACGATTTCTGTTCTCATCCTGAAGCAAAGTTCTTAACCTGAGGTACTATTTCTGGGTTAGCGGAGTCTGTAACCTGAAGCATATGTAACCTGAAGTGTATGTAACCCGAGGTACCACTGTACAAGCTATTTACATTCTTTCTTTATCTCTCCAGCACGGTATAATCTCAGTCCAGTAATTAACAATCCTGACGCAGCAAAGCTCAGAGTTATCAGCAGCACACATTGTCTTACTTCCAACCTTGTTGTCAGTGTGCCTGCTGACAGTGTGTGTGTCTGTGTGTGTGCTTTCCTCATGTGGAAATTGCACCCTGCAACTTCCTCCCTTTATTTGCACCTCCAGCTGACACCAATCAAGCCTGGAGTACCACTCGTACAGCCTAAAGTAAAAATTTGGAACCCTCTTTAAAGCTTGCAGGAACTTTTATCTGTTTCTTAAAGAATGTTTTCCTAACACCTAGATAGGTTAGTTTTAGCCTTTTAGCTTAAGGAATCCTGCGTGCTTTAAGGCAGACTGGATTCTCCTGGTATTTTCCCCATTTCTCCCCCTTAAAACAATAGTCTTGTAAAAGGTGAAAAATAACATTTGCTCACTCAGAACAGAGATAACAGCTTTGTTCAGGCCGGCTTAAAATGGTAATTCAGCTACAAAGATGTGCTTTAGTCTAGTTTTAAATGGTGTCTGGACATTGGACTTAGCAGATGTTCTCATATTTCTGGCTTGCTGATGAAGAGATGAAGGAGAGAGAGAAAAGAGAGGCTGTGCCCAGGCAGGTAAGTACTGTAAGTAAGTATATATAGCTATGCCCTTCCTCTGTCAGGGCACAGTGGGAGTGTCTCTCACAGAGTTCTTTCTAGCAAACTTACAGGGAAACTCTGTGAGCTTCAGTTCCTATTATGTGCCTATCTAGCAAAACATGAATTGTTCGTTTGACTGCATTTTAAATACCCCACAAGTAACAGACCAAGAATGTTTAGGTCAAACTAGATGGGCAGGCCTAGAAAAATATTTCACATTCCTAGCAGCCACGTGCTGCAGCAAACTGTAAAAATGTTCTCTCTTCCATTCATTTCAATTTCTTTTCATTCCACATTTCCACAAAAGTGATCTAAATATCAAAACGATGAAAACCAAAGTATTAAAAACCAGTAAAAATGAATCTAAAATATGCATTTAAAAGCTATCAGTGGCCCTAGAAAGAGCATACAACAGTTTTTGTTGTTGTTGCTTAGTTGTGTCCGACTCTTCGTGACCCAAATAAAACCTGTCAACAAGTGGGAGAAGATTATTTCTCCAGGGAATGGCTTTCATTAGTCCGGCGGCACCATCACTGAAAAGGCCCTGTTCCTAGTACAGTGGTACCTCGGGTTACAGACGCTTCAGGTTACAGACTCTTCTAACACAGAAATAGTACCTCAGGTTAAGAACTTTGCTTAAGGAGGAAAACAGAAATCACATGGCGGCAGCGCAACGGCGGCAGGAGGCCCCATTAGCTAAAGTGGTACCTCAGGTTAAGAACAATTTCAGGTTAAGAACGGACCTCCAGAACTAATTAAGTTCTTAACCTGAGGTACCACTGTACCTGCCAATCACATTTCCAGTGAGAATGAGCTAAAAGAACAAGGCCTCCTTCAGGGCCCAGGCAGGTTTAGATGGGTAAAGATGGTCCCTAAAGTACAGTGGAACGTCAGGTTGCGGATGTAATCCGTGACAGAGGAACGTCCACAACCTGTAGCGTTCATAACCTGCAACGCTGTGTCTGTGCACGCGCATGACGCGATTTGGCGCTCCTGCGCATGCGGTGAAACCCAGAAGTAACGCTTTCCGGGTTTCCCGCAGTCCGCAACCTGAAAACACGTAACCCAAAGCGTTTGTAACCCAAGGTACCACTGTAACCTGGTCCTCAGCAAGGAAATTGCTAAGTGCCAGTGTCACATTTTTAGTTGTCTGCTGGCATGGTGCCTTCAGATTCTGGGGTTCTGCCTTGGGGATGGGAGCTATTTTAGTCAAAGTAGTACCCCAAATCCCACTAAACCACTAGTATGGGGAGTGTGCAATGCTCATGTAGGATCAGGGCTCCTGCTTCAGGATCCTCAGCCACGTTCTACAACAAGTCTTATCCCTTGAAACGAGAATTGTGTCTGTGTGTTCAGAGTTGCACATAGCTGTAAAGCAAATGCAAGTAAACTTTCAATGCTTACTGAGTTATAAACCTTATTCATTCATTCACACACACACACACCCTCAATTCCCAGATAGTGTTGAATGGCTACATTATAGAAATAAGAAATAATCCAGAAACCCTGTAACAAGGTTTAAGAGGATTGCTAATCAACTTGCTTCCAGGCAGCAAGAACCAAGGAGCTGATTGTTATAGCCAGAGATTAATGTGGCCCTGAAATGAAAACGACAAAAGTCTGTATATTTGCTATGTCCCTCAAGGGTTGGCAGTAAAGAATAAAGAGATATGAAGTGTGTCAGCTATGGCAGAGAGAATGTGCATGTTTACAATTTTTTTTTGTTGATTTTTGTTATTTGTGAATTTACTGACACGTTCCGTATTTTGTATAATTGTATTTCCAAGTGTTCTCTATTTCGAGGTCTCTGAATGTTTGCTTTAAGTCAGGGCACAGGTTTGCTGCAGAAAAGCAGCATATAAGTAAAATCCAGCCCAAGCAGCTCAGTATAGCATTACAAGGCTTGCTGATATTTCAATATTTCCAGGTCAGGCCTATTATTACACAATTTATGGTTACCTATTCTCATGTATGTATAAAATCTGTTTTTTTTATTATTTAAAATAACTACAGCTCCAAGCAAGATCAGTGGTGAGGCAGGATGAGAATTGCTGCTGACTAAACCCACTTTTTAATAGAAAGAAAGGCATGTGAAAGAGATCACACAGACGCAGTCTTCCAAGAGGAGGAACAATACTGGATATACGGTACTTAATAAAGTGATGACCAGATTGTTCAGTGCCAATACAAAAGAAAATGCCTTTAGCTCAGTTGGTAGAGCATGAGACTCCTAATCTCAAGGTCGTGAGTTCGAGCCTCACTTTGAGCAAAATATTCCTACATTGCAGAGGGTTGGGCTAGATGACCCCAGCATCTTGGGGTCCCTTGCAACTCTGCAATTCTATTATTTGATGAATATATCAGCAGCATTAGCAGAGACATCACATTGCCGACAAAGGTCTGTATAGTTAAAGCTATGGTTTCCCCAGCAGTGATGTATGGAAGTGAGAGCTGGACCATAAAGAAGGCTGATCGCCGAAGAATTGATGCTTTTGAATTATGGTGCTGGAGGAGACTCTTGAGAGTCCCATGGACTGCAAGAAGATCAAACCTATCCATTCTGAAGGAAATCAGCCCTGAGTGCTCACTGGAAGGACAGATCCTGAAGCTGAGGCTCCAATACTTTGGCCACCTCATGAGAAGAGAAGACTCCCAGGAAAAGACCCTGATGTTGGGAAAGATGGAGGGCACAAGGAGAAGGGGACGACAGAGGACGAGATGGTTGGACAGTGTTCTCGAAGCTACCAGCATGAGTTTGACCAAACTGCGAGAGGCAGTGGAAGACAGGAGTGCCTGGCGTGCTCTGGTCCATGGGGTCACAAAGAGTCAGACATGACTAAACGACTAAACAACAACAATCAGCAGCACTGCAGATTATTTTTAGGGCCCATCCTATTCCCTGGATTGCAATTTGTTTTAACCAATTTCAATACCGCATATTAAAATTACCGTTATCTTCCCCAACACCTCACGGCAAAAGGTGGGTAAGAAATCTAATATAGTAATATTTATTCGTTCATTTAAAATATTTTTATATCACAATTCATTTTTTAAAAAAACACCAGAGTGGTTTACAACAAAGCTATATAATAAAAATGTGCAATATATTCTTTACAATAAAATAATATCTTTTATTGTAAATAAAATAAAAATAATAACAAAAGCCATGCAGTAAAAACATAAAAAGTTTTAAAATAAAGACATTATGGGAAGGTGAATTCTTAATTGCCTGCATTTTTAAAATCAGAAAATTGTGGGAAGGTGTACAGTATTCTGAATTGTTCCCGACGGAACAGAAGTGATTTTAGCAGGTCTTCAAAAGATGAAAGGAGGAGAGACACTTATTTTTACGCAGCTGATCTAGCCCACGAAGGCTTACGACTTAATAATTATAGGAAGCCTTTAAGGTGCAACCAGACCATTGGCGGCTGTTGTCAAAACGAGAAAAGAAAGAAAGGCGGGCGGGCATCTCACCTCCGACGGTTTCGCGGTAGCCCTTGGTGAGGAACTGCATGGCCTTGGCGGCCCGACGGGGCGTGAGCAGCAGCCCTTCCCGGGTCGGATCCTCGCCCAGGCCCTCCAGGATGGTGGTGTACGCATCCTCCAGGGCAGGCAGCCCGTCCCTCTCTTCCCGCTCCTCGCCTTCCCGGGCCCAGCTGCCTTTGTCCGACGGCGGGCGCGGGAACTTCGCCGCCGGCTTCAGGATCTCGCAGGGGTTGCTGCCAGCCGCCAGCTCGCTCAAGCCCCCGAGGAGGCGTCCGGGGTGGCAGTCCCCGTTTCGGTAGCACTGCGCCTCCAGCCGCGGGCGCTCCATGGCGCAGCACGTGCGAGGCGCTTCGCAGGAGAGGCGCAGGGGCACAGGGGGAATTTACGACGGAGATTTTCTAAGGCTGCGCCAAAATGCCTGGCAAAGCGGCGGCGGAGTTTGCAAGGGCAGCGCGCTGGTGCATGCCCAAGGGGAGATCTAAGGGTATCTGGAGAGCGTCCTCGACGACGCTGGGAGCGGAGGTTTCTGCAGGGGACTTTGGGTCCCCACCTTTTGCAGAGGTGGAAGGGCAGCGGGGTCCAGAGGAGGGCTGCTTTACTGCGGTGGTGAGCTGCGGCGCGCCTTGCGCAAAGGACGGCTCGCCCGCGGCGTCAGGGTTGCGCCTGATGCAGGGCTGCTTGCGCGCCGGCCATCTGGTATTTATCGCGCCGTTTTGCCACGGCAGCCCTCCTCTCCTTTGTCAGAAGGCGACGTCTTGGGACTGTCAGCTGGGCAAGCTGCACTGAGGCGCCCTTTGTCACCTGCCGTCCCTCCTCTTCCTCGCTTGTAATCGCAGGAAACAAGCTCGGGACACGAGTGTTATGCACGCTGCACGCGGCTAATGCGCGCAACGAACGGCAACAGCAAACTCGCCGCCTTTGCGTATACGATGGTAAAATGGTAGAGTTGGAAAGGGCACCGAGGGTCATTCAGTCCAACCCCCTGCGATGCAGGAATCGGGTCCGCTTCCCTCTCCGCCACCGTGGCAGTATTCCTCCCTCCGAGCTCTGTTTCCCTGAGTACTGCCTTTTCCAGATGCTCAGCTATGGACCTTCTCCAATCACTCAGCTACTGCCTCGCCCCAGAAGCAGAGATGGCGAAGCTGCGGGCCTCCAAGTTCTATTGGACTCCAACTCCCATCTGTCTCAGACAGTGTGGCCAATTTGAATAAAATATGGGGGTGGGGAGGTAAGCCCCACATAATTGATCACCAGACACGGTGCACACACACCATTTGATGGAAATGCCCGTCAACTTTGGGGACACACACACACACACACACTCAAACATTTTATTGGGGGAGCAAAGGGATCTCAGCCCCTAGGAATTGGCTCCTATGATCTCAACTAATTGGATGTTGGGAGTTGTATTCCAACTTCCTCATTCCTGCTCTATTCTGCCTTGGTCAGAACACACCAGGATCCCTGTGTCCAATTCTGGGTACCACAATTTAAGAAAGTTATTGACAAGCTGTGCAAAGGAGGGCTCTTGCTTTCTGGCATCTGCCTACAGCCTGCTTCCAGCTCTCACACACCACTGCCCTCAATTATTGTCCTTCTAACAGCTAGTTGAAGGGATGCAGGTGGCGCTGTGGGTTAAACCACTGAGCCTCTTGGGCTTGCTGATCAGAAGGTCGGCAGTTCAAATCCCCGCGACGGGGTGAGCTCCCATTGCTCGGTCCCAGCTCCTGCCAACCTAGCAGTTCAAAAGCACGTCAAAGTGCAAATAGATAAACAGGTACCGCTCCAGCGGGAAGGTAAGCGGCGTTTCTGTGCGCTGCTCTGGTTCGCCAGAAGCGGCTTAGTCATGCTGACCACATGACCCGGAAGCTGTCTGCAGACAAACGCCGGCTCCCTCAGCCTCTAGAGTGAGATGGGCACTGCAACCCCAGAGTCATACGTGAATGGACCTAAAGGTCAGGGGTCCCTTTACCTTTTAACTCCTGTCTAAACCACAGAGCCTAGGGCTTGCTGATCAGAAGGTCGGCGGTTTGAATCCCCACGACGGGGTGAACTCCCGTTGCTCGGTCCCTGCTCCTGCCAACCTAGCAGTTCAAAAGCACGTCAAAGTGCAAGTAGATAAATAGGTACCGCTCCGGCGGAAAGGTAAACGGCATTTCCATGTGCTGCTCTGGTTCGCCAGAAGCAGTTTAGTCATGCTGGCCACATGACCCAGAAGCTGTACGCTGACTCCCTCGGCCAATAAAGAGAGATGAGCGTCACAACCCCAGAGTCGGCCACGACTGGACCTAATGGTCAGAAGTTCCTTTACCTTTTACCTAACAGCTAGTTGAGGGAGGGGCTCCCCCATTTGCCTTCTGGCACAGAGCAACTTCTTTTGTTATGCTAACCACAGTACTTAAGACCTTTGACTCACCAAAGAGTTGCCTAGCTAGCTCATCAAGAGAATCCTCCATTGGATTTTCACCCTGGCTGGATCCAGGATCCTAGGAATTAGAAGGGACCCAAGCGTCATACAGACCTACCCCGCAAACACAGACAAACTCACAACAATACATTTGAAAAGCTATTGCAGCAGCTGACACTCTTGTGGTCTGAGACCATATGAAAAGTGTTCCAGAGGATTTAAGAACCTTGTGTTGAGCTAGGCTGAATTCACCCTGTGTTTCATGCTTTCCAAATTGCAGTGGCACATCCTGATACTGGAATGTGGAATCCCATAAAAGCGTCCTTGACCGGAACATCCATTAAAATGGCAGAAGGACAATCCACTCCCTAAAAAGGGAACATTCAAATTAAGTTCCAGTTTGAAGGTAGAAGCTATAATCTTCAATTAAAAATAGAAAAGAAAAAGCCCATGCTTGTATGAGCATGTGAATGTAAATACTTTGCTTACTTTGTCTTTAGCTTATGGTTACCAGACGTCCCCATTTCCTGGGGACAGTCCCCGGATTTACAAATCTATCCCCGGACAAAATCCATCCAGGGAATGTCCCTAGATTTCATTTAATGTCTCCGGATTTATATTTTAAGTGTTATGGATTTATTAATAGGGAATGAATGTTGTGTGATTAGTTCAGTGACACAAGACACATCATATGGGGACTTAAAGGTAAAGGTAAAGGGACTCCTGACCATTAGGTCCAGTTGTGACCGACTCTGGGGTTGCGGCGCTCATCTCGCTTTATTGGTCGAGGGAGCCGGTGTTTGTCCGCAGACACCTTCCGGGTCATGTGGCCAGCATGACTAAGCTGCTTCTGGCGAACCAGAGCAGCCCACGGAAACGCCGTTTACCTTCCCGCCAGAGCGGTACCTATTTATCTACTTGCACTTCGTGCTTTTGAACTGTTAGGTTGTCAGGAGCAGGGACTGAGCAATGGGAGCTCACCCCGTAGCGGGGATTCGAACCGCCGACCTTCTGATTGACAAGTCCAGAGCCTAGGACTTGCCGATCAGAAGGTCGGGGGTTTAACCCACAATGCCACCCGTGTCCCTATATGGGGACTTACGGTGAGGCAAAATGGTGGGCGTCACGGCAGCTCCTGAAGTCAGCCAGAGCCAACTGCACTACCAGGCTGGCTCCAGGCTGCTGAGACTGCCACTGCCGAGGGGGAACCGGGGGTGCCTGGCATGCCAACTGGGGGAGCCGCTGACCCCCCCTACGACCCAAATCGAGCCGGGAGCAAGAGTGCCTGGCCACCTGGCCGACTGCCCAGCAGTGCTCCGGGGCCAGGAAAACCCCGGAGCCAACGCAGGGAGAAGGAGGAGAGAAGGAGAAGGAGGAAGGATAAAAAAGAGGGGAGCCTTGACCTTGCCACACCACTGCCACTGCCGCCACTGAAGAGGAGAGGGCACTGGGATGGCAAGGACATGTGACCGAGCCCAGGCCTGACTCAAGGTGCTCCAAGTGAGCAGGCTGGGGCCCAGAGGAAGGCCGCGCGACAGAGGAGACCACAGAAGAAAAGATATTACTTCTTTTTAAAATATGTATATAATTTTTTTTTCTCTATTAAAAAAAAAAGTGTCCCCCGACTCTTTGAAAAAAATCTGGTAACCTTCCTTTAGCTATATGTTCTTCAAGTAAAAGCTTTTGAACAAATGTTTGAACATTGTTTTCATTTCAAGAAAAGAGTTAGTATTGCAGAAGATTGGGCTTCCTAGCTGTGATTTAGCTACTCTGCCAACACAACACCTTCCTATGATCCTATGACAGTGTCATCAGGGATCCGCAAACAAAGGGGCACAGGAGGTTGAATCAGTCCTTGGCTTGAAGCCTTTTGGCCTGAAATGCAGTGGAGGTGCTCTGCTTTGTGTTACTTTTGACTAAACATGTGAGCATGGGCTGCAGACACATGTGAGAAACATGTGAGCACGGGCCTGCGTAGATGACGTCCACGAGCCTTCTGCAAAATCGCACGATGCAGGCTGATCGAAAGATGAGGCTTGTCGTATCTCCCCAGACTGATGTGGCCTGAAATGGAACCATAATTGAGTTTGCTTTTCAGCACACTGCGTGTATATTTAAAATTAGTAAAATGTACGCTTCAGAAAAGCACATCTTAAACCCATCTTTCTGTGCGTAAATTAGATTGTGTATCACTGAGTTCCTGCCCTGGCAACAGATTATAGGCATAGTATGCCAAAGATAAGCACTTTTCCACTGACTTCAGTCACAGTGGTCACAACTTTCTTGAATTCCTCTTTCAATCAGTAAGACTGAAAAGTGCTTGACTTTGTGTGTATCTGAGGCACACAATCCATGGTAGTAATAAAACTATTATTATTTAAAAATTTTAAAATTGACATTTTGCTGCTCTTCAATAGTACCTCATAATGTAGCACCTGCCCTCTGATAGTCTGTGTGAGTGGATTGCACAAAAAGCTCTTTGGTACTTTAGAAAGGGAGCCATTTCAGCCACCAAATCGAAAGCATTCTTGCTTAGTTTTAGCTAGCAACAGTTCATGTATATAGTGCTGCTCAAGATTTGGCTGCTCAGTTGAGGGCATAGATTGGTAGTCCCTCCTCTGCACGAGATACATGATGTGGGTACCAGGAAAGGGACTTTTTAGTGGTGGCTCCTCATGTGTGGAACTCCCTCCCAACTGAGGTGCATCTGGCCCTATCCCTCTGGGATAGTTTGAGTGAAGACTGGGGGTGGGGAAATCTGTCAATTTCAGTTTATATCTGTGTCTCGTTTTCCCCATCTTTCAAATCAGTTCTCCACATTGCCACGGCTATTTGTGGTTTGTTTTTGTTTAAAAAAACACAACCTAGTTTTTAAAAATACAAGTTGACATTGATTGGATGATGGCATTGTGGGGGTGCTCTCTAAAAAGCGAGTGAACAAAGAGCGGCAATTCCACATTAAACTCCCCTGTGTGGAAACACCCAGAGTTTGGAGATTCATGCTATACTGGTAATGGGAATGAAGCAAACAAGCAAATCCAGTGAGTTTCAGTTGGTCATTCAGAACGTTAAACATTTTGTAGACTTTCGTAGCCTTTGCTATATTTCCTGTTTTGTAGGCTTGCTGTAGGCATGTCCTAAAACTTTCCACAGAATACCAATAATAATAATAATAATAATAATAATAATAATAATAATAATAATAATAATAATTTATTATTTATTATTTATACCCCGCCCATCTGGCTGGGCTTCCCCAGCCACTCTGGGCGGCTTCCAAAAGAATATTAAAATACTATAATACATCAAACATTAAAAGCTTCCCGAAACAGGGCTGCCTTCAGATGTCTTCTAAAAGCCTGGTAGTTGTTGTTCTCTTTGACATCTGGTGGGAGGGTGTTCCACAGGGAAGGCACCACTACTGAGAAGGCCCTCTGCCTGATTCCCTGTAACTTGGCTTCTCGCAGTGAGGGAACCGCCAGAAGGCCCTCGGTGCTGGACCTCAGTGTCCGGGTAGAACGATGGGGGTGGAGATGCTCCTTCAGATATACTGGACCAAGGCCATTTAGGGCTTTAAAGGTCAGCACCAACACTTTGAATTGTGCTCGGAAACGTACTGGGAGCCAATGTAGGTCTTTCAAGACAGGTGTTATGTGGTCTCTGCGGCCGCTCCCAGTCACCAGTCTAGCTGCCGCGTTCTGGATTAGTTGTAGTTTCCAGGTCACCTTCAAAGGTAGCCCCACGTAGAGCACATTGCAGTAATCCAAGCGGGAGATAACCAGAGCATGCACCACTCTGGCGAGGCAGTCCGCAGGCAGATAGGGTCTCAGCCTGTGTACCAGATGGAGCTGGTAAACAGCTGCCCTGGATACAGATTTGACCTGTGCCTCCATGGACAGCTGTGAGTCCAAAATGACTCCCAGGCTGCGCACCTGGTCCTTCAGGGGCACAGTTACCCCATTCAGGACCAGGGAATCCTCCACACCTGCCCGCCTCCTGTCCCCCAAAAACAGTACTTCTGTCTTGTCAGGATTCAACCTCAATCTGTTAGCCGCCATCCAACCTCCAACCGCCTCCAGGCATACCACAAGCCTACTGATGCTTTTACCCATAAAGACTCCTATTGATGGAGCAAAAGGCTATGAAAATGAGATTTCCTCTACCGTACACCCTCTACCAAAAAAAATAGACTTTTACGAGAACTTAAGGTTTGGTTACAGAATGGCATATAATGTGGTGCCTTTAAGCAACCTTCTCATTGAAGCCACTCTCAATGACTGGAAATGGGGTGGGGTGGGGTGAAAAGAAGCATGAAATGGTCCTGGTTTTATGAATTATTTCATTCAGAGACCAAACAGACCATGTCACACTCGTGAGGTCTATTCTCAAACTGCTGAAACTAAGTTGTAATCAACCTTCATGCATGTTGACGTATTAAAGATGGGTGGAAAGTTGGAGAGGGCCTTCCAGCAAAATTAGAATGAATCCACAGAATAAACCAGGAACATAGATGGAGAAAAGGTATGATCAGATTTATGTATACGTACTTCTTACACAATAATTTTTGTTGGCATCCATCTGTTTCAAGAGATAATGGAGTGCACCTCGGGGGGTGAAGTCAACCAAACGACCTCTCTGGGGTGCAAGCCTGGGCAGTGTGTATGAAGGCTCTGGGCTACCCAGAGAACAAGACACACACCCTTGGCCTTGCCAATGTGCTCCAAAGGAGAGCAGAGCAATACATTTGGCAGCAGTCTGGCTGCAGGAGTTTCCAGAAGGAGGCGTACAAGGCACCATCCAAGCGTCTTAAGACTCCACTCCAGATTTGTGTAGGGTTTACTCCTTAGCCTTTTCTTCTTCTGAAGATATCCTGCAGGACAGGATTTGGGAGGTTTAGGGCCAGAGTTTTCCTTCCCCTAGATGGGCTACCTTAGCAGGTTGACAAGCCCCATCTCCCCCTCACTTCCACAGCGGTTCTCAACCTGTGGGTCCCCAGATGTTGTTGGACTACAACTCCCATCATCCCTGAGCTCTGGTCTTGCTAGCTAGGGGTGATGGGAGTTGTAGTCCAACAACATCTGGGGACCCACAGGTTGAGAAAGGCTGCTCTATAGCATGTGCAGAAAATGTCTTCTTGACCGTTGGACCCACTATTGGTCTCGTCTGCTCCATCTGCCAGAGTCTGCCTTGATATGCAGGGAAAGTCCTGGGGTGTGGCTACCGTCGCATCCTGACTCATCTCTGCCTCTTAGCCCCACTCCTCTCTTGCCTCTGAACCATTCTCTGCCACAGTATCTTCCTGCTCACTAAACCCAGTTGCCTCCTCAGCTTCTGACATCTCCTCCTCCCCAGTCTTCTCCCTCTGACCACCCATTGTCGTCCCAACACCAATCACTTGGTTCTGAGCCTTCTCTCCTTGGGGGTTCCCCACCAGGTGCCTCCCACCATTCTTTTGCATCCAGCCAACCCATGGCATCTGGCTGAAAAAACATCCCACACCCTGGCTTAAAAGGCAGCAGCAGCAGCATAATCAGATCACCTCCACCATTACTAAAATGTTGCATCCGTCCCCTCTCAGCAAAACTGAGGTGCAGGGAAGAAAGCAGGGAATGTGCACAGCTCTTGGATAGCCAACACAATTTATCTGTTTACACCAACACTGAGCAACAACAGTTAAAGGCTCGGGTGTCCCACATGCCGAGATGAAGAGGGGAGCATCTTGTGACAGCTATTTAAAGGAACCCCGTTGCAAATACGCTTATACATGCTGTTGCATCCAAGAAGCGTAGTTCCATTTAATGTGGCTCTTTCCAATCCTTTCAAAATCCCTTTTCTTATAACACTTACAGTCACACTGTGCAGTTAATGGACATCAAGCCAAGAGGTTTCAGGGCGATGAAGGCAAGGTAAAAGGGATTACATGCATAAGAAACATAACAACATTTTATACTTGTCAAAGCATGGAAGGGGCAGGAATCACAAGGTCTTCCCATGATACTCTTTCTCTCAACCCTCCAGCAAAGCCCATTCATCTCCCGAGACTTTCCTTGGTCTGATAAGCTGATGGCTACACATTCCCCGATTATCATACAGAGCTACGCTTCTTTCCTTTTTAAACCTTTTGGAAATACTCAGATGGAAAGTCTCTTAGGATCCAGAGTGATTTATGTGGCGTGGCTGCAAGAGACTCTTTGGTAGTAACGAAAAGCTTGCTCCTATGGAGTCAAATGTTCTCGGCTGAACTTCTCTGCTACGTTTAATGCAAGGCACATGGGTTGCAAATTACTGTTTCCTGCTTGGCAGGGGGTTGGACTCGATGGCCCTTGTGGTCTAGTCCAACTCTATGATTCTATGATACTAGAGTGAACTGCACCGCTTCCATCCAGAAGGTATGGTGGTGAAGTGTAACAAACAGAAAAGCCAGAAAACTGGAATGCTGTTTTAAATTATAGTTGTAGGCTGCAATCCAATAGCATAGGGTGGGATGCAACCCTAAGGTGGTTGCACACTGCCTTCTCCTGAACCATCCTTTAATAACTAATAATAATAAAATTTTATTTATACCTCACTCCCTCTGGCCAAAGCCGGGCTCAGGGTGGCTAACACCAATAAAATTACAATTAAAACATAATGGGGGGGGTGTGTGTGTGACACACAAACAAACAAAAACCAGTTTATTAAAATACGGGTTAAAATACAACTTAAAATGCAGCCCCATTTTAATAGTAGCCCATAAATCAAAACCATAAGGGGAGGGAAACATAAGGGTCAGACTGAGTCCAAACCAAAGGCCAGGCAGAACAGCTCTGTCTTGCAGGCCCTGCAGAAAGATGTCAAGTCCTGCAGGGCCCTAGTCTCTTGTGACAGAGCATTCCACCAAGTCAGGGCCAGTACTGAAAAGGCCCTGGCCCTAGTTGAGACCAATCTAACCACCTTGTTATTTGTGGACCTTAAGGTCCTCTGTGGGGCATACCAGGAGAGGTGGTCCCGTAGGTACGAGGGTCCTAGGCTGCATAGGGCTTTAAAGGTCAAAACCAGCACCTTAAACCTGACCCTGTACTCCACCGGGAGCCACCGCAGTTGGTAAAGCACCGGATGAATGTGATCCCGTAGCAAGGACCCTGTAAGGAGCCTCGCCGTGGCATTCTGCACCCGCTGGAGTTTCTGGGTCAGCTTCAAGGACAGCCCCGCGTAGAGCGAGTTACAATAATCAAGCCTGGAGGTGACCGTCATATGGATCACCGTGGCCAGATCAGGGCGAGAAACCACATCCCCAACCAGATGTTTTGGATTAACCCTAGTTAGCAGGGGTGATGAGCCTTGTAATCTACAACACCTGGAGGACACCAGATTGGGAAGGCTGCCTAGATTGGCAGAGGATTTTTAGGTTGGCAAAAGCTGGGCTCATCAGCAGGGTGGGACAGAGGGCTTGCATTGCCATCAATTCCCAGGCGTTTGAATGAGAATCAAACTCATCCATTTGTTAATAAATGAGATGTCCGAACCACAAGTGGCGAAGCTCTGCAATATATGCTTTGCCTATTGTCAGAGGAGGAATGGTGGAGACCTCCTCCCCATCCTGCCCCTTCCAGGGAGGAGGAAGAGGAAGGCAGTATAGATTTACAACAGAAGTTTGCGGGGTGAGCCAGTGTGGTGTAGTGGTTCAGAGCAGTGGACTCGTAATCTAGTGAACAGAGTTCGTGTCTCTGCTCCTCCACATGCAGCTGCTGGGTGACCTTGGGCTAGTCACACTTCTCTGAAGTCTCTCAGCCTCACTCACCTCACAGAGTGTTTGTTGTGGGGGAGGAAGGGAAAGGAGATTGTTAGCCGCTTTGAGACTCCTTCAGGTAGTGATAAAGCAGGATATCAAATCCAAACTCTTCTTCTCAAAAATAATAATAATAAAACACACACACACACACACAAAAAAAAACACCAGAAGTTTGCAGGAGGTCACAGCTCAAAGGCAGATGAGAGGGAAAGTTGGGAAATCATGGGAGAGCCAGAGCAACACCTGGCTGACATGTCGTTAGAAATCATTCCAGACCCTCCATCTCCCAGAACCCGGCAAGCCTTAAAAGTAGGAGAGCAAAGAGCTCAAGGACAGAAGGCACGTAGCTGCACCCATAGAGAAGATGATGAGAATGACGAATGAGGAAGTGGGAGAGATGGGGGGTAGAGTTTCACTTGGGACAACACCATTATCCAAGAGGCTGTCTTCTATGGCCTCTCTCTGTAAAGACTGAAATAAAAAAGGACTGTAAGAAACTTTTCCTTGTCTTTATAATTCCTAGGCAAACAGCTGGGAGCCGCTGACAGCATCCTGACACCTATATGAAGTCCTAGGAGTCTTGTTCCTGCCAGGGTGATGGATATAGGTACCAACTCCCTGGGGTCCTGGATGCCCAAGCACCCACAAAATTCCCCATGAAGGGTCCGGGCACCCACAAAATTTGGTGCCAGGGCCATGCATACTGCATGGCACCCACAGCCCATGGCAACCCATGGTCACAGGGCCAAGTTGGCACTCCTGGTGCTGGTTTTTATGGTATTTAAGGGACCACCTCTCCTGGTATGCCCCGCAGAGGACCTTAAGGTCCATGAATAATCATAGTTTAGAGGTCCCGGGCCCTAAGGAAGTCAGATTATCCTCCACCAAGACCAGGGCCTTCTCAGTGGTGGCTCCGATCTGGTGGAATGCTCTGTCCCATGAGACCGGGGTCCTACAGGATTTAACTTCCTTCCGCAGGGCCTGTAAGACAGCGCTATTCCGCCTGGCTTTCAATTTGAACTTAGCCTGATCTTTTATTCCCCTTCTTTCCCTCCCCCTCCCCTTTTTATGAAGATTATCCGCTCTGGGATCCCACAGCTAATTCTCCCCTGGTCTCCTCGCTGGCCCAAATAGGACTAATTTAGCCAGCTAGCCCAGGTGATCATCTAAGGTTTATTGGATGGATTTCCCCCCCCTAAATTGATTTTTGAATTCTGAATTTATTGTTATTCACGTTTTATACTGTATTTTATACTTTTTTGTTGTTGCATCAATTAAGTGTTTTAAATTTGTTGTTAGCCGCCCTGAGCCTGGTTTTCTGAACCGGGAAGGGCGGGATATAAATAAAAATATATTATTATTATTATTATTATTATTATTATTATTATTATTATTAGGATCTGGGGAACATGCCTGAAGGCAGCCTGTAACAGGAAGCTGATACTGCTGCAGGTACAGAACGATCTGTCACTTTAGGAGAGTGCAGGACCTTGGACAGCGACCAGGAACAACAGCCGGTTGAATCCTTACCACCCAGGAATGGCTTCCAGATTCTTTGGGAGGAGGCAGCTCAGCCCCCAGCCCCTGGGGTAAGGAATGCTTGTTGAGCTGGATTAGGCCCCTGGGCAGGCCGTTAGCCACTCCTCCCAGGCAGAACCACTGAGTGAATATCAGGAACCCAAGATACGGGAAGAATGGATTTTAAAGTTAATGGACTATGCTGACATTGCAAAAAAAGGTAAAGGACCCCTGACAGTTAAGTCCAGTCGCAGACAGCTCTGGGGTTGAGGTGCTCATCTCACTTTACAGGCCAAGGGAGCCAGCGTTTTTCCACAGACACTTTTTCCAGGTCATGTGGCCAGCATGACTAAGCTGCTTCTGGCACAAGGGAACACCAACACCAGAGCAGTGCACAAAAATGCCGGTTACCTTCCCGCCGGAGTGGTACCTACCGTATTTATCTACTTGCAATTTGACGTGCTTTCAAACTGCTAGGTTGGCAGGAGCAGGGATCGAGCAAAGGGAGCTCACCCCGTCGCGGGGATTCGAACCGCCGACCTTCTGATCAGCAAGTCCTAGGCTCTGTGGTTTAACCCACAGCTCCACCCTCGTCCCTTGCCGACATGGCAAAGTTGACAGCAAAAATAAGAGAGCAAAAAGATTAGAACTTTGTTGAAGAGTGGAGGTTCTTTTCAGACTATTTGAGAGAGAGAAACTGTAGTCAAATGAATAATAGGCAATGGGTCATTGGTTTGACTTGGCAGTTTCTTGAATCATTTGCTTTCTTGTATACACGGCTGCTGAATTTGTATTCAAGAAGTTTGCTATGGGTGCTGAGAGGCGTTGGCAGGTGCCTATTCCCCCCACAGAGCTATAGTTCCCAAAGTTCCTGGGAAGAGGGATTGATTGTTCAACCGCTCTGGGAATTCAAGCTTTGTGAGGGGGATAACTCTCAGCACCCTTAACAAACCACGGTTTCCAGAAACCACAGGGGGGAACCACAACTGTTTAAAGTGGCATTAACAGTGTTTTAAATGCATGATGCAGATGAGGCCTAAGTCCGGCCCATTAATTTCAATGGCTTTACTCTGCATAAAACATAGCTGACTGCCACCCAAATATAAATAAAGATGTGGGTTTGTACTTGGGTCATTATTCTTATTCATCATTACTATTTAGGTGTATTAGTCGCTTGTTCCCAAGGTACGAATCCTTTCATAAGCTGGCATTTTAAGTTGCATTACGGCTATCACATGAAACATGGCATTCCTTTCCCACATTTTACGTGCTGGTGAAATAAAAGCTGGATTTCCCATAATACAGTCATACCTTGGAAATCAAACGGAATCCATTCCAGAAGTCTGTTCGACTTCCAAAATGTTTGAAAACCAAATTGTGGCTTCTGATTGGCTGCGGGAATCTCCTGCAGCCAATCAGAAGCCATGGAAGCCCCATCAGACGTTCGGGTTCCAAAAGAACGTTCACAAACCGGAGCAATCACTTCCAGGTTTGTGGTGTTCGGGAGCCAAAACGTCTGAGTTCCACAGCGTTCAGGATCCAAGGTACGACTGTACTCTGACTCTAAGTTTAGGAACAGGAAATCTGCCCTCTCCCTCTTTTGCCACACAGTTGTCTCAATGTGAACAAACCTGCCAGTGGAAAATATGTGGGCTTTCCTTAGAAGGAAAAACAAAATGGGGACAAACTGTTTTCCAGCAGAGGGAGGGATTCTCCTAAGTGTTGCCTGGACTAGCACTCTCCTTACCCGTAACTACCCTATTTTTCGCTCTATAGGACGCACTCTTCGCTGTGAGACCACATTCACCCGGTGCTATACCAGCTGCACTGGCTCCCGGTGGAGTACAGGATCAGGTTTAAGGTGCTGGTTTTAACCTTTAAAGCCCTATACGGCCTAGGACCCTCGTACCTACGGGACCGCCTCTCTTGGTATGCCCCACAGAGAAACTTACGGTCTTCAAATAAAAACATCTTGAAGGTCCCAGGCCACAGAGAAGTTAGGCTGGCCTCAACTAGAGCCAGGGCTTTTTCGGCTGTGGCTCCGATCTGGTGGAACACTCTGTCACAAGAGACCAGGGCCCTGCGGGACTTGACATCTTTCCACAGGGCCTGCAAGACAGAGCTGTTCCACCAGGCCTTTGGCCAGGGCACAGCCTGACTCCCTCCCTCGGCAATCTTCACGGAGCCCTGGCCCAATGGTTGCCAGTGGCTTGATTTGAATTAATTTTATAATGAACGATTTTAGAGTGTTGTTTGTGCTGTACTTTTGTACTGTTTTATTGTTGTTAGCCGCCCTGAGCCCGGCTTCGGCTGGGGAGGGCGGGATATAAATAAAATTATTTATTATTATTATTATTATTATTATTATTATTATTATTATTATTATTATTATTATTCCCCTCCAAAAATTAAGGGGAAATGTGTGTGCATCCTATAGAGCAAATGCAGGCTGCGTGGCTAAGCCCAAAGCCAGAACAGGGAGACGGAGTGCTGCGCAGCACTAAGTCTCGCAATTCTAGCTTGCAGACGGTTGTGCAAAGCCTCTGCAGGGCAGCGGGTGCCTTCACCCCACTGCCCTGCGGAGGCTACGAAGGCTGTACGAAGGTGGGGGAAAGGCTGCAATGCTTCCCCCCACTGCCAGCCCCAGAAGCTGGGGGGGCAGCGGGAAGGCGGAGCGCCACCTTCCCACTGCTCCCTGACCTGGTCTTTGGGGCTGGCGGTGGGGGAAAGCAGCGCTCTCCCCCCACCATCCCCAAAGAGCAGGTTGAAAGGAACCCAAAGCCAAAGCTTTGGGTGAACACAGCTTGAACGCACAGAACACAGCTTGTTTTAGAGGGGGAGAATAAGAAAAAATTTTTTTCCTGTTCTCCCCCTCCTATGGTCCGGTGCGTCCTATAGAGCGAAAAATATGGTATTTGCCATCCTGGCTGGGGCTGACAGGTTTTGGAGCCCAGCAATATGTAGAAGGGGCCCAGGTTCCTGACACATTTGAGCACCTTGCCCAGAAATTGCCTGCCTTGCATCTCCTTCTCTTGCCTCTTTCACATGGGAATAATAATGGCAAAATGGGCTCACCTCCCACTTCCCTGCTTCCTCCCTTCCATGGCTGGAGAGTGTCATCTGCTGACCGAGAAGTTAACTGCGAGCATCACAGACAGTGTTAGAAACCCAGATAGATAAGCTAGCCAGCAAATGGCTCTTTAAGCCAAGGTTACAGTCGACCAAAACAGAATGTCTAGTTGCTCTAAAGTCTTATTTTTCAAATGATGGACTGACTCTGATTGATTTTTCAATTAAACATCTGCCAAGTTCAGATGACTACCTTGAGTTAGGTTAAGAGCTTTGAGAACTTAAAGAAGTTACTTGATCCAGGGACAGTCCACATATATATTGGCCTATTCCAGCCTCTTTTTTCTTAACGGCAACTGCTCCTGCTCAGGCTGCACAGAAAAAGCAATTTGGGTTCCGGAAATTAATTTTGAACACTGGTTACAGGTGTTAGAATTCCTGCTCCGTGATTGTTAGAATTCCTGCTCCGCGATTGTTAGAATTCCTGCTCCGTGATTGCAGTCATGGGATTGTTGTCTATCTATATGTCTATATGTTTTGACTCCACAGAGCGGGAAGTGATGGAGACAGGATGTTTGTGTTCCTGTGTTCCGTGAAGTGGGATTATTGTCCTTTGGTTTTTTTCTCTTTGCTGTCTGATGCAAGAGAGCGAGTGAGACATGTTGCCGTGCTCCGTGTATGTTTATATGTAAATAAAGTAGATTAGCTAAAATGCTGAGTTGCTGAGGTCTGTTATGCATGATGCGCAAACTCTGCGGATCCCTGAGTGTGCCAATGTCTGTTGGCATCGGTCGCTGTGATGTTCGGGCTGAAGAAAGCTTTTGAAGCTCCCGAACGATTGACCAGGAGGGAGAGAACATGCCAGTCGGGCATGTGTCTCTACCAGGGTCCTACTCGAGTGTAGGCTGAGCTCCTGACAACAGGTGCAGTTCAAAGTGATGTGTCTGTTTATTTGAAGCAATTGTACTCAGCTCCTCATCCAGAGTGGCTTACATGCAATGAATTAAAACAAGACAGGCTTACAATATTTTTTAAAATAAATAAATAAATACGACATACAAGGGGAAAGGAGCAGGGAGGGGAGAGGAAAGAAATCAGAACTTTTCCACAATAAAATGCCCTGTATATAGAAAAATAATAGCACATTAGCACACATACACACTAATGGGCTGGACTCAACTGTTCTCCTTGTCACAACAGTCTTGTACTATGCGCAAGGAATCCATTTTAGATCTTACAAACAAAGCAGCCTCAAGGGGTGCAGTGCAGGCCAGGAAAAACTTTTACCACTTGATCCTGCCAAATGTACAAAACCTAAATTCAAGCGTCACTGAAACGGGCATTTCAGGCTGTTGAGGGCAAGCAGGGGGCAGCTGTTGTTTCTGCTAAAGTCTCTCTCTTTGTATTAAAATCAAGCATGTGTTTTTCGTAAGCATGATACGCCTAGCGGATGACTCAAGACCAAAACTCTGGCCCCTAAATAAACAGATCATTGTTTGTCGTACCGCTTAAATCCCAACGGGTTATTTTTATTCACAGCTTGGATCTCCCCGGAATATTTACAAGTTCGCACTATGCAAGCTGATTAACTATGTACACTTATTATAGGCCAGCACTTGAAAACAGGGAGCTCTTCCAAAGGACTGATTTAATTGCCTTTGGATAACTATTTGAGCGTTGCGGGACTCCAAAGCGCTTGCCCAGATCTCAAAATGAGCTGGTTATAGAATCTCTTGATGTCACCCCTTTTTGGCCCTGAAAGAAGGCTGTTTGCTGATAAGCAATGCATGTTTCCTTAGTCAAATAAAAGAGATGATGATTATTATTATTATTATTATTATTATTATTAAACAAACACTTGCAGAGTCAGATGTCAGGAACACTCGGTGAGATTGGAGTGGCCAAAAATGTAGGCATTTTTTACAAATGTTTCTGAGGTTGCTTCATTCGGGGACTGAGGCAAAGCTTGGCTTGACATTATCTTCATTTTCTGGGTGAAATAAAATTATAGTGCATAGAACTCTCTGATGGCTCATCTCCTCGCAGCTGCTCATATGAAAATGGTGTGCCGTTGAAAGGCTGTTGGAGCTTGCACTGTTCAGAGATGGTATATGATGGAATTTGGTATTTAGAAGAGTATGGATTTGGATTTGATATCCCACTTTATCACTATCCTAAGGCGTCTCAAACGGCTAACATTCTCCTTTCCCTTCCTCCCCCACAACAAACACTCTGTGAGGTGAGTGGGGCTGAGAGACTTCAGAGAAGTGTGACTGGCCCAAGGTCACCCAGCAGCTGCATGTGGAGGAGCGGAGACGCAAACCCGGTTCACCAGATTACGAGTCTACCGCTCTTAACCACTACACCACACTGGTAGTATCTGACAGACTTACACGATGATGCAGCCTTTCCAGAGGTTAAATCCCACAGGACACCTCTGAAGCAGACTGGATGAAATTCCACACCCTCCAACATTTTTCCGATGCAAATAGGGGAATTCTATTCTGCATCAGATTATCCCGTGTTTGATCTCGCCGCACACAATAGAAGTCATATACACATAGAAATCTGTCACCTTGAGCCAATTACAACCTCTCAGCCTAACCTACCTCACTGGATTGTTGTAAAGAAAAGAAATGTGTGAGGGAAGGGATCGTGTACAACACCTTCCACAGATAAACAGAATGGAACCTTGCCAGGGGGAAAGGAAGGAAATACTACTTCTAATAATAATACTAATAATAATGGAAACTGTGAGAATGATCAGGAACATAGGTAAAGGTAAAGGAACCCCTGACCATTAGGTCCAGTCGTGGCCGACTCTGGGGTTGCGGCGCTCATCTCGCTTTATTGGCCGAGGGAGCCGGCGTACAGCTTCCGGGTCATCTGGTCAGCATGACAAAGCTGCTTCTGGTGAACCAGAGCAATGCACAGAAACGCCATTTACCTTCCCACCGGTGTGGTACCTATTTATCTACTTGCACTTTGGCGTGCTTTCAAACTGCTAGGTTGGCAGGAGCTGGGACCGAGCAACAGGAGCTCACCCTGTTGTGGGGATTCAAACCACCGACCTTCTGATCGGCAAGTCCTAGGCTCTGTGGTTTAACCCACAGCGCCACCCGCGTCCCATCTGATCAGGAACATACCAGAGAGTAAATCCTATTGAACTTAGTGGAACTTAGTTCTGAGTAGAAGTGCTTAGAATTGCAGTATAAGACTCCACAGTCTTTACCTAGTTACCTAGGAGTAAACTCCATTGAAAACAGTGGGACTTGCTTCTCAGTAGACAGTGTAAAACTCCATTTACACTCCATGTGTTTTCTTTTAAAATGGCTGGCTGCTGAAGTATTGCAATTAAGGAATTGAAAGTGAGTTGGTGACATTTTCTTTCAAAATTATAGGAAGGGCTTCCTATCCTATGCCAGCTTTACCATTTCCTTCATTTTTATTTTCAGTATAAACAGGACTCTTTACACCTACACACACATGCGCCACTTTAAGTTCTTCTGCAAGATGTGGAGAGGAGGAAAACGGGCATTTCGGAATCAAATCAGAAACTGGGATGGCTTCTATAATTCCGAGACTGTCCCTGGAAAACAGGAACACTGGGGGATGTGAAATACCAGGACAGAGAAAAGAAAGAACTTTGTCAGACAACGGAATGTGCTCTGTGTAGACCCTGCGGCTAGAGGAGAATGCAGCAACTAGGCCGCTACAAGTAACACCTTTGTTGATGGATTTGCCCTGGCTGCTATTATGCTGCCGGGCCACATCTAAAGTTTCTGTGTTAGTATATAAAGCCCTTAACAACCTGAGAGGGGGATTATGTTGCTGTTTGTATGGTACTGTATCGCCTTAAATGGAGGTGGGAGAATGAGCTGGTTGCAAACGATGCTTTCTGCTGCCAGAGGTTGGTTTGCTTTTGTAGACTAGACATTTAGGGGCTTTCTCTCCCTCTCTCGTAACATTAGAACTCATGGAAATAAAACAAAGCCGAATGTTGGAAGATTCAAGAGGGATAAAAGAAGGTGACCCGGAAACTACAACTAATCCAGAATGCGGCAGCTAGACTGGTGACTGGGAGCAGCTGCCGAGACCACATAACACCGGTCTTGAAAGACCTACACTGGCTCCCAGTACGTTTCCGAGCACAATTCAAAATGTTGGTGTTGACCTTTAAAGCCCTAAACGGCCTCAGTCCAGTATACCTGAAGGAGTGTCTCCACCCCCATCGTTTTACCCGGACACTGAGGTCCAGCACCAAGGGCCTTCGGGCGGTTCCCTCACTGCGAGAAGCCAAGTTACAGGAAACCAGGCAGAGGGCCTTCTCGGTAGTGGCACCTGCCCTGTGGAACACCCTCCCACCAGATGTTAAAGAGAAAAATAACTACCAAACTTTTAGAAGACATCTAAAGGCAGCCCTGTTTAGGGAAGCTTTTAATATTTAATAGGTTATTGTATTTTAGTGTTTTGTTGGAAGCCGCCCAGAGTGGCTGGGGAAGCCCAGCCAGATGGGCGGGGTATAGACAACATATTATTATTATTATTATTATTATTATTATTATTATTATTATTAGTGCTTCATGCAGTGCATAGTCAAATTATGGAGGTTGCTCCCACAGGAGGCAGTGATACC
Organism: Podarcis bocagei; assembly: GCF_964188305.1. Classification (NCBI taxonomy): domain Eukaryota; kingdom Metazoa; phylum Chordata; class Lepidosauria; order Squamata; family Lacertidae; genus Podarcis; species Podarcis bocagei. The sequence continues at coordinate 90,860,011 of NC_138127.1, forward strand.
CACTAACTTAGCACTCTTACCCCTCTCTGCTTGTGCCAGACCAAGAAAATATGGATCTGAGCGGGTTTCTCACTTTCCAAGCATGGGTCTGAGTGGTTGTCCCCTGGCTCCACTCCTTTCCAAGGGAAAACCTGGGACAGATGGCAATCATTGTGGGGGACGGGACCCAAACTACCATTGGCTCTGATGGAGTGCTAAAGAGCCGTTTTCCCCAGGGGAAAGCAGTGAGGTATGGGTAAGCCCTTAAATGGCTTTAAAAGAAGATTGGAAAGATTAACGGTGAATAAGACTGCTAGCCACAAACACGGTGTTCATTGCACGCTTTCTCCTCCCTAAATCCAGATTCCCTTGGCAATCGAAGTGGTTCTCTTGTTTGGATTTCCAAAGCGTAGGGATGATATGATATAGAAGCAATGTGGCCGCGAGCTGGTAGCTTGAAAGCAAAAGATAATGGGAATGTTGGGACTGTTCCGTGGGAAACAGAGGGACAGTCAATTCACAGTGCAGAGGGCACCGGAATTAGCTCAGAGTGTAATATGAGCTGTACAGGAAGTACAGGAGGAGTTTGTCTCTCGGCTGTTGGAGTTTGAAGAGAGCAGTCATGTTTTCTGTAACGCTGCAAAGACAGAAATAAAGGCATGTAAATACGTTTCTGTCTATCTCTTTCCCCTGCCCGGGGGGGCAGGAAAGAGGGGGGGGTGTTCTTCTCATGCCAAGAAGGATCGCCTATCGCGACCTAGCCTGTATCCTGCCGGGGAATGCAGACAGGGAGGTCAACAGGAGATCAAGCCAGGTGCCTGGAGAGTGGCCAGTTTCTCCTGATAAAGGCTTGATTCCCAACAAGGGACTCTCTGGATTTAAGGAGGAGGAAGTATTGGACAACTGTAGTCGGAAGAGAATGCTGCAATGGTTGATGGGGAATTACCGTATTTTTTGCTCTATAAGACTCACTTTTTCCCTCCTAAAAAGTAAGGGGAAATGTGTCTGCATCTTATGGAGCAAATGCAGGCTGCGCAGCTATCCCAGAAGCAAGAACAGCAAGAGGGATCGCTGCTTTCACTGCGCAGCAATCGCTCTTGCTGTTCTGGCTTCTGAGATTCAGGATATTTTTTTCTTGTTTTCCTCCTCCAAAAACTAGGTGCATCTTGTGGTCTGGTGCGTCTTATAGAGCGAAAAATACAGTAAATCGGGCACAAGTGGTTCAGAATCCACAGTAAGCCGAGGTATGGATGAGGCCAAAAGCTGTGTTGTGCAAAGGCCTTGCCACCATGTTGCAGGAGGGATTTGCATGGCAGAATCCCTGACGGAATTCTTTGGCCAAATACTGAAAGATGTTCTGCAACATTTGAACGTACCTTCCCAACGTCAAGCCCGAAGCGTGTTGCTTGTTTTGAAATCCAGTCAAAGGCAGAAGGAGCGCCACCTCGTCATGCCTCCCTTTGAATCTTGGATCCAACAGAACTGTAGCAGTGTAAATTGGGTGGCAACAAAACTGAGTTGCTCTGAACTTCCTTGCACTCCTGGTCCTTTGAGGCCCAGTCAAGAGGACAGAAACAAAGGGGTCAATTGTTTTCTAGAATGAAGACTGCCTAGAATTCTTATTCAAAGAAATGCAGTCAACTTTGCTAATGAGTTTCAGTCCCTCAAAACCAAGTTGGCTCCTTTGCAGGAACATGAAGGCAAACTTCTCAACATTTTCTTTGGAAAGGGAAGAGGAAATGAGCAAGCATATTTAATTTGAGTAAACGTCTTGAGAAAGGAGTGCCATGACCCAAAACACTCAGAGGTGCTGTCTGACTAAACTTTTACAATCCAATTGCTACTTCTAAAACAGAACAGTACTTAGCTGGGAAAGCTTGCTGGAATTTAATGAGAGGAACGTAAAGGCATTTGTAAAGGCAAATGAAGTTGACCCACAGGCAACTTGGCTGGCATTACCAGGATAACTGAATGGTACAAGGCACTGCATCAAGGTTGCAGTCTCAGTCCACAGCTGTGGGTTTGAATCCTGCTCCTGTCAGTTCCACCACTTGTCAGGATGACCCAATGGTCCTGGATGCTGTGTTTAGACAAGTCTCTCAAGGGGCGAGTTCAGATCCTGCTAGTTCTGACGTCCTTCTCTTCTGGTGCAGAGTTGCAGAGTTGTGGAGAGCCAGTGTGGTGGGAGCGGGTGGTGCTGTGGTCTAAACCACTGAGCCTCCTGGGCTTGGTGATTGGAAGGTCAGCGTTCAAATCCCTGCGACAGGGTGAGCTCCCATTGCTCTGTCCCAGCTTCTGCCAACCTAGCAGTTCAAAAACATACCAGTGCAAGTAAATAAATAGGTACCACTGCAACTGAAAGGTAAACGGCGTTTCTGTGTGCTCTGGCACTCGTCACAGTGTCCCATTGCACCAGAAGCAGTTTAGTCCTGCTGGCCACATGACCCAGAAAGCTGTCTGTGGACAAACGCCAGCTCCCTCAGCCTGAAAGCGAGATGAGCTCCACAACCCCATAGTCGCCTTTGACTGGACTCAACCATCCAGGGGTCCTTTACCTTTTTATAATAATAATAAAAAATAATAATAAAATTTATTTATACCCCACCCTCCCTGGCCAGAGCCAGGCTCAGGGTGGCTAACATCAGTAAAATTACAGTAAAATCATAATAGGGGGGAAAAACACCAATTTAATATACAGGTTAAAATGCAGTTTAAAATGCAGCCTCATTTTAAAAGTAGCCCATAGATCAAAACCATAAGCGGAGGGAAAACATAAGGGTCAGACTGAGTCCAAACCAAAGGCCAGGCAGAACAGCTCTGTCTTGCAGGCCCTGCGGAAAGATGTCAAGTCCCGCAGGGCCCTAGTCTCTTGTGACAGAGTGTTCCACCAAGTCGGAGCCAGTACTGAAAAGGCCCTGGCCCTAGTTGAGACCAATCTAACCACTTTGTGACCTGGGACCTCCAAAATGTTGTCATTTGTGGACCTTAAGGTCCTCCGCGGGGCATACCAGGAGAGGCGGTCCCGTAGGTACGTGGGTCCTAGGCTGCATAGGGCTTTAAAGGTCTAAACCAGCACCTTAAACCTGACCCTGTACTCCCCCGGGAGCCAGTGCAGTTTACTTTTACCTAGTGGTTAGACCTAGGACCTAGGAGACCGGGGTACAAATCCCCATTTGACATAAAGCTCACTGGGCAACCTGTGGCCAATCACTGCCTCTCAGCCTAACCTACCTCACAGGGTTGTGGTGGGGACTGAAGGAGGAAAACAATGTATAACACCATGAGGGTTGGGGAGGGGTATAAATGCGATCTAACAAACAAACCAATTTGCAGGGAATTCTTCCAGTGAGTGTGCCTTCTTTCCATGTGCCTGTCTGGGTGGGTGCGGCCACGTGGGGTGGATCTGAATCTTGGCAGCATGATACAGATCATGAGCTTTATTGCCAACTGAGCGAGAATAGACTGTGTTTTCTAGTGCCTACAATAGCTACTTGTGCATCACCAGAAAAGAGGGCAGAGATTTGCATGGAAATTGCACATGCTAATTCCTAAATATATGTACAAATTTAGAAACTATTCCTAAAACTGAAATGCAACACATCTCCAGGGGAAACTGTGGCCCGAAGACCTGTATCCAGCTGCTAGCAGCTCATGTACCAACCCTTGGCAAGCAACTTCAAGGCCCTTCCTGCTCTTCTTTCTTAGGGGTTGTTGTTGTCTTTCAAGCAGACTCGGACTGTACAGCCCTCCAGACAGAGGTCTGCTCTCTGTATAGTAAGGCACACAGCTACCTTGCCACTAGCACTTGGGCAGACAACAGTGGAGGCAGGAGGCACCTCAATGCATATGCTCGCTAGTCAGCATGTGACGGCATTAAGATCATAGAGCTGTATTGCCGCTAGGCAGACTCAAGCCACAGCAACATACAGTGGTACCTTGGTTCCCGAACTCAATCCATTCCGGAACTTCCAAAATGTCCGCAAACTAAGGCGTGGCTTCTGATTAGCTGATTGGCCCTGGAAACGATGCCAACAACTGAAACGGACGTTTGGCTTCCCAAAAATATTTGCAAACCAGAATACGGGTTTGTGACGTTCCGGAGCTGATTTGTTCAGGAGCCAAGCTATTTGGGAACCAAGGTACCACTGTAATTGCTAGAGAAGGCTCTGTGTGATGTCATTTCCTCTCCTGGGAGGGAAAAAGCAAAGAGGTATTTCCTGTTCCTTCTCTCTCTCTCTCTCTCTCCAACCAGCCACGTTTACGGTAGCTACCTGCTCCAGCATCAGGCATATGTCACTGGTCTGACTCAATACAGTGGTACCTTGGGCTACAGATGCTTCAGGTTACAGATGCTTCAGGTTACAGACTCTGCTAACCCAGAAATAGTACCTCGGGTTAAGAACTTTGCTTCTGGATGAGAACAGAAATCGTGCAGCAGTGGTGCAGCGGCAGCAGCGGGAGGCCCCATTAGCTAAAGTGGTGCTTCAGGTTAAGAACAGACCTCAAGAAAGAATTAAGTTCTTAACCTGAGGTACCACTGTATAAGGCATTTTCCTATGTTGCTATAGCTCCACCCCCCTGCATTTTATAATCACAATAACCCTGTAAGGTAGGTTGGGCCGAAGGTGAGTGACTGGCCCGGGGTCAATCAGTGAGCTTCATGGGTTGAGAGGGGTCTTCTGTCTAAAACCCCGGAAAGCTACTCTCAGCCAGTGCAGGGCAGACAATACTGGCCTGGACGAGGTCAGTATAAGGCAGCCTCTTGGCGTTTCCCATCAAGTCGAACCGCAAGCTGCTCTGCTGCCTGTACGGAAGCCCTCTTCGCTTTGGCACTTAACATGGTCCTAACCAAAAGCATCTCCAAAATATGCTCCCTGACCCCGTCAGCCTCCATCTTGAGCCCCTGCTCAGGTTTCTCTGTGCAGCTCTGAGCTTCTGGGACACCTGTCCTGGCCAGCTGGGGGAAGCCTGCTTCTGATTCCCTGGGGATTACCAGGAGCACTTGCACTGACAGAGCCTGTATTTCAACAACTTTTAGCAGGTTGCAAGGCAGACAGTGGCAACATAATACATGAGTGCGGGGAGGCATGTGGACTTTTGACCTCAGAACGAAAACTCGGGGGCCATCCAGAGAAATGGAGCATTGGAAGAGTCGTCATCATCATCATCACCATCATTTTTTATTTGTATGCCACCTTTCCCTAGTTAAAACAATGCTCAAGGTGGCTTACAGCATGACAAGATTGACATAATTACCAACATGACAAAAGTCATAAACAATAAATAAAGGAAGAATGGAAGAAAGGGGTTAAGTTCACTGCATGTACGGTAATAAAAGAAAACATTATGAAAATGATGTATAGGTGGTACCTAACCCCGGTAAAATTAGCAAAGATTTATCATACGAATGATAATCTATGCTGGAAGTGTAAAGAAAAAGAAGGCACCTTTTACCACATGTGGTGGACGTGTCCTAAGGTTAAGGACTTCTGGGAAAAGATTTATAATGAGCTGAAAAAAATGTTGAAAAATACATTTGTTAAGAAACCAGAAGCCTTTTTAGTTGGAATAATAGGATTGGAATTGCCCAAAAAAGATGTTAGACTATTTTTGTATGCCACTACAGTGGCAAGACTGCTATTAGCAAAAAAATTGGAAATCCCAAGGAATACCAACGGTAGAAGAATGGCAGATGAAAATGTTGGAGTTTTTGGAATTGGCCGAACTGACTGGGAGAATCCGCGATCAGAAAGAAGAGGAGTACCAAGAAGACTGGAAGAAATTTAAAGACTATTTAGCTAAATATTTTAATGTAAGTTAATTAGAAGATACTTGAAAGTATCTGATAGGCCTAGGACTCGAATAAGAATGTTGTATAGTAATATGGATTTAAGTTAAAACAGAAAAGAGACGAAGATAGTTAGTTGAAGGAGTTAATTGTATTAGAAAGAGGATTTTGGAGAACTGTTACAAAGGAGATACAATGAAATTCAGTTAGGGGAGAATCGAGGAAATCAGACTACAGTGGTACCTCGGGTTAAGAACTTAATTCGTTCTGGAGGTCTGTTCTTAACCTGAAACTGTTCTTAACCTGAAGCACCACTTTAGCTAATGGGGCCTCCTGCTGCCGCTGCGCCGCTGCTGCGCTATTTCTGTTCTCATGCTGAAGCAAAGTTCTTTACTTCAAAATCCAGAAAGTAGGTAGTTGTCATGGACTAGCTCAGGGCTGGATATAGGTTTGATGAGGCCCTAAGCTACTGAAGGTAATGGGTCCCTTTATATATCCAGCTGTCCTTTGTCAACAACAAATTGTCACTGTTTTTTGTGTTGAATATATTCTGTGTGGTAATTAAAGCCATTTGCACATACCGTATTTTTCGCCCTATAGGACGCACCGGCCCATAGGACGCACCTAGTTTTTTTGGGGGGGGGGAAATCAAGGGGGTTTGCGCAGCCATCCCCAAGCTAGAAGAGGGAGACGGAGCGCTCCATCTCCCTCTTCTGCCTTCAGGGACAGCTTGCCCCGCTGTCCCCCGAGTTTGTGGGGCTGGCGGGGGGAGAAGCAAGCTTGCTTCTCTCCCCCCCCCCCCGCAGCCTCCAGATCAGGTCGGGGAATAGCGGGGTGGCGGCGTTCCGCCTCCCCGCTATCCCCCGAGCTTGTGGGGCTGGCGGAGGGGAGAAGCAAGCTTGCTTCTCCCCCTGCCAGCCTCCAGATCAGGTCAGGGAATAGCGGGGTGGCGGCGCTCTGCCTCCCCGCTATCCCGCGAGCTTGTGGGCCTGGCAGGGGGGAGAAGCAAGCTTGCTTCTCCCCCCGCCAGCCTGCAGATCAGGTCGGGGAATAGCGGGGTGGCGGCGCTCCGCCTCCCTGCTATCCCGCGAGCTTGTGGGGCTGGCAGGTGGGAGAAGCAAGCTTGCTTCTCCCCCCCCCCCAGCCTCCAGATCAGGTCGGGGAATAGCGGGGTGGCGGCGCTGCGCCTCCCCGCTGTCCCCCGAGCTTTTGGGCCACAGGCTGCTGCCCACAAGCCTTGCGAGCCCGCGGGACATCCCGCCGGGCTTGCAAGACTTGCAGATAGCTTCCTGAAGCCTGGAGAGCGAGAGGGGTCGGTGCGCACCGACCCCTCTCGCTCTCCAGGCTTCAGCGAAAGCGTGCATTCACCCCATAGGATGCACACACATTTCCCCTTCATTTTTGGAGGGGAAAAAGTGCGTCCTATAGGGCGAAAAATACGGTAATAGGAGCCAACACAACACAAAACACTGTTGCTGTATGTAGGTGTCAGAGCTGCTTCCAGATCCTAGCTCACAGAGGATCACGCTAGCCAGCGTTCACTTTATAAAAGTCTTTATTGAGTTACAGTTTCCATTCTCAAGCTGCCGCGTGCAGCTCTACGTCTTATGGGTTAGACCGGCGAAGCTCCGTCTTGAGTCTCCGCCCCCTGTACACCAGCTTAATACCCTAGCCTTACTCCACCTTTTCCGCCTGACCGTTCTTCTCTGGGTCCCTCTGCCCCCCGCGGTCTCTTCCTTCCTGGACTCTTCTGACGCGGACCCCCCGGACCCTTCTGTCTCCTTGCGTCTGGCTTTAGGACCTGGCTCCCTTTCCGGGCTGCTTACTGCGCCACCTTCCTGTGCATTTGAATTTGGCGCGCGCGCCCAACCTTCCACTTTCCGCTTAACCGTTTCTTCGCTCCCCGATGGAGGTGTGGCCACTCCTGACTCATGCCCTCCCCCCTGCTGCGAGCTGCCAGAGCTCGATACCTGGCGCCCTTCCTCTCCACTGCGCTCTGTTGGTGACGCTGGCCCCGATTTCCAACTGCTGCCCTCTGAGCCCCCTCTGGACCCTTCTTCCTGGGGTGTCCCCCTAGGCTCCCCCCTTGCTCTGGCCACTGGCGCTCCTTTCTGTGAATCATCTGATTCACTGGAAAGACTCGGAGATCTCGGGTCGTCGTCATCACTCATCTTTTCTTCGGCCTCCTCCCCCTCGCTCTCTGTTTCCTCCCTTGCCCTCGCCTCTGCTCCTGAACCCCTGACATCCACCCCCCCTCGAAGCCCCCCCTTCCCCCCTCCCCTCCTTCCAGTGCGGGAGCTGGGTGCTGCAGTGTCATGGGGACGAATGCCGGATACAGTTCGCTTCCCGTGGCGGGCCTCCAACTGAAGACTTCCGGTTCTTCCTCCCTGCGCTCGTCGCCAACGGTCGCCTCCTCTTCCATCTCTATGCCGCCGTGCTCGAACCCAAGGTCTTCCCCGAACACGTCCATATCCGTCTCTTCATCGGTCCCTCCTGGGGGCGTTGCTCGCCCGGGACCCTCCAGCCACTTCCTGCGCCACTGTTCCTCTGGTCTATCGTCCCACCAATACGAGGGTTCTGAGGCAGATCCCGAGGGTGACCCCTCCGGGGAACGTGTGTCCATTGTCGGTTCCTCGTCCGAGTCGAACCCCTGAAACGTGCTGGCTGAAAGCGTCGGTGTGAAAAGCCAATCGTTGAAAAAGTCTGCTGGCATGGGCCTGTGTGGGAAGAGGGCATGAAACTCGTCTTTGAGCAGAGGTTCCTCCAAAGCGTAGCCCGGCACCCAACTGTTGGCACTGGCCGGAGTGCCCTCTCTGGCGAGAAGGTATTCTACTCCCTCTTCTCCCCATCTCGAGTCCAAAATCTCTGTGACCTCGTTGATGGGCTCCTCCTGTGGCGCTCCCCCTTGCTCGGTTCCCTCTCGGAGCGGACTCGGTGCCGTTCCTGGTTCCTGAAACCTGTGAGGTGCCTTGTAGGGAGTGAGCACCGATCTGTGGAACACCGGATGCATCCTGGAGCCCTCCGGCAGCGTCAGCCTGAAGGCTACCCGGTTGACCTGCTCTTCGACTTGGTAGGGTCCCAGTTGTTTATGCCCTAGTTTCTTCTTCGCTAACGACCTGGCCGGTACTGCGTGGGCTGCCAACCAGACCCAGTCTCCCACATGGATCTCTTCGCCAACCCTCCTGTGTTTGTCTGCTTGTACCTTGTATGCGTGCTTGGCCAGCTCCAGGTGCCGCCGAAGCTGATCGTGGACCTCCTGCAACTCCGACGCGAACGCGTCTGCTGTCTGCGGCTCCCCCTCCCCCATTCTTTCCAGTCCCGGGAAGGTTCTGGGGTGCCTTCCGTTGTTGGCGAAGAACGGCGTCACCCCCGTGGACACGTGCTTCGTGTTGTTGTAGGCGAACTCGGCGAGAGGCAGGTAATCCACCCACGTCGCGGGCTGTTGATTCGCATAACATCTCAGGTACTGCTGCATGATGGCATTGACCCGCTCCGCTTGTCCATTGGTCTGCGGGTGTCTAGCCGAAGCCAGGTTGATCTTGACGTTCAGGAAGCCCATCAGCTTCTGCCAGAAGTTCGAGATGAACTGCCGCCCCCGGTCGGACAGTATAGACCGCGGCAGACCGTGAACCTTGAACACGTGATCTATGAACAGTTTGGCGGTCTGTTCCGCCGTGGCCACCTTCACACACGGAATGAAATGTGCCATCTTGGAGAACAAGTCCACCACCACTAGCACTGCCGTCTTGCCTCTCGAGCTGGGCAGATCCGTGACAAAGTCCAGGGCCACTCTCTCCCATGGTTCGAACGGGGTTTGCAGCGGTTCCAGCAGTCCCGCCGGCGGTCTGTGTACTGCTTTGGCCCTCTGGCAGGTGTCGCACCTCGCCACATAGTCCGCGACTTCCCCTCTCATTCTGGGCCACCAGAAGTCTCTGGCTACTAATTCTATCGTCTTCTCTGTGCCAAAGTGCCCAGCGGTGGGCGCATCGTGCAACTGCTGCAGTACCTTGGCGTGAAGATCGTCCCCCGGCACGTAGATGGCCCCTTTACGGAGGAGTAATCCGTCTCGGACCTGGAACTCGCCGGTCGCCGTCGTGCCCCTGCGTGCCTCTGCCATCTTCGCTCACGCGAAGGAGTCGTCCTGCAACGCACGTCGAACCGCCTCCAGGTCAACAGTCGCGGAAGCGCACGCCCACGCTGTTGGTGCGAAGATGTGCATGGCCGCCGCTGGCGTCGCCTCCTCGAGGTATTGCGGTTTACGGGAGAGGGCGTCCGCCATGATGTTGGTGTCCCCCGGGACATACTCTATGCGGAAGTCGAAGTCCGCAAAGAACTCTGCCCAACGTATCTGCCTCTGGTTCAGGAACTGTGCTGTGCGCCAGTGCTCCAGGTTCTTGTGGTCCGTGCGGACCTGCACCGTGTGCTTGGCTCCGATCAGGAAGTGCCTCCACGCCTTAAAGGCTGCATGAATGGCCAACAACTCCCTGTCCCAGATGGTGTAGTTCTGTTCTGACTTGGTGAGCTTCCTGGAGTAGAACGCTCCCGGTCTCCACGCCCCCTGCGAGTCTTGCTGCAACAGCACTGCTCCCACGGCTCTGTCCGAGGCGTCCGTCTCCACCCTCATCGGTCTGCTGGGGTCGACGTGTAGTAGCTGCTCTTCCGACGCGGAGACGCTTGAGTGCCTGAAAGGACTGCTCCGCCTGCTCCGTCCAGATGAACTTCTTCTTCTTGGAGCTGAGCGTGTCTGTGATGGCCGCCGTCTGCATTGCAAACCCCTTGATAAACTTGCGATAGAAGTTCGCAAAGCCGACAAACCGCTGGACCTCCTTCCTGTTGCGCGGACTTTTCCAATCCAAAACCGCGCGAACCTTGGCGCTGTCCATGGCGAGCCCCTTATCGGACAACCTGTATCCCAGGAAGTCCACCTCCGACACGTCGAACTGGCATTTTTCCAGCTTGGCGTAGAGCCTATGCTGCTGCAGTCTCCTCAGCACTTCCTTGACGTCTCTGTCGTGAGCCTGCTGCGAGTCAGAAAAGATGAGTATGTCATCCAGGAAACAGACACACTTCTTGTAGAGGAGCCCCGCCAGCACGTGATGCATGAAAGCTTGAAAACAGTGGGAGCCATTTTGCAATCCAAAAGGCATAACTCTGTATTCGTAGGTGCCCAGGGGCGTGAACATGGCTGTCTTCCACTCATCGCCTTCCCGCATGCGAATGAGGTTGTATGCCCCTCGCAGGTCCAACTTGGTGAAGACGCGTCCCTTGCGCACCGTCGCGAGGAGGTCGTCTATCCTGGGCATGGGGAAGTCCGATGGCGCGGTTACCGCGTTCAAGGTCCGGTAGTCCACTACGAGCCTTTTTTGGGGCGTGTCTTCCTTCTTGACAAAGAATACAGGACTGCCCCCCACTGCCTTGGACTCTCGGATGAAACCGCGCTCCAAATTGTGATCTATGAACTCTTCGAGTTCCTGTAATTCGTCCTCAGACATGGAATACAGCTTCCCTTTTGGCAACGCCGCCCCTGGTAGGAGGTCAATCTTGCAGTCGTACGGTCTGTGGGGGGGTAGCTTGTCCGCCTCCTTCTCGCAGAAAACCTCCAAAAATTCTGCGTACTTGTGGGGAACCGCTTGCAGCGTCCCTAGCTGCAGCTGTGACTCCTCTTCCTCTCCTTCCTGCCGGGGCAGGATGCAGTGTTCAGCACAATAGGAAGAGCCGAAGGTCAGCTGCCTCTGGTACCACGCCAGCGTCGGGCTGTGTTTGTCCAGCCAACTCATGCCCAATACAATAGGCGTGTCCGATAGTTGAGTGACATTGAAGCTGATGACTTCCTTGTGATTCCCAATTCGCATCACCATTGGTGGCGTTTGCTTCACCACTTGCCCCCCGAGCAGCTCCCTGCCATCCACCGTGACGACCTGCAGGGGCAGTGTGGCAGGCAGTAACTGTATAGCGTGCCGGTCGACAAAGTCTTGCCCTATAAAATCCGCATTGCTACCTGAGTCAATGGTGATCGGCACGTCCATGGTGAGGCCATTGGGTAGCTGGAGCGATGCGGTGAGCCGCACTACTGGTTTGGGCGGGAGGGGGTCTGTGGGCTGCAAAATCTCTGGGGACTGCTTCACTGACACGTCTGGCTGGGCCCCAGTGCCTCTGTCTCCAGCCAGACTCCGCCGTTTCCCTGCTGTGGTTCTCCTTGCTGCGTTGCTGCAGTTACCATTGCTGAGGCTGCAGTGTGCTTGTGGAGCCTCTGGGGACACTCTTTCGCCATATGCTGTGGATCGTCGCAGATGTAACACTTCCTGTTCCCTCTAGGAGGCTTCGCTTTCACTGCTCCCGGTGCTAGGGCTCTGGTTGCTGACTGAGCCCTTGCAGCTCCAACCTCCATAGGTTCCGCTCCTCCTCCTGGCGGAGGCGTGGATTGCGCACGCGCTGCTTCTCTGGGAAGGAAGGAGTAGCCCCTGGCTGGTTCGCGCCCTCCACGCCCTTCGTCCCTGCTCCATGCACGTTCTTCCAGACGCACCCCCACCGCCAGCGCCCTCTGAACGATCTCCTGCGTGCTCCGGGGTCTCTCCCCCATTGCAATTTCGTCTTTAACCGCGCTGTTCAATCCTTCCCAAAACAGGTCTCTGACTGGAGCCGAATCTCTGTCCCATTCCAGGGCACTAACCAATGCAAAAAAGCGGGCATGATACTGCCTTACACTGGCCCTCCCCTGCTTCAGTCCATGTACCTCCTTCCGGGCAAGATCCACGTCTATGCTTGACAAAAAGCACCCATCCATCGCTTTAATAAAGGCATCCGCATTTTGGAGCGCCGGATCCTTATCTCTCCACAAATTGCGCAGCCATGCTTTAGCATCTCCATGCAAATGGGACATGATAAATCCCACCTTCTCTTGCTCATCTCTAAAGTCTTTGTCCAGCAGTTGCAGTGCACACATTACATCTGCTCTAAAGTTGGGGTACTGTTGTAAATTCCCATCGAAGTGAGAGACTAGACCGCCTGTTCGTCTCCCCAACCCAATCCCCTCCGGTCTGGGTGTCAGTTGCCTTTGCTTCGTAAGCATTTCCAACCTGACCTGGAGATCTCTGTAGGCAGCAGCTGCGTCCTCCTCCCTCTTCCTGGATGCAAGTATCTCGGCATTCAGTCGCGTCACTGCTTCTCTGAGATCCGCTATCTGCTGTTCGGCCGTCATATTGTCTGCCGTTCGTGAGCTCGCTAGTAGGCACCCGCCTTCTCTCCTCTCCGCGAGGCTGCAGATGCCCACAACTGGAGACGGAGCTTACTGTCAGAGCTGCTTCCAGATCCTAGCTCACAGAGGATCATGCTAGCCAGCGTTCACTTTATAAAAGTCTTTATTGAGTTACAGTTTCCATTCTCAAGCTGCCGCGTGCAGCTCTACGTCTTATGGGTTAGACCGGCGAAGCTCCGTCTGAGTCTCCGCCCCCTGTACACCAGCTTAATACCCTAGCCTTACTCCACCTTTTCCGCCTGACCGTTCTTCTCTGGGTCCCTCTGCCCCCCGCGGTCTCTTCCTTCCTGGACTCTTCTGAGGTGGACCCCCCGGACCCTTCTGTCTCCTTGCGTCTGGCTTTAGGACCTGGCTCCCTTTCCGGGCTGCTTACTGCGCCACCTTCCTGTGCATTTGAACTTGGCGCGCGCGCCCAACCTTCCACTTTCCGCTTAACCGTTTCTTCGCTCCCCGATGGAGGTGTGGCCACTCCTGACTCATGCCCTCCCCCCTGCTGCGAGCTGCCAGAGCTCGATACCTGGCGCCCTTCCTCTCCACTGCGCTCTGTTGGTGACGCTGGCCCCGATTTCCAACTGCTGCCCTCTGAGCCCCCTCTGGACCCTTCTTCCTGGGGTGTCCCCCTAGGCTCCCCCCTTGCTCTGGCCACTGGCGCTCCTTTCTGTGAATCATCTGATTCACTGGAAAGACTCGGCGATCTCGGGTCATCGTCATCACTCATCTTTTCTTCGGCCTCCTCCCCCTCGCTCTCTGTTTCCTCCCTTGCCCTCGCCTCTGCTCCTGAACCCCTGACAGTAGGTTTTATTTTATTTGTTTTTTATCTTATATTTTGGAAATGTACAGGGGGGGTTTCCTTTAATTTTTTGGGGGGCCCCCAAGAGAGTGGGGCCCTAAGCTATAGCTTGTTTAGCTTATATGTAAATCCAGCACTGGACTGGCTGGTTCCGTTTTGACTTTTCCTCCTTCTTGCCCATTCAGTCTGCTGGAGGCAGGAAGCTTAAATCACTGGCAAACAGACAGCACAGCTCATTTTTTTTAATATAACAATTTATTAATTTTCCAAAAAGATAACATAAAAAATAAACATAAAAACAACAATATATAAGGGGGGGGGGAATATCGTAATCAATATTTTTAAAACATAATTTTTGCTTGACTTCCCTTCCCTCCCCCTCTTAGTTTCATTGTTTAATGCTTGTTCACGCACGTCCTTATAATCTTAATAATAATTTTTCATCTTAATACAACCAAGTTTTTAAAAGTTATACTAATGTAATATTCTATGAGCAAAGCTTGAAGGATGAGCATTTAACCTTTACCCCCTTTTTATTATTCAAAGTCCTCTTTCCATCATGGGTTCTACGTAACTAGTTTATCCTGTATAGTTCAATAGTTTAGTTTGCCAATCTTCTTCATCTTCTTTAACAGGATAATTTCAGGGGGTTCTTTTAACAACAACCATTTCCCACATTGCTTTGAGATCTTTATATATGTCTTAACCCAGGCCTTTTTAATAATTTTACATTGTTGTTGTTGTTTAGTCGTGTCTGACTCTTCGTGACCCCATGGACCAGATTTTACATTGCCACCACATATAATATAACCTTTTATGCTTTTTGCTCTCCCTTTCTGTTTTTTCTCTATCGCAGTCAAAGCCTCCCAAATTCTTCTACCTAAGATCACATTTTTGTCTGCCAAAGACTCCCAGATCATTTCATATGAATTGCCACTTTTATTTTGGACTCTAACTCTCCCTTGTATTTTCTTCAAACCTTGTCTCTCTACCATTTCTACCTCTGTAGTTTGCAGCCTGCGCAGCTCATGTAGCCAAGATGGCACCCTCCCAATGTCACTGGGCTCCCAACTCCCATTATCCTCAGCCAGCAAGACCAGTGGTTGGAGGCGATGGGAGTTGTAGTCTCACATCCAGAGCGCCCCATGTTGGCTATCCCTCCCACAGAGGATGAACAAAACAGCTTCTGTTTTTTGCTCCGGCCTGTGACCTTAGACATGGCGCGATGTAAATCACCCTCTCTCCTCAGGCTAACTTGGCATGAAATATAGGAGGCAAGAATTTATTGTTCAATTTGCAGCCTGCTGATTGAAGAGCGACTGTATTCATTTCAGGACCAAGCTCTAATTTTAGATCTTGTCTGAGAACAAGGGGGTTGGAGAGCTTCAGGCCCACGTTTCCAAACTGAGTTGTGCTTCAGGACATCTGCCATATTTTAGGATTATCAATTAACCCAATAATAACAATATTAAAAAAACAACCACACAAAAACACTACCACTGCTTATATGACCATATCAGCACCTTGAGCTGAAGATCGGAGAGCAAAGCATCTCTCACCGTTTTACTACATTTCGTAACATTTATCAGCGCTTTTTTTTTCTTTCTAAAACAATTTTTAGGGGTACTTTCATTTTTCTACTCATATTGAAATAGTGCCCCTCAATGAGTCCAAACTTAGATTCACAAATTTATTAGGGGTATGCATACCCCTGCGTTCCCCCAGAAAAAAGCACTGGCATTTATATACAGCTTGATTGTAAGTAAAAAGCTCAAGGAGGTTTGCAACAAGGAACAAGGAAACGATTGTTGTAAAAAGAAAAAAAGAGAAAGTTAAAAACTATTCAAAACCTTCATAAAGAATTAAAATCAACAGTAAGTTAAAAACCAGACTAAAACTCGTCAGTATTCTACAAATCTGGATCACAGAATCCTAGAATTGGAGAGTTAAAAGGGACCACAAGGGTCATCTAGTCCAACCCCCGGCAAGGCAGGAATCTTTTCGTCCAACGTAGCGTTTGAACCCACAACCCTGATATTAAGAGTCTCATACTCTACCAACCAACCTATCCCAGGGCTTTGATAGGCTTCCCTAAACGAAAAAGAAACCTTTTTTAGCAGGTGCCAAAAAGAGTACAGTGAAGGCACCCGCCTGTTGTCAATAGGCAGTGAGTTCCAAAAGTGAAGGTGCTGAATGATTTCTTACAAATGGGGAACGAGTATTATGTGGCACCCGTAACAGCAGCAGTTCTGCAGATCAGAGCTATTGAGTGGGCGCATATGGGGTCAGGTGATCTTTAACTTACCCTCACAGCATGCATTTTAAACTCAGTCTAAATCTCACAATCTGGTCTGCCTGCTCAGTCTGCTCTCCATGTACTTAACTTTATTATTATTATTATTTATTGAATTTATATACCACCCTATACCCGAGGGGTCTCAGGGCGGTTCACAGAATAAAATAAAGATACAGCGGTACCTCGGGTTACGAACGCTTTGGGTTACAAACGCTTCAGGTTACAGACTCCGCTAACCCAGAAGTAGTACCTTGGGTTAAGAACTTTACCTCAGGATGAGAACAGAAATAGTGCAGCGGCAGCGGGAGGCCCCATTAGCTAAAGTGGTACCTCAGGTTAAGAACAGTTTCAGGTTAAGAATGGACCTCTGGAACGAATTAAGTTCTTAACCCAAGGTACCACTGTATATAAAACCACAAAATACATAAGGAAAATGCAACAACCAATAGCTCCCCCCCCCCCGACAAAAACCCCACATTTTAAAAGGGCATAGGCTGTCAATCAGATCAACCAAAGGCCTGGTCAAAAAGGAACGTGTTTGCCTGGCACCTAAAGGTGTATAATGAAGTCGCCAGGCAGTTGACGGGCAACTTCAAAGCTTCTCCTGTTCCCCTTTATAGTTGTTTCTTATTTTTAAATCAGACGCTGATGGGTAGGCAACCTGTTGCCGTCCCATCACTACAACCCCCATCATCCCTCACCATAGCCATATCGGCTAGGGCTGATGGGAGTTGGAGCCCAACTTCTGCAGGGCACCTGGCTGGCTACCACTGAAACAGAGGGCGGCTTCAAACAGAGGACTGGAAAGAAAGACCTAAGGCCACTCTACTTTGGGACAGGGGTGGAGACAGTGGCTCTCTATTGCCCTAACCGAAAGCGGTTTTTCTGAACAGGGAAAACTGACGCCAGGGCTCTGCAAATCTGGCTGGAGGTTACTGTGGTGCCCTGCAAGACGAATGCCTCGCAAGACGAAAATCTCGCTAGACGAAAGGGTTTTGCGTTTTTTGAGTCGCTTTGCAAGACGAATTTCCCTATGGGCTTGCTTCGCAAGACGAAACGTCTTGCGAGTTCTTGCGAGTTTGTTTCCTTTTTCTTAAAGCTGCTAAGCCGTTAATAGCCGCTAAGCCGTTAATAGCCGCTAAGCCGCTAATAGCCGTGCTTCGCAAGACGAAAAACCGCAAGACGAAGAGACTCGCGGAACGGATTAATTTCGTCTTGCGAGGCACCACTGTATCAGAGAGAGGCACTGGTGGCTGGTGTCTATTGGAACTGACAGGGCAGGAGGCAGGGAGACCAACAGCAGGTGGCGCCAGAGCCAATGACAGGGAAGCCAACGAATTCCAATTTTTGACCCTGGCCTTTTCCATGTTGAGTTCTAAAAAGGGCAAAGCTGAGGCAAGCTGACAGCCACCCCCTGACAGACTTCTTGTAAGTGGAGATCAGATGAAGACAGAGGTCAGTGCGACAGTGCCTCATTTGCCCTAATGAACCAGCCCCCTGAGAGAGGGCCTTCTCAGTGGTGGCACCCAAGTTTGGGATTTCTCTCCCCAGACAGCTCTCCCAGCTCCAAGTTTTTACATCCTTCCAGTGCAAGGTGGAGCAAATCTCTGATCCTCTCAGGTTTTATTTTGTTTTCTTTTTGTGTGTTTTTAAAATCTGGTTTGATTTCTATTTTCTGCTGGTGTTTTATGCTGTGCTGCTTAACTGCAATGTTATTGTTTTATGGCTTGCCAGTGCTGTTGCTCCTGTGATTTTAAACTCTATTGTGACTTGCAAGCCATCCTGATCATATTATTATTGGGGGCGAGGCATTAAGTTTTAGAAACAGATAAATAAATAAAACCTACTGATAGCCCCCTCAAGAGTTTTATGTTGACATTGTGTATCAGTTACTTAATAAGAATTCCGCATGGCTGGGAGCCAAATAGCTGATAAAGGTCTGGTACATCAACACCAATGCCTTTATTAACTTAAAATGCCCGGTCTTATCAGACAGCATGACTTGAAAGCAGCAATGTAATTTAAAACTTTGTGCTATTATTGCTTAGTATTTCATAGCAAAAAAGAAAAAAACCAAAGGGCTCCGGCAAGGGGACCTAGTATCTCGAAATGAGCAAGGTTGCAAACCAAACACATTTGCAAGTGAGTATTCAGCCCATTAAAACTGAGTGAGACTTGCTTCTGCATTATGTGAACTAGGAAGGACCTAACTTGAATATTGTCTCTGCATTCCTTTTGGGGGAGGCGGCCTTCACCAAGCCACTTTATTTATTAAATGTATATACAGCCCTTCATCTGCAGAACTCAGGTGCAGTTCACAACATAAAAATACAATATATATAAAAAAAAATACAGTGCTACCTTGGGTTAAGAACTTAATTCATTCTGGAGGTCGGTTCTTAACTTGAAACTGTTCTTAACCTGAGGTACCACTTTAGCTAATGGGGCCTCCCGCTGCTGCTGCACCACGCCACACTATTTCTGTTTTCATCCTGAAGCAAAGTTCTTAACCTGAGGTACTACCACCGGGTTAGTGGAGTCTGTAACCCGAGGTACCACTGTACATAATAAAAATAAGAGCAGAAACAGATAACGCCTCCCCCCCCCCCCCGCCCTGCAACACATTTTAAGGGGTTAACACTTTGTCTCAGCCTCAGTTTTCCCATCTGCCTGCAATATGGGGGTAATAAGACTGACCTGACCTGATCGTGAAGCTGGGACTCCAATACTTTGGCCACCTCATGAGAACAGAGGACGTGATGGTTGGACAGTGTTCTCGAAGCTACCAGCATGAGTTTGACCAAACTGCGGGAGGCAGTGGAAGACAGGAGTGCCTGGCGTGCTCTGGTCCATGGGGTCACGAAGAGTCGGACACGACTAAACGACTAAACAACAACAACAAGACTGTTTCAAAACCTGAAAAGGACTACAGAACACCAGAGCTAATGCTGCAATTCTAGAAGCACTTAGTCCTACTGAACTCATTTGGACTTACTTCAGAGGAGAGGATTACACCACATATGGTATTATTAAGTGTGCTGTAACAGTTTGCTGAGAAAATCACTATATAGCCTGGGTGTGGGGCACCTGGGCACCAAATTCTGGGGGGGGGGTGCCAGGCGCCCGCCGCTGAAGCCACCTAAGCTCTTAACCATCTACCTGTTGTGAAATAATAATTTTGATCAAGCTAAAAAAACAAAACACATATATACCTAGGTATTACTGAAATGTATACCTACTGTTTCACTAAAGGACTTTCAACTTTGTGCGCTCATTTACCAAAGACACACCGTGCCAGCGGCGGCGCTTGTCATTCACAGTGGCAGCGCTTGTCATTCACAATGGCACCGTACACACGAAATTAACTCTTACATCAAAATATTATGTTACGTATTGTATTGAGCTGCTATGCAGCAGCGGGGGCAGCGGCACCTTTGACACAACTGATGTTTCTCCTAAGTAGGTGCCTAAACAATACTTATATGTTTAAGTGTGGTGGTGTTGTATACTTAAGTGTATCGTAAATAAATGAGCAAATAAAAAACTTTATTTTTCCTCCCTTCTTTTGTAAACAAGAGACAAGGCGTAAGCATGGTGTCTGACATAAGCATAATAAAATTTAATTGGGGGGCTAAACTAAATTTGGGGGCGCAGGGAGCATCTTTGCACCCCGGTGGTGCAATATGCTAGAGACAGCACTGGTCCCTAGCATCTCCAGGTGAACTGGGACAAGTTCCTTGCCCAAAACTATGCAGAGCCACAGCGAGTCACAGCAGTTAGTACTGAACTAGGTGGACCAACAGTCTGATTCAATATGAGGAAGCTTCCTACATTCCTATGTCCATGTTATTTAAAAAAAAGCACTAGAAGTGAAAAGGGTGAAGGCGTATTTGCTCATCATCCCTCAGTTTTCAATTCAAGACTCCAAATTAACGGATTAATCTTCTGCGGCATCACTGCAAGTGACATAAACGAAATGCAGTTCCCATTTAGTTTTCATTAGATGGCGCAAACAGTAGCCATCCTAATTTTTGGACAGGTTGGGTTAGAACAATGAGAGTGGAGGAATAAAAATCTATAAATCTATAAAAATCAATAAAAGAACGGCCTGGCTGCCTCTTCTTGCGTCTGTGTCGCAACGAACACAAAGCTGCTCCTTCACAGGGTGGGAGAGAAATGTGGCAAAATCCCCAGAAACTTTGCTATAGTGAGCATCTGCAATAGTGAGCTTTCCCCAGACATTCAGCCAATTTTTGACCAGACACTGCTGCCAACTGCAGTCTTCCGTATATGTCCGGGAAATTCCGGATGTATGGCAACCCTATTGGCATCTCATCATGTATAATGGCAGAGGCCAAAGCCCAAAGCCATAACTTACGTGCCACTAGTCAGCAAGACTTGATTTAAATCATTTTTTTTACAGAAAGACTCATTCTTGCTGGTATAATCTTAATATTTACAACCAGCTGAAGGTTTCATTTTTGGAATAATAAATTTTCAGAGTAGTTTTTACAGTTATATAAAAAGTTAGTGGTATAAGCTTCCGCGTGCATGCACACTTCTTCAGATACACTGAAACAGAAGTCACCGGACCCTTATATATAGTGGGAGGGTGGGGCTTTTCTCAGAAGGGCAGTAGGAGATGGGTGATTAACTCAATGGTTATGATAAAGCTGTTGACGACTGTCAACGACTGCAATTAGTCCTACTGGAAAAAGCAAAGGATAGTATGCAGAAGACCAAAAACAGCTTTAAGAAATGTAACGAGACAAGAATGCAATATCTCTATTCAGACCAGGTCTCTCCATAGTTTTCAGTTTAGTAATGACAAACCTAGACAGCATCTTAAAAGCAGAGACATCACCTTGCCGATAAAGGTCCGTATCGTTAAAGCTGTGGTTTTCCCAGTAGTGATGTATGGAAGTGAGAGCTGGACCATAAAGAAGGCTGATCGCCGAAGAATTGATGCTTCTGAATTATGGTGCTGGAGGAGACTCTTGAGAGTCCCGTGGACTGCAAGAAGATCAAACCTATCCATTCTTAAGGAAATCAGCCCTGAGGGCTCACTGGAAGGACAGATTCTGAAGCTGAGGCTCCAATACTTTGGCCACCTCATGAGAAGACTCCCTGGAAAAGACCCTGATGTTGGGAAAGATGGAGGGCACAAGAAGGGGACGACAGAGGATGAGATGGTTGGATAGTGTTCTTGAAGCTACCAGCATGAGTTTGACCAAACTGCGGGAGGCCTGGTGTGCTCTGGTCCATGGGGTCACAAAGAGTCGGACACGACTAAACGACCAAACAACAACAACAACAAATACTAACGCTTCAAGAGGTTATGGCAGACATGTCCAAAATCTGTTGGGGGGGGGGAGCTAATCATCTGGCCCGCAGATTGGTTTAATCTGGCTTCTGTTGCTAAAATCCTAAAAAAACCTCAACAACTTTAATCTTAAAATAAGGTCAACAACTTTGGTCGGCCCTCACGGCCCTCCACTTCATCAAATCTGGCCCTCTTTAGAAAAAGTTTGGACACCATTAGGTTATGGTGTTTCACCGCTGTGGCAACTCGTTTGTCGCTGAATCGCGGAGCCTCTCTGGTGTGACGCCATCCCCACGATAAACGGGGCTGCAGCGTTTTTGAAGAGAAATAGGTGTCTTTCCTATTTTTCACACCTTCAAAGCTTGCTTCCCCGTGGGCACAGCATCATGGGGCTATGCAAATAAGCACCGAGACTTTCTCCGCAGCTACAGCAGAAGTGGAGGAGGAGAAGAGGCTTGGCGAGGGAGGAGGACCTTAGTGCTGCAGACAAGCAGTGCAAAAAGGAGGCACTCTGTCCCCAATGCCACTTTTGGTGAAAGAAGTTTCCGCAGACTTTCAAGAGCTGTGAATTTTTAAGAAAGCAATCATCAAGGCTTCAACAACACCTGAATCTATTAAGCAGGAACACGACTGGCTTCCTTCGAGCAGAGTTTCCAATCCGCATGGTTGTGCATCATTTCACACTAATTCAATTTAACCAAAGTTTAAAAGATCTCCTTTTAAGTACTGGTAACAGGACGAAATTTAGAAAGCTCTGCTCTACCTTTCACAGCCATTGGGCCTCCAAAAATTAAGGATAAAAACCCATCCAAACTGGACATATCGTCCCATTCATACATCGAGAGACTTTTCTTTGCGAACATGACTACAGAACAGTGGCGTAGCGTGGGTTCTCAGCACCCGGGGCAAGGCAAGTAATTTGCGCCCCCTAACCCGTGGAGTTTAGCACTCGAGTCTCTTCCGCGCCCCCCCCCCAACCGCGCCCCCCCAATGTTGCACCCGGTGCGGCCGGCACCCCTGGCAGCCCCCCCCCCCCCACGCTACGCCACTGCTACAGAACCCGCGACTCTTCTTCATTTTATGGTGACTCCTATCCGGGATTGCTCATTGCACACTGAATCCAGAAGCCACTGGAGCAGAATACGACCCAGCTGTTCGCAAACGTGAAAGAAATCTCCAGAGAAACATTTGGTTTTTTTCACGCTTCACGGGGCGCGCAGGGAATCCTGGGCAACGCAAATCAGTCTCAGCGACCCTCTGCGCAGGTCCGAGGAGTCGCGTGGGTGGGATCGGGGTAAGGAAGTAAAGGCACCTCCCTGCAATGGGCTCGAGTAGCAGATCGGTGGATTTTAGACTTGCCGGATGTAGATGAGCTTGCTATAGAGCAAACGTGCGAATTAAAACGCCGATCGCTTCCCCGCACTCATTATTGGAGCTGTTCCTATATATCTATATATCTAGAGAGAGAAATTAATTCTGAATGAACTGGTGCATCTTCGGGGGAGAAGGCAATCGGGGCTGCAACACCACCCAAATTTACTCAGCAGGAACCCAACTCCGTTCAAAGTTTCCAATGCACACAGGCGGAAGGAAGCCTCATACGCGGAAGGTCATTTGCAGAGCACCAAAGTTTGCAGGCGGGGACGGGCCTTTATGCAGGCGCCCTCTCGCCACAGTTGGCGGAGGGGAAAGCGCTTTCTAAATTACAGAATTAAAGGAGTGCGCGAGGATGAACTCCGAGAAAACTGGAGAGCAGGCAATCGGGATTCTTACACTTTGACAAGAAGCATCCTGCTAAATAAATTGGGAGTGTTATAAAATATAATTTATTGCTTCCCCAACAGCCGCTTAAATCAAATTTAAGTAGATCGCGCGATCTTTCCCGAGACTTGCACCCAGAGACTTAACTTTCCAGCTCAGACCTTTCTAAACTTCTCACGTTGGAGATCGCTTCTACTATCGATCCCGAGATTAAACTCACCGCCTTCCAGCCCTACTGGAAGCACTGTAACTATTGCTGGCCCGCCATTGGACCGCCAAAGATTAGCTCAAAAGAGAGGTCCCAATCCAGAGACCTCAGCGTCCCAAATTCACAAATCAAAACCCCCGCCTTTGCGAAAGTGACTACAAAACCGGCGACTCTTCTTCATGCTACGGTGACTCAATTTTTGGGATTGCTCATTGCACACTGACTCCAGGAGCCACTGGAGCAGAATTACCACCCAGCTGTTCGCAAACGTGAAAGAAATCTCCAGAGAAACATTACTATTGGTTTTTTCCCCCTTCATGGGGCGCGCAAGGAATCCTGGGCAATGCAAATTAGCCTCTGCGACCCTCTGCGCAGGTCCGAGGAGACGCGCAGGTGGGATCGGGGTAAGGAAGTAAAGGCCCCTCCCTGCAATGGGCCCGATCCGCAGTTAGGTGGAT
Organism: Podarcis bocagei; assembly: GCF_964188305.1. NCBI lineage: Eukaryota > Metazoa > Chordata > Lepidosauria > Squamata > Lacertidae > Podarcis > Podarcis bocagei. The sequence continues at coordinate 90,883,869 of NC_138127.1, forward strand.
GTTAGACTTGCCGGATGTAGAGGAGCTTGCTTTAGAGCAAACGTGCGAATTAAAACGCCGATCGCTTCTCCCTTAATCCTTACAGGTCATTATTACTATGTACCCTACAATCGGTGTATTTCTAATGCATATTTTAATATAGCAACAATACTGTACTTATTTATTCATCCACCGAGGCTGCGCTTCGCCCGCTGCCAGAAGGGACTTTTGAGGACCGGCCCTCTTTTGCCAGCAGAACCCGCGATGGCCACCAATTTGGGTGGCTTTAAAAGAGGATTAGTCTAATTCATGGAGGAGAGAGGGATGCTGGACGGGCCATTGCAAGCACTTCTTCCGTAGCTGGAGGTGGGGCGGGGCACTTGTTCTTTCAGGGATCCCTCAATTAAAAGTGCTTAGCTTCCTCACTGTGTCCTTGTTACCATTTTTGTGTTTCCAGGAGCACTGATTGATACCGCCGCTTTCTTACTACATCTTAATAAACTTAGTGATAGCTGTCAACGTTTCCTTTTTTTAAAGGGAAATTCCCTTATTCCGAATAGGATTCCTCGCAAGAAAAGGGAAAAGTTGACAGCTATGCTTATATTCCATGTTAGAACAAGGCATGGCCCACTCTCTGGCTTCCAAAAACTGGGGAAGTCCTACAAAGGAATGTCCTCCATCCCATTTGCCAACTACCCCAGTAGATTTTTGCAGGTGTCTCCTAAGAATGAGGGTCGCTTGCGCAGGGTTTCCCGAACTTGGTTCGCCAGATTTTTTGGGGGGACTACAATTCCTATCATCCCTAACCACTGGTCCTGCTAGCGAGGGATGGTGGGAGTTGTAGTCCGAAAACTGCTGGAGACACTGCATTATGGCAGTTTCCCCACGGTAACTGCTCGTTTACCACGTAGTCGCGCCCTTAATACAGCAAGACCCCGTTCCCACAAAACGCGGTCTACCCGCTGGCGAGAACGCAAAAAACTATCGCCGGAATAGTTTCATTTCGCTTTCCCAGTCGCAGAGCATCATGGGATATGCCAACGATTACTGTGCAAGACCTTCCGGGCCCCTCCAAGAGGGCAGTATTTCGCATTCAGGTTTATTAAACAAGTCATTTACGAGGCTTACTCCTTCGTAACCATGGATAGGGGGCCGTTTCTTCTTTAATTTTTTTTTTAAAATCGCCGTCCTTCCTGTAAACCGTGCCCCATTCCAAAATGGGCGCTGAAGCGACACCGTCCTACTGCCCTGGCAATCTGCCCTCAGCCAAGATGGTCGCTGGGGGGGCGGAGAAGAGCGCGATTAAGAGAGAGAAGGGGAGGGAGAGAGGAGTGGGCGTGGTTTGCATATTACTTATTCCCACGATCGGGGATTGGCTGCCTCGCTTCTAATCAGGGGGACGTCGAAGAAGGCCGCGTTGCTACGTTTCTCTCCAGGCCTGCTCCCCGCCTCAGCCGAGCTTAACGGTTGGCCGGAGGACGCGAGGCTGCCCTTTCGTTGCGATTGGCTTCGGCGCCGTCACTCCACCCTTCCGCCCGCCCCCCGTCTCCCCCGCCCCATCCTCCTCCTCCTCTTCTACAGTGTCTCTCGGCTCGCTCGCTGGCTGGGCCTGAGGCAAGAGCCGTTTCGCAGGCCGCGTGAGGGGAGGGGGCTCCGCGCTGCTGCCGCCGCCGCCGCCGCCGCCGCCTTTACGACAGGCCGAGCGCGCTCCGGGGTGATGCTGGGACCCAGGAGGGAGCCGGCGCGGCGCTGAGGAGGAGGCAGAGAGATGCGCCGGCCTTCCAGCCGCGGCCGCCTCCAACGGCCCTGAGCCGCCGCTTAGTAGGTGAGCCCGGCTGGGCGGACTAGACCGGGGGGGGGGTCGCCATGAGGGGAAAAGCGGGAGCGGGGAGGCCTGGCCGGCCGGCCCAACAACCCACCCTTCCCCTCAGGAAGGCCCCGTCGTGGGAAGGGCGACCTGCCTGGGCTGCCACTTCCCGCCCCCGCAGGGAAATGTTAACGGGACGGGAGGGAGGCGGGCAAAACACCCCCCCTGCCACCGCCCCCCTCCAAAAAATAAAATAAAAAACGCAAAGGCTTTGCAGCTTAAAGGACATAATGCTCCTGACTGTACCGTGGCCATGAAAGATAAACTTTATACTGCAGAACGCCGCCTTTCATTCATTCGTTTTGCAAGTTGGAAAGGTGAGGAGGGGGCTTAATGTGAAATTGCCGCCCTGCTGCCTCTGGTCTTGAGCACGAAGGTGCTGGAGGAAGACGTAAGCTGAAATAATGTCAGCGGGGTGGGCGGAACTGCACAAATATCCTTTCCTCCGTTTTGCAGACTGGCGAGTCCGTTTTTGTATTATATTTATTGGTGGTAGGTGGGGGTGGCCGTTATTTTTGTGGCCTCTGAAGCCTTGATCTGACATCCGAAGGCAGCCCTGTTTAGGGAAGTTTTTAATATTTAATGCTGTATTGTTTTTTACACTTGATGGGGAGACTCAGCCGGATGGGCGGGATATAAATAATAATAATTTATTATTATTATTATTATTATTATTATTATTATTGATCTGCATGGTCGGTGTGGGAGTGAGTTGCAGTCAGATGCATGTCAAGATTTTAGCAGGACTCGTTAGTAGGGTTTTCTTAGGGCTCTCCTATAAATGTCCAGGTTTTCCTTGCTTTGAAATTCAGAGCTGGTAGCACGCTTTCCCCAGAGGTGGTTATGGTTATTCCAGGGGTGGGTCCTGCAGTGGATAGGTGCCCATTCCGTCCTTAATAGTAGCCTGCTCTTTCCTTAAAATCACCCCAAGCCTCATTGACCTGTTCAGATACTGCATTAGATGAGTTCACAATCATTGCAACTGATAACTCAATATGTAATATTGTTACCAAGTAGGGTATGTAAGAAATGGTTGTAATGAGTAGATAGTACAAAGGAATGAAAAATCCATCCGAATGTAAGAAGCTGCTTTATGCTGGTTAAAGCTATTACCCTGTCAAGCCCAGATTTCTTATTCAGCCTAGCAGCAGCTTGGAGAATTTGTCCCTTTCCCAGGTTTGCTGAGATTATTTAACCAGCACTTTAGTACTGTACACACAAAGCATGGGCTTTGGCACTGATATCTAGTTGCCCCCTATTGTGGTTCTGTGCTTGACAGGATTGGTCTTCTATTGTATTCTTCTCAGCCATAGATAAACTGAAGGTGACTTCAAATGTGATGGATTTTGTGCCCCTAAGCCCTGTGGTGTAAGGAAAAATGTGCATATAGCATGCATATTTTTAATACAGTGATTAGATATAACAAACTGGATGTGTATGAACTTGAATGGGGAGGTTGCAGCCATTTTCAATGGCACGGGTCTGTGATTGTTGCACACCACTACATGGAGTTTGTATTATAGTACTGCATGTACAAAATTTATCCTGCTAGAAGCAGTCTTGGATAAGTCACTTTGTTCAGTCTGTCCCATTATCTGTAAGACTGATATCACACCATACCTCAGAGTAGGGTAGTATCATGAGAATGACAGAGTTGTTGTGTTCAAGTTCTCTGTACATGGTGCTATATTAAAGACAGCTATATTAATGCTTAATGCAACTTTTTTTGTACTGTGCCCTTTTAAAATGTGGTCTTTTTTGTATGCGGGTTACTGGGTTGTTGCTGTTTTTATTTTTATTATGTATTTCGTGGTTTTATATTTTGATTTTATTCTGTAAACCGCCTGGAACCTCTGTGTATAGGGTGGTATATAAATTAAAACATAAATAAAATAAATAAATAACCCTACCCAGTATTATGTGAACGTCTAAAGTGAGTTAGCACATAATTTCACTTTAACATGAGCCTTAAAGTGTGATAAAATACAAATTTATAACCAGTTTACTAACTATGTGATAGGAGAATCTAATTCTTCTGTTTGATTATGACTTCTAAATGCCACAGCACTTGTAGCATAAATAAATGTTTAATCTGAAGTACTGCTATATTCTCTTGGTCATGTTGCCTGGTATGTGTATTGGATAGCAGTCTTATTTCTTAAATAAAAACAAACCTTGTGAAGTAGGTGTGTTCTCTCCTCCCCATTTAATCAATCAGTTAATTTTTTTATTTATAGGCCTTCTTCCAAGGTATTTCAGAATGCATTAAAATGACAAAATATGGGAAACATAAAATAATGATGTAAAACACAATACAACTAAAAATAGAATTGCAGCCTTGGGTTTGGAAACCATATGATTATGCCTGATGTCTAGATCTAATTGCTCAGAGTCTTATAAGCCAATATATTTACTCAGAAGCAGGTTCATTGATTTCATTGTGACACACTTGCATATGAACACATGAACCTGCCTTAAACTATCAGTGCATTGGTCCACCTCACTGGCTATTGCCTGCTGCTGACTAGCAGTGACTTTCTAGGGTTTAAGTGTACATTGGCCTTAGAAAGAAATAAGTAAAAATGTTGTGTCAGGAAATATGTTCCATTATAAAACCTTTGCCTTAAGACACAGTGCTTAGTCAAGCAAAACAGCTTTCCTAGTTCAATTTTATCTTTGTAGTGTATATGCATACAATACTGACTTTGGTTTTCAGTCTCTTTCACACAAGATGGCTTCACAGGCATAACCAGGAGGGAACATGATGCATGATATTTCTAGGATAAAAATATCCAGGAAATGCTTTAACCCCAAGACAACCTGAACTCTTAATGAGGAGCATGCTGATTGCTTTTCTTGCAGATTACCATGCAAAATAAATTGTTCATTCTGGGTCACCTGTAGGACAGTGAAATAGAGCAATGTGGAAGTGCCCGGAGGAAATACCCATTTGTGCAAAAACACATCCGGCTGTTTAGTCACTAAGACTTCAGCCAGGAAATTCTTCATGTGAGTGCTGGAATGCTTTACAAAATTTCATAAATGGCAAACGAAAGTTGTTCATAGACAGTAATATCTGAAGATTTGTGGAACACTTCTAATATCCTTAAATTTTTATATACACAAGCGTGTCACAATAAATTTAGGACATTAGATACTCTTGAATGAAGACCCCCTGAAGAAGAGGAGGAATCTTTCACTGTAGATCTGTCATAGTGAAATATGTTGTAGTTCACCTTCCTGTGAATATATTTCAGTTTGTGAGAGTATAGTATTGACATAGTTTTTCATTAAAGCTGCCAAAGGGGAACAGAGCAGGGCATTCTCTAAATTAACTAGGTTGCTGGGAGCCTTATGAATACTTAACACAGTAGAAATTGCATTGTTTCCCTTTGTTCTCTCTGTTTACTGCATGTATGTAGTTGGAGACTAGTACTGAATTAGTCCTAGAAATATTGTAGAAAATTCAGTGCAGCCATGAGCTAAGATTACTGAGTTGTTTTATATAACATTGTACAAGTTGTATGCAAAGTGTTTCAGATTATTTTCCTTTCAGAATTAAAAACAGTATTTCCTAGAAGGCCAGGTAATTCTGAGGAAGAGATGTGTTCAGTGGCTTGGCACTTGATATACTATATTTAAATTTATTGAGGTCAGGCAAGTAAGTCTACACTGCTGTCCTTTTATGGTCATGTAACAGATTTTCACTCCAAATACTAAAACTATTGTGTCGATACTTAGTTTTTGGTAGAGACCCTAACTGTGCTAGCTGGAAAGAAACTTAAAGGACATGGGTTGTTAGTGTTTAGCTGTTCTCATCAAAACATTCTGACTGAAAGTTTCAGGCTTAGTTCAGCTGTAACATTGAAACTTTGCTATTAAATCCTTTCTATAGCCCGCATAATATTTTAAGTCTAGTCAGCCTTGTAACAACATTTTATCAGTATGTGGCAAGCTAAGTTCATGTCTCTTCACGGCTGAAAAGGGATTTGAACCCAGAGCCAACACACTAGCCACTGATTGGACACAAAATGTGATCCTGAGAGTAGTTGCAGACTTTGATAATAGTGCTTAAAGCCAGGGTGGGATTTACATTTACTTGGTAATATTAGTCAGCAGTTTGTTATTAGCAGACGTTTGGGTTGCAGAAGTTGCACCGACAGCTGACTTGGGTGCACTTGCTACATTTCTACTTTGCTCATTCCTAAGTCCCTGCTGAATTCACTGCTGAATTGTCATATTTCATGATCCTTAGTTTGTCAGAAGTAGACTGTGTATTTTAAAAGGAGCAGAATCAATGCTGATTCTCTAAATCACCCTTCTCCAATGCAGTGTCTTCCAAATGTTCCAGGCTCAATTCCAGCCAGTGTGGCCAATGGCCAGGGATGATGGAAACTGTAGTTCAGAATATCTGAATGGCACTGTGTTGAGAAAGGCTTCTCTAAACTATTTACTCTGCATTGTTACTTTAAATTCTGTGTGAGTTTGTGGCTCCTAACCGTACTTCTTCCTAGAAAGTTAGGCTGCAATGCTAAATCCATTTATCTGGGAGTTAGTCCCGTGGATTTCAGTAGGACTTACTTCTGAGTAGATACGACTAGGACTATTCTGTTAAAGTCCTCTTAAAGACAGATGTTTCAAAAACAATTTCATATTAGGTTCTAAAACATTGGTACTCATTGAGCAGGGACGTATACCACACATTATCCTCTTCAGCCGCAGCATAAATTTCCAAACCAAAATGTTAATTTTGAAGTCCTAAGGCCAGTATTTCTGTTCATGCTCATTCTGACTTTGCATTTGGATCAAACTGTAAGGCCTTCTAATAAAAGTATAAAACATGTTTTAATTGTGGTTTGCATGCTATGGCTTATCGAACCTACTGGGAATAAAATGACAAAAATTCACTTTGAATGGTTGGTGACCCTTTTCTGTAGCACTTAAGACCATTTTTATACCTTATTTTGTTTTGTTTTTTAAATGATGTTTTTTAAATGATGTTTATTGAGAATTTTAAAATCACAAAAAAAAACAAAAAAAAAGAGGGGAGAAAACAAGAAAAAAAAATTAAACAATACAAATCGATAAAAGTCAAAAGCAAAAAGCAAAAACAAACCACATAGCACATCAAAATCAGAAAGCAAAAATAAACCACAAAGATTTTAAAACAGATCCAATATTCCCAAATCCTTAACTGTCATTACCTTATTTCATCGACCTCCTCACACCTCCCTTTTTTGTATTCTAGTTGTTGATTGTCACAGCAAATCCTTTCCATTTTTCATAATATTCTGTCATTAAATTGCCTTAATCTATTTTAACCTTATCTTACCATAAAAAACCCTAAAAGTTAAAACTTAAATCTTATTTATACCAATTTCTCATAACTATAGCATATTCTTACATAGTTCTTTTTAACATTCAAATCATTTCGTTCCAACATTTTTCTAATACTCATTAATTTTAGAAAACATTCCTAAATAGAATTTTTTAAAACTTTCTTCCAATCTTCATCCAACGTCTCTTCCTCCTGGTCTCGGGTTTTGTCAGTCCTTTCTATCTCATCCATCTAGTTCATTAACCTGGTAACCTTATGTCCGAGGCCCTCATTTTTATACCTTATTTTGGAAGAGACCACAATTAGCTTTATTTTGATACCAAAATAAGCCAAAATCGGTTGAAAAATAAGCGAAACAGGAGGTTTTTTCTACACTGACGCAGAAATTCCATTAGCCTAAATTGCATGAAAATCGAAATTTTCAAAAAATTCTCCTGTGCCCAGTTTTGGACCAAAAAAATCTTAAAATATTATTTTGAGCTTATCATAGTCATCTACAATTTTTTTAAAAATGGAGAAAATCTGAGTCGTGAGAGCACGGTCGACTATTAAAATCAGGTGATTTGGCATGGAATGACACTTCCAATAAAAATGGAAGAGCTGGTTCAGTATTGTTGACATCTATGGGATAGTTCTTCAGTTTATTTACCCGAGTCTCTCATTCTTTATGGGTAACTGTTAGGTCATAAATAGTTGCCAAGTAACACCAATTAATATTTTATGTACAGGTTTGTTTTGGTAGTAATGGTTATTCACTCCATTGAGCACTAAGCCTAAATTATGCCACTTACAGAAAATGTTTGTTCTTTAAAAAGTGATTTTTTTTTAATTGAATACATTTTAATTTTAGTAATGCAGTGACTACAGCAGTAGTCTGGAGGGTAGTATTCAACTTAAGTTTTGCTCAGAATAGACCATTGAAATTAATGAACATTACTAAGTTAGGTCCATTAGGTTTACTCAGATTAAAACTCAGGGTGACAAATGCTGTATTTTGGATCAACCTGGAATTCTGGTGTGCCAAGTCCACTGCAGTTTTTAATATATATCTTATGTGCCGATGCCAAAAAGAGGCTGTGCCACTCTATAACCTTTGGGCAATCTAGAATTTTTTGACTCCGGCATGACCGAGAAATCTGCTCAAGCTGCAAATGTGAAAAGCTGAAAAGAAAGAAAAGGGGTGGGGGAAAAAAAGTAAAGGGACTGAGGGGATGAGAACATAGAAGGGGAACTGAGGAAATGGAAAAATGAAACTTAAATATCCAGCTTTAATATAAGGTTTTCATTTGAGTTGCTCAGCACTTTCAAATATATTGAAATTAACAAACAATAGTGTGTACGATTACTGGTCCCAGTGTTCAAGTAAACTAAACCATTTCTAGCTACATAAGAAAACTACTCTACTTAATTGAACAGCAGCTTCAGTATTTGAATGAAACCATATAAAACTCCATCTTTCCAGGTCATCTGTTCAACTCTTTGCAATGAGAATGGAGGTTTAAGCCATACTTTAACAGATTAAAACCCAATATGCTCTTAGAAACCTCCAGAGAAAGGGCGTCTATAACTTCTCAGGGCAAATTGCTCTGGTTTGCTTGGTTTTAAATTTCCATAATGCTCCTTAGCAAAGCTTTATATCTGCATTCTGGGCATAGATTTTTATTTTCATGTGATTATTTTTGTTACAAGCTGCCCAGAAAGTTTTGTTATAGGGGGCCATATAAACAATAAATCAGTAACAAAAATATGTATGTCTGAGCTTTAAAAAAGAAACTTTAGGTAAATAACTCTAGTTCGATTATATTAAGAAGTGCAGCAGCTCTTTCTATACACTGAGTATGGTAGAATCAGTAGCAAGTTCTAATGTAATCTTAGCTGGTTTAATCAAGTAAACTATACAGTGCTGCCCTGCAAGACGAATGCCTCGCAAGACGGAAAACCTGCTAGACAAAAGGGTTTTCCGTTTTTGAGCTGCTTCACAAAGCGATTTTCCCTATGGGCTTGCTTTGCAAGACGAAAACGTCTTGCGAGTGTTCCGATTTTTTTCCGCTTCCCCCCCTTTTTCTTAGCCGCTAATATCCTTTTAGCCGCTAATCCGCTAAGCCTTTAATAGCTGCTAAACCGCTAATAGCGCTAATCCGCTAAGCCGCTAATAGGGTTGCTTCGCAAGACAAAAAAACCGCTAGACGAAGAGACTCGCGGAACGGATTAATTTCGTCTTGCGAGGCACCACTGTACAGGTATTCTCCCAGCAGGTGAGTTCTTCCAGCAATCTTGTCTCCATGTAGATGCTGTTGATTCACTACAGTGCCAGAATATATTCTTAAGAAGAAAATTTATCTCCTGTCAAAGTAAAATAATACAGTTTTTGATGAGGAACCCCTCCTCCAAAACTATGAATTTTTTCATGATAGGGTAGTGGGTTTTAAAAAAAATGAAAATGGTTGACTGATTTGGAAGTAGCTGTTTGAAAGCTTTTCACATTTATGCGTTTGAAAAATACTTATAAACACTAGCCTGGGAGTGGGATCCTGTCAGATTTCTCTGTAAACTTGTATAGGATGGGGGTGCAAGGCTTAAACTATAAATTAGGCTTCTAAATAGGCAGTAGTCTGGCCATCATGCTGTGATAAGTAAGAATTAAGCTTAAGAAAAACATAATATTTTTGCTTTCAGCCCACAAATGACTAATACAGGTAAACCGTGGGCAGGCAGGCTAGTAAAAATAGTGGGCTGATATTTTTTTCCACAAGTCTACGGTTTGTTTCAATCCACAAAAGCTGCTAGACTAAAAATTGTAGGCTAATTTTTCACAAGCCTTCCATATGATCACAAAAGTTGCTGGATCACCAAGTTTTACTAGCTGGATCACCAAGTTGCTGGATCACCAAGTTTTACTAGCAAGTCTGTCTTTGAATACCCATACTCATTTTTGCATATCTAGCATCATGAAAGAAAATCAACTTTACAAAACCTTTCTGATTGGGTAGCAATTTTCTGTTTACTGGTGGTTATTTATATGACTTACAGCATACAATATACAATATGTAAAACATATATTAAAACATCAGTAAATAGAAACATTGGGACACGGGTAGCGCTGTGGGTTAAACCACAGAGCCTAGGACTTGCTGATCAGAAGATCGGCGGTTCGAATCCCCGCGACGGGGTGAGCTCCCGCTGCTTGGTCCCTGCTCCTGCCAACCTAGCAGTTCGAAAGCACATCAAAGTGCAAGTAGATAAATAGGTACCGCTCCGGCGGGAAGGTAAACAGCATTTCTGTGCGCTGCTCTGGTTCGCCAGAAGCGGCTTAGTCATGCTGGCCACATGACCCAGAAGCTGTACACCGGCTCCCTCGGCCAATAAAGCGAGATGAGTGCCGCAACCCCAGAGTCGGTCATGACTGGACCTCATGGTCAGGGGTCCCTTTACCTTTAAATAGAAACATTAAAACAACCTGCATAGTAAAAAGGCCTTCTGAAATAAAATGGTTTTAGCCTGATACTTGAAACTTAACCCAGACCATCTCTGCCTGATTCCTAATGGAAGGAAGTTTATAGAATTGGGCCCACTACACCTAAGGCATGACTTCTTGATGACACGAGTTGTGCTTCTGATCTACAGGGGAACCACTGATAGGGTACTCACTCACTGGATTATCACCTTGTCATGGTGAGTGGACTTGCATGTTATTATGACTCTTGTGAGCGAAGCCGTCGGGAATCTCGTACTCCCAGCAGGGTCACCCAAGGCAGTAATGTCAAAGGAAAGGAGCTAGACAAAGAATGATCCAAAAAGTCCTCAACGGCAGAACAGGCAGATGATAACAAGTGGTATGTTACAACGGCTGTGAAGGCAGATGAAGTCTGCAACAGATAGGAATCTACAGGTTGTCGTGACTACTCATGGCATCAGAACAGAACCTTACTGCTAAGACTGTGTGTTGGTCAGCGTGCACTGATCTACACACATAAAATAAATTAACGCACAGGTGTCTTCCAAAACCAAACCCCAGAAGTCCCATGGCAATCGGCAAATGGTAACGGGGGCAGGATCGTGAAATCTGGAAGCCCCTAGTCATGAACTGGCACATGGGCGGTGGATACAGATTCAGTCGTTCTGACTCAAGGAACGAGGCAGTTGAGCAGCTTGGTAGCTGTATCCATGACTGAGCAGCCCTTTTTAGGAAACGCCATTGGGTGGTGGAACCCTTTTTTAAAAGAGAGAGAGAGAGAAGCAGATGCCGAATGTTGAAAGTTGAGGGTGATAAGACTGTTTAATAACTTTCCATTGCAAGTGTTTTTCTTTTCAGAATTAGCTCCATAACCCCTGTTCTCTCTGTGAGCAAAAATATTAGGGGTGTCTGTATTCTTTCTTCTCCCTCCTCCTTAAAAGTGAGGCAGAAACCAGAAGGGTAGTGATTTCTTAAAACAGCAAATAAAAAAGAACTTCACAGCTCTTCCCCATCCGTACTCTGCTCCTGATTTCAATCTCCTCTTGCTTCTTTTTGCTTACAAAATAAATAAGTCATGAAGATGGATGTGGGGCTGCTCATCACTTGTAGTCTCAGGGCCATTTTTCAGATTGGTTTGAAAGCTATCTTAGATGGTATCTTTCCAGCTATAGTTTGTCATGAAGCCACTGTGTTTTAAGTAGTTGACCTTTTCAGTAGTTAATTGATAGCTCCTTGATTTCTCCCCTGCCTGACACTAGGCGACAATGTGAGTCTGCTGCCTAAGGCAATTGGAGCAAATTTCATGTTGTTTTGCCTTGATTATAAGCGTTCCCATTTTCTACTGATGTGGATGTGACCATTTTGTTTGTTTGTTATTAAACTACAGTAGTTGGTGTATTGTATGTTTTAAAGCTAGCAGACACACTATAGGTATTCAGGAGGCTTTTTTTTTTTTTTTAAACAAAGTACTCAAATGAACATTTTTGCAATGCAATCCCTATCCTTCTCAGCAGTTCAACTAGATTGCAGCCTGATTGCACTTTATTGTCAAGTAGTAGATGAGTGAACTAGAGCATACTTGGTCTCAAATTATTGCTCTCAATAAAGAGGTCATCAAGAGTTCTGCTATGCTTTGCTTGCAGGCTGAATGACCCTCTTGACTCTGCCCACCTGTTTTTTATTTTAACCATAGCAGATTACAAGCTAGGAAACTTAAATATAGCAGTACAAAAAACATTATTTCAGTGACTCATGCACAGCTTTCTCGTCCAGAGCAGAATATAACTTGAGGTGTATGCACTTCCATGGAAGCAGAAAAGTGGGGGAGGGGGCAGACTGAAGATAGTTGTGTTTCTTTCAGCTACTTTTTGAATTCTTGGATTAAGAGTCTGGCTTTAAATCTTATAGATAGATAGATAGATAGATAGATAGATAGATAGATAGATAGATAGATTCTGCTAGTTCTGTTATCAACATTTGTCCTGATAGCTTTTGGGAAGAGGTCACATAGGCACTAAAAACTATTCACAGTTGTCAGGATTCTATCTTGGTTGATAGAATTCAACCCCTAGCATAGAATTCTGAAACATTGCTTTGAGTTCTCATTCTTATAGATCGAAACAAGAGCTGTAGCTATTTCTCATTTCTGTGGCTGATAATCAACTTTATTTAGTAGTGGAATTCAAGGAAAACTTTCTTTATAGAAATAAAAACATCACTTTTTGGAAAAGGCCCTAGAAAGAATCATTTTATTATTTTCTGAAATTACATCACAGGTGAGGAACTTTGATGAAAGATGGTATCTGGCAAAGAATTAGAACATTGTCATATTGGTGCTTACATCTCTGATCACAGTAGACTGTGTGGAAAATACTGTTTTCCAAAAAAAAAGTTATGCTAAATTGAAGTAAGAATATTATTGTCTGAGAGAGTTCCTCTCCTCATCCTGTGCTGCTTGCCCTTTCCTTCCCTGCATATTCTTCATATAATAGTTGTTACGTCTCTGCAATGGTGTAATTTCAGTGATCACACATCTAGAACATTGATCATTTTAGAAAAATGGCCACCTGTTGACTGACAGTAAACAAAGTGCTAAACTTTCAGTAGCCAAATTCTTACCTCTTTTTTTTTTTTAAGCCAGCAGTTCCCAAAATTTGGTCTAAATTTCTTTTCTGATGAACATGCAGCATCAATACTTTGTGGGACAGCAGAAGCCAGGTTGCATCTGTTCCCAGAACTGTCATTGCTGGGGACAATTGATGCCTATGCATCAGGCTGATAAGATGCATATCCTTATTTACACTACCATAGCCAATTTTATCAGGTAAGGATAGCATGTTGTAGGGTTTATATGTGCTGGCCATGATCCCTGTCTCCGTGTAGGAGACAGCTATAAGGCACTTATTGGAGGGAGGTGATGAGCAGTTCTTCCCTTACCTTATGTGGGTGTGAGTATGTGCTTATATAAATGTGTGCATATGAGGGTGTACTTGCAGGAGAGCGGCAAAAGAAAATAACTTTTTTCCACTCTCTGCCCCTGTGCCTACTGCAAATTCAGCAGGCACATTCTGTGCCAACTTTTAAAAGCCTGCTGAAAACTTTTATATTCTGCTATGCCTGTGCAGGCAGTTAAGAGTACACCTCCTCCCACACACAATGGCCCATTTATGTTTGTTTTCAATTTCTTTTCACTTTTCACTTGTTTTTAATTTTTAATGATTTTATTATTTGACTTTGTGTTTTTATATTGTTGCAAACCACTGTGATGTATTATTATGATACAACGGTATATAATTTTTTTATAAATAAATGTGGGGCCCTATGTATATATATATAAATGTAATCTAAACACAGACAATTGGAAAACACTGGCCTGCGAGTGCTCCAATTGGAGAACAGCCTTTACCAAAGGTGTCATGGATTTCGAAGACGCTCAAACTCAGGACGAAAAGGAAAAATGTGCTAAGAGGAAGGCACGTTTGGCAAACCCTCACCATGATTAACTCCCGCCCTGGAACCAATGTCTTCACTGTGGAAGGCTGTGTGGATCCAGAATTGGCCTCCACAGTCACTTCCGGACTCACTGTTCATGGAACTGTTCACGGTCTTGTGTTCATGAAAGACAATCTTACTCGACTACGAGTGATCGCCGAAGAAGAAGATATATAATAGTGAATTCATTATTTGAGTGTGAATCCTTGTGTAGCAGCATCCACATACAAGGAAGGTATCAGCAGATTTGGGAGGGGCCTGTGTTTTTTCAGAAGTAAAAAAAAAAAAAAACTATAGGGGGGAAAGCCATGGAGGAGAATCCAGTGAAGACTGAGTTTGTTCATTTGCAACACAATACTGAGTGTCTGTGGAGGAAGGGAAAATGGAAAATCTGTGTGGGTGGGGATTCAATGGAGTATTCTGGAAAATGACATGACTGATTAAAATCCTGCAAAGGTACCTTCTGCACTGCAACATTAATTGCAGGTCCCACATGCACAGTTATGTTAGTGAAAGTCACAGCTGTGAGGTCAGGACAAATGCTTTTGTGAGAGGAATGAAAGTTGTGTTTTATTTTCCTGGTTCAAATACTTATTGACTACATTCGCATAAGCAATACTTGACATTATGTTACTTTTATTTTTGTTATATTAAATGTTGTTATTCCAACCACTAAATCACCCTGGCTTCTAGGGTTCCTCTGCTATGGGGCAGCTGTATACCGTAGCTAAACGAAGATGAGGAAAGCAAAATGCCACTTAGAGAAGGATCTGAAATATTTTCCTTGCAGTTTGCGGGGTTTTTTTTATTCTGGATTGTTTAATTTGATGTTCTAATGTTTTGAAAACCACTTTGATTTTTTCCTTTAAAATATAAAGCAGTACAGAAAAGAAATAAATAATAATAATAAATGCCACTGTAAAAAAGGGTGCCTAGACATACCATTGTGCAAACATAATATGGGTTTAAGGTGCCATTTGGTGATTAGCTTATATATATGAGTTTCTAACAGTGCTCAAAATTATGAAATATAATGAGTGAATTGGTCTACTACTGAACTACTAGTGTAGTGACAAAGAAACTGACCTTGAATCGAGACTCATACTTGAATTTTGTTTCTGCCATGAACTTACTAGGTGGCCATAGGCACGTTCTCAGCCTTATTTCCCCCGTAACAGGGGGCAGGGGGTGTTTCACGATATTGACTTACAGTACCTCACAGAATTGTTGTAAAGCTCCCAATCTTGGGAGCTAAGTGGGAAAAAGGTGAAATCCAAATTGTCTGCTCTAGAGTCCTTTAGGATAGAGGTTAACATTTTATATCTAAACCAAAAATACTGTGACTTTGGAAACAAAAACTCTTAAAATGCAAGTCGATCGAATTCTTAAAAAGGTTGCCCATAGAAGAGTGCAACACAAATATTTTGGCATTTTTCAATACAAAGAAAAAGACAAATGTGAATTATTTAAGACATCTTATTTGGACTTATACAGTTCACTGTCAACGTCTTTGTTTGCTATCAATGAATATTAAAATAAACTTTGTTTACTACAGTTAGAAATGCAGTTTTTGAATAAATCAATTGAACTGGAGGAAGTGCAAATGACTATTTAAAAAAACTAAAAGGATACAAAGTACTGGGAGGTGACGGTTTTACAGGAGCATTCTTTAAACATTTTACAATGAATTATATCCCCATCTAGCCAGTTGTTGAATGAAGTACTTTCAGGGGAACTTCCAGGCATCAATCTAAAATAACAGTACTACTGAAAGTTGAAGAAAAACCTTGACCTAGTGGAATCATATTGTCCAATTATCCTGTTAAACCAGGATGCTAAGCTATATACAGTGGTACCTCAGGTTAAGTACTTAATTCGTTCCGGAGATCCGTTCTTAACCTGAAACTGTTCTTAACCTGAAGCACCACTTTAGCTAATGGGGCCTCCTGCTGCCGCCGCACCGCTGGAGCACAATTTCTCTTCTCATCCTGAAGCAAAGTTCTTAACCCGAGGTACTATTTCTGGGTTAGCGGAGTCTGTAACCTGAAGCGTATGTAACCTGAAGTGTATGTAACCCGAGGTACCACTGTACAGGCATTTTAACAAACTGGTTAAATACGTTCATTACATGTTATATCTCCCCAGACCAGATGAGCTTTATGCCTTGCTGGCAGATAGTGGTTCCAATATGACACCTATTGAATGTCATTCATTATAGTAAAAAGAAAGGTAACACGCTTGCAGTAACCTCATTAGTTGTTTACAAGGCCTTTGAAAGGCCGAGTTCGACATTTTTAAAAGCACTGATACATAGACTTAACATGAGAGAGTGGTTTATTAATTCAATTTTTGAAGTGTACAATTTTTGAAGTTGTTATGCTACTGTCAGTGTAATTTTTCTCGACTCAGAAACCCCTATAAAAAGAGTAAAACAAGGATGCCCTTTGTCCCCACTTTCATTTTCCTTGTCTATTGAACCATTGGTAATAGTAATTAGAAACAATGTGAATGTAGAAAGTGTAAAAAAAAAAAAAGTAAAATGCATACTATTATCCTTTTTTTGCCAGTGACATAGCTCTCATGTTATCAAAACCAGGATTGGCATTACCTGAAATTATATCAGAATTGAATAATTTTGACAGTGGCAGGCCTACACATAATGAAACCAGATATGAAATTATGTATATTGGGGTCCTCACACGGTCTCAAGTTTTCATACAAAGCATTGTGGGAGCTCAAAAGCTGAAATACCTGGGAATATTCATAACAGAAAACTTGTACTCTTTAAAATAAAAAAATTCCTTCCTGTAGCACCTTAAAGACCAACTAAGTTAGTTCTTGGTATAAGCTTTCGTGTGCATGCACACTTCTTCAGATATGCGTATCTGAAGAAGTGTGCATGCACACGAAAGCTTATACCAAGAACTAACTTAGTTGGTCTTTAAGGTGCTACAGGAAGGAATTTTTTTATTTTGACTATGGCAGACCAACACGGCTACCTATCTGTAACTTGTACTCTTTAAGTAAAGCAAATTTTGAGCCCTTGTTAGGCAAGGAACTGAAATCCTGGGAGGGTATAAACCTTTCTTGGTTGGGCCACATTGTGGCTGTGAAGATTTTAATCCTCCCACGTTTCACTATTTGAGGTCCTGCAAATAACTATAATAGGAACGTGGGTGGCGCTGTGGTCTACCACTGAGCCTTTTGGGCTTGCTGATCGGAAGGTCAGCAGTTCAGATCCGCACAATGGGGTGAGCTTCTACTGCTCTGTCCCAGCTTTTGCCAACCTAGCAGTTTAAAAGCACGCCAGTGCAAGTAGATAAATAGGTACCGTTGCGGCGGGAAGGTAAATGGTGTTTCTGTGAGCTCTGGCACTTGTCACGGTGTCCCATTACACCAGAAGCGGTTTAGACATGCTGGCCACATGACCCAGAAAGCTGTTTTTAGACAAACGCCGGCTCCCTCGGCCTAAAAACGAGATGAATGCCGCATCCCAGCCTTAGACTGGACTTAACCGTCCAGGGGTCCTTTATCTTTCACCTTAGTAAGTATAATGCTTTAACAACAAGTTTGGCAGAGATTATGGGGTAAATTCATTCATAGTGGAAAGAAAGCTTGGTTATGGGTAGTGGCTTGTTTCTGTGCTTTGCTTCATAGACTCTTAGAGCTCTTAGAGAAACAGAAAGAGAAATTCCAGGGTCCTGTAGGACCTTTCTTTTTAACTTTGGAGTAAGACAGATTGGCCCCATAATGACTGTGCTGTGCTTCCAATGCACAGTACATTATGTGAATAACCCCTAGCTCCAAGGTTAGGTGGAAGACTAGGGTTTACGTTTGTGGTTGGTGGCCCCTGTGAATTGTGGACCCCTGCCAGTTGACATAGCATATTGGGCACCAATGTCTTTCTTCAAGCTGTGCTCTGTCAAAGTATATTACGCCTTTACAGTTTCACATTTATTTCAAATTCATTGCTTCCTATTGGGCCCGAATTCTGTGAAATTGGGAAATCTATGTTCACTTTGCAGCCATCATTATCTCAGTCATCAAATAACTACTCTTAGTGTGCTGTCTAATGTGGTTGTAGTGGGGAACCATTTTTGTATGTCTGTGTATGTATTCTAGGTGTTTGTATGATTATATTAATCTATTATATACTTTTTAAATAGTTTAATGTATTTATAATTATTGTTTTAAATTTAAGTTGCTTGGAGACCTTTTAGGGAACAGGCATCTAATAAATCACAACGTATGGACTACTCACAAGTAACAAGGAGAAACTGACTAAGTGCTGGGGAGGGAGGATGAATGGTGAATCACACAATGGTATTGATTAGACTGACTCAATAAAGAGTTTGTCTTTGAAATGGCCCTGTTGCTAGGGGGAAGCTGCCTGCTCAGCCAATACCTTAATGGAAGGTTGATCACAATTTACAGTTGCAGAAACTAGAAACATTCAGCTCTAGTTTTCATTTTAAGAGCAAGTATTGGGGTAGATAGAAAACCCTGTCCAAGCAACAGCAAGTTGCCATCTGCCCATCCAATGTGGTTCTCCAGTTAATTTGTGCTTCGTAGGCCCCAACCACACACAAATGGCACACATGATACACTGATGCAGATATCTGGCTGACACACACTGCTCCTCCACCTTCTGTAAGCAACTTTGACATGTTGGCAGGGCTGCCTACCTGTGAATTCCCTGACATCACCATCACTGCCACCATCATTTTGTGTATGCTGCCTTTCCATAGGTATAACAATGCTCAAGGCTGCTTACAGCATGAAAAGATTTACATAATCACAAACACAACAAAAGTCATTTATAAATAAAACACATCAAAAAGTACACAACCAGGCAATTTTCACATAAATCATAAAAGATCTGAAAATAAAGATACAAAGAATTAATACCCATAACAGTGACACAAGTCCCCAAGCAATACCCCAAACCAAGAGTTTGTTCAGCAGCCTCAGCTTTTGTGACTGGAGTCAGTCAGGGCCCCGCCCCCTCAGGCTGGGTGGGAGAAGTCCAGCAAGGCAGGGAGCAGGAATCCCAGGACTGGCAAGGCACCAGGTGATCAATTTTACCTTTGCAGTGCAGGTTGCATTCAAGCAGCTTTGCAAAGGAAGGTCCCGGCCAATAGAAGTGGTGCTTGGAAGTTACAGCTGATCAGCACTGTCCTTCAAGCTCCATTTTTGGCAGGGGCTTGGCTGCACTCAAGAGTTTCTGATTGGGAACCCTGGAGTGTAGCCAATCCCAGTGGGACATGAAGTGACTGGTGATCAGCCTGCGATTAGTACTGACTTCAAGTCCCCCTTTCAACATGGCTCTAATTGGGGGCTTCTGAGTGGAACCAATGCCACCCAAAAGGGTTTTGCATTTGGTGGCAGATCTAAAAAGTACCAAATACAAGACTTGCTTACCAAGGAGCAATTGGGAGCACATTTTCAGGCTCCCCATGGTTCCTTTGCACCACCCGTGTCTTTATCTTTACATATGATGTCATGTGGGGTTGATGGATGTGACTTGGGGAAAATAGGATTGTGGCCCAAATTAGGATGCCTGCTGGACCTAATTAGGCTGCAGGCTCCCTGCTACTGCTCTAATGCATAAAGTGACTATAAACAGATACTAGATGAGCATCTGTCAAATAACAGTGTTAAGCGTGGGACAACCTGATGGTGTAGTGGATTGAGAACAAAATCAGCTGTATTACAATGTTATATCATTTTAATGGCAACTACAAAAATTGCTTACCTGGAAAACTAATCTTAGAAAAGGGATGTATATTTAGTAGTATTTTGATGTTGAGCAGCAGCTGGGGGAGAAGCAGGCAGCCAGCTCAAATGATCAGCCAACTCAGATCACCAACTGCTTTGTGGGTCATCGTTCAGAATTGTTGCTTCAATGTACTTACACATTGACAGGAATCTTTTCGCAGAGTTTGCTAATACTTTCAAGAATATTATGGATCCTGTTGTTTTTAGCTCTGCCATCGCATTCTCCTAGCTTTGATATTTTCTACTCAAAAGTCCAGTGTTGCAGAAAGACTATCATTTTTAAAAACATAATTTTTTGTGGTACATTAGTGTGAAACTTTCTGTTAGTGAACACCTAAAAAGCTAGTAAGCTGAATTTTAAAAAGTACTAGTCACAGATGATCCAAAATCTTCCTCTTGTTCTATAACTTTATCCTTTACTAAAGATGGGAAATCTAAATGAATATGAACGCTCAGTTTAATTGGGAACAGTAGCTGAATAACATCACCATGGAGGTTATATGAGCATGCATGTTATCCTACATTTTGTAGTATTTCTGTTTGCAGAAAAGAAGGCCTATGAAATGAATATTTTAATAAGGAAAGGGTGACACTAATGTTTCTTCCTCAGTTTCAACCTTATACATACACCTGTCCAAAGCCTATCCTATTTCTAAAGTTATAACTGAAACCTCTGCACTCCATTGCATAGAATATCATAAAAACTGAAGTGTTCATTATACATAGAAAATCCTAAATATTTTGGGTGTAGAGTATTTAAACTATTTGTTTTATTGTAAGCTACCATGAGGGCTCCATTGGGGTATATAAGGGGGAGCGATAAAAATATAAACCTTCCCCCTTAGCTTCTCATTTTGTTAATGAGTTGTCTTAACAAGTGTTCAGAAACTCATTTTGAGTCTCTATTCAACAGGTGACTTGACTAAAATATTGTCTTCCTGTGTTTGAAATTTAGGTGACCTAATCCATGGGTAAAGTTGGGAAGATGTGGAACAACTTCAAGTACAGGTGCCAGAATCTCTTCAACTCTGAAGGTGGAAACAGAAGTGAAAATGTAGATGTAAACTCTAATTGTTCTTCCATTAGAGATAAAAGTGTGTTTGTTCCTGATCCAGCTGCGCAACGACCCAGCAGCCCTTTAAGAGATGTTTCTTTACAACTGAGTCTAAACCCTTCAAAAAGCTCTGCAAGGAAAAATCAAAACTGTGCCGCAGAGATCCCACAAATTGTGGAAATAAGCATTGAGAGAGAGAGTGACTTGGGTGTTGGCACAGGAGCTAGACTTGCACGAAGAGATTCCTACTCAAGGCATGCACCATGGGGTGGGAAAAAGAAACATTCCTGCTCGACAAAAACCCAGAGCTCTTTGGATAGTGATAAAAGATTTGGCCGTTCTCGCTTGCAAAGGAGGGAGAGAAGATACGGCGTGAGCTCTGTTCATGACACGGACAGTGTCTCAAGCAGGACCTTTGGGAGTCGCTCTCTGCGACAAAGACTTCAGGATACTGTTGGCTTGTGTTTTCCTATGAGAACGTACTGCAAACCATCCAAACCTCTCTTTTCTAACAAAAGAAAGATCCATCTCTCTGAACTAATGCTAGAGAAATGTCCTTTCCCTCCTGGGTCAGATCTGGCTCAAAAATGGCATCTAATTAAGCAGCACACAGCCCCAGTGAGCCCCCACTCAACTCTCTTTGATGCATTTGATCCTTCCGTGGCTTCTACAGAAGATGAAGAGGACAGGCTCAGAGAAAGACGAAGGCTCAGTATCGAAGAAGGGGTTGACCCTCCTCCCAATGCTCAGATACATACCTTTGAAGCTACTGCACAAGTTAACCCGCTATATAAACTGGGACCAAAGTTGGCCCCTGGCATGTCTGAGCTGACTGGAGACGGGAGTTCAACGCCACAGGGCAGTTGCGACCTGGAGGAAGACACGACTACTCTTTGCTTGCAGTCGCGTAGGCAAAAGCAGCGCCAGGTATCTGGAGAGAGCCATAGCCACACCAGCAGACAAGGAGCTTGGAAAGTACATACTCAGATTGATTATATACACTGCCTTGTCCCAGACTTACTGCAAATTACTGGCAATCCTTGTTACTGGGGAGTGATGGACCGCTACGAAGCAGAAGCACTTCTGGAAGGAAAACCCGAAGGCACTTTTTTGCTCAGGGATTCTGCTCAAGAAGACTACCTCTTCTCTGTGAGCTTCCGCCGTTACAACCGGTCTCTGCATGCACGCATTGAACAATGGAACCACAACTTTAGTTTTGATGCTCATGATCCCTGTGTGTTTCACTCCTCCACTGTTACAGGGCTTCTAGAACACTACAAAGATCCTAGTTCTTGCATGTTTTTTGAACCTTTGCTTACAGTCTCCCTAAACAGAACTTTCCCTTTCAGCTTGCAATATATCTGCCGGGCAGTAATCTGTAGGTACACTTCGTATGATGGGATTGATTGTCTCCCTTTGCCATCAATGTTGCAGGACTTTCTAAAGGAATATCACTATAAGCAAAAGGTCCGAGTGCGATGGTTGGAGCGGGAACCAATAAAGGCAAAGTGAACAGAGTTCAGAGTCCCCAGTAAGCTCACTAGAAATATGTGCTTTTTTGTGCAAATACAGTATAACTGTGGTTAGCACATCAGTGTTCAGCTGCTTCTTCATCTTCTTTTGCAATATGGTACTTTAAGCTTAATGTGCTTCTGAGTGTGTTCAGATGCTGCCTGCTATTAATCAAGCTTAGTTGTGAATATCTCTTGAAACAATATGTTGAACACAAATTCACACATTTTTAAATGCGGGCTTGCAGATTATAATTGTCTGGTTCTGAAATACACTATTTTCTTTCCGCAATTCCTATAGTTATTATGCAAAGCAGCCATTGAGTATTTTCTAAGTTCCATTCAATTTCAGGAGTCAGAACAAAGTGAGTTGCTGACTTTTTTTCATTTTTGAACATTTGAACACCAGCAGTTGTGTTCCAGTGTAGTTGCTTTCTTAGTACATTTTAAAGTTCAGTTTTTCCCCATGACAATTTTCACATTAAAGCTATTCTAAAATGAAAAATCATGAGCAACTAGGGAAACTGCTGTCACCTAGCACTTCTAAGAATTGATCACGTACATTAATGAGCACTTATATGCATCTACTCGGCACCAAACTCTGGTTTTTAAAAGGGCTGTATCCTAATTAAGTATACTTTAGTGTATGATTGTTTGAGTGCTAATAGATTAATCAGCCAACTAAGTTTGCATTAATTTGCATATCACTAAAATAGTAATCATATGCAAGAAAAAGTAAACACATACTTTATTTATTTTATAATGATGCTTACATGTGCCTGCTGTGATACCTTGAAAGGGGCATCTCTTATGGCAGTGGTCACCAACCTTTTTGGATCTGGGGGCACATTCTGAATTTTGAGAAGATACCAAGGGTACCAGTTAGGAAATGGCTACCACCAGGGGTGTAGCCTAACACATAATGGCTGCCACCTTCAAAAGAGAAGAAAAAGAAAAGAAACAGGAACATAAAATAGTTCAAATATGGGAAAATCCGTTCAGGTTTTTAAAATATATATATATATGTGCGTAATCAGAGATAAAAAGACATAATGCTGACTCACAAGTATTTTTCCCTATCTTTATGGAGAAGAATATAATAGAAAAACACTGAAAATACAGAAAGGACTCACCAGAGAAGTAGTTGAACAATACTGTTGCAGAGTAGTGTGATTTTAAGGCTGACTCATCTACAAGCATCTCAAAACTAGGGATGTATGAGGATACGAGGATAATGATTTTTCTGCCTTTGCACTAAGCCCTCATCTCTCCAGACAACCTGGGAGCAATCCCTGTGGGCCAGGCAGGAGGGAAAAGTGATAACACTGATTCCTCTGAAATGACTCCCTCCCCCCCAAAAAAAACAACAACTTGGAAACAATCAGGAATAATGTGGTGAGGATGGTGATGTTGATGTTGATAATAATGATGCCTCTGCATTACCCCACCCCTCAAGAATGTAACAACTCGGAAACAACCAGGAAAATTCTTAGCATCATTATTATTACCACCACCATTATGATGTCTCTGTACTGGGCTCCCCACTTCAAACAACTTTGGACAATCCTTGCTGTAGGGCATGTAGCAGGGAGAAAAAGGGTTGCCATATCCTTAGCCCCTCCCCGAGTTCAACAGAGGCTTCTCTCAAGCAGCTGTGTGGTCCACATGCCGGCAGGCAGCAAACACGTATTGCAACAATGGGAGGCTTGCCATCTTGCTCCCCCCACCCCACATTTTCAAAAAGTTTCTTAAGCAACTATCCACAGACTGTTTCACGTGGCCAGCAGGCAGCAAAACTATTAATTCCTGGGCTGCTTCCCCTACTCCAAACGTATTTTTAAAAGCCTCTCAAGTAGCAGCCTGTCAACTGCTCTATGTGGCTGGCAGGCAGCAAAGTAAATGTAGCTGCAAACCACCCAAGGAGTAGGAAACAAGACAGTAACAGGAAAAGTGCAGGAAGCAGGAAACGGCACCTCTTTGGGACCCTTTGCCTGCTGTCCAAACAATTTATCAGGCACAACTCTGACTACACTCATTGACTAAAAACACTGGCAGTGGGAGCAGCCGGGCTGGTTCATTTCAGGTTGGTTGCTTAGAAGAGCACCTGCACCTTCTGCTTCATATCATCTTTTCTAGGATGGCTAGAGTCCTGTGAAAGAAAGAAAGAGTTGTGGGTAGGGGCAGCCTGGAGGCACCAGTGAAGGCCGTCTCAGGCACCCAGTTGGCAACACCCCTCTCCCCAAAATCCTACAATATGACTCAGAAGGATGAGTTCCTCTTCTAAGATGTTGCACAGTTTGTGGAAGTGCTTAAAACTTGCACATTTTCTAAAAATCTGCTATACAGTTAATTGGGGTCACCTTAATCAGATGGATTGTAGTCAGTTGTCTTAAGCATTGCAGCCCTAGTTTAAAAAAAGTAAAGTTTAGTATACACAGCGTTTCAGTAACTTCTGTCTAACACTGCAAGCCTTCACAGAAGTAAGATTCATTAAATTCAGTGGGACTAAACTCCTAGATAAGCGTACGTAGGATTGCAATTTCAGTCAACCGCTGCTGGTAAGTCGTGATGATGAACTTGACTCAACTATAAGAAACGTGACAAGTAGTAATTGGAGCTTTGCATTAACTGATTTTTGAAGGGTTCAAAACAGTATTTTTAACTGTCTGCTAAAAACTAATGGCCATCTAGCTTAGTTATGACTTAAAAGCTGATCCAGAAAAGATAATGTTCTGTTCTGCTTCTTTCCCTCCACCCTACTCAACGCATCATACGTAAAGTTTCAGGCTTCATATAGGTACTATTGTATTTGTGAATGGTGTAGCACCTTCTTTTGGTAAGTTGTAGATTGTGTTCTCCTTGAGCAAAAAACTTTTGAAACTTGTTCTTTTGCTTCTGGTTCTCCCCCCCCCCCCCTTGTGGACAGAACATAACCTGTTTTGTCCTAGTTGTGTTTGCACTAAAATTTGTGTTGGAGTACAGAGTCCCTTGTTTTTTGCTTGTGTATCTTGTACCAATGACTAGTGCTCCCTAGGTTCTTAACCAGTTGACAGTGACTGTGAGGTAGGAAAACATCAAAGCTGCGTATACAAGAAGAGTTATACTTGTATGCCAACACTAACCAGTTTATCAATGTGTGTTTTTCCTCCGCTTGCTGTGCCTTGTTACAGCTTTTTTGTGCTAATAAAGTACAGTATTTTCAGTGTTATACTTGTATATTTGCTCTTTTATATTTGCAGAGCGTCTCTTGTAGCAGTTAACCTTTTTTTATATAAAAAAAGCTTTCTCTTACGTTTAGTTTAGCTTGCACAAATGTACAATTGAATGATTACTTGACATGTCACCAAATTTAAGCATAAATGAAATTTTCTAGAACACCCAAATACAGATGTTTCCAAGCATTTGGGGCCATTTCACACATTGCATGGAGGCAACTGTGGGTTTTCCATGGGATACGCTTGACAACTGGTGCAAATCCCAGCTCTCTAGTGTGGATCTGAATGGGGTGTGCTTTTTACACCCACACATTTCATTTTTCGATGTGTGCTTCTATCGAAGGTGCGTATCTTAAAAACAACAATGTAATGCTTGAAGTGGCCTTTGGTTTTCATTGCAATACCATAGAATAGTGGGTCTGCAGTATCTGGCCACTTCAAAAAGGCAATTATATATGGAAAACCCTTCTAGGTAAGAAGTATAAACACTATGTGTACATCATTTCATGTACACAAACACAGGTTTTGCCTGTTACACTTGTGTTTGTCCATACATTTCTTAAGCTAAATATAGATTATTCACAAGATGCATTCATTCAAAGGCTTTTTGGCACCTTGGAATGAAATGCAATTCATTTTTTTATTTTTGCTTTCTTTTATTATATAAAAGAGTCATAAGTTATTGTGCATTATATTTGAAGTTTGACATAATAGCTTGTCATTTTTGAAGTGGACCTAAGATCAGGTGATGTTTCTGGATATAATTGGTTAGCTATTTGCCATGTGTGGCAGTGGTAAAGGGCATTATTTATACCCTTCCTCAGCGCCTGGCAAAACAATTGCATTTTTATTTTTGCACTAATGAGTTTGCAAGGAATGGATTGAATAGATGCTACAGAATCAGTGGTTAAAAAAAGGTTTTGAAATACTGTTCCAGACATCTTTTATGGTAGATGGCTAGGCTACAATCCTCTAATGTCCTTCCTGGGAGTCCAACAGAACTTGGTGAGTTTTACTTTTGAGGGATCATATATAGGATTGCACTGTAAATTGAGTTAATTTTTCAGTATTGTCCACCTGCAAGACAAGTAATCCATTTAGAAACATTTGCCTGGTATCCTATTTTGTGTAATTTTTCTTTCAGAGAAGAACAGAGGAAAGAAAGTGTGCATCCGGCCTCTGCATAGATAAGATTCACATGTCGAGTGCCCACTGTATTTTAGATATTGGCGAAAGTTGTGTAGCTCACAAGGATTGCTGCTTGTAAGTGTCTGAACCTGGCCAGATTCTTTTTACCAAAGAGGTTGAAGGAACATGTTGCTGCTTATAATCCAAACTAAAACAATTGAACCAAAGTATCTTCAGCATAAGCTATTTGGGTATAATATGCAATGCCAGAGATCATGAAAATGTATATAATTTAGCAGCAGTTACTCATAATTTTTTTAATGCAGTGTAGTCTCAATATACAGAATTGTCCAAAGTCTGTCTACTTCAACACCAGAAAGCTATTGAAAGGAGTTTATTTAGACTCCCAGAGAGCACTTTAAATGGGCTAGTTTGGAAAACTCTCATTAGGCTAGGGCTGAGGAGAACACATAAATGTATAGGAGCCAGCATCAAATTTGAAGTTTCCGGGCATTTAGGATTATCCAACTTTGCATTAATTGTATCAAATGTGCTTTCAAATGTCAGATTTCCAATGTGGAATTTCTTTTTGCTCTGAACATGTAAGTACTTTTCACTAATGTTAAATGTCAGCATGTTATAACTGTTGGGTTTGTGTGTGGGTCTGTATTACTGAATATGCAAACTTTTGGTTTATGAACTGCGCTAAAACTAGCTGCTTACATTAAAATGGGAAAAAAGTAACCAGCATGAAATTGTGCCCAAGTGTACTTTCCCTGCTTTTTCACGCTCCGTCAATTTATGTTAAATTCTACAATGGTTGGGTTTTTTCCCCTCTGTTGGTGAATGTGTGTTTAGTGTGAATTCCTTCAAAACGATTCAGATCAGGAACTTGCTTTTTGTACTACAAGAAACATGTTAAAAGTGTCATTCACATTCAGTGGAAATAATTGCACTTAATTTTTGTAGGAATTTGTTGCTATTTTACTTGCTGCAGTATCCTTCTTGTGCTTAGCTCAGTGGCTCACAAACTGTGGGGAGAGGGCCCCCTGGTGGTGGGAGGGCAGAATTCATGGAGGGGGGAGGATCTTGCAGAATGCAGATTGATAGACAGACGTCATCTTCCAGGCAACAGGTTTTAGCATCTCAGCTGCTGCCAAAACTGTCATGCAAACTGGAAGCTACAGAGAGATTGGAAACATAGGGATGCTTCTGACCATAGCAACTACTCTGCCTCCTTTCCTGGCTGGCTAACTTTTATGTGTGAGTCTTGAGATGCCTTGTTTAGTTCTCTAATAATGGACCAATGCCCCGACCAAAAATCCTTTTTATTTTATTGAAAATACTCATGCACCACCTCTCTGCTATCTCCAACTCTCCCCAGCCCCCCAGGTAGCTTTCAGTCACACTTAAAAACAGCTGTCATAATAAACAAAATGGACGTGGGTGGCGCTGTGGTCTAAACCACAGAGCCTAGGGCTTGCTGATCAGAAGGTCGGCAGTTTGAATCCCCACGACGGGGTGAGCTCCTGCTGCTCGGTCCCTGCTCCTGCCAAGCTAGCAGTTTGAAAGCACACCAAGTGCAAGTAGATAAATAGGTACTGCTCAGGCGGGAAGGTAAACGGTGTTTCTGTGTGCTGCTCTGGTTCGCCAGAAGCAGCTTAGTCATGCTGGCCACATGGCCCGGAAGCTGTCTGCAGACAAACACTGGCTCCCTCAGCCAATAAAGCGAGATGAGTGTCGCAACCCCAGAGTCGTCTGTGACTGGACCTAACGGTCAGGGGTCCCTTTACCTTTAATAAACATAAAACGGTGAATATAAAGCTAAAAAGTCCAAACAGCCAATAAAATTAATAAATAATGTCACCAAACATCTCAAATGGTGCCAAAAGCCCTGGTGAATCAAAAGAGTTTTAACAAGCACCTGAACATCAGTTGTGTGGGTACTTGACAGATTTTTCTGGAGAGAGAAGCCTGACTGACGCATGAAATCAGACATTAGTAGAGGAAAGGAGGAGAGCTCAGCAGTTGCAGCTGTATGCAAAGATAGCATTTGCTTAACTGTGGGATGTGTGTGTGCACTCAAAGGTCGGGGTTTAGAAGGGGGGGGGCGTGTCCAGAAAGTTTGAGAAACACTGGCTTAGCTATATACAAGCCCAGTTGCATTTTGATTGACATTATTTCTGGTGCTACACTGTAAATTTTGAATAACAAGAAAACGATTAAGGCAGTGCTCGGAAGGCTGTCCCATCTTGTGAGAAGGAATCTAAAGTCGAGGCCTCTTCTGTACACGCAGTGCTTCAAAGTTGGTTTTGGTCTGCTATGTACACTTTTTTCCTACAAGTGGTTAATGTTTTCTTCTGCGGTCTTGAAGCAGATCACACCTCACCTTGTTAATCAGGACAAATTGGGCATTACTATTTAGTCTCCAGTAAATTAGGGGGCAGGGTGAATGTGTTCCTTCTGGAACAATAAACCATTAGCAAAACTTTTTCTCAGATTTTTGGAAGGAGGTTTGCTGCTCTCTGTTCCATGTCAGAAAGAGGTAGAAACAAGTGTGACCTAACTCCTGAGAAGTCTTTAAGAATACCATAAAGTAGGATGTCTCACTGAACTGCAGATACCGTATTTAAAAAAACAAAACACAATTTGAGGCTAATGTCACATTCTGTTGATTCTTTTTGATAAATATGTACAATATGCACAATGGTGGTTTTTTTAAAAAAAAATGCAGACCTACTTTGGCTTCTTGCTGCAGGTAAGAATTTGGGCTCAGATTAATAGAAACTCCTTCATTTCTGCAAAGATCTGATTCCTTCCCCTATAAGGTTATGTTGCTCTAGTGGTGTGGAATCATTATTCCTTCAGATAAGTTAAGCATGCATAATATGGCTGGCAAAAGATGACTTCCCTGCCCCACTTCTTCCTGTTGGTAGTCCCCCCCCCCCCATCAATAATTTTGGGGAGCTTGGTAGGGGTGCTGCCCATCAGAGGGAGGGAGGAAGTTCTGCCTGTCTGCTTATTCAAGTTTAACTCTGTTTATAACATGATGGGTTTTTAACAGCATCGTGCCTGGTGTTTGAACTAGATTGGTACAATTTTACCACATGGGAATAGCAATCTCAGGCTGGTTTAGAGGTGTGTAAGATGTGCATTATTGTGGAAGAACTGTGATCTCTATTGTACATGATGTCAGAAAAGGAGATTTTACACTGTTGCATTGGAATGCTAGCCTTATGAAAGCATAATTGCTAAAGGACAGTGCATATTTTTTTCTATCTATAAAAGCAAAACTTCAGAACATACACTCACTCATCCACTCAGACTATGCAGTTCTATTGTGAAGTTCTGGCAATAACGTCGTTATGAAATCGTCAGCAGCTCTGATAAGCTACTTATGCATTGAAACTCATTTCCTAATAAACATAAATGAAAATAATTAAAGTTGTTTGAACCTCTGTCACAACGACAATTTTACTATCAGTATGCTTTATTCAAGTGTGCAGGTAGATGCAGTAATTGTGGTTTTTATATTGCTCCTGTATTTATTTATTTTTCTTTTGGTCAAAGGTAAATTTTGAATGGTGACATTTTTCTCTTTCTCCATTTCATAGCTACCGCTTGTATTAAGTCTAAACTTTTGCCAGACATGGCATTGGCCTCCAAGCAATATCATGGATTGCATTGCTCTTTATTTTTGAATACATAGTTCCATCTAGCACATTTTTAAAAGTCTATTCAAACCACACATGCATTGTGTTATTTCCATAGCGCAGATTTGGGAAAGGATGGCATGGAGGGATTTCCAAAGACTACCGAGTTCATGATGTTAGATGGATTCCAAACTGAATTCCTAGTTCATCACTCTCTGAGACAGTATACAGTACTAGCACAGTATGGAAACTAGGCTCTAGGATGGGGAAGTATTTTGCAGGAGGAGATTTCCATTCCATGAATAGTAGAATTGTGGGCAAGGCCACCTAATGATTTGGTGACTGAGGTGAGCTTCAAGCTAAGGCCTTTTTGGCTCACATTCTCAGTCCTTCCTTTCTGGCAGTGTTTTATGCCAAAATGACATTGGTAGAGAGAGAGCCACTTTATTGTGTACGGTATAAACAATAAAAATATCAAAACACACCTTTGGAGAGAGAATTCTTCCCGCGTTGTAGTAATTGTCCAAAATTACATTGGTGTGAAGACCTTAACACAGTAGCAAAGTGGCTTGAGAGATCACGATATTACTTAATAGCATAATTAAGAGTTGGATAATCGCATGGTTGTGGGTAGAGAGGGCATTTTGCTCTGCTACCGCTACCATCGACAGCAGCTGAAGTTTACAATTGGTAGATGATACTTAGTGATTCCATCTGGACGCAGGAACTTCTTGGCAATAAGGAACTGGTCCTTTCGTTCAGCATCTTTCTGTATATTTCATGTCGTTTTTAACAAGTTCGTTTAATGAACTTTTGTTGCCTGGATGTATTAAGGTGCATAACAAGTTTTAAAACGAAGTGAACTCTAGCCCTTAAAAATTTGGGATCTGATCGTAAAATGCCGCATTTCCTGAAAATTAATCAAGTTATTACTAACAGGTTTTCTGAACGGTAGTGCAGTGCTGTTCCTTTTAAATTAAGCTGAGCCTGCAATCCTCATCATGAAAAAGCCCCACTGAACCCAATAAAACTATTTTGCAGTGAACATACAAAGGATTTCATTGCAAAAGAAGTGTGAGGTGATGCACTGTTTGAGCCCGCTATTTCTGTTTGGAAGAATTAACTTTAGTAGCTGGCCTACTTTGATTGCCAAAGTGATCTAGGAAAAAATAATATCCTGCTTTATCATTAACAACCGATTATGAGCCCTACTCATAAAAATAAACTATGGGGCAGCAGATGCATTAAATGCTTTGCTCAGTACGAGATGACGGAAGAGCTGGTGACTGGTATACATGGCTGCCAAGTTGGTAGATTTAAAAGATGCTGGAAAATGAACATAAGAATAGCGCTGCAAGATCAGGCCAAAGGCTTTTCTGTTCTCACAGTGGCCAACCATAGATCCCTGTGGAAAAGCCTACAAGCAGGATTCAAGGGCAATGGCGCTCCCTGCAGTTTCCAGCAACTGGTAAAGGTAAAGGGACCCCTGACCATTGGGTCCAGTCGTGACCGACTCTGGGGTTGCGGCGCTCATCTCGCTTTATTGGCCAAGGGAGCCGGCGTACAGCTTCCAGGTCATGTGGCCAGCATAACTAAGCCGCTTCTGGCGAACCAGAGCAGCGCACGGAAACGCTGTTTACCTTCCCGCCGGAGCGGTACCTATTGATCTACTTGCACTTTGACATGCTTTCGAACTGCTAGGTTGGCAGGAGCTGGGACCGAGCAACGGGAGCTCACCCCGTCACGTGGATTCGAACCGCCAGCCTTCTGATCGGCAAGTCCTAGGCTCTGTGGTTTAACCCACAGCACCACCCCCATCCCTCCAGCAACTGGTTTTATTTATTAAATTTACATTTCAAGATCACAGGGTGCTTTACAGTAAAAACAGAAAACAAACCCACAAAATACATAACATCCTCCCACCATTCCTCTTCCATGAATTCCTCTAATCCCCGCTTCAAAGCCAACTGAACTTTGCAACAACCCGACTGGGATGGCTTTAAAAGGGACTGAGCATATTTATGGAGGAAAATATGTCTATCGATCTTGGCTAGCCATGAATGCCAGTTTCTGGGAGAGTGCTGTTGTGTTCATGGCAGCGGCAGCAGCTGCCAATTGGTACTAGTAGGGCAAGTGGCCTCAGACCCTTGAGACGGAACACAAAGTGTTGTGGTGTGTAGCCATTAATTTCTCTTAATTCTCAAGTTGGGAGCAACCATTACATCTTGTGGAAGCCATTTCCTTGAGCTGTGTAAAAAAAAAAAAAAAACACTTCTCCCCAATCTCCCAACAGTCAGCTTTGCTGCATGGCCCTGAATTCTCATATTAATGAGGGAGGTAGAAAAACTTTCTATCTACTCTTCCCCATGCCATGCTTCAGCCTTTCCATAAATACACGTGGACGTGGGCAGGTATACAAGATAGTAGGAACTTGAGACCACTGTGTTTCCCTGATTATTGGCTGGTTTTCTATTTGTTGGAGGCAGAGGCAGCGAAAAGCCTATGCCATCATCAATAACGATGGTCAATCAGCTTCTCTAGTGCACTTCCTGATTGGTTTATCTGCAAGTGCTTCAGTTTGATATCATATATAGTGAGAGCTGGACCATAAAGAAGGCTGATTGCCGAATAATTGATACTTTTGAATTATGGTGCTGGAGGAGACTCTTGAGAGTCCCATGGACTGCAAAAAGATCAAACCTCTCCATTCTGAAGGAAATCAGCCCTGAGTGCTCACTAGAAGGACAGATCCTGAAGCTGAGGCTCCAATACTTTGGCCACCTCATGAGAAGAGAAGACTCCCTGGAAAAGACCCTGATGTTGGGAAAGATGGAGGGCACAAGGAGAAGGGGACGACAGAGGACGAGATGGTTGGACAGTGTTCTCGAAGCTACCAGCATGAGTTTGACCAAACTGTGGGAGGCAGTGGAAGACAGGAATGCCTGGCGTGCTCTGGTCCATGGGGTCATGAAGAGTCGGACACAAGTAAACGACTAAACAACAACAGCAACACCACACACACACACACACACCTATCATATACAGATAGGTAGCCGTGTTGGTCTGCCATAGTAAAAAAAAAAAAATTCCTTCCAGTAGCACCTTAAAGACCAACTAAGTTAGTTCTTGGTATGAGCTTTCGTGTGCATGCACACTTCTTCAGATACTCTTAATTCTCAAGTTGGCACCAACCATTACATCTTGTGGATTAAGGTATCTGAGAATTAAGGTATCTGAAGAAGTGTGCATGCACACGAAAGCTCATACCAAGAACTAACTTAGTTGGTCTTTAAGCTGCTACTGGAAGGAATTTTTTTTATTTACACCTATCATAGTTTGCAACATACCTCCTGTCTTTCTTGCAATGGTGTATATTCCACCTTCATTTTTCTCCCCCAGGAGCTGCTGCTTTTTTAAAAAAAAAAATTCCTCACTGTTCACCATATTTGGGAAAGGGATACATATTTTAGCCCAAGGTCAAGATTAGCTAGCAATCAGTGGGTGGGTTAGCCTTAATTTTGGAATATATTCCTTTGCAGCACATTCACTCTGGCACAAATCTGTCGCGTCTGCTTTCTGTGGCCTGAAGCGTCGACTCGATTTAGGGAGAGGTATGAATTATGCACTTTGCAGAAGCAAGGAGATGTGGGCTTGGATCTTTTAGCTTTCTTGTGCAAAACCATTTGAACTTTGATTTTGGGCTTTTGTAATTCAGATAGTAGTTATAAACTCATTTTGCTAATGGCTGCTTCACGTCCTAGATTATGTAAGTAAGCATTACTTTTACTTCTTCACAAAACAATGTGTTTGTGATTGTTATTTTTAAGGGGGGGGTAATGCCAGGGAAAATTCAGTCTGCCTTAAAGCAACCTGGTTTATTGTTTCTAGAAGGTTAACCCAACCTTGTCTTAGTTTCCAAGTTTAAAGCTGCAAAGTATGGTATTCTGCCGATCTCATTCACAAGGGATAAATAACAACAGTATAACCTCTCCTTGTGCCTAAATCCATTCCTACAAAGAGCACGTTCCAGCAAGGCAAAAACACGGGGGTTGAAGCAGGCACCAGTGATGTTGTGGCCTTGGGAAGGAGATGTTTCATGGAGATAATTCTGAGGGCCAGTCAGAGAAGTCTGCAGCCTTGGGCTTCCCCATCCCTGAAGTCCAGAATATCTACACATTTCATACAAGATCATCTGCCGAAGCTGCACATGCTTTTGTAGCCTCTACGTAGTTTGGTTTCTCAGTATGCTTCATTTCAAAAAGAAGAAGCTTTCATCTTTGGTCTCTCCCCCGCACCCTAACCCAGCCTTAGACAAAGATTGCAGTGTTCCTTCAAAGTCTGAACATGAATCTACATCTGGAAACACTTAAGTGCAGTTAAAAAAAAAAAAAAAAGAAAGCCTTATTCCAGAGAGTCAACATTGAAAATGTGCTTGGTGCTTAAAATGCAAACTAATAAACTGATATTTCCAGTTAGCCTCCTTGAGCAGAGCTGCAAGCCAGGAGCTTTCTAGGGAGGTGGGTACAAAGTCTGCCTTGAAAGCCAAACCACTCCAAGCTACTTCCTCGGGAGACTAATAACCTGCCGTTGATTAAAACTGAATGTCTGGCAATAACTTTATTCTTGTCCTTATAGAAAGCAAATAATGTGCTGTTTTAAGCCGGCCTGAGAGATATGTTTATCATCAGAAAGTAAACTTTGGCCTTTAGGATGCACGGTGATTTTTTGTGCCTTAGTGGTCAGTTTCTGCCCTGGTCACTGACACCGCATAACATTTGCACAGTGCAGAAACAGGCATTTGAGTTGAACCAAATAAGGTGCTGATTACAAGAGACTAGTTTCATCCCAGCAGGCTTGCAGCTGGATGACCCGAGTTCAAATCCTGACACGTCCCATAAGTGAGTGGACAATGTGCAGGTTGTCAGCTTTTAGCCTCTCCTTCCACTTGACACCATTTTCCAAGGAACTTGGCAAGCTTTTCCCTAGATGGCTGAGACTCCCCACCTTAATGATAATAATAATAATAATAATAATAATAATAATAATAATAATAATAATAATAAATATATATTTATATCCCGCCCTCCCCAGCCAAAGCCGGGCTCAGAGCGGCTAACAACAGTAAAATAATACAGCATTCTAAAATCAATTCATTTTAAAATCAGTTCAAATCAAATTAATGGCAACCATTGAGCTAGAGTTCTGTGAGGATTACCAAAGGAGGGGGTCAGGCTGTGCCTTGGCCAAAGGCCTGGTGGAACAGCTCTGTCTTGTTGGCTCTGCGGAAAGATGTCAAGTCCCACAGGGCCCTAGTCCCTTGCGTTCCACCAGACTGGAGCCACAGCCGAAAAAGCCCTGGCTCTGGTTGAGGCCAGCCTAACCTCCCTGTGGCCCGGGACCTCCAAGATGTTTTTATTTGAAGACCATAAGGCTTCTGCACTCTCATTTAGCAAAGCGTTGCTCAGGAACCCTGGGAGGCAAGTTATAAAAGTCTCTGCCAGGTCACTGTGTTCAGGCAGCACAGATGAAGCAAGTATGCCCATGGGATGGAGAAGCGGTTCTTTTGCAAGAATGACAAAAGCCCACACTGAAGTCTGGAGGGTCTGAAAGAGCCGGTCAGATTGTATTAGGTTCAAGGGGCTTGGTAAAGGGTAAGATCACGAGGGAGGTGCCGGCATTTCTTGGAGACTATTTACATTTTAAAATAAGGCTCCGGCTACTTTTAATGGGGGTGGGGGTATATGGAGCTGCTTTGGGAAACTATTCAGAAGTGGCAACTGGTGGCAAATGCACCATCAGACCTTTTGTAGAATATTGGACCAAGAAAGCAAGCTGGGCAGGCGCAGTGTGTTGCTAATCTCTGTCCCCCCTCGCCCCACTCTTTCTCCATTTATTTGCCTTTAGCCGCGCTGGGATTTGCAGTCGTTTGCAAAAGTTACAGCTTATCTCTGCGCTGTTGGGAAACTTCCTGTGCTGGTTTTGCAGACCTCTTGACGAGCTGTG
Organism: Podarcis bocagei; assembly: GCF_964188305.1. Lineage (NCBI taxonomy): Eukaryota > Metazoa > Chordata > Lepidosauria > Squamata > Lacertidae > Podarcis > Podarcis bocagei. The sequence goes on from NC_138127.1 coordinate 90,920,341, forward strand.
AAAGGCAGAGGAATGGGTCGAGCTGTTCTTCCACACCCGACAGCTCTCCTGTTTTTGCTTTGGATCAATTTCAAGAAGGCTAGGCATGTCGGTCTGTTGCAGTAGAAGAAACAAAGGGGCTCACTGATGTCTGTTTGTGAGTTCAGCTGTGGTGGACAGGGGAGATTGGGTTGGATGAGTTTTCAGAGCCCCAAAAGGTAAAAGTAAAGGGACCCCTGACCATTAGGTCCAGTCGTGGCCGGCTCTGGGGTTGTGGCGCTCATCTCGCTTTATTGGCCGAGGGAGCCGGTGTACAGCTTCTGGGTCATGTGGCCAGCATGACTAAGCCGCTTCTGACGAACCAGAGCAGTGCACGGAAATGCCGTTTACTTTCCCGCTGGAGCAGTACCTATTTATCTACTTGCACTTTGACGTGCTTTCAAACTGATAGGTTGGCAGGAGCAGGGACTGAGCAACGGGAGCTCACCCCGTCGCGGGGATTCGAACCACCGACCTGATCGGCAAGCCCTAAGCTCTGTGGTTTAACCCACAGCATCACCCGTGTCCCTTCAGAGTCCCTACAACCATCTGATTCTTTGATTGCGATGGTGGGATTTACAAAACTGGTCGAACCAGTAGGCCTGCTGGGGGATAAGGCTTTCAGCAGCTACAAGCTATAAAGGGTCCATGCTCAGAGTGACATAACACCACAGAAGTCCACATTTCCATCAAGTGTAGAAGTGAACATGGGATGAACAACCATTTACCATAGCACATTACTTTGTTTTATTCAAAACTAAATATATTTTTATGCAGTGCTTTTTTTCTTTAGAAATGTTTGGGTACTCTCATTTTGTCTCAAGAAAACCACCATTTTATAGTACAAATCAGGGGAAATAAAGACAGTAAATGGACAAAAGTACAAAGATTCACAAAATGTTTTGGGGTATGCGTCCCCCCAGAAAAAGCACTGTTTTTATGGCTTTTCTTCTTAAAAGTTGAACAACTAATATGAAACCAAAGAAACGCTCCCTCTTCGTAACTGTGACACACCACGGAATGCAGCCATTATATAGCACATCAGAGAAAAGGGAGAATCCAGATGATCCAACACAAGAAAATAAAAATAACAACACAGTGTCAGAAATCAAAGCAGCCAAAAGATTTTATATGCTGTAGGAACCCACCTGTGGTTCGCCTGGTTCAAATGTGAAATAAAACAGTTCAGTTCCACCATAAATTTGTCCATGGATGTATTTTGGATTCATCTTAATCTCTGGGTTTCCAAGAAGAATTCAATTTGGAGCCACCACAGTACTTTGGAGGTGGTAAAAATCCATTGGAAACTTGGTTGTTTGACAAAGCTATAAAAAAAAGATTATGAAGTACTCAAGAGGAAATAAAAATGGAGTACATGATTGCCTCATGTATTTTAATTTTAATTTTATTTATTTGGATGATTTCCCCTAGATTTTTGTGTGGTTTATATCTCATCTTGCCGTTTACTGGAGACAGTTGCTGCTATCTTTGTCCAGCATGTGTCTCTTGATTTGTTGGTAGCATTTAAATCAATGGCACTGATGATCTGAACTCTTGCTCCTTTTGGAACACCTGAGCAACCTGCTGTAACAAAAGCCCCAAATATCTTAATTCATAGAATTGTAGAGATGGAAGGCTTCCCAAGAATCATCTTAGCCCAACCTCCTGCGGTGGGGAGGAGTGTGAGGTGCTGTCTTTGCTGCAAAAGGTAACAGGCAGCTCAGAGCATCTGGGATTAGCTGAGGCTGTGCCATCAGCTCTGTGCGTACCCCAAATTACAAAGGCGAATTGGGGTGATTCAGAGAAGGTTCTTGTTTTTCTAAGCCAGATCTTGCCATTAGCAAGGCATCTCAAGGCAGATCAGGGACTTCTGCACTTTGGAGTGGCTCTGTGGCTTTGGATTTACTCAAAAATGCATGGCTGTCCTTGACCCTTTAAGAAGCAAAACCACAACTGGCTGAGGAAATGCTTAGAGGTCAGAGAGGCGGGAGGAATCTTGCATAGTTAGAGCAATCGCTGCAAATTACTTTCCGATACCACTCCAGTTGCTGCAATTAGGGGCAGGGATGTTGAAATGAACATAACCCAAGTTGTTCTTCCCATGGGTTCACATTTGACTTCACCAGTTTTGTACTAACCAGGGTTAAAATCACCTGGCACAATAGCTGCTGGCCTATTTGTCCAAAGTTTGGCAGGTTTCTCATCCAGGGTCCACCTCCCCTTATGTCTATGTTTCACACTGATTGAGCACAAAGAACTAAGGGAGGGAACGAGATGCTTGCTAGGGCTGATGGGAGTTGTAGTTCAGCAACAAGGGGAGACCCAAAGCACAACCTGCTCCATTGGAACATCAGATCTCCCTGCAAAAGACTTTTGGTAGTGTGGTTGCATCCTCTGATAAACTGCAGGATGGGCTTTCGACGACAGGTGACTTGGCTTTCCTATTTATTTTGCAAACTCACTTTTTCTATTTTGGTATAAATATTTTGCAGACACACTTCATTAAACATACTCTTTACTGTTTGAACAAGCTAGACTTGGAGAGGCAGCTTGTTTCTACCCAATGAGCAGGTCTCATCCCTCTTCCTGTTAAGTTAAGGTTACCAGACGTCCCCGTTTCCCGGGGACAGTCCCTGGATTTACAAATCAGTCCATATACAAAATCAGTTGAAGTTGAAGAGTGTCCCCGGATTCATTGAAAAAGAAATCTGGTAACCTTATGTTAAGTGCCCGTTTCCTCTTCTTACAGATTGGGTGGTGTGGCGATCACACAGGGTCCCCGGACGTTTCACCGTCTATTGATCCCTGTGCCACCACTTTATTTCTCGCTGCCACCACCCAGGCCCTACCTGGGACAATACTGAGTCCAGTCAGGGTTAAATTGAAACATAAGCTTTTGTTTATTTATTGCAGTTTAACAAGCTGTGGTTTCATAAACGGTATCGGTCCATTACAATCATGGGGTGCCTATCCAGACCTATAACTTCCGCTACCTGCTCTTACTCACTAAACCACCTCTCAGATATTTACTTGTCTGCCTAGCCCCTAACTGTTCCTGACTCAGCCTATTTCGTTACACTAACTCAACCTACCCACAACTCTAGCCCAATTCACTCCCACTCCAACCAACCACCCAACTCCCAACAAACTCCTCAATGAACTCCCCAATGAACGCCCCTCCCCGAGCTGGTTTTATACTCCCACTGACTCCACCCTCCTGGGTCCTGACTGGGCAACCTGTTTAACTATTTTACCTCCAGCACTCTCTCATATGTTAACGTCACAGGTGGGTCTTCTATAACTTTCCCGCTTCTGCAGTGTGGAGACCAGGCTGCATAACAAGCCAACAAACAACATGTGAGCCCGATGCACTTTGTTCTCAGCCAGACCGTGAAAGTTCCCACAGCTACCCACCCACCATCTTGGTTTTATGCTCCCTGTTCAGGTTCCCTCCGTAAGTCTGCTTCATCACGTATAAGAAGAAAAGCACAGGAAACAGCCTTACACTGAGTCAGGCCACTGGCCCTTCAAGGATAGTCTACACTTGACTAGCAGTGGCTCATTTGCAGTATATCTGATGACCCATCTGTTTTTTCCCGATTTTATTTTTTTTAGAATAGGAAATAACACTCTTTGAAAAAGACAGTCCTTATAGACTTTTTAAAAAAAAAATCTTTATTGATTTGCACTTGGCTTTGTATATCCAAGGAGATACATATTAAAAACAGAGAAAACAAACACCTCCCTATGAAAGAAAGAAAAGCTTTGTGATATAAAAAATGGAAACCACATCCCATACAGCTTAGAGAGACAAGCAGTAGTGGTGTTAGTAAAAGCTAAAGGTAAAGGTACCCCTGCCCGTACGGGCCAGTCTTGACAGACTCTAGGGTTGTGCGCTCATCTCACTCTAGAGGCTGGGAGCCGGCGCTGTCCGGAGACATTTCCGGGTCACGTGGCCAGCGTGACGAAGCTGCTCTGGCGAACCGGCACCAGAGCAGCACACGGAAACGCCGTTTACCTTCCCGCTATAAAGCGGTACCTATTTATCTACTTGCACTTAAGGATGCTTTCGAACTGCTAGGTGGGCAGGAGCTGGGACCGAACGACGGGAGCTCACCCCACCGCGGGGATTCGAACCGCCGACCATGCGATCGGCAAGTCCTAGGCGCTGAGGTTTTATCCACAGCGCCACCCGCGTCCCTTGTGTTAGTGTGTTAGTAGTAGTGTTAGTAGTGATACATAAATCCAGTAGCCTCCTAAAAGGAAAGTCACTATTAAACCATATGTAATCAGAATCACTGGAATTATTATTCATTTCAAATCCTTGCTTAATTTGATGGGAGGTGATTTCTATTATTTTCTTTTTCTTTTATTGATGCAAGTAATAAAGTCATGCCACACATTTAAACATTTTCAGATCTCGAAAGGCTTTTTAATACCCTAAGCAAAATCTGCCTTCCACACTATGAATAGTTTTATAAACCTCTTATTAGGTCTTCTCCTTGAAGTTGTCTCTCCACCTCCCTTAAAACTATCTCTCCAGGTTGCTCAAAGTGGCATCCTTGATTCTCCCTGTTCTCCTTTTCATCCTCACAATAGCCCTGTAAGGTAGGTTGGGCTGAGGGATAGCCTAAGGTCACCCAGTATACTTCAAGGCTGAATTTGGCCTAGAGCCATATAACTGTCAGTTGGAAGGGACCCCAAGGGTCATATAATACACACACACACACACACACACACACACACACACACACACTGCAATGCTGGAATCTTTGGCCCAACATGAGGCTCAAACCCAAAAAGTCTCATCTGGCTGCCCTTCAGTTAAACTTGGAAAAGATATGCCTTCTATTTTCTGAACAGAAAGACAATAGAGGGATTGTCATCTGATAAGAATGCATATCATCTAAACTGTCTCTGAACAAGGCCTCCTTTTGGGTGATGGGCAGCAGAAGCCTGAATCTAAATTTAAGCCTCCTCCCTCTTTTCATTTCAATCAGCCCCAGAGGAGTGAAAAAATGGACACAGATTGGAGGGGGTGGGATGACCGAAGGCCTTGGCACAAAAGCGATGTGGCTTATTTATGAGAAAACAGTGAGTTGTCTTCCTGAAGCCCAAATTTTCTTGGAATTAAACCCGCCAAGCAGGACTGTTTTAATGGACTACACACACGGCTGGCTCCCCTGAAGCGTCTGTAACCCAAGGTATGACTGTACTTTGAAGGGCTGTCTTTACTTTGAGGGTGTCCTCTTGTTTGAAGAGCTCTCCATAGATAAAGGACTCTAAGAAAGGAGAACAAGAAGGGCTTAGAAATTGCCCATCAGCACGTAGCACCTAGGGAGCAGACTGAGCAGGTGGACAGGTCAGTGACAGTTCACAGTCTTCCTCAATAAGGAGAGATGTATTGTTGTGGGCATCACATGGCAAGGTAGAGTCTCAAACAAAGATGTGCTTTCCCAAGCCCTCATTCCTCACACTCCTGTCTCAGCGACATCTACGCTGCCTTGGTCAAAGGAGGAATGATGGCTGCGAGGAGTGCAGAGGCAAAAACACCATGGTGCATCCGCCGCAGCCACAACCAGATGCCTTCATCTGCCCCAGCTGCAAAAAAGCAGCAACAGGAAATTCCTGACTCCACCCAATGCAGCTAAGTCCAGTGCCACCTAGTGACTAAACTATATAATGTCATTATCCAGACAAAGAAATTGGAGTTGATTAACTGCACAAGTTTTTCGTTGATTAATCTATTTTAAATATGCACACAGGCAAATGAGCAAAGCATGAAACATAATTTTTAAAATATATATAATACATGTATGTGTTATAACAGCCAACTTAGAAGAGGCATTCTCTGCTATATGAGAGAAGGGGTAATTCCTTTTTAATATGGTCATTACCATCTGTAGTTTTTTATAAGCAGCTGCATTAAAAACAATTTTTAATGTGAAATCTGCTGGCCTAATTAAATTGGTGTACTATTTTAATCAGTTAAAACTTCTTTAAGACTGCACACTTATTCCCACTAAGCCTCACTAAATTCCACGACACTTGCTTCTGAGTAAATATGCATAGGATCATACAGTATATTGACTAATATAACTTTTAATGATTACCTTATATGCCATAGCCTTGCAACAAAATTAATTTACATTTAATAGCCACATGTGTGTATTTTATGCTTTTAGACAAATGGAATCATGGTTTCGATCACTAGTCTGCTTTTAAGTATATCTCCAGGATGATGTGAATAATTTTAACAGGGCTCCTGTCTCTTTAATTGCCAAAACCCCATCTGCTCCACGGCACACCTGTCCACCTGCGCCAAAGTGAATGAATCATGATGCATTTCAGAAGACATGTTGGGCTACATCTGCAGACTGATGCTGCTGGAAAGAGTTTCGATAGTAGTTCTGAGCCTTTTGCTCTGCGAGAGAAGTGCAACGGTTATACTCCTGTGGCTATGAAACCTAAATGTAAAACTTGTCCCACTCCTATTTATTTTATAGCAACCTGGTGACCTGAAACAAGCACATGGAGCTCTCCAAGCTGCAGAGATAAGTGTTATGACTTGCTAGCATCTGATGATCAAGCTGCTCCTAAAGGCCCAATAATCACGTTATTTTCAGGTGGGATTTACTCACATACCTGAAAAATTCAGGTTGTGCAAAATAAAAAAATTCCTTCCAGTAGCACCTTAAAGACCAACTAAGTTAGTTCTTGGTATGAGCTTTCGTGTGCATGCACACTTCTTCAGATACACTGATAAATAACAGAACAATAATACTACAATAATACTACAACCAGACTTAACACGGACACTGGCACCAGAGCCTGCAACAAACCCAGATGCCAACTTTGCTGCCACATACACCCGGACAACACCATTACTGGCCCCAACAACATCACACATACCATCTCGGGACTATTTAATTGCTCATCGTCTAACATTGTGTATGCCATCAAATGCCAACAGTGTCCTTCAGCTCTCTATATTGGACAAACAGGCCAAACCTTACGCCAAAGAATAAACGGACATAAATCTGACATCAAGAATCACAAAACAGAGAAACCAATAGGAGAACACTTCAATCTCCCAGGACATTCTATAGAAGATCTCAAAGTAGCTGTTTTACTACAAAGGAATTTCAGAAATAGACTGGAAAGAGAAGCTGCTGAATTGCAACTCATTACCAAACTTAAAACCATGGAGAGACCTGGTCTGAACAGAGACATTGGATTCTTATCTCATTATACATGACTAAGCCATTTCTCACCTTCTCACCACTTGCCTTTTCCTGTAAGACCTATTACAGTCGTTAAGAGTTGTCAACAGGCTCATCTCAGCTATCTGCCAATCTCCCATTCCCACCACCCTTCTGAGTAATACCCCTCCCCACCTTCTCACTATATAGAAGGATCTGGCAACTTCTGTTTCAGTGTATCTGAAGAAGTGTGCATGCACACGAAAGCTCATACCAAGAACTAACTTAGTTGGTCTTTAAGGTGCTACTGGAAGGAATTTTTTTATTTTGACTATGGCAGACCAACACGGCTACCTATCTGTATCAGGTTGTGCAGTTATAGTCAGTTGGGTGGTCTTGCACTACTCCTGTTTCCCCAAAATATCAGACATTTCGTGACCTGGAAAGTGACAGGAATATGCAGTGGAAACTGTGGGATAACACTTGGGGTTTGACACAGTGTCATCTAACCTCCCCAAAAGCAAATCAGAATAAATTACAATTAAATAGCCAACACCATCTAATCTCCCTGCAAACGGATCAAGAAACAGGTTGTCTGGAAAGCACCCTGGATGTCCCTATAAGAACATAAGAACCCTATAAGAAGCTTGTATTGATCTTATAGGGACATCTTCCTGAAACCAAGCTTTGGTTCAGACAATAAATGGGTCATAGAATCATAGAGTTGGAAGAGACCACAAGGGCCATCGAGTCCAACCCCCTGCCAAGCAGGAAACACCATCAGAGCACTCCTGACATATGGTTGTCAAGCGTCTGCTCCTTCCATACAGCACCCTGAAATCCAGAAAATAAATCTAAAAAGGACACAGTGAACACATCTTCTAAACAGCCACCAAGAAGGTTACTTCAATCCAAGCAGCAATTCTGAAAGTCCCTTCTGCGCTAGAAGTTAAACTAACTCCTGTTCCTACAACAGAGTGAGCTTTTCATGCCGCTGGTGTGTTTTTTTAAAGGTCAAGAGATCTCCAAATACTTGCCTCTTTTCCTTCTTGGTCTGACCTAATTTCCTCTCTACTTGACTGGCAGACTCAACAAAGAGGAAGAGTCATTTCCTTTCCAATCACTGGTGGCGCGGTATTTTGTTTCATCACTGAAAGCGCTGGATGATTCCACGCTCAGAATTTTCCACCTCCACTGCAAAAGCCCTTTGAGCACGGGTAGGCAAACTAAGGCCCGGGGGCTGGATCTGGCCCAATCACCTTCTAAATCCAGTCCGCAGATGCTGGGAATCTGGTATGAGTGTGCAAGCTCATACCAAGAACAAACTTAGTTGGTCTCTAAGGTGCTACTGGACAATAAATTTTTATTTTTTATATATGTTTCGGGTGGCAACCCTTATGACTCTTATGACCTCAAGATCCCACACAACTCTGTATATCTATTCTTGTAAGAGTTTGAGCTGGGCAAAGGGAAGACAATCTGGACAAGTATGGTCTAAGGTAGCCACTGACACATTGCCAATAAAGTGGAAATGCATCACTGAAAAAAGACAAGGGGACATTGGTTACATAACAGTTGCGCATGCTGAGTTATATGTCCACATGCAACCTTGTATTGTAATATTACATGCCTTTAGAGTGGAGGAAGCTGTTACCTGGTGAGCTGTGTGGCTGCTCAGCTGGTGTCCAGTTGTGGTAATAGTTGATGTGCGGCGTAAAGGCCTCTGTTCTCCCTTTGCACTATTCTTCATCTTTAAACGGGGCTTGGACCCACCAGCCCTTCAAATGGAGAACTGGCAACCCTTCAAACAGAAGACTGTAAAGTAAGATACATGACTAACCTAGTCTGGCCTGTTCCATTTCTTTCTTAGGCAAAGGCCAGTGATACGTTGCCATGGGAACCAATAGGGCCTATGAAACCCTAGTTGGTAGACAGGGCCTTGGAAACATCTTAGGGTACTGGCTGCCTCCTCGGAGATTGATGCGAGGGAAATGGACTTTGGATGCCTGTTGGCGTGTTCCAGCTGTTATGATTAATTAGAGGAATCTTAATTTTATATAGCTAGATCCTAGAAAGTTGGGTATGGATGAAAACCCCCGTTCAGTTGGCAGGAGAATGCTGATTCCCTCCCCACCTTCTGCATTTGCCTGCCAAAAAGAAAGGATCGGTTTCGTGAAAGCATAAATCTCATTTTCCTGCTTTGTATGTGTTGAACCTATTCCCAGTCATGGAAAAGATGTGGCTTCTTGTAACCCCAGCTGGTGTTTTATTTTTAAAGTGGTGCATTGATTTCCCCCCTCTTTAATTGTGGTTTTAATTTGGTGCTGTTGTGTTTTGAGTATGTCTCGAACGTGCCTTATGTCTTTTGTCAGATGCTTTGAGATCAGATAAATAAAAAAAATATCTCAACCAGCCAAATCTGTGCTTGGTTGCAATCTCCAAAAACTGTTTGTAAGTTGCGATTCATCTCAAGCATGTGTAATTATTTGTTTTGTTCCTCGGTAATAATGATCGTAATGTTGCACGCTACCCCAATCCCTGACTGATGCTGTCTAACATCCCTGCAAAAATTGTGCAAACAAATCAGGATGAATACTTTATAAACAGGTCATCTGGAAGTGACCTTACTTAAAGTACATAACCTATTGGGGCAGTGGTTGGTGCGATGGTTGATCTCAGTGTTTCACTCATGCCCTCAGGTTCCCCAGGTTGGTGGTGGTGGTGGTGGTGAATAGCCTAATACAGTTTAATAATAATAATAATAAATTTTATTTATACCCCTCCATCCCCGGCCAGAGCCGGGCTCAGGGCGGCTAACACCAGTAAAATTACAGTAAAAACATAACAGGGGGGAAAACCAATTTAAAATACAAGTTAAAATGCAATTTAAAATGCAGCCTCATTTTAAAAGTAGCCCATAGATCAAAACCATAAGGGGAGGGAAACATAAGGGTCAGACTGAGTCCAAACCAAAGGCCAGGCGAAACAGCTCTGTCTTGCAGGCCCTGCAGAAAGATGTCAAGTCCCGCAGGGCCCTAGTCTCTTCTGACAGAGCGTTCCACCAAGTCGGGGCCAGTACTGAAAAGGCCCTGGCCCTAGTTAAGACTAATCTAACCACCTTGAGACTTGGGACCTCCAAAATGTTGTCATTTGTGGACCTTAAGGTCCTACGCGGGGCATACCAGGAGAGGCGGTCCCATAGGTACGTGGGTCCTAGGCCGCATAGGGCTTTAAAGGTCAAAACCATCACCTTAGACCTGACCCTGTACTCCACCGGGAGCCAGTGCAGTTGGTAATGCACTGGATGAATGTGATTTCACAGCAAGGACCCTGTAAGGAGCCTCGCCGCGGCATTCTGCACCCGCTGGAGTTTCTGGGTCAGCTTCAAGGGCAGCCCCACGTAAAGCAAGTTACAATAATCAAGCCTGGAGGTGACCGTCACATGGATCACTGTGGCCAGATCAGGGCAAGAAAGGTAAGGGACCAACTGGTTAATACGGCAGAAGGAGCCATATTAAGCCATTTACAGAAGGAGCTCATGCTCATTCCTCCTTTCCTACCCTATGTAATTCAGGGTGGTCCTCTGACTACATAGAGTGAATAAAAGTTTGTGGGGCTTCTTTCTTGTAGCAATTAGCGAGCCTCCGGCCAATGAACAATACAACCATTGTGTCCTCATTTGGGAGTCAAACTTAACAGTGACTCATCTCCCTCTTCTTAATTGGGTGTATTTGCCGAGGAATGTAGCTCTTCATCTGCCTCAACGCGACATTTGGGCAGGTCTCTCACAGATCCGTAATTAAAGACACTGCAGGAATAAAAGCTGCTCTTCATGCGTCAAAATCATTTACATGTGTTTATGTTCTTAGACATGCATGAGATTCGTTTTCATGTTGCTCCACACAGGACAAACAGTCCTCATGCGAAGGTTGCTGGTGAGCCTGATGAGTTTTGAATAACTCCTTGAACCGGCTGCCGATTTCTGATGGCCTCAGATAACGCAGCTGCTAAATGAAGGCTTGCATTTTGCTTTGTTGGGCGCCTTAACCTTAACCAGAGTGTTTTCCAAGAAAATTCCTATGAATGGTAGCAGGCCAAGCTCCAAGGGTGCATGAACAGAAGAAGATTCCTGTGGCCTCGTTCATACACATAACTGGCAGCGTAGGAGGCACGGCTGCGGAAAGGGAGTCAAGATGCAATCCCGCAGGGGGCAGGGATTGCTCATTCTTACAATGCACTGCCTCATGTGTTGACTGCCTTTCCCATGTGCAGCCCAGGATTCTCCACAGCTGCTGTGGAGATGGGAGAGTGGATCTGAGTGGGCTGTAGCACAGTGGGCCACATCTGCCACATTGTACATTTGAAGTGCTCTTCACACTGCTTTTAACAGTCATCATAGCTTCCCCCAGTGGCGTAGTGTTTGGGGGGTCACAGGGGTGGTTGCCCTGGGCACAACTTTGTTAGGGGGCACAAAATGTCAGCACCCGGTGCTGCCTCAATACAACTGCACACTTCCGTTGCTGAGCTCTGCTAAAAAATGCCTTCTCCATGCGAACCAGGGAGTGACCTCTTCAGACACTCCAGAATGACTTTTCTTATCTCTGTGGCTGTGATTTCCTGGGTGATGTGGATGCCATTAGGCAATTGAATGCACATGTGTACTCTGTCCATTCCCCTCTCTCCCACCCTCCTCTGTGTGGCCCTCGGAAGCTGGCAACCCTGGGAACCGTAGTTTGTTAAGTGTGCTGAGAGCTGTTGGTTGATTCCCTCACAGAGCTCGAATTTAACGTTGTCCAAGTTGGTGGGCACTGCTGCTTCTTCCAGAGTATAACTGCCCTGTGTGAAAAGAAACATGCTTCCTTTCATCTCCCCTGAATCTGCCAACTTCATTGGATGTCCCCAGGCTGTAGTATTACGAGAGAGGGAGGAAAATGTCTCTCTGGTCACTTTCTAAATATCATGCATAATTTTATACACCTCAACTGTTAAGTTGTGGGTGAACATATCAGACGACACAGCGCTTCTTCAGACAGCTCTTGTTTATTCACAGGCCAGAACAGAACTGAACTGAAGAGCTCAGTCAGACTGCTTATATAGAGCTCAACTACAAAGCAACAGTAACAACTTTCTGTAACTATCCAATCACTGAACGTCACTTTCAATTCCTTATTTGCATATGCGGACCTGAGTGAAAACTATCTACAGTATCCCCCTGCTGGCCCAGGGTGAGAACTTCAGTACATAACATCAACCACAATTTTATACACCTTACTTATCTCCACTGTCCCACCCCACAACTAAAATATCTCAAATGCTGTCACGTTTCCTCATAGCGAGAGTTGCTCCAGCCTCTTGATTATTTTGGTCAGTCAAGAGCTCGGGTAAAAGAGAAAGTGGGGTTTTCTTTTTTGTCCAAATCTTCCTTTGTCTCAAAGGAATTATTAGGGTACTAGACGTGAGGAAGAGAATGATTTAATTTGCCAAAGGTGGCATGGGAAGGAGGTGAGCCATGTTACAGAGGACTGTCTTCTGTTAGAAAGTGCCCTTTATTCAAAAGGAGTCAAGGTTCTGGAAGATGCAAGTAATTTTATCCTCAAAACGCTTTGCAAACAAGTCACAGAGTGTTACCATCGGTTCTGTCAATAACCGCACATACATTGTATGAGAATCAGTCTCCTCTCCTTTTTGGTGACATGTTTCCTCTTTGTAGGCAATGCAAAACTGACCGCCACCTAACTGGAAGTCTGTTTCATCATTTCGGAAGGGCACATTGGGTGGCGGGTTATTCCTACCCTTTAGGAAGGGGAGAGGGAGTGTACCTGATCCTCTCTGTTGTGTTTTGAATCCCATGCAAGCAAGCTTCAGGAAAAGCAAGATAGAGATAGGTTTTCCTGCTGGTTCTGCAGCTCCAGAGAGAGACAGTGTCATCTCTCTCACACTTGCCATTGCATCCCAGTGGAATGTGAAATTGAGTAAAGTTAGCCATCATTATGGGCATTTTTATAATGTAAGTAATTTTATTGGGCACAAGTGACTGTGATCAGGACAGAATGGATTTCTTTCTGCGCATTCCCCACAGATGGCAGAGGTGACACTGCTGATTAAGACAAGAGATCCAGCCAGGCAGAAAAGCCGTGCTACAATTTTACATTCGTTCGCTTTAAATGTCTTAAGAGCAGACACAGCGAGGGACTCTTCTGAGAGTCTATGGTTGAATCCACTTTTCTTGTCTTGCTTAGCCTGACTGCGAGTGCTCCGTTCAATTTAAGGGTGGGGCACCTCAGGCCTCAGTATCTAATGCGAACCTCCATGGCTCCATTCACACTATGCATTTAAAGGACTATGATAGCACTTTGAACAGTCATTAAGTAATGACTGGACCTGATCATTAGGTCCAGTCGTGACCGATTCTGGGGTTGCGGCGCTCATCTCGCTTTATTGGCCGAGGGAGCCGGCGTACAGCTTCCGGGTCATGTGGCCAGCATGACTAAGCCGCTTCTGGCGAGCCAGAGCAGCGCATGGAAATGCAGTTTACCTTCCCGCTGAAGCGGTACCTATTTATCTACTTGCCCTTTGACGTGCTTTCGAACTGCTAGGTTGGCAGGAGCAGGGACCAAGCAACAGGAGCTCACCCCGGCATGGGGATTCGAACCGCCGACCTTCTGATCAGCAAGCCCTCTAGGCTCTGTGGTTTAACCCACAGCACCACCCGCGTCATAGCTTCCCCCAAAGAATTATGGGGAATGTAGTTTGTTAAGGGTGCAGAGAGTTGATAGGAGGTCCCATGCCCCTCATAGTGCTACAATTCCCAGAGCGGTGGGTAACAACAACAACAACAACAACAACAACAACAATATGCCACCCATCTGACTGGGTTGCCCCAACCACTCTGGGGGGGCTTCCAACAAACTGAAACATCAAATGCAGTAAAACATCGCACATTTACTTCCCTATCCAAGGCTGGCATCAAATGTCTTCTGAAAATCAGAAAGTTTATTGTTTCCTTGACATCTGACGGGAGAGTGTTCCATAGGGCGGGTTCCACTACCAAGAAGGCCCTCTGCCTGGTTCCCTGTGACCTCACCAGTGAGGGAACCACCAGAAGGCCCTTGGAGCTGGACCTCACTGTCCAGGCTGAACGATGGGGATGCAGATGCACCTTCAGGGCCTCTGGGGACTGTAGCTCTGGGAAAGGAATAGGGGTTTCCTAACAATGCTCAGCACTCTTCACAAACTACCGCTGCCAGAATTCCTTGGGGGAAGCCATGGCTGTTGCTTTAATTGTGCTTTAAACTCTCCCGAGGCCACATGCTTCACCGACCTAGATTCACACCTCAAGTGTTTCTGCCTGGCTATAACATGTCCCCGTACTCTGACAATGGAGAATACAGAAGGGTTTTTGCATAGAAACTAGCCTACAGTACAAAGTGCAAATGTGCATTTGTTGCTCCACCCACTTTGCCTCTGGCCCCGCCCACCAATGGCATGTGGTTGTCGGAAGCTTGCCCAGAAGGAAATGCGACTCTCCGGCTGAAAAAATGTTCTCCACCCTTGGTTTAATTGAACACACACCCAGATCCATTTGTCCTCTTTTCACTCTTGGTTCTCCACAAGACTCTGGGGGATTCTTGCCTTCTTGCAACGTTGCCATGGGCACGAAACAAAAGAGCTTTTAAACAACAATCAGATCTTCTGAGAAAATAAAAGCCAGCTCTGGTACAGTCTCTGGAGGAGCCTCAAGAATTTTCTAGAAGTTTTGCAGGATAATGCTTGCAAGGATATGGAGAGCCGGTGTTATGTACTGAGTTGAATAGGATCCAAAAGGCAGCAGTCTGATTGGTCCTAGAACAATAGGATTCAGAATGCAGCAGTCTGATTGGTCCTAGAACAATAGGGTCCAGAATGCAGCAGTCTGATTGGTCCACAGGAGCCACCCAATCCAGCTTCAGTTGGAAGTGAATCTGCAACCTGACTGGCCTACAGGTGAATCCTAGAATTAGCCAATCGCGTGGGGCCCATTGTGTAAATGATGTATATAAAGCAGACATTCTGAGGGAACTTCCATTCCTCCTCACCACTATGAGCTGAATAAAGAGCATGAAATCCACTCTCGACTCCGAGTATATTTCAGCCAGTGTGGTGCAGTGTTTAGAGTGCTTGACTCGAATCTGTGAGACCTGGGTTCAAATGTGAACTCAGCCATGAAGCTCACTGGGTGACCCAGCGTCAGCCATTGTCTCTCAGTCTACTTCACAGGGTTGTTGTGAGGATAAAATGGGGAAGAACAGAACTAGGCATACCACAATGAGCTCCTGTGTAGGATATAAGTGGAACAACACCACCACCACCACGACCAACAACAACAACAACAGCAACAACAACACCACCACCAACTTATTCCCCAACAATCACTAATGCCTCTGAACTAATTTGTTCCCGTGTCTATGTTGGCAAAGTTAACACAATGTGCAAGGCAGGAGGAGTTACACCTCAATGACTACTAGCTGGCTATATTCTATTCTCAATGCTGGCTATATTCTACCTACTGACCAGTCAGCTTGACACTGATACCAGGAAAGGTCCTAGAACAGATAACGATAACGATAACGATAATGTCTGTGAGCACTTAGAAAAGGATGCTGAGATTACGAATACCCAGGATGGGTTTCCCAAAAACAATAAATGTCAGACGAACCTCATTTCTTTTTTTGGTTAGTGACAAGCTTGGTGGATCAGGGGGATGCTGTGGGCATAGTGGATCTTGTTTTGTTTTTTTTTAAGATATTTATTGAAAGTTTTTAAGATATAACAAAAAAAGAAAAATAAACATACAAAATAAAAAACAGTTAAAAACACACATTAATTTTCAATAACATAACTTCCATACACTTATTTCCTCGGACCTCCGCATACCTCCCTTCTTTGTATTCCAGTTCGATTTGTTAGTTCAGCAAATCCTTACTATTAAACTTTTACCCATTTGTAAAACCTTTTTTTTTCATATCTCTTAAAGCATTACAGCTGGAAACCGCTTAGTTTCTATCCAACATCCTTCTAACATTCATTAATTTTACAATGTTTCTGTAAGTAGTCTTTGAATTTCTTCCAGTCTTCTTTCACCAACTCGGGCATAGTGGATCTTGATTTCAGTAAGGCTTTTGGCAAAGTCTCCATGATATTCTTATGGGGAAGCTGGTAAACTGTAGGCTAAATAATGTTATTAAGTGGGTTTGAAACTGGTCAACTGACCAAACTGAATGAGTGCCCACCAGTGGTTTCTCATCACTCTGGGGGAAAGTGGCATGTGAGGTGCCACAGGGTCCTGTCCTGAGCCTTGTGCTATTCAACATCTTTATAAATGACTTGGATGAAGGAAATTTGCAAATGATCAAATTTGCAGATGACACCAAATTGCAAGGGGTAGCTAGTAATGCAGAAGATAGAATCAGGATTCAAAATGACCTCAGTAGATTAGAGAACTGGGCCCAAACTAACAAAATGAATTTCAATTGGGACAAATGTAAGCTTCTGCACTTGGGTAGGAATAATGAGATGCACAAATATAGGATGGGGAACACATGGGCTTAACAGCAGTACATCTGAAAAGGATCTAGGTGTCTTAGTAGACCACAATCTTGACATGAGTCAACAGTGTGATGCAGCAGGGGGAGCAGGAAGGTAATGAACTTTTAGGCTACATCAACAGAAGTGTAGTATCCAGTTCAAGGAAAGTAATAGTACTGTTCTATTCTGTCTTGGTCAGATCCCACCTGGACTACTGTGTCCAGTTCTGGGGGCCATAGTTTAAGAAGGATATTGATAAGCTGGAGATGATAAAGGGTCTGGAAACCAAGCCTTATGAGGAATGGTTGAGGGAGCTGGATATGTTTAATCTGGGAAAGAGAAGACTGAGAGAAGATACGGTGCCATCTTCAAAGATCTAAAGGGCTGTAACAGGGAAGATGCAGTAATCTTGTTTATAGCTGCTCCAGAGGGTAGGACCTGAACCACTGCATTTAAATCACAAGAAAGGAGATTCTGACTAAACATCCGTAAGATCTTTCTGACGGTAAGAGCTGTTTGATAATGGAACAGACTCCCTAGGGAAGTGATGGACTCTTCTTCACTGGAGGTTTCTCAGCAGAGGTTAGGTGGCCATCTGTCAGGGATTCTTTAGCTGTGATTCCTGCATTGCAGGGACTAGGCTAGATGACCCTGGGGGTCCCTTCCAACTGCTACAATTCTATGTAAACTGAGAGTTGTTAGGAGGTTTTTATTCCGCTCAGAGAACTACAGTTCTCAGTGTTCCCTGGGAATAGGTATTGACTGTTAAACCACCGAGAATTGTAGCTGTGTGAAAGGGAATAGGGGTTTCTCCAAACAATTCTCAACACCCTTAACAAAACAGAGCTCCCATGTTCCTTTGGGGCAAGCCATGCCTGTTTAAAGTGGTGTGATACTGTTTTCAATGTTTAGTGCAGATGGGGCCACAGCGAGTGCCTTTTCACAGCAGGCTTCATGCCACAATTTTGTACCTCTTCAGGTTGCTCCCATAGCCAAACCAATGCCTGTGTCGGCAACCAATTCCTGCCACCCCACCTTCTGTCCTCATTCTTTATTCTGTCAAACCTTTAACAAGGTTTACAATTTTTTTAAAAAAATCTGGTTGTGATTGCATCTATATACAGTGGTACCTCGGGTTAAGTACTTAATTCGTTCTGGAGGTCCGTTCTTAACCTGAAGCAGCACTTTAGCTAATGGGGCCTCCTGCTGCTGCCGCTGCGCTGCCGCTGCATGATTTCTGTTCTCATCCTGAAGCATAGTTCTTAACCTGAGGTAATATTTCTGGGTTAGCAGAGTCTGTAATCTGAAGTGTATGTAACCTGAAGCGTATGTAACTCGAGGTACCACTGTATTTAAAAACTCTCCACTAACACAGAGCCCTTCACATCCTGCCTGACACACACGGATGTAAGATTCCATTTTTGAAGACACCTGCGAGTTAAAACTTAACATTTTTTACAAAATGAAAAAAGGCAAGAGTTGTTTTTCGCGATGAAAAATGGCACCAGTCCCTCCAGGGAAAAGATGACATTTTCTCCTCAGGAAATGCGCACATGCTCCCCCCCTCCTGTGCTAGTGAAGGCCTTGCTGTGAGAGGCTTTCTGCCAGAAGATGTTCCAGAAGGCATATTATCCTTGCAAAAATCTCAAATGGCAAAACTTTTGCTCCACGTCTATTTTAGGACTGCATCACTTCCAATGGGAGCTGAGTCTTAGTTACAGAAGATGAATATGCCTTTGAAACTACAGAGGAACTTTCTTTTAAAAAATGAGGGAAAGAGTTCATATATCCCGTTTTTAACTGGACACCACTGATATCTTACAACCCAACCCCCTATCCCTGTGAGTTACTTAAATCGGGAACGAAATTGGATGTGATTCATTCCCAGGGGAAAGAAATCTACCTAAGTAGATAAAGCGGTAAATAATAATAATAATTTAGAAGGGTGGCTGGGCTGGCAGCATGTTCATCCATTGTGCAACATCTCATGATGTAGTTTTCAGCCACATGAGTGGTTTCACAGAAGTTACCTGCAAGAACTAAGTCCTGGAGCTTCATTTGAGTAATGGCCTTCCACGGTGAGCAGCCACATTTCAATGGTAGAGCGCATACCTTGCATGCAGAAGATTCCATGTTCCATGTAGGCACCGTCGGTTAAAGGAACAGGTAGCAAGTGATGGAGTAGATTCTGCTTGAGACCCTGGACAGCCACTGCCAGTCTAAGATGACAACACTGGGGAAGATGGGTATGTAGCCTCCTCAACAGATGTAAGACAGCTTCCCATGAGTCAGAGATCAAGGGAGTAAGGGAGACTCAGGAGTCTGCAGACCCACAAGGGACAGACTGGGGAGCAGATCTATCTCTTTCTTGGGCTGTAGTTGCTGGAAGACTCTGCCTCTGACAAGTCCTGGTCCAGAGTCATAACCCCATTTCTTATGCTGGCTCTGCCTAGTAGGAGTTGGACTCTAATAACATCTGGAGAACTTTCTGCTTGCCTTCTTCTTCTTTGGCGATCACTCGTAGCCGAGTAAGTTTGTCTTCCATGAATGCGGTCTTAACAGTGAGTCCGTAACTGACTGTGGAGACCATTCTGGATCCACACGTTCTTCTACAGTGGGGACATAGGTTTCTGGGCGGGAGTTGATCACGGTGAGGTTTAGCCAAATGCACCTTCCTCTTAGCTTGTTTCTTCTTTTCGCCCTGAGTTCCTGCTTCTTCAAAATCCATGACACCTTTGGTAAGGGCTGTTCTCCAATTGGAGCGCTCGCAGGCTAGTGTTTCCCAGTTATCAGTGCATAAACTACATTTTTAAAAGATTTGCCTTGAGAACATCTTTAAACTTCTTTTGTTGTCTACCAGTATTTTGCTTTCTATTCCTAAGTTGGGAATAGAGTAGATGCTTTGGAAGATGATAATCAGGCATCCAAACAACATGACCAGTCCAACGAAGTAGATGTTGAAGAATCATTGCTTCGACACTGGTGACCTTTGCTTCTTCCAGTACACTGACATTAGTTTGCTGGCCTTCCCAAGTGATGTGTAAAAATTTGTGGAGACATTGTTGAAGGAATCTTTTGAGGAGTTGGAAATGGTGTTTATAAGTGGTCCATGTTTCACAAGCATAGAGTAAGGTTGGTAGTACAAACAAGCAGTTTGGTTTCCCTGCAAATGTGAACTTGCTGCTTGTCACCTTTACATTAAAAGAACATCAGCAAATATGTGCAGAACCTACAGCTCATGATTCTCACAAATGTGTGATTAATGATTGGTGATTTCCAATCATGTTACTTTGTTCTAAGGTGTGCTTGGACCGAAATGTGTTTCTTTAAAAATTGCCCACCTGTTGAGGGCCATCTCTGTGTTCTTTGTAAAACTGAAAAAACAAGAGCCTTCCTCTGATTGGATATGTCCCTATTAATATATATCAGGCTTATGAGACAAGCAGACATTCTACAGGGTTGTGGATGTGGTTCTGAGTTCGAAACTTCAAAGAGTTTTGTTCAGGGCAGAAAATGAATGTGCTCAGGCTACTTCCATCTCATTTAAGAAGTTGATCCGTCTTCACCTTTTGGTCACATACATGCCACATTCTATGTACATGGAAGATTGTACTTCTGAATTATTAAGTCAAATTGTGCTCACATTCTTGGAAATAATTTGCGGGGGAAGAAGGGAGCACAAGCTCATATTTATTCATGGCTTTAATTACAGTTTTCTAGCATTCTGTCTGGCAGACTGCTTTTCAATGTTGTTAAGAGAAAACACAAGCAAATACAAAAAAATGTTTTCAAAGTCTTATTCTAAAAGTTCAAAAGCCTTGGTCAAACTCAGAAATGGAACTTGTTTTTGTTTGTTTGTTTGTTTGTTTGTTTGTTTGTTTTCAGTGCTACCTTCCTTCTTAGCCACCACACTTAGCTGGCTTTTAGCAACTTGGCTTTAAAAAAAAAAAATGATTTTCATTTTGGAGCAGTTGATTAGATCACAGTGGAAGTCTTGTTTAACTAGGACACATGTATTTGAAGTCCTTCAACTTCTTCATCCCTCTCCTTCTCTCGTGATAGTTTCCTGGTGGATGGGAGAAAGTGAAAAGAAAAGAAAAGACAAACCTAATTGACATTCATGCTTTAATAAGGCTAATAACATACCGGACGGTTGGAACAGCCATGCGACTGAAGTCCGTCCAGAACTTCAGGTGCAGAGCTGTCTTTGCTGCAAAGAGGATTCAGGAAGCTTATGAGAAGCAGATGGGACAGGCAGACCAGGGCTGTATGCTGGCCAGGATGGCAATCAACCGACTGTGGTTGGCTGCAAGCCAGATTTCAAGCTTTTTTCCAAACTAGGCATGACAGCAGCAAACCCATTGGTTTAAAACTGGGTATGCCCCAAGAGAATAAGAAGAAGAGATGTCTGAATATGATTTTTGGAGCAAAAGACCAGAAGCACAAAGGTGAGGGCAGCTGCAACCTCCCCACATGCCCCTTCCTCATAAACCAGCATTTCCCAAATTGGTGGGTGCCCTGACTTTTGGATTGCTACTCCCACAGGGCCAGATTAAGACTTTTAGAAGCCCTAAGCACTTAAAAGATTTTGGTGCCCCCCATAGATATATAGTGATACCTTGGTTTACAACCATAATCCGTTCCAGAGGTCCAGTTGTAAACCAAAGAAGGTTGTAACCCAAGGCGCACTTTCACCATTGGGGCCTCAAAAAAGGGGGGGGGGTTGTAATCCCAAAAAAGGGACACACACTTCAGGGTTTGAATCATAGAATCATAGAATCATAGAGTTGGAAGAGACCACAAGGGCCATCGAGTCCAACCCCCTGCCAAGCAGGAAACACCATCAGAGCACTCCTGACATATGGTTGTCAAGCCTCTGCTTAAAGACCTCCAAAGTAGGAGACTCCACCACACTCCTTGGCAGCAAATTCCACTGTCGAATAGCTCTTACTGTCAGGAAGTTCTTCCTAATGTTTAGGTGGAATCTTCTTTCTTGTAGTTTGGATCCATTGCTCCGTGTCCGCTTCTCTGGAGCAGCAGAAAACAACCTTTCTCCCTCTATGTGACATCCTTTTATATATTTGAACATGGCTATCATATCACCCCTTAACCTCCTCTTCTCCAGGCTAAACATGCCCAGCTCCCTTAGCCGTTCCTCATAAGGCATCGTTTCCAGGCCTTTGACCATTTTGGTTGCCCTCCTCTGGACACGTTCCAGTTTGTCAGTGTCCTTCTTGAATTGTGGTGCCCAGAACTGGACACAGTACTCCAGGTGAGGTCTGACCAGAGCAGAATACAGTGGCACTACTACTTCCCTTGATCTAGATGCTATACTCCTATTGATGCAGCCCAGAATTGCATGTTTGACGTGGTTGTAATCCAAAATGGTTGCAAACCAAGGTACCACTGTAATTCAAAATACTGTGGTACCTTGGTTGTCAAATGTAATCCTTTCTGGAAGACCATTTGGCTTCCGAATGGTTCGACAACTGAGGAGCAAAGTGTGGTGAGCAAAGTCAATGGGGAAAATGGGGGGGGGGGAACCCCCACAGCGGAAGCCATTTGACTTCTGAAATGCGTTCAAAAATGAAAGCAAATACTTCCGGGCTTTCAGCATTCAAAAACCGAAACATTCGGCTTCTGAGACGCTTGAAAACCGAGGGACCACTGTATAAACAATAATAAATCGTAAAATAAAATTTAATTTTTCAAAATGAAACAAAACCTACAGTAAGATGGAAAAATAATATCTATTTTTGTATGCTTCCGCTATATTTGAATAATTTTCTCCTACTTTTTCTAATTGCAAGGCTTTTGATCAGATCCTCAAAATGAATCTTACGTAACATATCTGCTTCTGTACTTATCAGAAATAAGTCACCCAGCCCTGCCTTGCTGCACATTTGTTCTGTTGGGATTTTTAATATGCTTCAGCTGAGAAGATGAATGCTCAGCTGAACAATTTGTGACCGTTAATATTAAAAATCTGGCAATGGAAATTTTCTGTGGTGCCCTCCTTCCCTTGATGTGCTTATTTTGCTTAATGGTTCATCCTGCCCTGTGCTCCCATCACCCCTGACCATTGACCAGGCTGGCTGCAGCTGATGGGAGTTGTAGTCTGAAGCATCTGAGGGCACCAGGTTGAGGAAGGGTCCTGTAGCCTCTTCCCCAAACTCCTTTTCTCTCAGCTGAGTCAACGTCTGGCAGTGGAGCCTAGCAGAGGAGAAAGGTGTATGGGGAAGGGACCACAGACGGCCTGTAAGGAGGTGAGCAACAGGCAGGGGAAGGATTTTTTTATATAATATTTTATTAGTTTTTATCGATAGAAAAGTTTAGAAAAACGAAAAAGATACAAAATTACAAAATACAAAAATACAGACATTAAACACAAAGAAAAAAAGAAAAAAACATATAAAAGAAAACAAAAATTCCCTCTTTCTTAATTTCTCATCTTTAGTTAACTTATTTTCCTGACTTCCTCACGTCTCCCATTTCTGTAACGCTTTTAAAAATTAGTTCAGCAAATTCATGTCCTGTTAGTTTATCTATTATTAATCCCATCTTACATTTTACCTTGTTGCTAGAACCCCTCAGGCAGGGGAAGGATTTTATCACACTCACCCTTGTGCACTCCATCTGCTCTGAAAAAAAACAGGCCCCATGCCTCATAGAATCATAGAATTGTAGAGTTGGAAGGGACCCCATGTGTCATCTAGTCCAACCCCCTGCAATGCAGGAATCTCAGCTAAAGCATCCATGACAGACAGCCATCTAACCTCTGCTTAGAGCAGAGCAAGTGGATGAGCTGTTTCCATATCTGGTGTGGTTTCTCAGTAAAAGGGTGACAGAGATGGAGCTTGAAGATGCATTTTAAGAATTTTTGCAAACAGGAAAGGCAAATGGAATGAGGATGTGCTGAATTCGTGGGCGTAAGAGCAAAGGTTGGTTTGTCTTCGGACGGTGCTCTGCCTGCTAAGAATCTCACTGTTAACGATCTCAAGAAATCTGGGCTGCATTTCAAGCCTCTGATGTGCAAACAAAGGATGCGAAGAAAACCGCCCTGACCAACACTTTTTACAAGTTTCGTGGATATCATTCCTTTATTTATATGGGTAGCCTGCACTGAATAGTCCCAGGGCAGGTTAGAAAAACATCGCTATTAAAAGCAAGATAAAGCATCGTTAGAATCAGACAATTAAAAACCGCAGAACCAGCCAAAATAAAACTTACAGAATAGTAACACAGAGCAGGACGGAAAACAGCCACTCATCTAAAGATAGTGTGTCTTGCGCTATCATCATATGCTTTTCAATAATTGCCCAAGATGTACCACGGAGAGGAGAACATTATATAACCTAGGAACCACCACAGAGAAGTCCCTGAAGTGTAAGGCTACAACTGTATGTTTTATGTTGCTGTCTAGCTTGAATCAGGGGAAGGTAAATTTGGGCATTTGCCCAGGCTCCAAGGACCCATTCCACCAATGGAACTCACTTTGCACTGAGCAAAGTGATGTGAGATAACTTTCACTGAGCAAAGTGATGTGAGATAACCGTATCCAGATTAAGAGGGACAAGTGATGTTGCCTTGGTCAAGGAGGTCAAAACCTTGTTTTGCATTGTTTGGGATCATTGTGTGGGCATTCCTTGTCATATTCCTGTGGGCAACTGCCACACATTCTAAGGCTGTTAATTTTCCATTCTTTTGCTATAGTTTTCAGACTGTTCTCAAAGACTCTGAGGTGCACTGGAAGGGTTTTCCAGCAAGAAGAAGAAGAGGAGGAGGAGGAGGAGTTTGGATTTGATATCCCACTTTATCACTACCCTAAGGAGTCTCAAAGTGGCTAACAATCTCCTTTCCCTTCCTCCCCCACAACAAACACGCTGTGAGGTGAGTGGGGCTGAGAGATTTCAGAGAACTGTGACTAGCCCAAGGTCACCCAGCTGCATTCAGGATCCATCCCTGGAGACCATCCCTGAAGCAAATGCTCTGGCAAGTGCCTCTTACAGAAGGGAATGTGCTGCAGCCAGTGTTACCTCCATACTCTCTGCTTGAGGAAGTAACTCTGCCCTGCTACTCTGACCCACAGAACTTATCACCTGAACTAACGTGCCCAGAGGCAGCAGGAAGCTTTCCAACTCCACTGAAACATGCTCCTGAAAAATTAAGCGCCAGCGGTTTCCCTTTGAGGAGGAAAGAGATAAATTACTTGTTTCTCTGTACCACTACACAAGCTCATGGCTGACTCCAGACTATTGCTGGAGGACCACTTCAAAGCTCTGTGTCTGGCCTTCCCCTCAACTTGACCTTGAAACCAGGTGTCATAGTGATCTGTCCATGGTCCTGAATGTCTCCAGTCAATCCTGGACTGCTGCCATTCTTAGCTGGTAAACTCCCATGGGCTCCAGTCTGGTATAGAACAGAACATTAGCAGATGCTCAAAACAATGACAACAGGCAGGTAGCTTATATGCACAGACACACACTACTGACTTTCCTCTGCATGAAGGGGTTCAGGGAAGAGTAATAATAATAATAATAATAATAATAATAATAATAATAATAATAATAATAATAATAGTTTAGTCATTTAGTCATGTCCGACTCTTTGTGACCCCATGGACCAGAGCACGCCAGGCACTCCTGTCTTCCACTGCCTCCCGCAGTTTGGTCAAACTCATGCTGGTAGCTTCGAGAACACTATCCAACCATCTCGTCCTCTGTCGTCCCCTTCTCCTTGTGCCCTCCATCTTTCCCAGCATCAGGGTCTTTTCCAGGGAGTCTTCCCTTCTCATGAGGTGGCCAAAGTATTTAGCCTCAGCTTCAAGATCTGTCCTTCCAGTGAGCACTCAGGGCTGATTTCCTTAAGAATGGAGAGGTTTGATCTTCTTGCAGTCCATGGGACTCTCAAGAGTCTCCTCCAACACCATAATTCAAAAGCATCAATTCTTCGGCAATCAGCCTTCTTTATGGTCCAGCTCTCACTTCCATACACCAGTCATTTAGTACTACATCCCATCCAACTGGGCAAAGGGGGAGAGATCCAGTTTTCAAGAAAGGGTGCCACTTGTGTGACATCAGTCTGGGCACAACACTGACAACACAGCCCTCTGTCACAATGATCAACAGTCAGGGGTAACAGACGCTGGAGTCTAGTATCTGGAAGGCCGCAGGTTCCCCATCCTTGATACAACACGTAGTTCAGTGGGCATAATCCAGCACAAGGCAGGTACATTTACGGTAAGTATTATTTGTTCCAATAGGAGGGTTAAAAAATGCAGGCTTGAATCAAGGCCGGCTGAATATGCTTCACTTTGGCTGGATATCGCATGGCCAGTTATTGGGTCACAACCCAGCCCAACTAAGCCATCACATCTGCAGCTGCTCTGGTTTCCTTCTTTTCATTCACTATTTCTTTGAGATCAAATGATCAGAAATTGCACAGAGTGGCATTAAGCCAAGGCTATGCCTTGCCTGGCACAAACCTGCAGCTCCTTTATAGAGCTAGCTGTCATATATGCAGGAGGCAGGGGGCAATGCGAAAGAACAATGCCTATATTCATAAGGAAAACATGTGACCCGAGTAATTACTTTGCAAGTGTAAAGTCACTCTCGGCAACTGCAGCCGGCTTGTGTTATTCCAGGAGTCCTCATGAAGTCAATTAGCCACTGGAAAAGTTGTCTCATTTCGTGGCACTGCTCCAAGTTCAACAAGGATGATACAGCAACGTTTTAGACCATGGAAAGAGCACGCTTCTTTCATCATGGCTCTTGGCCTGCAGAGGTAGCCGTTTGTCAGCAAAGACTCCCAGCAGCCTTTGCTAAAGACGTTGAATATAGCCGTGAGCTGGTTGGCGTTCCTTGCCATCTCAGGCTCTCTACACCAGTGAAAAGAGACCCAGTGTGGTGTGGTGGCCAGAGGGGCAGACTAGGACCTGGGAGACCAGGGTTCATATCCCTTCTCATCCATGAAGTTCACTGGGTGAACCTTAGGCCAGCAACTGTCTCCTACCCAGGCCTACTTTGCAGGACTGTTGTGAGGATAATTGAAAAGGGTAAGAACTATATACACCGTCTTGAGTTTCTTGGACAAAAGGTAGAAAGAAATGTAATAAACGAGTAAATAAGAAAGAGGCGCACACTGTAGAGGAACACATCACAGGAAGTTGGGCAGCCATCAGGCAATAAGTGATGGAACGAAGGAGACAAGAGGCACTTCATCAGTAGAAGCAGAATTGTATATTAAACACACTCCACCTCTGTTATTCTTTTGGCACCTACTGAAGACCTTCCTTTCCCAACAATTTTTTTTTTTTTTAAAGTTGAGATCTTTCCCAATCTGCATCTGCACTGGAATTGTTTTAAGATGTTTTAAATAGTTTTGTTGTTGTTTCAGCCCTTGCTATTGCTGCCCTGGGCTTCTTTGGGAGAAATGGCAGGATATACATTTAACAAATATAAATGAATAAATGTTGTGAAATTCAGGCTCTGTCATTTCCGTGTATACCCTTACTGTCGTGCAGCTGGTTCTCTTCTGCCTTTGGAATGTAATATCCATCAGAAGTGAGGAAGGTACAGAGAGAAAATGAGAAGCAATGTGTTCGCATTATAGTTTAAATTGTTAGAGGACTGTGAGTGAGTTTATGTGGGTGGGAAGCAACCTGAAGGGTTGAATCAGTTGCTTTCTTCAGGATCCTGATGCAGGACCTGTGGTTTTAACTGCTTCTGGAAGGTGTTCATTGGCTTCCATTATGCTCTGCTTGTATATTTGTAAATATAAGTTATTGCAAAGGCACCTTAACTCTTCTGGTATTTCCAAAGGAAACTGTACGTATTAGGAACACAGAGCTACAGTGCCTAGGATCCTTGACAAACTACAGTTCCCAGGATACTTTGGGTGGAAAGTCACGTGATTTAAGTGTGTGTGTGTGTGTGTGTGTGTGTGTGTGTGTGTGTGCGCAGCTACGTCACACAGCAGTTTTCTGTGTCAGCGTTGGAGTGAGGATGTCACAGAAAAAGCAGTGCAAACAAAACAGTCCTAAGTAAAGCCGGAACCAGGTCCATTTCCAAACGCGGAGCCAGCAGCCGTACACGGTGCAATCAGTATTATTTTACTGATCTGTTTTCCACCGCCCTTCCCCTTCCTTTTTCTCCCTCCCCACCAGAAAGTTATCCAAACTGAAGAATTTGCTACACCCTTGGTAATTTTCCATATGCATTAACAAACCTGGCGCTTATCATAATTTGTCAGAGTGACATTCTGGCCTTTCCGTTTGGCAGCCCCCGCTATTCAGTCGAACGCTGAGAAGTTTCACCCAGTGTCACCAATACAAACAAAAGGATTAGTTTTGTCTGGGGAGAAAATATGTGCGCTTTCTTCTGATCCTTATAGCTAAATACGCCCTTTTGACTTTGGCAGTAAAATGCAGGACATCCTTAAAAACAAAACAAAAAAAATGGAAGGGAAAAGGGATGCTGGTGCAAAATGGCTGCAATGCCGTGAATGAAATCCTCACCCAAGAGATGCAGGAGAACTGTAAGTGAGAGCGATGGGGATTTGAGGTTTTCCATTTGTGCATCTATGGAGATAAAAATCCGGTTCCTAACTTTCCAAATGTGTTCTAAGAACCAGCACCTGCACTGCATGCAGAAGATCCCAGGTTTCATTTATTTCAGTGGTTCCCAAACTTTTTTCAAGGAGGGCCAGATTTGATGAAGTGAAGGGCCGTGGAGAAGGCTGTCAATGGCTACTAGCCATGACGGGTATGCTCTGCCTCCAGGACTGCAGGCAGCAATGCTTCTGAATACCAGTCAGTGGAAACCACAGAAGGGGACAGTGTTCTTCTCCTCAGGTCCAGCTTGCAGGTTATGTTATTAGGAATGGATTTGGGGTGGAAGCGATTGATAACCATGAATTTCCATGAATTTCTCGTAACTTTCTAACTTACTTACTTTTCTCAAAGGAGCTGAAAGTGGCATGCATGGCTCTCCGCCTCAACATCTCCACAGCATCTCCCCTCAACATCTCCACAACAACCCTGTGACGTAGGTTCGGCTGACAGACAGTGAGTGGCCCATGGTCACCCAGTGAGCTTCATCGTCAAGTGGGGATTTGAACCCTGGTCTTCCAGGTCCTATGCGGACAGCCTAACCACCACACCAGGGTTGTCCTACTCCTGGGCCTTAAGCCTCTAAGGCCCTCATAAAATGAGCACGGGAAGCTTTTCTTGACATGCGGCTAAAACAGCGAAGAATCTTCCACCCGCTTCATTTCCGAAAGCCCAGCTGCTGTTGAGGGCAGAGTACTGCCAGTTCAACCAAGTGGCCACCTCAGATTGACTGACAGGAAGAGATTGCTCCGGCTTTTGCTTGGCGGCGGCACGCTGCATAGTTTTCATTTTCTCTCTGTCTGCTGAACTTCTTTTTCCTTCAGAAATCTTGGCTACTGCAGTGGGAACCACACAGAGAGGCTAAGTGAACAGAAAGCTTTTTTTGTTTTGCTTTGTATTGGAATGCTGTGTCACCATTTCCTGTGACCCGAAGCACAGATTTATATATCTCGCAGTCTTCTGTGTGAAAGGCCTCAACCAACCTTCGCCAACCTGGTGCCCTCCAGATCCTTTGGACTACAGCTCCTGGCAGCTGTTGGTAAAGGCTGGCCTAAACTATCCCACCATTTCTGGAAATGGTGGAATATACAACATAAACTTCTGCCATGGCCATGGTCTCCCTTATTCTGTTGTTTGCTATTCTAGCACTCTGCAGTCCCATTCACTCCTTGAAGCCGGATGTGGTAAAACTCTCTTTTTTTGGTTGCTATTTGGGGTCCATGTTGCCAACATTTAAATTAGCCAGTGTCCGGCATCAAAAAAAACCAAACCCCACACATGGGTGGCTGTCTTTAGCACTCACAAAGGAATGCACTCCTACACATGCCGGCACGCTCATACTTTCTAGGTGTTGTCACACGTGTGAGGCAGAAACGGCCTTTGTTTTCAATCACTCTAATGCAAATGGAAAACCTGCTTTGGCAGCAAAGCCCTTCTGATTAATCTTCAAAGACACTTTTTTTAGCATCGCAGAACATGTTGTCTCCCTCCTTCTCCTTGCTCTCTCACTCCTAAGAACATGAGACAAGCCTGCCGGATTAGGCCAATGGCGCATCTACTCCTGCTTCCTGTTGTCACAGATGCCTGTGGGAAGCCTGAGAGATGGACACTAAAGCAACAACAACAACAACAACACAGTGAGACACTGTAGGGTTGCCATATTTCAAAAAGTAAAAACCAGGACACCCCAAAATTGTTGAGCTTTTCTTTCGGATGACTCCCCCCAAAAGTTGAGCTTTCCATTCTGTCTTCTTATTTTTTAATTGATAATTTTTATTAGTATTTTCCACACAACAAAAAACCCCAAATCCATATCTCACAAGTTAATAATATAAACACTAAAAAGAAAAACAAACACTGACTTCCACCAATCCCACAGCACCTCCTTTACCTCTCATTGTGTCTTCCTGTTTTCCTTATCATCTCTATCCTAACATCTAGATATAAATCCCTCTTTCTTATCCTTTCACTTCACAAGGTTATTCCAGACTCAGCCAGATTTCTGTCCTCGAACCTTGGCTTTTAAGGTATTCATTTAGGCACTCCCATTCCTTTTTCACTTCACTTTTTGGTTTTTGCCTTATTATATCTGTCAATTTGGCTAATTCTAAATATTCTGAAAGCTTACATAACCATTCTCCCCTAGTGGGTAACTGATTCCCTTTCCAATACTTAGCCATTCTGTGTTATGAACATTAAGTAAAAACATCAATTTGAAAGACAAATTACAGTCTAAAAGAATAGGGTTTCTCACCCCATTATGAGGAGATGTGTGGGGAAATCCCCATCTCTATCCACCCTTCGCAACTGAAATTTTAGGGGAGGTGTGGCATCTTTTTAGGGTCTTCTTGTTCTCTCTCTCTTTGGCCACATCCACACCTTCCATTTAAAGCAGTACCATGCCTCTTTAAACCGTCATGGCTTCCTCCAAATAATTATGGGAGCTGTAGTTTGCTAAGGGTTCTGAGCTTTTGTCAGGAGACCCTTGTACAATACCCAGAGGTCCCTGTGAAGAGGGATTGACAGTTAAATTGTACGTCTGAAAATTGTACCTCTGGGCAGGGAACAGGGGCCTTTAAACAGTCATGGCTTCCCCCAAAGAGTCCTGGGAGCTATAAAAACTCTCAGCACCCTTTAACAAACCATAGCTCCCAGGATTCTTTGGGGGAAGCCATGAAAGTTTAAGCAGCAGTCAGCAAACTTTTTCAGCAGCGGGTCCCTCAGACCTTGTGGGGGGCCGGACTATATTTTGGAAAAAAATAAAAATGAACAAATTCCTATGCCCCACAAATAACCCAGAGATGCATTTTAAAGAAAAGCACACATTCTACTCATGTAAAAACACTGGGCAGGCCCCACGAATAACACAGAAATGCATTTTAAATAAAAGGACACATTCTACTCATGTAAAAACATGCTGATTCCCGGACCGTCCACAGGCCAGATTTAGAAGGCGATTGGGCTGGATCCGGCCCCAGGCCTTAGTATGCCTACCCAAGGTTTAAAGTGATATGCTACTTCTTTAACTTTTTGCTGTGAATGTGGCCCCTCTCTTGGAGCGAAGACGAGAGATAAGAGTGCCCTTATATTTTAAACGGCCAAGCCATTCAAGCAGGAAAGCGTATTGCGTAAGCAGGTAGGTCAGAAAGTTACACAGATGGGTGTTATGCAAAGTGCTGAAAAAGGAAGGGGAAAACAATGGTTTCCTTGAGAGCTTAAACCCCAGCAGCGTCATGGGTTCTGAAAAGCACACTTCTGTGATCTCACACTAATAAGAACATCCTGCACTGTTTGAAAAGCGATTGGATGAGGTCTGGGAAGAGGGTAGATTTGATTTAAATCAAATCGCTTTGAATCACAATTTGAATCACTAGTCAGTAACACTTGTTTTAAATCACTAGTCAGTAACACTTGATTTAAATCATATTTTTTTACAGAAAGACTCATTCTTGCTGGTATAATCCTAATATTTACAACCAGATGAAGGTTTGATTTTTGGAAGAATAAATTTTCAGAGTAGTTTTTACAGTTATATCAAAAATTACTGATTTGGTTATACTATTAAAAAATACATAGACTGATAATTATGAAATTATTGTGAGGTTTAATAAGTTAACTGTTTATATTTGGACAACTTTTTTGCTGTACTTTATTGGAAGGAGAAAAATAATCATTTCCTTAATAACAATTTTTAAAAATTATTTAACTAAAGCAATAACATTATAGCATATGTATCTATGTTTGTTAACTGATGTGGTTAAATGGTTTTTTTTAAAAAAACAACAACTTAGACTGAGTTTTAGCACACATGAAAAACTTAAATCAAATCCTTATTTCCTGATGAATAGCCTTTGGACTATAATGTAACTTAAATAGAAAACTATCTTTAGAAAGATTTTTCCTCCAAAAGCATTTAATTTTAAAAATCCAATTTAAATTTAAAAAAATAATCTGATTTAAATAAAAAAATCCGGTTTTTCATTTTTTAATAATTTATTTTTATCCACCCTGCCTGGGAAGCTGACAGTTCAAACTTAGAGTTTGGGGTGCAGGAAAAGAGTGGCAATGATGATACAGACCATATGCTTTCTGGTTCCCTGCAGTCTAGGTTCCAAAATTCCAAACTGTGGCAATCGATGCCGTCATGCCTTTTCAGTGGTTCTCAACCTGTGGGTCCTCAGATGCTGTTGGACTACAACTCCCATCATCCCTGAGCTCTGGCCTTGCTAGCTAGGGGTGATGGGAGTTGTAGTCCAACAACATCTGGGGACCCACAGGTTGAGAAAGACTATGATACACAGTCATAGGAAGCTCAGTACTTGCCTACACAAACTGGCAGGATTTGAGACACAGGACATTCCCAGCCCTACTGGGAGATGCTGTGTACTGAACTGAGTAGATGTTGCGCTGCTAAGCTACAGCCCAGTTTCCTGTAGTTGCTATGAGTCAACTATCACACATCAAGAAAACTTTGTGGTTTTTGACCACAGGGATATCCCTTGGGTGGAGGTTCTGAGGCCTGTGTCCCAGTTCCTGTTCCATGCCAGGAATGTCTCCTCCTCAATTGCTCCATGACCTTGAATGAGACACAACACTTAGAACTGCTTTTGTAGCCTTGACCCCGGTGCCTCAGTCTCGCTGCAGGGGGAAGCCAGATGGCAGCAATCGTCATGTGGAAAAGGCAGGGCGGTCGGTCAGACCAAGACATTTTGCTGCCTGAGAGAGCAGACGAGAGAGAGAGAGAGAGAGAGAGAGAGAGAGAGAGAGAGAGAGAGAGAATGTGTCTTTTACAAATTAGTCATGTGTAGCAGTGAATTCATGACTGGTCTCTTGCTTAATATTCACAAAAGCAAAATTAATGGGCGCTGCAGAGCAATTTAGGCCATGCCATTTTAGGGGGTGAAACTTAATTTTTTGCAAATTTCTTTTTGGGGTGTGAGGAATTCAAATCTATTATTTTTGTGATCGGACATTTATCTCAGTAAGTCGACGTTTGATGAAGAAGCATATAAACTGTTTTTGAAAACCAAAGAATTTTGATTTTACCCTCTGAAAATATCAAAATATAATATATAACTGCAAGTCCTTGGCAATCATTTTTAAGGATGCCATTTTACACACATGTTACTTGCCAAGCAAAACTAAATTATATTAATTTAACCAAACTATCTTTTGAATTCCCAAGCCCTGATACAACTTTTTAGCCCCCCTTATTTATGGAATTTGAAAGCTGAAAAACTCAACATGGCATATTATATTTTCCTGTGTCAAGGAACTGTTTTCCAAAGTTCGTAATTCATATAAACTTATGGTCAAGCCTACAACATGCTTCCCATTTCGAGGGGAGTCACTGAAGGAGATTTGAAGATTAACAGCCAAATCCTCTGTGCTGTTTCGCTGGCAGCGGGATCCATTTGCATAGCCATCTTTGAGCTGGAAGAGTCACCCCAAAGGTAACTTTTCCATTCAGTGTTTCCATGATGAAATGTTCTTGTGAAAAAGGCCCGCAGGCTAATAATAATAATAATAATACAGTGGTGCCTCGCAAGACGAAAAGAATCCGTTATGTGATTCTCTTCGTCTAGCGGTTTTTTCGTCTTGCGAAGCAAGCCCATTGAAGGATTAGCGGCTTAGCGGCTTTTAGAGGCTTTTAGTGGTTTATCTGCTGATCGGATCAGCTGATAAGCGGCTTAGCGCTATTAGCGCTATTAGCAGCTTTTAGCGGCTTATCTGCTGATCGGATCAGCTGATAAGCAGCTTAGCGGCTTAGAAAAAGGGGGGAAAGGGGGGGAAAACCAGCAGGAACTCGCAAGACATTGTCGTCTTGCGAAGCAAGCCCATAGGAGATTCGTTTTGCGAAGCACCTCCAAAACGGAAAACTCTTTCGTCTAGCGAGTTTTCCGTCTTGCGAGGCATTCGTCTTGCGGGGCACCACTGTAATAATAATAATAATGTGCTTGAATACTCCTCAGTGAAATCGGGGGAGATCTTAAAATGCTATGCTTTGTAACTTTGAAATTATTTCAGATTCACAAAAGATTGGAACAGAACAATTATGTTGCCATTTTGAAATCACAGGCTTCCCCAAACTCTGAAAACCATTTCTTTCTTTCTTTCTTTCTTTCTTTCTTTCTTTCTTTCTTTCTTTCTTTCTTTCTTTCTCTCTCTCTCTCTCTCTCTCTCTTTAAAAAAGCACAAGGCAGAGAAGAGTCATAGCTCAGGAGCAGCTGCATCGTCACCCCAACTTTTGGCAATAATGGGAGTCAAAGTCCCATGATATTTAGAGAGCACCACATTGGGTAGCCCTGCTCCACTTTCTCCTGATTTCTGTTCTGTCCCTGTCGCCGTTAAGTCCGAAAGCACAGAAGTAAATTTTTGTTGACGAAGAGCAGCCATCGCAGATTGCACAGCAAGACCCCGTCAATTCGGCTTATCTTTGTTTATTAGACTCAGGCAGTAAAATCAAGCACAGACGCTTGCATGAAGTATTTATACCTTCCAGCTGAGCTGAGAAAGGAGAGCAGCTTGGAAGCACAAGGGCTGCAGTCCTAGGCGCACCGACACCTAAGAGTAGATCCCATTATGCCAAGTTCTACTCAGGTGTTTACTTATTGAAACATTTATGCCTCTTGGTTCCCATTTGGAAGAAATCTCAAGGTGACTTAACAGCATGAAGTTTTTTTAAAAAAAACAACAACCCACAATCTTATTTCACTAAAAATAAATTTTAAAATCAAAAAGAAATAAAGAAACCCAGAGACTTCCAACTGCAGACTTGGAAGCCTCTGCAGAAGAAGTATTATCTGGTACTGAAATTTCATTTAAAAATGGAACATGCCCTCCAACATTCCTCATATGGTAATAGGGACCACTACACTTCTCCCCATCTTCGCCTGCTCTCCAGCAACCACTATGAGCTGCCCAAGGCAGGAGTCACTCAGCGCTGTGGCAGCCATGAAGAGGAAACAGTACCAAAAGTCCCTTTGTGCGTCGCCATCTGTTGTAAACAAAATCTGCCCTTTCCCCCTTATGGGGTATCCCAAAGCCTGTATAGAGTCCTTACGTGGGTTCCCTATTGGTAGGAGAAAATAGCAGAGGTCAACCAGAGAATATTGAGAAGCAAAGCAGCTAGTAAGCCTGATCTTTATTGATCTGTTGCAACAGGGTACTCCCCTCACACGCAGGAAAGGAGGAGGACCTCGAACAATGGCGCGCAAGGCCTTATATAGACATTTTAAATTCCCTGCCCTGGAGCTCAAGACCACCCCTCCATACATCATACATACATCACAGAAGGGGTGTAACCCAAGACCACCCCCCACAAACATCATACCTACATCACAGAAAAGGTGGTGTTGTTTTTTCCTGTCTGCCAGGTTATCTGATAATGCCTTATCTGATTGCCTTTCCTGGTAGTTTGTCACCCTTTGAGATGGTGATTTCCCAATTCCTGAGACAATGGGAAGGTTCCCTCACCCCCTTCCTCCTTGCAGAGAAAACATTTGGTCAGTTTTGGAGTCAAAATGATTTCAGGACGGTCTTCCT
Source organism: Podarcis bocagei (assembly GCF_964188305.1). NCBI lineage: Eukaryota > Metazoa > Chordata > Lepidosauria > Squamata > Lacertidae > Podarcis > Podarcis bocagei. Next base: position 90,956,278 of record NC_138127.1, read on the forward strand.
GTGCTGATCTATGTAAGTGCTTGGTTGGTACATTTATGAACATTTATTATACAGTGGTACCTTGGGTTAAGTACTTAATTCATTCCGGAGGTCTGTTCTTAACCTGAAACTGTTCTTAACCTGAAGCACCACTTTAACTAATGGGGCCTCCCACTGCCGCTGCACAATTTCTGTTCTCATCCTGAAGCAAAGTTCTTAACCTGAGGTACTATTTCTGGGTTAGTGGAGTCTGTAACCTGAAGCGCAGGTAACCTGAAGCGTCTGTAACCCAAGGTACCACTGTATATCTAAGACCTTAAATTTTATTATTACAACAGGATACTCCTTCACAGCTGCCATTGCTGCCACTCAGGAAAAGCACCGGTTCCTTCTGCCACCCACTCCCACCCTACAACTCGAGCTCAGCGGTGGCAGCACTGGAGGAGGAAATAGGGACATTGCAGGATGGCTTTCATAATTCCGGGACTGCCCCGGAAAACAGGGACACTTGGAGGGTATGTTAGAGGGAGCCCCAGAGTACCTGACCTGTGTTGTAGAGATGTTTTTTTTGGGGGGGGTCAAGGCATTTAGGTTGCATATCACATGGCTCCTTGCATTGGTGCACGCAGAGTTGCCTGCTTAACATCTCCTCCTTCAGCTTCATTTCTGCAGCAGACAAAGGCTCACCCCACTCTTAGCTATGAACGCACACATACGGGGCCCCTAGGCAGCTTCGCACACAAATCCTGTTATTTGTTAACAGGATTAGTGTAGGGAAGGGCCGGTTGACTACACAATATCCCCTGGTGGAGCAGTTTGTCAGGTCAAACATTCCAATCTGCAGTGACTGCTCTTATTTGGTCCGTTCTCTCAGAAATGGCGCCTTTGATGCGAGATCCGCTCTCCTGACATCTTTCTAATTGAAGAGGCTGGCTGGGATCCAAAGAAGGATCTTTTAAAAGGCAGTGCAGAATGCACATCTCATTGCTTTGAGGCTATGGCTTTCATATTGACCCATATCTAGATTGCCCTAACCTAACGGGTGCCTTGCTTTGGAATAACTCAAAGATCGTTGCAGGCTTAAAGACAAATGACTTACTGTGGATAGCAGCAGGGCCAGATTTAGGTTTGATGGGGCCCTTTATATGTCCAGCTGTCCTTTGTCAACAACAAATTGTCACTGTTAGAAATGAGCAAACCAGTGATATTTTAGGGAACAGGCTAGCAGGCGGGGCCCATTACTTACAGCATAGGAGCCTACACAACACAAACACTGTTGCTGTATGTAGGTTTTATTTTATTTGTTTTTTATCTTATATTTTGGAAATGTACATCCAGTTTTTTCCCCTTTAATTTTTTTTGGGGGCCCCAAGAGAGTGAGGCCCTAAGCTATAGCTTGTTTAGTTTATATGTAAATCCAGCACTGGATAGTAGCCAAGCCATGTTTTGCAGTTCTGGGGTGGGAATAGAGTGGTCAAATACAGAAGACATAGTTACACCTGCTGAAAGCACCTCTTTTCTGCAACTACTGAAGGTTCAGGAGTCCCACACTCTTTTGAATGTGAACTGAGCTGAAGGGTTCAGCCAGCCTGCTTATATAGAGCTCAACTACAAAGCAACAGTAACAACTTTCTGAAACTATCCAATCACTGAACGTCACTTTCAATTCCTTATTTGCATATGCAGACCTGAGTGAAAACTATCTACAGTATCCCCTCTGCTGGCCCAAGGTGAGAACTTCAGTACATAACAACTACAATTCCCAGGATTCTTTGCGGGGGAAGCCATTTGCTTTAAATGTATGGTGTCACACAGGCTAAAGCAATCTTTAGGCACGCAACGAATGTGTTTGTCCCGCAGTGCCATTGAGCGTCAGCTATTAGATACTGTCATGGACTAAATGTTATTCAGTGTCTTTGGCAAATACTGTAAAATATCTGCTATTGAAATGAAACATCACACCATGTCAAATAAAGAAGAAATTTCTGGAAAGCCTGGGCGATATTCAGCACCCAATACTGCAAAGGAGAATTTTGAAGAGAATGTGTGCAAGTAAATTCATTTAAGCTATAAATCCATTCAGGAGCAATTTTTAAATAGAATTTCCCATGTTCATGAGAGTCTGGGGGGGTGGGTGGCGCTGTGGGTAAAACCTCAGTGCCTAGGACTTGCCGATCACACGGTCGGCGGTTCGAATCCCCGCGGCGGGGTGCGCTCCCGTCGTTTGGTCCCAGCGCCTGCCAACCTAGCAGTTCGAAAGCACCTCCGGGTGCAAGTAGATAAATAGGGACCGCTTACCAGCAGGAAGGTAAACGGCGTTCTGTGTGCTGCGCTGGCTCGCCAGATGCAGCTTGTCACGCTGGCCACGTGACCCGGAAGTGTCTGCGGACAGCGCTGGCTCCCGGCCTATAGAGTGAGATGAGTCTGGCAAGATGAGTCTGGCAAGACTGGCCCGTACGGGCAGGGGTACCTTTACCTTTTACCTTATGAGAGTCTGGCCTAGCATTACCTTTACAGTGCTTTATGGCTGGAACAACAGCAGCAGCAGCAGCAGCAACAACAATAGTATTATTTAGTCGTCGTCCCCCAGAAAGGTAAATTCAAAGCAACGAGTTCCAAAGCTTTAAAAGCTAAAATAAAATAATAAAAAATACACCAATAATACATACGAAAGAGTAGATACAACCTAACCCCACCTCAATGGAAGATAAGCAGAAAATTACAATACAAAAACCTGGGAACAATAATGTTTCTGCCTGGTGCCTCCTGGGGAACAGTATTCCATAAATGAGGAGCCACCACTCAGAAGGCCTGTTTTTGTGTTGCCACCCTCCACACATCCCTTCAAAGGGGCACACGGAGTGAAGGAGTGGCATACAAAGGATGAACAAGTTAAATCTGTGATGATAGATTGGGCAAGAGATGTTGGGCATAACATAATGTTTGAAGACTGGGAAAGGTTGTGGAGGAAAGGGGTCAAGTTCAGGAAAATGTTATGAAAATAATAATGATAATAATAATTTTTTATTTATACCCCGCCCTCCCCAGCCAAGGCCGGGCTCAGAGCGGCTTACAAGCAATAATAAAAACAAATTGAATGATTACAACTTAAAAACAAAATTAAAATACAACATTAAAATATGGAAACATTAAAACATTAAAATGTAGCCTCATCGCAGGAGGAGAAGGAAAGGAAAAAAGAAAGAAAGGGTGGGAGGGAATCAAATTGGCTCCAAGCCAAAGGCCAGGCGGTACAACTCTGTCTTACAGGCCCTGCGGAAAGAAATCAGATCCTGCAGGGCCCTGGTCTCATGAGGCAGAGCGTTCCACCAAGTTGGGGCCAGTGCTGAAAAGGTCCTGGCTCTGGTTGAAGCCAATCTAACTTCCTTAGGGCCCGGGACCACTAGGGTGTTGCTATTTATGGACCTTGAGGCTCTCCGTGGGGCATACCGGAAGAGGCGGTCCCGTAGGTACGAGGGTCCTAGGCCGTGAAGGGCTTTAAAGGTCAAAAGCAGCACCTTAAATCTGACCCTGTACTCTACCGGGAGCCAAATGATGTATAGATGGTACTTAACCCCTGTAAAACTAGCAAAGATTTACCACAAGAGTGATAATCTACCGTATTTTTCGCCCTATAGGGCGCACCGGCCCATAGGACGCACCTCGGGTTTTTTTTGGGGGGGGGAAATGAATAAAAAAATTATTCCCCCCCCCCCAGCCCCCAGAACAGGCTGCTCTCCGCAAGCCTTGCGAGCCTGGCGGCAACTCCCCCCGGGCTCGCAAGGCTTGCGGACATCTGCGCGAAGCACGGGGCGCCCTCCGGAGTTGCGAGCCCGCGGGAACTCCTCTCGCTCTCCAGGCTTCAGCGAAAGCCTGCATTCACCCCATAGGACGCACACACATTTCCCCTTCATTTTTGGAGGGGGAAAAGTGCGTCCTATAGGGCGAAAAATACGGTATGTTGGAAATGTAAAGAAAAAGAAGGTACCTGTTTCCTGCTTGGCAGGGGGTTGGACTCGATGGCCCTTGTGGTCTCTTCCAACTCTATGATTCTATGACCTTTTACCATATGTGGTGGACATGTCCCAAGGTGAAAGACTTCTGGGAAAAGATTTATAATGAACTGAAAAAAAATGTTGAAATATACATTTATTAAGAAACCAGAAGCCTTTCTACTTGGAATAACAAGTCTGGAATTGCCCAAGAAAGATGCTAGATTGTTTTTGTATGCCACAACTGCAGCTAGAATATTGTTGGTCAAAAATTGGAAATCACAAGAAGTACCAACAGTGGACGAATGGCAGATGAAGATGATAGACTTTTGGGAGCTAGCCGACCTGACCGGAAGAGTCCGTGACCAGAAGGAGGAGGAGTACCAAGATGAATGGAAGAAATTCAAAGAATATTTAGCTAAATATCTTAAGATAACTTAAATAGAATTACTACGAGTACCAGATAGGCCTAGGATTTAAATATATATTTTAGAATACTATGTTAAAAGTTAAAATGAAAAGAAAGAAAGACGTTAATAGACTAAGTAAATTTTATGTGAAACTAGTTTTGGAAAACTGCTACAAAGTTTTATATGGAAACTCAGCCAGGGGGATTCGAGGAAGTCACCCAACAATGTTACAAAATTGGAATTTTTACAGTCAGGATAAATATTTGTATGTATGTTTGTTTGTTTTCAATGCCTTTCGTTGTTATAAATTTGGAAAAACAATTTCAAAAATCGGGGGGAAATCCAAGGGGCGCACAGAGATGGGCCTCAGATGAAGAACACACAGGTTGGTTCATGTGGGGGGAGGTGTTCCATAGGGTATTGTGAATCTAAGCTGCATAATGTTTTATAGGTCAAAACCAGCACTTTGAACTGGGGCTGGAAACTCACTGGCAATAGGCAGAATAGCCTACCTTTCCTTCCCTAATTTGTCCATATCTATCTATCTATCTATCTATCTATCTATCTATCTATCTATCTATCATCTATCTATCTATCTATCTATCTATCTACCTCCCAAGCAAGGTCTTTTCATTTAAAAAACAACAACAACACAGTCAATCGTGACATTTTCTCTAGCCCAAGCCATTTCATAAGTGCTAAAAGGAGTTCAAAGCAAATCAAAACCAGAGATTGGGAAAGAACCCGCCAAGAAAATATCTCCTTTCTGTGTCATAGAGATTCTTGACTCTCCTCAGACAAGGCCCAGAGGGATGTGGGTGCAACAGCTCAGTGGATTGCCGGTTCCAAGCATCAGACTTCATTTGGCTGAAGTGGTGACGATCATGGTCTGGCCCCTTCCCAGCTGCCATTCCACAACCAATACTATTTGGAGGACGAGGCTGGTTTGCTTTCCATGCCCCGGGTCTGCATTTCGGAGCAAGAGTTAGTGAGCAAGCTCTGACACACGAACAGACCGTACATTTTAAAGCACATCCTTCCCCACAAGAACAAACCAAGATTGGCTGTGGAAGGCACAGTGTACAAAAAGATTCCTGTCACTCCTCAGAGGAGGAAGAAACGTGTGGTGGTGGTAACAGGGTGTTCTGGGAGGTGTGCTGTTTTCCAGGTGCAAAGATTCACAATGTGACGGAGAAGTTGCTGAGTCCTATGACCTGACATGGATGCCTTAGCTAAGATTCCTGCATTGTAGGGGGTTGGACTAGATGACCCTTTGGTCCCTTCTACCTCTAAGATTCTATGACCTGGAAGCATAAGTAAGCACCCTGACCCTTAAAGTTACAGAGCAGATCAGCGTGATGTTAGAATATTCCGTTCCACCTTAAGGGACAGACATGAGACTGTTGTATGTCACATGTCTGTTTACACTCCAGCACAGCTTGCTGGGAACTTCCCTTTGTGTATAGCTTTTGCTTATGCTGTCTTGGACACGAAAGGGATCAGACATGTTTCCTTTTGTCCTGATGTATGCTGACGCAGGTGGTGCTGTGCGTTAAACCACAGAGCCTAGGACTTGCCAATCAGAAGGTCGGCGGTTCGAATCCCCATGATGGGGTGAGCTCCCATTGCTCAGTCCCTGCTCCTGCCAACCTAGCAGTTCGAAAGCACATCAAAGTGCAAGTAGATAAATAGGTACCACTCCGGCGGGAAGGTAAACGGCGTTTCCGTGCACTTCTCTGGTTCGCCAGAAGTGGCTTAGTCATGCTGGCCACATGACCTGGAAGCTGTATGCTGGCTCTCTCGGCCAATAAAGCGAGATGAGCGCTGCAACCCCAGAGTCGGCCACGACTGGACCTAATGGTCAGGGGTCCATTTACCTTTGCCTTATGCTGAATAAACTGCTTGTAAATATGCTTACACAACCTCTCCTGCCTCTTCTGTTTGCGCATTATCTGCTGAGTTGTGTGCCCCAGCTTCTGAAGCTGTGGGTCGCAGATGCTGCAACAAGGACTGGAGATCATCCGGCACACCGGCCAGTGGACTGGAACCAGCTGAGGGCCTGCCAATTGCCCCCGTTTCCTTGGTTGTATGCCAACGCATATGACCTTAATCTCAGGGTTGTGAGCTCCACGTTGGGCAAAAGATTCCTCAATTGCAGGGGGTTGGACTAGATGACCCTCATGGTCCCTTCCAATTCTACGATTCTTTTAATGTATGTATTTCCCAGGAGACTTAACCATCACCTTCCTTGAAGCAGGACCCAGACTTCACACAGACAATGAAAATCAACAAGGAAAGAGTCAGGAAAAATACACAGGGAAGTTCTGGACAACGCTTGCTTTGACACAACATCATCTAAACTCTCTGCAAACAGAACAGGATGCATGCTTGATAAACGGGTCTTCTGGAAGTCTTGTCTTTGGACAAAACCAGCCCCAGTGCTTGAGTTCACCTCTGCACAATGCATAGAATTTGATTGTCTTTTTTGCAGCTCCCTTTTTGGAAGGCGTTACTGGAAGGGGAAAAAAAACATATAAAGAGACTTTACCAGCCTGTAGTGGGTTTGAGTTACTCGTGCGTAAACTGTCCCGGTTAGGGAGCTTAATTGCCTGGGTTAAACCGTCCTGACTGCACAGCCCATCTCAGCGTAGCTGCCTCAGTCGCTAGCAGAATCTGTCTGTGGGCGTTTCTTAAACCTTTTCCAGCATAAAAGCTGTTTGACTCCCAGTCGTCTCCGCCTCTCACTGCGCGGGAGTCTTCTGTGCAGGGAGGGCGTGGGCAGTGGAGGACCAGTGCTCTCCTCACTGATGTCCAGGGAAGAATCCCGGAGCTCTGCCTCCGCTTCCCCCATTTGCCCCCCTTGATCCCTGGTGTTACGCCGATTTCCTTCCCCCTCTACCAAGCTGCGTCTCCCCCGGGTGCTGGTACCTTCTCCTGCAGAATCGATGAGCCTCTCCTTCTCCTTTCGCTCTGATGTCAGTTCCCTGACATAGCCTATAAAGTGCTACACAATCTAATTTTAAAGTAAACGTAGGCAATCTCAAGAATCTCAAGAATGTACAGTTCTGATGGATGGGATGAGGCCGCAACTCTTTTTTCTTTTTTCTTTTCTTTTCTTTTTTTTTTTTGGAGAAGAAGAAGGTAAATGTCAGAAGATTAGATTTCACAGTTTCGGTCCAAACGCTTCCGATAGACGGGCAGGTCAGCGTTAGTTCAAGTATTATAAATAGCACCAAGGTAGTTCCACCAGATCCTAGCCTTGGTGGTCTCCACTTGGGAAGTTTTCTAGCAGGCCGAGGGCCAAATATTTCTCAGCCCTGTTAATTCAGTAAAGAAGAAATGATCACCAAGAATGACTCAGAGCCACTAAATCAAGTGAGCTTGCACTGTAAGCCCTTTAAATGCAGGAGTTCACATTTTACAAGCAGATGGGTATGTGTTGGATTGAACAGCTATTTCCAGGCAGGCCACTGACATGACGGATGGAGGAAACGCTTGGAAGCCAGGCTCATGATGTGCAACAGGCCGTGCCAGAATTAAGCCTAGAAAATGATGTGTTCCTTATGCATGAAATCCCAGGGAAAAGGTGGACGAACGACGAACTCTTGCAGCTCCTTGTTGCGCCTTATTGGGAAAAGAGCACCCAGTTCCTGCCTGGTGGTAACACGGGTGGCACTGTGGTCTAAACCACCGAGCCTCTTGGGCTTGTCGATTGGAAGGTCAGCGGTTTGAATCCACACAACACAGTGAGCTCCCGTTGCTCCATCCCAGCTCCTGCCAACCTAGCAGTTTGAAAGCACGCCAGTGCAAGTAGATAAATAGGTACCACTGCGGCAGGAAGGTAAATGGCTTTTCCGTGTGCTCTGGTTTTCGTCACAGTGTTTCGTTCTGCCAGAAGCGGTTTAGTCATGCTGGCCACATGACCCGGAAAGCTGTCTGTGGACAAACACCAGCTCCCTTGGCCTGAAAGCGAGATGAGCGCCGCAACCCCGTAGTCGCCTTGGACTGGACTTAACCGTCTAGGGGTCCTTTACCTTTAACCTTTGGGCTATGCTAGCATCTACCTACAAAGCTTCAGGTTGGAATTTTGCATGCAGAGGCCTGAGGTTATAACTGATGGGAGTGGTAAGCAATGCTGGAAGCATTGTGTTTTGGAAAGACCTTGACTACTCCAGGGCTCGCAGTTGTAACCAGTCATATTTTGTTCATTATCGATCAAATTCTGTGCAAGAATCACATGGTATCTTAGGCTAAGAGATGGCGAGTCACTGGCCCAAGTTCACCCATTGGACGTCATGGAAGATCAGGACTTTGGATACATACACCTTGTCGACCTAGCCAGGTAAGTAAGAGGATCAGAGTTCAAAGACACGTTCCAGCCAGGCAAAGTCAACTTGAGGACATTTCAGAACAGGATCAGTGAGGGCTGTGGCTTGGGGAGAGAGATCCCAAGGGACAGATGGAGAAAATCGCAAGGGACAGATGGAGACGCCTGGAAAGCTGTATTAAGTCCCTGAAATTGAGACCTCCTTTCAGCCAGAACCTCAGCCAGATGAAATGCAACAGTTTGCTTTTATTAGAATTAAAAACGCAAGCAATCTCACAAAGAATAGTTAGACTGCTAGCCTGAAGAAGAATCTCTGTTAAAGAAAATGGAAGAAGTCGGAAGGGGCCACTAGGGGCGCATCAGAAGATGGCTGACAATAACATCTCTCCGACCCACACGAGGTAATTTGGAGGCTGTGATGGGAGTAAATAGCCTCCCTACCCCCCGAGGATTGGGGGGGGGGCTGCCCTTGCCTGCTGTGCCCTATACCACCCCTGAATTTGGGGGGATGGGGGCACTAGGCAGAATGCCCTTCTGTGGATATCGGCGCTCCTGGACGCTGCCTCTGATCCGCGCCTCTAGCTGCAAGAACTTCAAAAGAAATGATTAGGATGAAGCGAATGCACATATTTCAAGGAAGGAGGGGGAGTAAAGACTGCTAACAGAAGAGATCTCTGATAAACAAGACGAGTCGGAAGAACAAGAATTAACCAGATGAAGACACACCAAGACTTGGTATGGCAAAAGGACTGGATGGGCGAGGGGGGAAAAACTTTCCTTTCTTTCCTCTATGTGATTAAACAAGAATCCCCCCCCCTCACAAGTCAGAAATGTCGTTTGAAGGACTTAAGCTGTGGATTTATATCTGTGTGGAGATAAACTTTCTAACCAAAGCATGCTTTAAGAAGAGCGTGGAATGTATAAGGGCTTTGGAATGACACAGTTAAAAATACCGTCGCCATATTGGGAAGTTCTGTCGGAGGACTTAAGTCTGGGAGGAGAAATAGAGAAATAGAGCTGTTTTTATATTGTGGGTGAAACTTCTCAGAGGGACTTAAGAACGACAGTTCTGTGATTAATGATGGAAAGAGCGATGTTATCTATGAATGCGATGATATTTGGAAACCATCTCGATTTGAGGATTGGATGAACGGAAATATTCACACAGCATTATTATTGGTGTTTATCGGCTTAAGGAGATTATCAGAAGAGATCATAAAGGAAAAAGAGAAAATATACGAACAAGATGAGATGCGGAAACAGCAAGATAAGACTGGATAGAATTATGAACTTTGTTTGGACTGATTTGGACATTAACGCAGTAGAAAGAAGATGATCAGAATCCCCCTTCAGATCTTGAAATATGGGTCCCCTCAACAAAATTTAAAATTCGGCTTTGTAATTCGGAACTTATGTGATGTGATTTGATTTGATTTGATTGGTCGGTTAATAAAAATTATTTTTTTTAAAAAAAGAAAATGGAAGAAGTCTCTATCCAGCCTCTATTTTCCTTCCTCATTCTTTGGACTTCCTCTGTGCTAATCTGTTGTAAACTATTTTTAAACTTGAAGGCCTCGTTATTACCGTACTCACTTTCTAGACCAACGAGGGTCAGTCGGTAACCCTGGTGCTCAGGACAGATAATGCCATTACTCTATCTCTACACCAGTAGCCACCAGCTCGATAGTCTGGCATTGTCGTCAGTGGTGCTTGGCATCCGTTGTGTTAACAAAGTCACTTAAATAATGTGGACAGAGAAAATAAATCCAGAAAACACTTTACTGAGGAAAACTGGACAAAAGCAGTGTATAATTTGAGGAGAAAGTAATAGAGGCTTTGTCCTTCTTTTATGTCAGGCCTTGTACACAGCAAGAAAACATCCAAACAAACGCATAGAGGAAAACTCCCTCAGAACTACACAGTCATTCAGAGCACATGCTACCTCAGCAAACATGGTGCAACTCTGCCTGGTTGCTAAGCAACACCTACACCCATCACCCACTTGGCTAGTTGACTTTATACAGATCTAACCCTTACAATGCACAGGAAATAAATCTCTGCTTTTGCCTTTTTGGCACATTGGGACTGGTAGGGCAGAAGACTAGGAGTCCAACACTAGGCGGAACCAGAGCCAATGGCAGGCTGAGATAGCTAAGTCTAGTTTTGTTCCCCCTGCTCCACAGGTGCTTTAGCTGAGATTCCTGCATTGCAGGGGGTTGGACTAGATGACCCACAGAGTCCCTTCATGAAGGCAACAGGCAGTACCACCCCTGGATTCATGGTTAGTAAGAAGGCAGGGCAGCCGAGGGAAGGCTGAGGTTAGTGGGGCAATGCCTGCTTTGGCCTAATGGACACAACTCCTCTTATTGTTGTTGGGTTGCGAGGGGTGAGAACTCCTCCCGCCCTTCGCACAAGTCTCTTTTTAAGCATTCCTGCAGCCGAGAACATCATGTCTTTTCTCTCATTACAAGACAGACAGGGAGGAGCAGCCATTCAAGTTTCCAGATGCAGAGAGATTTAGCACAACTGCTGGCCGTCCTGCCAAAACGAAGAAGAGAGGAAGCAAAAATAATAACTCTGTACTGCCAAGGATTTTCAGGGACAGAGGGAGGTCTGCAGCTGCACCTATACCCGCTTCTTCTTCGGCAGCAGATATACATACATACATACATACATACATACATACATACCGGTACATACATACATACACAGGAATGACATGAGAAAGGACCTTTAATATGGCTCAGGAAGCAGCATGAATTCAGTTTTCTGCACACATCTCTGAAACGGAACATATTTTTTTCCACCACCCCGATGGAAATTTCGGCCGACTTATTTATTTGTTTTACATCCCTCCCTTCCTCCCGAAGGAGCCCAGGGCAGCAAACCAATCATTAAACAATTTTTAAAAACCACTTTAAAACAATTCCAATAGAGATGCAGGCTGTGAAAGATCTCAGCTTAAAAGGTTTGCTTATTGATTATTACTTATCATTAAAAGGGCCTGTCTATTTCTGGCAACGACTCACCTTGAGAGTCACGCAGTCATCTGGCCTGTGTATTTTACTTGCTTCTCTGTGCAATATGTTTTCTTATTAATGGCAGTAAAAAAAACAAAACCAATGGCAGTAAAAAAAACAAAACCAAATAAATTGGCTTCAGTTCTCAACAGACACTGGCTTCCAGTAGGAGAAAGCAGCCAAGCTAATAAATATGAACAGTCAGGTGTCAACCCCGGGCTGAGCCCTTCTTGACAATCGTCCAAAGGTGGCTGAATGTCTTCCTCTAAAGTCCAGCTTTAAGTCAGACTCTAACGGAGGCATGGATAAGATCTCCATTGGTATAATCAAGGTGTTGTTGTTTTGTTTTAAAACAAAGGTGGATTGCCACAATCACATCAAAGCAAGAGTCTCGGATAAAGACCTTGGTCATGATCCAACATTAAGAAGATTTAAGCCGGTCAATTTCAATATTATTTGGATGCACTATATTTCACTCTGGGTTGCGATCTTTGCTTATTTTCCCCAGGGGTTGGGGGCTTTCCTCCCACTAGTGTGGGGGCCAAATTCCCTTCTGGTCTACTTTCTGAGTGCTGTGGGAACCCTGAACTGCACAATGCAACATTTTGCAGAAGGTCTCGCTTGTCGTTTCGTATGGTTATTGCATCAGATCCTCATTCCGTCCTTTTAATTTGTGACCCACATCAAATATGAAAATATCCCAGCACACCACTCACTGATGCATGCATTACTTGCAGTGAAAGGCCAGTAGCAATGTGGTGAATTGTGTGTGTTTGTGTGTTTGTGTACAGGGGAACAGTTAGGGACAGAGGTGTCAGCTTGCGAGGGCAATTGGGAGCCTCTCTGTTGTGTGCATAGCTCGGCAGAAGCTTCCTGGGCTTTGAGAAGGAGGCGCAAGGCTTTAATACTTTAATACTCTAATTTACCAGTAACATTTTAAGGGCTACTAGCCTAATCTCCCTAGTCCACTGACCGCACGTCCCTGTGAGAGACCATTGGTATGCAAGTTTAAAGGTACATTCACTTGTTTCTGTTGAAATGGATCCTTCTTATTTTCCCTTTGAGGAGGAACATTTCAAGAATGGAAAATGTGAATATGGCATCAGGCCTTAATGGAAAGATTGACAAAGCAAGTACAGAGACAAACAAACATGGGAGATGATGTCATATGACAGTGGGGGGGGGTCATTCTGTGGACAGCTAGTAAAACTGGGACCTCAGAACTTCCCTGGAGGGACTTGATAGGTGGAGATGAAACAATGCACTGCTCATCCCTGTTCTTTCTCCCTACATATTATGAAATACAGTGGTACCTCAGGTTAAGTACTTAATTCGTTCCAGAGGTCCGTTCTTAACCTGAAACTGTTCTTAACCTGAAGCACCACTTTAGCTAATGGGGCCTTCTGCTGCTGCCGTGCTGCCGGAGCACGATTTCTGTTCTTATCTTGAAGCAAAGTTCTTAACCTGAAGCACTATTTCTGGGTTAGCGGAGTCTGTAACCTGCAGCGTATGTAACCTGAAGTGTATGTAACCTGAAGCGTATGTAACCTGAAGCGTATGTAACCTGAAGTGTATGTAACCCGAGGTACCACTGTAATAACATGAGGTATGTGTTGTATACCAACCAAACCAAACCAAACCAAACCAAACCAAACCAAACCAAACATCACTTTAATGCACTGTATTTTTTTTATTACATGTTATTGATATATATGAAAACATTTTTTGAAAGTTGTTTAAAAATAAAATTATTATGGTAATTAATGTTTGGGGTCCTGAACATCCTCAAAGTGCAATGCATTTTATGGAGAAGTGAAAGATTCTGCACACTCACATCCGAGTGGCTTCGTTGAAGCAAGCCTCATTCATAAGCTTGTAAAATGTCACCTTGGAAATGTTGCTAATAGGATCGTATTCCAGAAAATGGAGTAGGGGGCAGAGAGAGAGATGAGGTGCAGAAACTTGGACAAGGTGTTTAAGAGATGCAAGGGAAGAAGGAAAAAATGAGGTCACCTCCTGCATTTTTTCAAAAAAGCGTATTTGGCTTGTCATAGCTCAAGCGCTTTGGACTCCGTGCAAAACTTTTGGCTTCATCTATTGGTCTTGGCAAGGTCAGGTGATTTTGAAGAGCCTTGGCCTGTTTAATGACAGAATTACTGAGAGAGGGGTGTGTGATGCAGTGATTTCGATGCAAAGTTCTGAATGCCTTTTGTTGGCATCGGCTGCGTTTTCATAATACAGTAAGTGTTGAGAGCGCATAGTGTAACCTTGCCTTCTTACAATAGTAACAGGTGATGAACCTGGGGCCTTCTTACGGCCAATAAAAAACAGAGTTTTTTGTTCTCTTCCTTTCAACAGTTCCAATTTACAAACCCTAAAAGCAGTAAATGTAATCTGCCGTGCCATCTAGTGGCTACTGCATGCATTCCCTTAGCACTGAATCCTCTCACAGGAAGGAAAACTCTGATCCTAAATCTCTGCTAAATCTGTGGCTATGATCATTCGTGAGAAAGGCTTTGGGAGTAAACCCCCAAGGAAAATTCCGTACCTGATGCCTCGCAGGACATCTTAGGGAGAAGAAAAGGCAAGGGAGTAAACCCTACACAAATCCGAAGTGGGGTCTCCAAGATGGATGACGCCTTGTAGGCCTCATTCTGGCAACCCCTGCAGCCAAGCTGGTGCCCAAATCATTGCTCTGCTTTCCTTTGGCCCACATCAGTGAGGTCAAGAGGGGAGTCTTGTTGTCTTCATACACACTGCCCAGGGTTCTGCACTTTGGTGCTGCTAAGGCAGAGGGGGAAAAATGATGTAGGAGGCCGCAGTTACAGATAAAACTTGAAAAATTACAATATCATGGGAAAGTTCATTTATTTCAGTAATTCAACTTAAAAGGTGAAACTAATATATGAGATAGACTCATGACAGGACATGCAAAGCGAGATATGTCAAGCCTTTACTGCCGCATTGAGGCAGTAATTGATGCAAAAGGGGCCCAAACCAAGTACTGCGTACATATGCATGCTTCTACTTCTCAGAGGTCCAATATTGCTCTATTTGCAATCCTTGTTTTGCTGATTTCATTTAATATTCTAATTTTCTGAGACTGTTAACGTGGGGTTTTCATCAGCTGTATGCCATGATCATCACAATTATAACAAATAAAGGCTTGACATACAGTGGTACCTCGGGTTAAGAACTTAATTCGTTCTGGAGGTCCGTTCTTAACCTGAAGCACCACTTTAGCTAATGGGGCCTCCTGCTGCCGCCGCACCGCCAGAGAACGATTTCTGTTCTTATCCTGAAGCAAAGTTCTTAACCTGAAACACTATTTCTGGGTTAGCGGAGTCTGCAACCTGAAGCGTATGTAACCCGAGGTACCACTGTATCTCACTTTGCATGTCATGAGTCATCTCATATATTAGTTTCACCTTTTAAGTTGAATTACTGAAATAAATGAACTTTTGCCATGATATTCTAATTTTTCGAGTTTCACCTGTATGTGTTACTGGTCTCTGCTGCCACAGTGATTCTGCAGCCGTCTGGCTTCATTCCCAGAGGAACACTCCATTGTCTTTCGAGACAGATGGGTACCAAATGCCCAAGAGAGTGAATGGAGGAATGGCTTGGTAGGGAGAAAATGATTTAGCACTCATCTTTTTACTTCTAGGACCTGAAGAACCAAGCGGGTACTTGTGGCTTTCTGAATGCTGCTGAAATCTCTCATCAACCGCAGCAACCTTGGGATGGTCAAACGCGGGAGCCCAACAAAGTCTGAAGACACAGGTTGCTCCCCCCCCCCCCCATTTTAAAGAAAACAGTTTGAAACACAAAAGTTAGAGCTCTGCAAACTTTCCAGCGTGGTCTCATTCAAACGGTATTAGCACAAAAAGATGAGTGAGAAGGAAGGTATAGGAAGTAAGTACATTTGCAGAATTTATGCATATTTCCCATGTTCGAGGGGGTAAAAGCTTCCAGCACATCGGATTTTATTGCTTTTGCATTTATCGCATGAACTATGCTAAAAACCTAACAATTTTGACATTAGAAGAACATAGTACAATCCACATTTTTATTACACAGTTAACAAAGGAAGCAATTTTTACAAATGCACTTCATATAAGAATATTTTTAATACAGAAAATAGGTCTCTTACGCAATTTACAGAGGAGCATTTTGGCTTTCTGTTTCTGAATATAGTACGCTTGATTAAATGTATGCTTCTGTTTTATACAACAGGACAAACAACAGGGCAGTTTAGGTTATCACCGTAGATCTGCACAAGGCTGTTAAGACAACATAGATGTATATAGTTTTAGAACCCTTTAGAATAAGCAGACCATTCAAGTATTTAAACACTCGTTATAGAGTTTCTTTTAGGGAAAAAATGAGAAAGTCTTTTCATAGCTCACACCATGAATTTGTGTCAAGGTACACTGGCAAGAACCTTAACATGGCAGCATTTCAGTGTGATTATAAACTTTCATGAGCTAACATAGTTCTTGGCATTAAGACCTCATTGAATGAAAGTATTTAACCTACACTTTCTGAAAATGAACTCCGAAGTAAAATACTGTACTGATGGTGTATAATACACATAACACTAAATATATTAAGTATATAATATATATATATATATATATACTTAATTTAAAATTCAACAACCAGTTTTCTTATATGGTTATAATTTAAGGAACAGCAAAACCCAGTAAAGTAGTAACAGAACATTAGACAACTGAAAGACAAAAGATGAGACAACTGAAAGACAGACATATGTCTACAATGACAAACATCTATTTAGAGATTTAGGGTACAGTGCAAAGACTAAGCACTTTTAAACTGATTCATTTTAATGGAGATTTAATTAGCTACTTAACTCTCCTGCTGATAGATCTTGAAAGAATTTAAACTTGCATCGTGCCTATACTCCCAATTTTTGCAAAATAATAATAATAATGGTGAACTCAAAGCACAAACACAAAATCATACTGTTGGTTTTAGGATATAATTATGGCATTTAAGACTCTGTAGTGCTATGACCTTTATAATTAATGCCTTTTTGAGTCCTCCAGAAGTTATTCTGGAGTACAGTGACTTAGATGATAGCTCGTTGAAGCAAGTTTTTAAGACAACTGCCAAATAATTGGCTAACACAGATGGGTTGTATTGCTCGATTGTTAACTAATAAGACTGTATCAAATAATAGTTCCCATTGTAACCTTTCCGCTCTCCAAAGTATAAGAAACGAAAGTGTAGCCATTTCACTTTTCTACCATTAATTCTGCAGCCCAAAGGGTAGAGAACACACAAACCAACATACAGTAAGGAATCACATTGTACTGGGTCACATGAACTAAAAGATTTTTTAAAGAAATCCTCATTCCAGTGACTTTGCAAACTCAGCATAGTCAATGTAGCCATCATTATTTTTATCATCATCACGCAAGACGCCATCTATCAAACTAATTAACTCCTCATCTTTCATTGTCTGGGTGTGTTCTCCACCTTCCTACAGGGAAAGGGGGAAAAAAAGATGGATTGGTTTTAGCAGACGAGCACATTTGGAAATCAGAACGGTCCCACTCAATATTCTGCCCTTGAGGGCTGCACTTGGGTTTCCTAGAAATTAGCTAATGAAGGCTAGAAAAAAGTTAAGTGGGTCAGGCAGGTCTTAGACTCAGAAAGGTACAAAACAAGATTTTCAATTTGACAGTCTCTCAAAGCAGTGCTGCAGCTCCTTCGCTCACCCCCCAAACCAGGCCACACTTAAAAACCATTATCGTTTTGTAATCTACAGGTTATTTAAAATTTGGTCTAGCGTGGAAACTTTGAGAGAGCTGATCCCCAAGGGATAAGTCTTTGGATTAAACTGCCACTCTCTCTCTCTCTCTCTCTATATATATATATGCAGGTTTTGGTGTCTTCGGGTGTCTTCCCGTGTAAGAGTTGGGGTGTCTAGGCGACGTTTCGACGAGGTCTCACTCGTCATCTTCAGGCTGGTGTGAGTGAGACCTCGTCGAAACGTCGCCTAGACACCCCAACTCTTACACGGGAAGACACCCGAAGACACCAAAACCTGCATTCCTGTACCCGTGAAAATCTACGAAAGCATATATATATATATATATATATGCAAAATGTTATAGACATTTCCAACCCATATATATTAAAAGATAAGCTTGCTCACAGACACTGTTCACCGGCCTATCAGATTTTCTGTTCCAGGAAATTAGTGCTCACCTCTTTGTGTACATGTGAGATGGCGGTGGCAAGTTCAAGCCCATCAAGCAGATTGTTGCCATCGTAGTCGTGCATTTTGAAGTAATGAAGCTGCAGCTCTTGTGGCGACATCTCAGATTCTGGTTTGTCAATGACGCCTTCTAAATGTTCCATGATGTGGCTGCAGAGTAAGAATACGACGAATCTTAGTGCAACCACACACCCACTGAATGCAATGAACATGCAGATGTGTGCATGTAGGTAATGCAATGTGCATTTAAAAGCCAGACTTTGATTGAAATGTGGATACTATCTTCGGAGAGATGGGACCACAGCAGAGAGGAAAGAGAGAACTAATCTTCTCCCCCATACAGTCCCAAGACTGCTTGAGCTTCCCCTGAGACTATTTACTGTATATAACAACAACAACAAAAAACACGTTAGTTGCAGTCATGCCAGGTGGACTGCATGAAACAGAGCTTATGAGAGATTTCACAGGCAATATAGCCATCGGCCATGCTTGCAGAGGCTGATGGGAGTTGTAGTTCAGCCACGTTTGGAGGGACAAAGGCTTCCCGAACTTACCTAAACAGAACCCAATGGGAACTGAGTGTGCTCAGTAACCACAACATGCTGACTGATTGGTGTGTTTGTTTGTGTGTGCAGGGGATGAGACAGAAAGTCAGGTGGGAGGGGAAATGGAGTGGGGAAAAGGCATGATCTGCTGGCTGGCACTCTGCACTGGAACATTTTGTTGAATTCAATTCTGCTATTACATCAAATGCCTCTTACCATTATCAGACCCTCATTTCCCCCACTTATTTATACTGAGTGTGACTGCAGAGAATACATACTCCTTATCTTGTACCATGTTCTTATCAAGACGCACGTTTGCCTGATGACTCCCATCTGCGTGGGCCTCTGCAAAAGAGGACATAGAAGACGCAAGGACTAGGCAACAGAGGAAATATAGCGTAGAAATCCTTGGTTGTATCATAACAGCCATGGTCCTAGCAAAACAAAAACAGAGTGACCATTTAGTTGGAAAGGCAGCTTATAAATGTTATGATTAATTAGATACATATAAGAATAATAAAACAACAACTACTACAGTTGTGGGTAGCAATCAGGCACTTATACCTTTTTGAGTCTCTATTTCCTTATTCCTCCTACCACCTGCATTTTGGGTTTCCACAACCAAATCTGAGTTGCCATGAAAAGCCAGAATGAAAATATGTTCTAGGTATTGACGAAAGTTCACAGATGCACAGTAATAAGGCCACCTGCCCAGCTATGGCTTCTTACTTCAAAAGACTGGCTGTGTCATGCTTACATATTGTTAAACCTCATTTTCAGTCGGGAGTCCAGCAGCTGTTAACCAGGCACTTGTTTGGTATTCAACCTTTAGCTGAACACCTGGCACAGTTCAAAGTAGACTTTCACACAGGTGGAATAGGCAGTCTGGGGTATAAATGAAGGAATCAAGGAGCACAGCTGTCTGCCAGGAAACCTTTACATTTCTTGAGATAACATCAAGCTTATTGCAAATTCTGCATATTCACTCAAATGCCAAAGTCTAATTACCTAATTTATTGTGACACTATGTGTAACGTGTCACATTTAAGGTTCTACGTACTTCCTCTTTTCCCATTTTAAACTACAGTATTTCCTACTGTAAGCCACTTTGTGCAGCGACCTTTTGAATAGCTAAGAACTGTCAGTTGCATTTAATGCAATTCAGCACACAATGCATGGCAATCAATTACTGGGACAAGAGTGTGAATATTAAGAGTTTAACAACAATGTGCATTGCACCCACAGAACTTAGAATCAGGCTGGATTTAAAAGCTAATGGCAGAGGTGGGGTTTCCCCCTCCCCTCCAACTTTATCTATTCACTATGGGTACAGCAGCTGTTACTTGCTACATGTGCCCACTAAGTAAGTCTATCTCCCAACCATACATTTTAATGTAGTCATGCCTGAACCCTTAAAAAAAAAAATCCAGTTGTTTGGTGGATCTGGAATTTCTAACCATTTTAATACCATAGGGGAGGAAATGCGGTGCGATAGTAACCGAGTATCTCCTAGCATATGGTGGGTGCTAAATACAGTACATACCAAATAGAAGTACTACTTGTAGTTTGTTTGCACCCAGATATGGGATTTTGCAAGGCACTATCAACAAACCTTTAGACTTTGAAGTACAAAGACAAACCTCTAGAAATCGTTGACCCGTTGGCCTTTCCACTATGAACCCCGTTAACTCATTCCCCCCTTCCCTTCATCAAGCATAAAGCAGTACATACACAACTTAAGCCATCTCCCAACTCTCCAGTTCTGCTTGGAACAATACAACTGTAATGTGAAGAAATGAAAAGGAAAGCACATATCCTCTCTCCTCTTCCCCGTTGTTGTTTTTTTAAACTTGCACTCTGCCAATTAAATTTTGGCCAAAAGTCTGGGCATTATTTGATCAGGGATGAGGTTTATAACTGGAAACAGCTCTCTCACTGGAGCTTTTTCTTTCTTTCTGTGAGCGGTTTACTCCTATTTATTAACCTGTAAGATGATTAACATTATTTCCAATTCTGCTTTTCTGGGAAGGGGAGAGGAGAAGAGATATTGAAGACAGCCTGCAACTGCAGAAAAGCGACAGTACATTTTCTCCCTCTCTCTTTCTTTTTAGAGTTTTAAAAAGATTTTTAATTTTATAGCAATTGGGGCATTCTTATTTTTTGTGCGCGCGGGGGTGGGGAATGGGAATAGGTTTCTTAAAACCCACCCACCCCCTTCTATGGCAAAAATAGGGGGTGCCTTCTATGGCACCCCCTTCTATGCCCATTGGTTTCAACAGGTCTACTCTGAGCAGGGCCGACACCTGAGGCAACCTTTTTAAAAATGTATATATATTGGTGGTTGGTCGGTCTGCTTTCCTTTCTGGATAAAAGCTGCCCGGCCCGCTTTCCAACGCAGTTCAAGGCAGGGAATGCTGCCCTATAGAACTCAACAGGGCTTGGTCCTGCAGCCACTTACGCGGGAGTAAGCCCCACTGATCTCTATGGCTTCTTCTAGGTAAGAGTGCCCTGTTAATGCCTCAGGTGGCAAAAGCCCAGGACAATGGGGACTGACCCCACCGCCTCACCTGCTCCCAGCGCCGCCAGCTCCTCCTAAAGCGACACCGGACGAAGTTTGGACATACCCGGCCACCATCGCCTCCTCTCGCGGCCACCCCTCAACTCTCCGCGCTTGCGTCCTGCCACCGCCCAACTCTCCGGCTATTGGCTTCGGCCGCCCCGGAGTTTTACGTCAAACGCCCAGGTGCGGCGGCCAGATGCCACGCCCCTTTCCCTCCCCCTCCCGGCTCCGTGGCCACGCCCCCTCCCTCCGATCTCATGACGTGGCTTCGCTCCTTTCCAACGCTGCGCTCTTTAAAAAAAAAAAGAAAGGGCAGTAAGGAAACCCCACCCCCCGCTTTCTTCTGGTACGCCCAGTGCTCTTTCAGTCATTGCCGGCAGAGGGTCTCAGGTACCCAATCGCCGCAAAGAACTCGTTTACGGCTCTCCCTCTGCCTATGCTAAAGTGGGCGGGTGCTCCTCCCAACTTTCCTCTGGTACGACCGGTGCTCTTTCAATCATCGCCGGCGTGGACGCGGATACCCAATCGCTGCAAAGACTACGTGAAGACCCGCCCACTTTGTCCCTATGTTGCCTCATTTGACTAACATAGGCACGCGTTTCTCTCCTAGGCTGAGGTGCGGCTGTTGGGTTTGGTCGCTTCCAGCTCTTTTCACACGACTAGCGAGCCCTCGGAGGATCTGGCTGGTTGTGTGAATGAGGCTGGGGTTCCCAAAAACGAGAACAGTGGCAGGATACTTGTAATAACCTGCAGTTTTATAACAGTATATATTTAAAGCAGATGAATAAATGAGCAAATAAAGTTAATTTGGATATGCAGAAGATATTAAAAATAAATTTAAGGAACCACAGAAAGAGGGGGAAGGAAGTCAAGTTTTGAAATGTTAAAATGACTGTAAAATTAGTGAAATACATAAATAAATAAAATTTTAAAAGAATTGTGTGGCTTTTGAGTAATTTCGCTCGCTACTTTTTCCCTGTCATGGTTAGGATGGGCATTGTTTTTGTGGTTTGCCTCAATGTTGTTGTTGTTGATGATGATGATGTGTGGGAGTGGGGTTATTGGGTTTTTTATTATGCATTTTTCTGTTGTGATGTTTGGATGAAGGGTGGTATACAAATTTAGCAACAACATCTTCATCTTGGGTTAGCCCTGGGGCTAGTGCTCCTTAGTGTTTCTAGACTCTAGAGGAAAACATGATGCAGCCTGAAATTTCTGTGGGTTTAATCAGAAGTACAGTGGTACCCCGCAAGACGAATGCCTCGCAAGACGGAAAACCGGCAAGACGAAAGGGTTTTCTGTTTTGGAGGCGCTTCGCAAGACGAATTTCCCTATGGGCTTGCATCGCAAGACGAAAGCTCATAGGGAAATGCTGGCGGTCGGGAGCAAAGACTTTCGCCCACAGCCGGCCTTCAGAAGAGGACCTCTTCTGAAGGCCGGCGGGGGGCAAAAGTCTTTGCTCCCCCCGCCTGCCTTCCCCCCCGCCTGCCCCGGGCGATCTTAAAATGCTGGCGGGCGGGAGCGAAGCGTTCGCTGCCGACCCCCAGCATTTTAAAATCTCCAAGGGACAGCAGAGAAGTCTCTGTCCCGGGGAGATTTTAAAATGCTGGGGGTCGGGAGCGAAGCGTTAGCTGCCGACCCCCAGCATTTTAAAATCTCCCCCTGTCCCGGGAAGGTTTTAAAATGCTGGGGGTCGGGAGCGAAGCGCTGCCGACCCCCAGCATTTTAAAATCTCCCCCTGTCCCGGGGAGGTTTTAAAATGCTGGGGGTCGGCAGCGCTTCGCTCCCGACCCCCAGCATTTTAAAACGCTGTTCCGAAGGGGGGTCGGGGACACCTGCCCCAGCCGCCCCACTTCGGAAAGCTGTTCCGAAGTGGGGAGGGGGGGCGGGGACACCTGCCCCAGCCGCCCCACTTCGGAAAGCTGTTCCGAAGTGGGGAGGGGGGGCGGGGACACCTTCTGAAGGCGGGCAGGGGGTGAAAGTCTTTGTCCCCCCTGCCTGCCTTCCCAGGGGCTTTTAAATTGCCCCGGACAGCGGAGAATTCCTCCGCTGTCCGGGGCGATTTTAAAATGCCGCCCGCCAGCATTTTAAGATCGCCCCGGACAGCGGAGAAGTCCTCCGCTGTCCCAGGGTTTTTTAAAATGCTGGGGGTGGGAAGAAAAGCCCTTGTCCCCCCCCCAGCCTTCAGAAGAGGTCCGGGGACAGACTGTCCCCGGACCTGGTCTGAAGGCAGTTTCCCTAGGAACGCATTAATTGATTTTCAATGCATTCCTATGGGAAACCGTGCATCGCAAGACGAAAAAACCGCAAGACGAAGAGACTTGCGGAACGAATTAATTTCGTCTTGCGAGGCACCACTGTAGATGTTCTTAGATCCCATCCTCATCTTTTGATTAAATTGTTTTAACTGTTTTCAGTACAGTATTGTATTTATACATTTCTGTAACCTGTCCCAGGGACCATGTAGTGAAGGGTGGGTGAGAAATCTAATTAATAATACTAATACTAGATAACAATGTCATGAAGTGGTTAAATAGCCAGTGAGTTGGGAGCATAGCTGTCAAGCGTCCCTTATTTGGCGGGACAGTCCCTTATCCCAGCGCCATGTCCCTCTGCTGTCCCTTATTGATGATGTCCCTTAAATAAGCTACTGAAGGTAATGGGGCCCTTTCTATGTCCAGCTGTCCTTTGTCAACAACAAATTGTTGCTGTTTTTTGTGTTGAATATATGCTATATGGTAATTTATGGACCCAATAGGTATCTAAAGCCATTTGCATGCAACAAAATATGTATTCTATCAAAGTAATTTTTGATCCCTTATTTTGGCTGCTGATCCCTTATTTTTGAGGCTGCTGGTCCCTTATTTTCAAATCTGTAAGTTGACAGCTATGGTTGGGAGGTGTAGGGTCAAATCCACCCTTAGCAATAAAACTCGGCACATGAATTTGGGGGAATCAGTAGGACGGGCCTTTCCTACACCATAAGAATAAAATAGGGAATGAAGAATTGTTATTGTGCCTTGGTGCTGCTTGCTATTTCATTAGGCAGCGAGAGACAGTCACCTGAAGCAGCTGTGTTTGGGTACCCTGAAAGGGCAGGAAAATGTTAGTTATATAACTGATTGTGGTGGCATTTTTACTGTAAGGAAAGTGAGGAGGTGCTTGTGGGATTTTCTGCATGAAGTGGCAAAATAACTTAGCTGGCCTGGGGTACTATGTGCCTTGACTTGTACTGGTAGAACCACCTATCGCCCTGCCTCTTGAGCTTCTCAGAATAAATGTTACAAATAAATCGATCCCATAGCTTTCCCCCTCCATGAGAGGTCCAGAGGGCAGTAATACAGTAATGGGCCTTTTCTGTGGTGGCTCCTTTTGTGGAATGCTCTCCCTGGAGACACTTCATTACATATCTTTAGGTGCCAGGTGAAAATGTTTCTCTATATTCCTTTGGCTCTGATTTAAGAATCTATGGTCTTTTAAACTGTGTGTGTGTGTGGTTATTGTTTTGTTTATTATGGTATTTATTTTTGTGTTTTTATACCGTAAACCGCCCTGCTATCCTCGGGTGAAGGGCGGTATATAAATTCAATAAATACATCAATAATAAACAAGACTTCCTTTCCTCCCCCCTGTAAATTCTACTTATTTTTTAATAATAATTTTTATTAGTTTCCTCCCAAGGAATTCAATCAAAAGTGAGCTCCCCATGAAGTCAGTGAAACTTCCTTCTGAACATTACGTCCTAGAATCCAGACTCTGGATGCTAAACAGTGGCTATATAGGTGTGGCTCCAATTACCTGACATTAATTCTGATGTGTTTCATAATAGCTCTTCTTACTCTGCCTTCAGCCCACACATATCACACAGAACTGAGATGAATGCAATTTGCCTTGAACGTGGCAAATGTAGTGAGGGATGCAGGCCACCTTAAGTAATAATAATAAAATCATCATTTGCACCCTGCCAAAGTCCTGTTCTAATTAGACTTTCCGCCTCACTACTCCACAGGCCAGCCTGCCATCAACTGCCTTGTGGGAAGGCTCTTGATGGTTATTAAATATGTTGCTGGTGTTTATTGTGTATTTAAAATATGTAATTTAATGTCACTTAAAAAATTATTAAAGGTTTCTTTGTTTTCAAAAATATGTGCATTGTCTTTTTCTGCGTTTTCTACAGATCAGTTTCAATTGTTGTGAGACATTAGTGTTGCATGCAGTATAAGGTTGGGAAGAAAATAAGGGGAGGGTTGGCAGGGTGAGTGGGATGGGGTGGCAAAGCTTCTATTTTTCTACTTAGTGTATGTGTGAAATTTGTGTCAGTTTCACTTGTGTGGGTTCTCTTTCTGTTCGCTTGTTATACTTCCATGGTGGTGAGAGAGGTTGGCGATAGCCTAGGGCAGGGGTCACCAACCTAAGGCCCAGGGGCTGGATCCAGCCCAATCGCCTTATGAATCCGGCCCGTGGACGGTCCAGGAATCAGTGTGTTTCTACATGGGTAGAATGTGTGCTTTTATTTAAAGTGCATCTGTGAGTTATTTGTGGGGCCTGCCTGGTGTTTTTACATGAGTAGAATGTGTGCTTTTATTTAAAATACATCTCTGGGTTATTTGTGGGGCACAGGAATTTGTTCAAAACCCCCCCCCCCCAATAAAAAATATAGTCTGGCTCCCCACATGGTCTGAGGGACGGTGGACCGGCCCACGGCTGAAAAAGGTTGCTGAACCCTGACCTAGGGTTTGGTTGGTTGTCTTTGGGTGGCTGTAATGAGATTTATTTTTGTATGTGAGCGGTGCTGTGTGTATTTCTGAATCATGTTAGCCAGACAGATTCGTATACTTTTGGCAGATTCTTGTCGTTGTCTTGTTGGGCAGTGCATGTGATAAAGGGGAACCATACCAGGGTGAAGGCATATTCTATTTGTCCCTGTGTCAGTTTCAGTTTATTTTTTAGCTTTTCCAGTAAAGTTATTTCCCATACTGTTTGATATCATTGGTTCATATTTACTCATGACAGGTCTCTCCATTGCCTGGCCATGATGTTTCTGGCTGCTGAGAGTAGGTGGGTTATGAGCTCTTTACAATGTGAGTGGGAATTATTATCTTGGAAGATGTTCAGTAGGGCCAGTTCTGGGGTGACTTCTAATACTTGCTTAGTTATTTTGCATATTTCTTGTATGACTGATGTCCAGAAGAGTTGGGTTTGGGGACATTAATTTAATGTTACTTATCAACTGCTTTGGTAGGACTTGTATTCTGATAGATAGCATATAAGTAATCGACAGAGGGCTGGAGATGTTGCTAGCGTTGTATCATTACCTGTAGAAGGAAGAATTAGGACAAATCAGTTTCACTACTCACAGTCTGCAACAGTGAATTATATTTCACGGGTTGGTCTTCCCGGGAGAAACTCAAATGCCATATTAAGAAGCCTAGAAAACTGAAATTCTGAATAAATTTTGAATTGTGCAAATCCATCTTATTTTGTAGGAACACACTCAAACTGCAAACTGCATTCTGGAGTTGATATTTGTACCTTGATTCTTTTAAAAAAAAAACATTTGAAATTTGATTTCTCTTAGCAGTGACTGGTGCAAAAGAACCGTGCAGATAAGTAAACATTAATAGCACAGTATCTATGGATCAAGGGTGGTATACAAATATAATAATAATAATAATAATAATAATAATAATAATAATAATAATAATAATATTTTAAAAATTGTGGAATGTAATGTCCTCACAAAACAAACAACAGCAGTAAAGGAGGGATTTCTCTCAAAGGAAAGGATTAAATTACTGTACCCCTGCAGCATCCTGATCATTATAATCACCACTCAAGCTGATATGATTTGTATTTTTTTAAAAATCTGTACATTAAATGCAAAGTTGTGGTCTAACTCATCCTATAGTTGGACCCTCCTTTTTTGTGCTTCAGTCCTGCTTGTGGGATTTCCCCGCAGGCATCTGGTTGGTCACTGCGAGAACAGGAGGCTGGACTAAATGGGCCAATGGCGTGAGCCAACAAGGTCTTCGTATGCTCAAAGTGTCTAAATGCTGAATAATATAGTTTTTCAGCTTTTAGAATATCCTGGATGGTCCTTATTTTGATTCCCCTTTGGTTTTGGTGTGGATTTTTCACAGATGACCTCAGAAACATTCCTTTGATCCTCTTTTGCAGTCTTTATGCCTGGTACACACATCCACCACATCGCTGTCTCTGTTCCTGACAGAGTAAAAAGGAACAGTTGAAGAGCTGTGCAGACTTCTGGAACATGCACGGATAATGGCAATAGTAAGCAGTCTTTTATATTTATACTAATTAATAATTATAATTAATAATTAATAGCCCACCCATCTGCCTGGGTTTCCTCAGCCACTCTGGGCGGCTCACAATAGAATATTAAAAACATGATAAGACATCAAATATTAAAAACTTCCCTAAACAGGGCTGCCTTCAGATGTCTTCTAAAAGTCAGATGTTTATTTCCTTGACATCTGATAGGAGGGTGTTCTACAGGGCCGGTGCCACTACTGAGAAGGCCCTCTGCCTGGTTCCCTGTAACTTCACTTCTCGTAGGGAGGGAGCCACCAGAAGGCCCTTGGAGCCGGACCTCAGTGTCCGGGCAGAATGATGGTGGAGACGCTCCTTTTATTATGTCTTCACATTATCTGTATAACACAAACACTGGAAGTCCCAAAACGGGACAAAACGAAGGAGAAGAAACAGAGAGCTGTCCAGTCCACATCAAAAAACAAAATAAAAATCTAAAGAGAAAATTCAAACCCTTGCTGCAAAAGCAAACAAGGAGACAACATAGCTTCCTGGGACAGGGAAGGTTCTCATGCTGGGTGACACAACAAAAAAGACCCTGCCCAAAAGGCAACAGCAAATGCAAAAGCATCTCAGTGGCAAGCACAGAAGAGAGTAATATTGTCATGGGGCTTGTGTGGCAGGGGACAATCTGAACCCTGAAGGGGTGTGTCCACATCAGGTGGAGTAATCCGTCAAGAAACAGGAAGTGAGAGTCCCTTGCAGCTTTTCCTGGGGACAAAGGAAGAGCCAGACTATTCTGTACTTTAAGGGTGCAGCCAGATGGATGTGGAGTGGAGCAAACAGCAAAAACTCTTCCCAAGCAGAAAGCAGTCTGCACCCCTAACTTCTGGCCCTTTACTCTCTTTGCACAGAAGGAGGTTAAAATCCAAGCCTGAAACTTCAGGTCTAGCCTGGAACCCCCAGAACCTGGGTGAAAGCGGGGAGGAGAAAAGAAAACGCACATTGCCCATTTAAGCAGAAATCCCTAACAGCCTCTTTTTGGGGGGACCGGCCAGTGCAGTGTAATGGTTAAGAGTGTTGGGACTATGACCTGGAAGGCCAGGGTTCAAATCTATGCTTGGCCACCAAGCTCACTGCCAGTCAGTGCCTCTTAGTCTAACCTACCTCACAGGGTAGATAATGAGGAGGGGTTCCTCAGTCGGTAGAGCACTAGCCTCTTAAGCGGAGGGTCGTGGGTTCCAGTCCCACATGTTGGACTAGACTAGATGATCATGGTGGTCCCTTCCAATCAGTGGCGTAGCGTGGGTTGTCAGCACCCGGGGCAAGGCAAGTGATTTGCGCCCCCTAACCCGTGGATTTGCGCCCCCTAACCCTAACCCCCAGATGTTGCGCCCGGTGCGGCCGGCCCCCCCTGTACCCCCCACGCTACGCCACTGCTTCCAATTCTACAATTCTATGTGTTGAATTCCTTTGAGAAAAAGGTGAGTTATAAACGCAATTAAATAAAACAAAACAAAACAATAGATGGACAACATTGCGCGCTACCTAAGCCCTGAAAGACCCCTCTTGTTCCATTTCTGCCCCCCATTTTAACCCATTCCCTTCTACGGCGCAACTTTGCCAGCCTGTCACGCTTTGCGCGGGGCGCTTCCTCTTAGCTGCCACACATCTGGATCATCGGGGCGTTTAGGGGGTAGTTTTTGTGGGGGGTTTTTGGAAGTGGGACCACATCTGTCCCGCGCCGCAGTGCCGCTGGAGCCTCCCTTTCCACCAGGCGCCCGGGAGCGCGCGATCCTGCCCCTGCTCGGCGAGGGGAGGGGAACCCGGCTGTTCCCCAGGCGCACGCCCGGCTGCCCGGGACTTCCCTGTTGTACACGAGTCACCCACCCACGCTAAGATGGCTGCGAAAGGCTCGCATTTCCACCTGAAAATGGAAGAGGCGGTGGAGAGGTGCCGCGCCGATTGCCAGTGGGACACGCAGCTGGCCGTGGTGGAGCAGATGAGGACGCGGGCGGCCAGTCCCCGCCACAAGTGGGCCAAGGGGGGCGCAGCCGGCGCAGGAGCCCAACCGTCCGGTAAGTCGCCGCCGGGGATCCCGCTGCCAGCAGCTTCTCTTCCCCAGGAAATGGAAGCAGCAGCCGCGGCTCCCGCCCGCCTGTCTTCCCTTAGCAAGGATCGTCCTTTGGTCTCCCGGAGCAAAACCTGCCCGGACGGGAGAGTTGCACAATCCGTGCCCCGCTTCGTCAAGTTAGTTGCGCGCAGCCAGCTCCCATAGAAAGCCGCAGGGTTCAACTCCCAAGTCATGTGAACTTTACGCACTGATTTCAGTCTAAGCGCAACTAACTTAGTCCGGATCCAAGCCTCTCCACCCACCCACAGTCTCTTTTGCAAGAGCAGCTAATTCATCCGCACCCCAAACAATGCTTGAGGGTGAAGTTGTGAAGTTGGAAGGGGGTCCCAGGGTCATCTAGTCCAACCCCCTGCGATGCAGGAATCTCAGCCATAGCATCCAGTGACAGATGGCCGTCTAACCTCAGCTTGAAAACCTCCAAGGAAGGAGAGTCCACAACCTCGAACGGCTCTTAACTGTCAGAAAGTTCTTCCTGATGTTTAAGCATCCGTTTTGTTCTTAATCACTTCATTAAATTTATACTGAGCTGATTGATTGCAGGAAACCTCAATGCGGTGTGCAAAAGAAAACATTAGGACAGGCTTCCTCAACCTCGGCCCTCCAGATGTTTTGAGACTACAATTCCCAGCATTCCTGAGCACTGGTCCTGCTAGCTAGGGATCATGGGAGTCGTAGGCCAAAAACATCTGACGAGCCGAGGTTGAGGAAGCCTGCAATAGGATTATTAGTAACAACTATCAAACTTTTTTTAAAAAAAATCCAGAAATAAAGTAAAAACACACCAGCGCTCTAAATACCTGTGTAGGTAGGCTTGTCTCAGCAAAAAATGTTTTTATCAGGCGCATCATGAGCTTTGCCTCATGAGAGCCAAGTGCTTTTTTAAACGCACAGTACAACCCCTGTGTTTCCCCAGAGGTGTAATTGGATCTGCACTCCACAGCTGCTTTCCCCCCAACACTCCTTTTGTGTCTTGTGTGTTGCTCTCAATGATTTTTCTCACACTTTACCGCCATTGGGAATAATCAGAGGATGCTGTCTTGCTCAAGAGGGCAGCCTCAAAGGAAATCAGCTATACAATGTGCAGGTTTACACAGAAGTAAGTCCCAGTGATGCAGAATGGGGCTTACTCTCTAGTAAAGCTGCTGTCCGGGACACAGTTACCTAGAAATAAACCCCATCAAACACAATGGGACTTGCATCTGAATGAGCATAGCTTACATTGCTCAGCTAATTTCTGAGGGTCAGCTATCCTAAAACAATAAACTGGGCTAATTCTCCAACTTCCTCCGTGCCAATATGTCACGGACGTTGGTAAAACTCGTAAGTGAGCACCACAGTTTGGGAAGGATGTTGGCAAACTGGAACGGGTGTGGAGAAGGGTGACCCAAGTTGATGAAAGGCCTGGAAACCTAGCTTTGTATGAGGAACAGTTGAGGGAGTTGGTTTTAGCCTGGAGAAGAGAAGACCGACAGGTGATATGGTACCCATTTTCAAGTTCCAGAGTGGTTGTCGCTTGGAAGATGGTCAAGCTTGTTCCCTCCTGCTCCAAAGGGTAGGACTCAAACCAACGAGTTCGATTTACAAGAAAGGAGATTCCGACTAAACATTAGGAATAACTTTCTGATGGCAAGAGCTGTTCAGCCTCGGAGGGTGGTGGACTCTCCTTCACTGGAGGGTTTAATCAGAGGTTGGAAGGCCATCTTCTTGGGAACACTTTATCTGCAGTTTCTGTCATTCCATGATTCTATGAAAGCTTCCATAGCTCCTCATTTACCTGCCATAGTAAAGAGGACCCCGCAGATGACATCAGTGAGCCTGCTGGGATACCCTCCCCTTGCGTGATTCTCCTCCATTGCACTATTGGTTTTAACTCTATTGTGCTGAGGATTCCTGGGACGGATGATGCTGTTGACTTCTCAAACCATTATTTATTTATAAATAAATAAATAAATAAATAAATAAATAAATAAAATTTATACCCCGCCCATCTGGCCAGGCTTCCCCGGCCACTATGGGTGGCTTCCAACAAAACACTAAAATACAGTAATGCCTCAAACATTAAAAGCTTCCCTAAGCAGGGCTGCCTTCAGATGTCTTCTAAAAGTCTGGTAGTTGTTGTTCTCTTTGACATCTGGTGTGAGGACGTTCCACAGGGCGGGTGCCACTACCGAGAAGGCCCTCTGCCTGGTTCCCTGTAAAGGTTCGGCACTGTGAAATGTGCCTTCTCGGTAGTGGCGCCAACACTGGATCACCCTCTCATCAAATGTCAAGGAGATGGGTAACTATATACAGTAACCAGTTTAGAAGACATCTGAAGGCAGCCTTATATAGGGAAGCTTTTTAATGTTGAATGTTTTATTACGTTTCATGTTGGAAGCTGCCCAGAGTGGCAACCCAGTCAGATGGCTGGGGTACAAATATATAGTAATAGTAATAATAATAATAATAATAATAATAATAATAATAATAATAATAAACCTTTTCTCAGTAAGTCCAGTTCTCAGCCCTCTTTGGGATAACCCAGGCATAGGCAAACTCGGCCCTCCAGATGTTTTTGGCCTACAACTCCCATCATCCCTAGCTAACAGGACTAGTGGATGATGGGAGTTGTACAGTGGATGCTCAGGTTGCGAACGTGATCCGTGTGGGAGGCATGTTTGCAACCCGCAGTGCCACGTCTGCACACGGGCGGGTCACGATTCGGCACTTCTGCGCATGCGCAAAGCACAATTTAGTGTTTCTGTGCATGCACGAGCGCCGAAACCTGGAAGTAACCCGTTCCGGTACTTCCAGGTTTCGGTGCATCTGTAACCTGAAAACACGTAACCCAAAGTGTCTGTAACCTGAGGAATGACTGTAGTCCCAAAACATCTGGAAGGCTGAGTTTGCCTATGTTTGGGATAAACCATGACTGTTTTAAAATGAGTTTTGATTATATCTGAATCCTCTGTGAATCTTCTAGTGCAGACCAATGTAGCATCAGTAACAACAAATGGATGAATGTTGTATTTCAAATTGTTGTACCTCACCCTGAGAACTCAGGGTAGAGAATGAGTAATAAAGTAAATGAATAGTAAATAATAAAACAACAACAACAACAACAACAACAACAACAACAACAACAACAACAACAACAACAACAGTACTTGAAGCACTGCACTGGCTGCCACTGAGCCACCAGGCCCGGTTCATTGGGTTAGTACTAGCATGTAAAGCCCTAAATGTCTTGGGACACAATTAGCTAAAAGATCTCCTTCCTTTGCCAGTATCAGCCATCTTGGACTCTACCATCCACAGGTGAAACCTTGTTGGTGGTACTGCTTGGTTGGTGTTGCCCCATGACAGGGTTTTTTTCAGTGGCAGCTCCCCATCTGTGGAATGCCTTCCATGTTGAAGTGTACCTGTCTCTCTTATAATTGACTTCCAGGCAGAATCTGAAAACAGCTCTGATTACACACTCTGAGAAATACTATTCTTGGCAACCCTGAAATCACCGGTTGAGATACTGTTTCTAACTGCTACCAGATTTTATTTTATTTTAACGTGTTTGCCACCCTGGGCTCCTTTGGGAGGTAGGGCGGGTTCTAACGTGAAATAATAATCATAATATTTCAGGAAGTGCAAGTGCCTCTTTAAAAGTTTAGGCCTTCCTCTTGTGTGCTGTAGGCTGTTCATCTCAGCGGGGTGGAAATTAGAGCCAGTGGGCGATGATTCATGTTCTTGCATCCTGTTTTAAGCCTTGTTGAGGTGGGAAAAGAAAATATTCTGTGGTCTCTTCTGTAGCTCCAGGAAACATCGTAAGCATCTTGTCTCGCTTGCATCTTGGACATAACAAACCTTAAAAGCGAAACTTTTTCATTTTAAAAACATGGTCTGGGGAGTGGGGGGGGGGGGAGGTTGAGTGAATTATTCGCCAGGTTCTTGCATTCCCTTTTCAGATCTCGGCCTCACATTAGGGCTGAAGAGCTGTTTTATTTCTCTGGAGGGGCTGCCCTGCCAAATTTTAAATTGGCCAGGCAGCCCCGCCCAAGAACATATGTGCTTATCCGTCAGACAGAAGTACACTGGCACACATTTTCCTCTCATCCTGTAGGGTTGGCAGCAGACCTCTGGGAAGTGTGTGTGAGAGAAGGAGCCCATCCTGGACTGAGTGAGGTCCTGCCGCTCAGCCACACTTGCCTCAGAGACCCTTAGCGGGCCTGTTGCCTGGCAGTGCCAGGGATGGCCCAGAAACGAGGGCGAAACATGCTGCACGAATGTACCTCAGGGTGTGCTCATGTGCACAGAAGCGAGTGTGTTTGTGGGGAGGGTGGCCATAGTCCCCATCTATACCTGAAGGAGTGCCTCCACCCCCATCATCTAGCCCAGACACTGAGGTCCAGCTCTGAGGGCCTTCTGGCAGTTCCCTCCCTGCAAGAAGTGAGGTTAAAGAGAACCAGGCAGAGGGTCTTCTCGGTAGTGGCGCCCGCCCTGTGGAACGCCCTCCCATCAGATGTCAAATAAATAAACAACTACAGTGGTACCTCTGGATGCGAACGGGATCCGTTCCAGAGCCCCGTTCGCATCCTGAAGGGAACGCAACCCACGTCTGCGCATGCGCGGGTCACAATTTGCCACTTCCGCACATGCGTGTGATGTCATTTTGAGCGTCTGCGCATGCGCGAGCAGCGAAACCCGGAAGTAACGTGCTCCCTTACTTCCGGGTCACTGCGGAGTGCAACCCAAAAATGCTCATCCCGAAGCTACTTCAACCCGAGGTATGACTGTATCTGACTTTTAGAAGACATCTGAAGGCAGCCCTGTTTAGGGAAGTTTTTACGGTTGGATGTTTTATCGTGTTTTTAATATTCTGTTGGGAGCCGCCCAAAGTGGCTGGGGAACCCCAGCCAGATGAGTGGGGGTATAAATTATAAATAATAAATTATTATTATTATTATTATTATTATTATTATTATTATTATTATTATTATTAATTTTACTTTGGCTGCACCCAGCACTGACGCGTGGCCCTTGGAGGGTTGGCAAACAGTCGCCCAAGTCGTCTTCCTTCCCCCCCACAACTGAAGTTGAGCAGTTATTTCAAAGGCCACTGAGGACTCCCTTTGTTGTGTAAATGAGTTCACTCTGAGCTTCTTGGGAAGAGCGCTTCCTGTTTTTAAGATCCTCTTATTGTCCACTGTGACCACCCCTGTCCAACTCTCTGCAAATGGCCAGTAGATTGTAAGCAGCCTTTATGCACTTATTCACTTTTCCATTGCTACTTGTCTCCTTCCATTGCGAATGAGGTTTTCTGCTTAGCTAGGAAACTGCTGTTGAAATTTAGAGCGCTACCGTTTCAGTCGTTTTCAAGCTGTGTTCTACGGGATTCCTTGGAAGGTTACCAGAGGTCTCACAGTGAGAAAAGACAGCCGTGGAGGACAAACTCCTGAAAACACTTTTTCACAAAAAGTCCATAGTCGCCTCTTGTACAAAATAAAGGGAGTCCTTAATGCCCATTGAAATGACTGTTCAATGCAGTTGCTGAAACAAAATGAAGATGACTTAGATCATAGAATTGCAGAGTTGGAAGGGACCCCAAGGGTCATCTAGTCCAACCCCCTGCAATGCAGGAATCTCAGCTAAAGCATCCATGGCAGATGACCATCCAGCCTCTGTTTAAAAGCCTCCAAGGAAGAAGAGTCCACAGAGATGATCAGGCAGGTTCCTGTCCACCTTTTCTATGATGTTCAGCCACAGGGAAGGGCATTGTGTGGCAGCCTTTGGCAACCTGGCACCCTTCCGGCATTTTGAACCACACACTTGTGCTAGTTGGGGCTGATGGGAACTGTAGTCCAGAACATCTGGAAGGCACCTGGTTGGTGACAACTTCTGTAGTTTATTTTATTTTTTTTAATAGAAATTTTTATTGGTTTTTCACCTTTTATAAAGACAAATACACACAAAAAAGACAGAAGACAAAAACATGTATAATTTCAGAAAATCCTACTTTCCTAACCTTGTTCCCTGACTTCCCCCCATCCCCCTTCATGCATCCCCATTCCCAAAATTGTGTCAGCAAATTGGTATTTCTCTTCTTAATCATCTTAAAATTACCTCTTTTATAAAGAAAAGTAAATTTTCTCTAAGTTGGACTCAAGTTCTCTTCCATTGATTTCCCAATTTGTCTTAAATAAAAGTCATATTAACTAAACCCAAAGGTCTTGAGTGTTTTTACAGTTCTATTCTTCCCTCCCTCCCATCCCCGGTTTTCGTCCCTTCCCAGTACATATCCAAAATATCAGTTCTTAGCCTGGGTTCCTCACGTCCGAGGCTTTCAAGTCTCTTTCAGTCCCTCTCCGCCGGTCTTGTTGGTAATCCTTTATGTCGGTTGTCGGATCTCGAAAAAGTTCTGTCACCATCCAACCATATTCTCTTCCCAGAAGAACATTTGGAAACAGCTGCTGGAAAATTTCCACAAAGTCTGCATCTTCAGAGTCAAAGTCAAAGTGGAGGCCCCCATCATATTTCTTTATTTTAAGTTCCTGTGTTCCATAAACTCCCGGGGCCTCCTCCTTCATCTTTTGCATCTTTCGCAGATTTGTGTTAGATGTAATCCAAAAGTCTCCTTGTTTATATCCCACAGAAGTCAGCTTCTGGTTGGTACTTTCCAACTTTACTTTCTCTTTTTCTTGTTTAGTCTCTTCCACTTCTTTAGATATCATTTCCGATTCAGCTGTGGATTCTTTCTCATCCAGGTCCTCAATACATTCAGCAGAGCTGCTTGTTCCAGAAGTCAAGGTCATAAGTTCTTTATTCATAGCCAGACTCTGCTCTTGTAAGACTCCCACCAGATGAAACATTCTTTCGATTTCCACTAGTAACTTTCCATCCACAGCCATTGTAATTTCACAGAATTCCCCCTAGAGGGAATCTGGTTACTTAGTAATCTTTCTCCAACAATCCTCCAACTTATTGTTATTACTTTGTTTCCAACAATTTTAACTCAATTGTAACTCATTTTAATCCAGAGGGATCTTAAATAACGATTTTTCCACTTAAACTGTCCGTTTGACAGCTTTGACAGCTGTCAAACTCTGCACCTCTTCCACAAGCTCAAAAGCAGGACGCTCCCGGGCCCGGGGGGGGGGTTGTTTACAATTGAAAGAAAGCTTCCAAAACTCCACTCTCCAGCTCAGAATTTCTTTTTGCCAAATCTTGGAAGTTAATGTCTTTTTCAACTCACCCCACAAAGGGTAGGCACTCCAGCTTAGTTCTTATATCGTTGCTTTAGATCGTCTGCAAGAAGGGGGGGGTGTGCGGACTTCCTTTTAGCACACCCCCCGGTCGTCTCAAATTCACGGGATAAAATTCATAAAGTCCGATTCCATTTTACTCACGGGTTATTCTTTTCAGTCCAAATTTCAAGGAAGGGAATCAGCGCTCTCCAGTCATGGCTCGCGGCTTTGCTCAACCGAGGTAGCGATCGACTCTCAGCACCACGCCACCCTCCGTATCCTCTCCGCAGCCTTTAAAAAGGCTCTTCGTGAATCGGGGGGGCGCTTAAGGTGCCCACCGAGTCTTCAGTCCGCAGGCTTCAGCGCCTGCGGTTTTTAAGGGTCCCCGCGTCGCCGGCGCGGCAGGACCCGTCCTCAGTTGAGCCGATTCCCTCCGCAGCTCGGAGGGAATCCGCCATTTCCAGATCGCGCCAACCCGGAAGTCCCAACTTCTGTAGTTTATATGGGGAGACTGTGGCTAATTACAGGCTTTCTGGTTTGACTGCTTCAGCCGTGAAGAGAGGAGTAATGGGACTGCATGTGAGGACAAAAGGCTGGTTCACACCTCGGATTATTAAGCCCAGCAAGATTTAACGGCATGAGAGCTGTTATCCATGATCGGGCAATGCCCTAGACTACTGCAGTGCTCTGTACATGGGGCTGCCTTTG
Organism: Podarcis bocagei; assembly: GCF_964188305.1. Taxonomy (NCBI): domain Eukaryota; kingdom Metazoa; phylum Chordata; class Lepidosauria; order Squamata; family Lacertidae; genus Podarcis; species Podarcis bocagei. The sequence continues at coordinate 90,993,684 of NC_138127.1, forward strand.
AAGATGGTTTGCAAATAATAATAATAATAATAATAATAATAATAATAATAATAATAATAATAATAAAATTTATACCCAGCTCATCTGGCTGAGTTTCTCCAGCAACTCTGGGTGGCTTCCAATCGAGTGTTAAAAACAATACAGCATTAAATATTAAAAAACTTCCCTAAACAGGGCTGCCTTCAGATGTCTTTTAAAGATAAGATAGCTACTTATTTCCTTCACATCTGAGGGGAGGGCATTCCACAGGACGGGCGCCACTACTGAGAAAGCCCTCTGTCTGGTTCCCTGTAACCTCACTTCTCGCAATGAGGGAACCGCCAGAAGGCCCTCGGCGCTGGATCTCAGTGTCTGGGCTGAACAATTATAGCTTCTGTGTTCCTCTACATAGGAGCAGGAATGTGATGAGAAGTCATATCTCCTAGTATCTGTGCACACAGTGCAAGGTAAAAAGGTAAAGGACCCCTGGACGGTTAAGTCCAGTCAAAGGTGACTATAGGGTGTGCCGCTCATCTCGCTTTCAGGCCGAAGGAGCTGGCGTTTGTCCACAGACAGCTTTCCGGAACACCCTGATGGAAACCAGAGAGCACGGAAATGCTGTTTACCTTCCTGCCACAGCGGATCTACTTGCACTGGCGTGCTTTCAAACTGCTAGGTTGGCTGGAGCTGGGACAGAGCAACGGGAGCTCACCCCATTGTGGGGATTCAAACTGCCGACCTTCTGATTGGCAAACCCAAGCGGCTCAGTGGTTTAGACCACAGCGCCATCCGCATCCCGAACACGGTGCAAACATCTATAGAGACAGCCTTTGTGTGTACAGTTGTGACTAGACACATGCTTGCTGTGTGTGTAGAAGCCAGGGCAACCTGGCACATCCCCAAACCCCCGCAGACGAGCATGGAGTTATGTACAGTCATACCTCATGTTATGTCCGCTTCATGTTACGTTCTTTCAGGATGCGTCCCACGGCGACCCAGAAGTACTGGAAAGGGTTACTTCCGGGTTTCGCCGCTCGTGCATGCACAGACGCACGAAATGACATAACGCACATGCACAGAAGCGGCGAATTGCAACCCGCTCGTGCGCAGAGGCGCTGCTGTGGGTTGTGTTCTTTTCATGTTGTGAATGGGCCTCCAGAACGGATCCCATTTGCAACCAGAGGTACCACTGTAGACCCAGGATAGCTAATATTAACTGATGAACCCGTGTGTTTAACAAAGCAATCTGTTAGGCACAGGCTGGGAATATTGATTTTAATTTAGGTTAATTTAGGAACCGGAACTGCCCTTTGTGAAAGTGGTCCAATGCTGAAACCATCATGGTAGACCAGCCTTATCCAGCCTGCTGCCTCCCAGATGTTTTGGATGGACTACAACTCCCACCAGCATGTGCTAGGCAGGGATAATAGGAATTGGAGTCCAAAACATCTGGGTGCCTCAGTTTAAGAAGGATATTGACAAGCTAGAATGTACACAGGAGAAGGTGACCAGGATAACAAAAGGGTCTGGAAACCAAGTTTTATGAGGAAGAGTTAAGGGAGTTAGGTATGTTTAGTCTAGTAAAGAGTAGATTAAAAGGAGATATGATAGCCACCATTAAATATCTAAAGGACTGCCGCATGGAAGAGGAAACAAGCTTGTTTTCTCCTGGTAGAACCTGTACCAGTGGATTCAAGTTACAAGAAAGGAGATTCTGACTAAACTCCAGGAAGAAACTTTATGACAGGAAGCTGTTCAGCAGTGGAATAGACTCCCACAAGAGGTGGTGGACTGTCCTTCCTTGGAGGTTTTTAAGCAGAGGTTGGATGGCCACCTGTCATGGATGCTTCAACTGAGATTCCGGCCTTGTAGTGTATTCGACTAGCTGACCCTCAACTCTACAATTCTGTTGTTCTGTCTGGAGGGCAGCAGGTTGAGGGAGACTGCTGTTGACCCATCGGTATGCACTTCAAACGACGGTGAAGAGTGAAGGACTTTTCTGTGTGCATTGCATGCTCAAGTTCAGTTTAATTGCTTTGGGAGCTTGGCACACTTGCCTTTCGCTGGATGGTGTCTTGTTGCCATAACCCAGAGCCCCGCAGGTGCTCCACTGTGCGCGAAGCAGCTGTTCGAGTGCGCGCACTTCCCTGCTGGGTTGAACAGAGGTGCCGTCTCTTACGTTCCCTTTTGTATGCTTTGCATTCCTTTCCGCTGAAACGAGTGCCTCTTGCAGGCTGGAGTGCTCTGCAAGAAATCACTTCAAATCTACTCAGGTAACGCTGCTGGAGCAGAAGCACTTCTGTAAGAAAATGTATGCTGCTCCCTCCCTCCAACTTATGTTTATACAAACAGAAACCTTCTTCATTTTGACTGTGGCTGGGCAGCTGGCAAAATAGGGCTGGTTGCCCATGTAAGCTCAGTGACTTGTCGTGTCTCTAAAGCACGGATGGGAGAAACAGTGGCCCACCATATGTTGCTGGACTACAGCTTCCATCAGTCCTGACCATTGGGCATGCTGGCTGAGGCTGATGGGAGTTGAAGTCCAACAACGCCTGGATGGCCACCGGTTCCCCTATCTCTGCTCTCATTTTAGAGAAATATATTCTTTGGCTTCTATTCTTTGGTGCTATTCTTGCTGGAAGTTAGACTAGACCCAGTCTTTTTTGAACATTCCTTCTGATTTGTTTGCAAGAAAGTTATGAGTATTCATCACAATTTGCTTGCCTGGTGGTTACACCTTTTCCCTATGAAGCATTCCTTCATCCCATACTTTTTAGTGTGTTAGCCTTTCGTTTTCCTAATTGCAAAATGTTGATCCTATGCATGCTTATTTAGAAGTAAGTTCCTTGGTGTTCAAAGGTTTACTCCCTAGGATCGTTGCCTTAAGTCTGAAACCAACCTATACAATTTGGCATCTGCCAGCTTCCTAGAGGGCGAGAAAATTATGCCCATTCCTTGTAGCTGAAATACGATGTATTTCCAGTACAGATTTTTCAGGGCTGAAAAATCTCTGTATTCCCTTTGAACACGTGCAAAATGGTCATTGCCTGTGCCAAAAATGAGCAGAGAATCGTCTGAGCTTGTTGTTTTGTAGGCGAATAACTTTTGCTCTCAGTATTTTAACTTCCTTATGTAACAAAATGTTTATATAGTGGATAACTTCTGTGTTTATCTTTGTGGCCTGCTATAGATGAGAACATGACATTGAGTGTGTGACTTTCCTTTACTCTGTCTACTCTGTCCTGCAGATGACTATGGGATCCTTTTAGTTGCAGAGGCACTGCTGGAGCTGTGCTTGAACGAGAATCTTGCCAAAATCAAGGACGCCGTTCCATTAATGGAAAAATCCGAGCCCAAAATGAGCGACGCCAAAAAGTATTTGACGGGCATTCTAAACCGAGGGAAGTTGCCGGTAAGCGTCCATGGCTGACATAAAACATGAGCATTTTATGTGCTGTTAATGATGCACAATTGCAAGGCTCAGATACAAAATGTTGGAACCCATCTGTCTCTCAGTCCTGTGTTTCATAAAAGACTCCAGTAAATAATTCCATTTCCTTTTGCTCCATTTAGGAGGGAAGAAAATCCTCCACTAGAATCTAATCCAGGCTTCCTCAACCTCAGCCCTCCAGATGTTTTGAGACTACAATTCCCATCATCCCTGACCACTGGTCCTGCTAGCTAGGGATCATGGGAGGGATGAGGTTGAGGAAGCCTGATCTAATCCATTGTCCTTGCTGCAGGATTCTGTGATCTGCTTCACACATCACATTGTTATTTATTTATTGTTATTTATTGAATTTCTATATTGCCCTGTATCCGAAGATCACAGGGCAGTTTACAATGTAAAAACGCAAAAAGCATAACGTAATAGCAAACAATAACAATAACCTACACAGACACACAGTTTGAAAGATCTTACATGAACATCTTCACATTCTAAAAGGGAACAAAATAGTGCAAATGAGGGGTTTTTTAGTGTTTCCCAAAATTTCGTTATGCTTTTTGGGGGAAATTAAAGTATTCAGGAAAGAAACCTATTTCTTTCCACCCAGATTTCATTTAAACTATAGTTAAAAACAAACACTATTTCAAAAGCTACAAATAAAAGCCATTTCATTGTTATACAGTGGTACCTTGGGTTACATGCGCTTCAGGTTACAGACGCTTCAGGTTACAGACTCCGCTAACCCAGAAATAGTACCTTGGGTTAAGAACTTTGCTTCAGGATGAGAACAGAAATCATGTTCCGGCAGCTCGGCGGCAGCAGGAGGCCCCATTAGCTAAAGTGGTGCTTCAGGTTAAAAACAGTTTCAGGTTAAGAACGGACCTCCAGAACGAATTAAGTACAGTACTTAACCCGAGGTACCACTGTACAGTTCATTTCACCATACATTCTTGCTTAACTACATGAGACTTTTGAAATACCATATATAAGAATGTTTTGTTATCAACTAAACTCAATAAAGATTGAAAACAAACACACGTGTTTGTGTGCCAGCGTGGTGTAGTGGTTAAGAGCAGTGGACTTGTAATCTGGTGAACCGGGTTCGCTTCCCTGCTTCTCCATATGCAGCTGCTGGGCTAGTCCCACTTCTCTGAAGTCTCTCAGCCCCACTCACCTCACAGAGTGTTTGTTGTGGGGGAGGAAGGGAAAGGAGAATGTTAGCCGCTATGAGACTCCTTCGGGTAGTGATAAAGCGGGATATCAAATCCAAATCCACAAACACACACTATGCTTTAATGTGAATGCAAAACATGCTGGTACATAATCCTGAGAAGTGTTCTTGCTCTGCTCCTCCCCTGCTCTCCACTTTTTGCTGCTGTGCCACTAGGAAACAAGTCAGAGTCTGTCTTGTTGCAATATCTAAACCCGGGCTTGTGGCTTAACCTTGAGTGGCTGACTATCCCGCTCTTCCACAGGGCCATTCATGCCCCACAAATTGGGGAGGGATATTTGGCAGCTTTGGGGAGGATATCCAAAATCTGTTTAATTTGCATTGGGTGGGGCTATACATTTATTTAAGCTGAGATGGCACAGGAAGTTTCATTGCCACCGCTCCAATTGGTGGCTGGGTCGCCCCAGCCACTCTGGGCGGCTCCCAACAAAATATTAACAAATGCAATAAAACACCAGCCATTAAAAACTTGCCCTCGGATGTCTTCTAAAAGTCAAATAGTTGTTTATCTGTTTGACATCTGATGGAAAGAGCAGCTACCACTGCCAAGAAGGCCCTCTGCCTGGTTCCCTGTAACTTCACTTCTCGCAGTGAGGGAACTGCCAGAAGGCCCTCGGCGCTGGACCTCAGTGTCTAGGCTGAACGATGGGGGTGGAGACGCTCCTTCAGGTATACAGGACTGAGGCTGTTTAGGGCTTTAAAGGTCAGCACCAACACTTTGAATTGTGCTCGGAAACATACTAGGAGCCAAGGTAGAATGCATTGAACTGGCGTTATATGATCCCAGTCACCAGTCTAGCTTCCGCATTCTGGATTGGTTGTAGTTTCCAAGTCACCTTCAAAGGTAGCCTCATGTAGAGCACATTGCAGTAGTCCAAGCAGGAGATAACTGGAGCATGTACCACTCTGGCGAGACAGTGCACAGGCAGATCTATGGATATATTTCTTTCAAAGGAATGAAAATGCCTTTGCTTATCACAGCTCAGTGTATACATCAAAGCTCACAAGGCTTGTGTATCGAGGCACTTGATTCTCCTTGAATTCAGGATTGGGGCTGAATGTCAACATTGCATTGTTCCGGTTGGGGGTCTGATGGATTATTGATGGAAATCGTTTCATTTCTCCAGCCAAAAGATTTGACAGAAGCCATGCTGATCCTGGCGAAGCTCCATTATGTCGAGGGCTCTTACAGGGATGCTCTCAGCATGTATGCAAGAGCCGGCCTTGATGACATCGCGGTGGAGAAGAAGCCTTTGTATATGCTGCGGCTGCTGACAGAAGCTTTTGTAATCAAAGGTAATGGGTTGCCCACGTCTGCTGGAACTATTTGGTGATGGTGATGATTTTGTGTGTCAGGGTTACAAGAAAGCATAACATCTGAAAAGGTCGAAGGCAACTGCTGCTGCTGATACCTTACCAGTCCAGACTGGCACCACCTCCTGCCTCTTGGGGTCAGGATCCTTCTTTTTCATGCAGCCTAAAATGACGTTGGGACGCGGGTGGCGCTGTGGGTTAAACCACAGAGCCTAAGACTTGCCGATCAGAAGGTCGGTGGTTCGAATCCCTGTGACGGGGTGAGCTCCCGTTGCTCGGTCCCTGCTCCTGCCAACCTAGCAGTTCGAAAGCACGTCAAAGTGCAAGTAGATAAATAGGTACCGCTTCGGCGGGAAGGTAAATGGCGTTTCCATGCGCTGCTCTGGTTCGCCAGAAGCGGCTTAGTCATGCTGGCCACATGACCCGGAAGCTATATGCCGGCTCCCTTGACCAATAAAGCGAGATGAGCGGCGCAACCCCAGAGTCGGCCACGACTGGACCGAATGGTCAGGGGTCCCTTTACCTTTACCTTAAAATGAGGTTAGCTTTTTTTGCTCTTTGCCTTAACCTCTCACTTTTCTCGGTAGTGTGTAGCTAGTTATCTGAATCATATGGCTCTTCTTCCTTCTGCGTTACACTTTGCATTAGTCCTTGCTGCTTTTTCAGGCTTCAGGGTGTGTGTGTGTGTGTGTGTGTGTGTGTGTGTGTGTGTGTGTGTGGAGGAAAATATATTTCTTGATGCCTGTCAACCCTATTTCATTTGGTGGGAGTTGGGTGTCGTAGGAATGCGTTATTTTTCTGGAGGAACTTTGTAAAAACCCTCTTGCAATCTTCATCTTCTGTTTGCCACCCGTGCTTTCCTTTATATGAGTGTTGCTGGAATAGTTGCTATCTATCTCTCTGTCGATCTACCTTTCCTATTCTCCTCCTTTTCAGCATGCCTTCCAGCTTGTTAGGTGGATGGGAGCTCTGGGATGATCAGATACCTCCGACTGGTATGTAAAGCTTGAAACTGAACTCCACATGTACCATTGGAATGAGCCTTGCAGTGAGTGCACTGGTGGTCACTTTGATGTGTGCGCATGTTGATCTCTCTGCACGCTTGATGTGTCTTGATAGTTTCGCTGCTTTGTTGGCTTCTGTGCATATCTAGCAGAAGGGGTTAACCTTGCTGGATAATGACATCTGGAAAGGACAGCTTTGTGAGTGAGACAGCAGCCGTTTCAAGCACCATGATGCCAGTTTAAACGGCCATCGCTTCCTGCAAATAATTTTGGGGACCATAGTTTGTTAAGGGTGCTGAGAGTTGTCAGGAGACCCCTACAGTGGTACCTCGGGTTAAGAACTTAATTCGTTCTGGAGGTCTGTTCTTAAGCTGAAACTGTTCTTAACCTGAGGTACCACTTCAGCTAATGGGGCCTCCTGCTGCCGCACGATTTCTGTTCTCATCCTGAAGCAAAGTTCTTAACCCAAGGTACTATTTCTGGGTTAGCAGAGTCTGTAACCTGAAGCGTATATAACCTGAAACGTATGTAACCTGAGGTACCATTGTATTCCTCTCACAGAGCTACAGTTCCCAGAGTACAGTGGTACCTCTAGATACGAACGGGGTCCGTTCCGGAGCCCCGTTCACATCTAGAGGTAAACGTAACTAGCGATGGCACGTCTGCGCATGCGCGCGCCACTTTTTGCTGCTTCTGCACATGCGCGTGATGTCATTTTGAGCATCTGCGCATGCACAAATGGTGAAACCCAGAAGTAACGTGCTCCGTTACTTCCGGGTTGCCGAGGAGTGCAACTTGAATGCGCTCAACTCGAAGCATATTTAACCCGAGGTATGACTGTAGTTTAACCAGTGCTTTTTTTCTGGGGGGATGCATACTCCTAAACATTTTGTGAACTGAAGTCTGGCCTCTTTGAGGGGCAGCAATTCAATATGAGTAGGAAAATGAGAATACTGTACCCCTAAACATTTTTTTTTCTTTTTAGGGAAAAAAAGCACTGGGCTTAACTACCACAATATTTCTTGCACCATTGGTCCTCCATTGAGCTCAGGCTTGAAGGAGACAGCCATTTGGTAGAAGCTGAAGGCCCTCAGGTTGAAAGAAGTTCCCCACCTCTGCTGGATTGCCTTAAGGGCTGACAAATTTATTATGGCATAAACTTTTTGTGGAGCAGAGTATCCTGAAGGCTCAGTTATTGCAATGCACTTTCTGTGGGGCTTCCCTCGTGCCTGGTTCAGAAGCTCCGGTTTGTGCAAAACACATATCACTCCAGTGCTCAAAAGTCTGCTCTGGCTGCCCATATGCTATCAGACCAGGTTCCAAGTTCTTGCATTCATTTAGAAGACACTTAACAATTTGGGTCCAGGATACCTCAAGGACCACCTAATCTCTTATATCTGTGACTGATCAAGGAGGTTTTTGCAGGAGTCACTGTCATAGCTTGCATCCACCAGGAGCCATGCATTCAGTATGGTGGGCCTAATTTTATGGAAGCTCCCTCCCAGCCAAGGTCAAACAGGTCTCCTACCTTCTGAACTTCAGGCCCCTGCTGAAGACTTATTCCAGCAAGCATTTAATCAAGGTTTGATTTTATAACTGATTTATTATTATTTTTTTGAGGTTATATCCTTGTGAACCACTCTTGGAGATAAGCGGCTTATAAATTGTTTAAACAGAGTCTGTTGGGGATTAAGCCCCTAAGAGCACAATCGTGTTTCCCGCTGAGCAGACAGACATGCTTAAGACTGCAAGTCATTGGCCTAATGTTTTCTCTTAAGACCAGGTCAGTCGGTGTAATCTAGGATGGACAGACGTTGACCCATGGTAGCGAATTTATTTATTCAATTTATGTACCGCCCTTCATCTGAGGATCAAAGGGCGGTTTGCAGTATACGCAGACACTGGAGTTCTTGGGCTATTTTTGTTGTTGCCTGACCTGAGTAGACCTTGTAACATCCCTGAGGGAGCTGTTGCATCCTGACCAGAACAACATGCAAGCAGTGTGGGGAAAGAATAACTGATCTCTAGGGAGGGACACAGGTGTTAGTTGTTGTTGTGGAAAGATCAGTTCCTTAAAACAGCCTCGGTTTACTAAAATGGCCCTAGCTGCAAGTGTCATCCAAGGCCTAAATATCATACCCTCCAACAGTTCTCCCATGAAAATAGGGACACCCTATTCCATACACTGGGACGCGGGTGGCGCTGTGGGTTAAACCAAAGAGCCTAGGACTTGCTGATCAGAAGATCAGCGGTTCGAATCCCCGCGACGGGGTGAACTCCCGTTGCTCGGTCCCTGCTCCTGCCAACCTAGCAGTTCGAAAGCATGTCAAAGTGCAAGTAGATAAATAGGTACCGCTCCGACAGGAAGGTAAACGGCGTTTCCGTGCGCTGCTCTGGTTCGCCAGAAGCAGCTTAGTCATGCTGGCCACATGACCCGGAAGCTGTACGCCGGCTCCCTCGGCCAATAAAGCGAGATGAGCGCCGCAACCCCAGAGTCGGTCACGACTTCACCTAATGGTCAGGGGTCCCTTTACCTTTATTCCATACCCTCCAACATTTCTCCCATGAAAATAGGGACATCCTGTTCCATACCCTCCAACATTTCTCCCATGAAAATAGGGACACCCTAAAGAAAAGTGGGACATTCTGGGATCAAATCAGAAACCGGGATGGCTTCTGTAAATCTGGAACTGTCCCTGGAAAATAGAGACACTTGGAGGGTCGGAAATATGTGCAGCTACTTAGAGAGAGGAAGCTTCTCACTTTTATTCCCAGCGGCACCCTAAGAATGTGTGTTTCTGATTGGAGCTTGATTTTCATGCCACTTTATGCTCTTGCATGTTTGTGCCTGTGTGGGAGGATGTGAGAAAATGCATATGGAGCTGCATGTGGAAGACAGCAAAGCTGTGCATATATATATATATATTTCTGCAGTCCTGCAGCCAGTTAAATTGGCGATGCGGCACCTTCACCTCCCCTTTGGCCCAATGCGAGGCAGAATGCTCTTATCTCTGGGATTAAGATCCTGTAGCCTGCCAAGTGTTATTATTTATTGTATATTTAGTTGTAGCCCTACCGTTTCCCCTAAAGGCGGCTTACAGATAAAAACAAGAATGGCCCCAAACCTAGAAAAAATTAAATCATTAAAATACAATTAAGCAGGGATAGAATTAAAACCATATGGATTTTAAATCTGTTTAAAGCAGGGGTTGGACTCCCAGCTCCCATCAGGTCCACCAGCATGTCCAATGGTCATGGATGATGGGAGTTGTAGTCCAGCAACATTTGGAGGACCACAGCTTTGCCCACCTCCATTCTGTCTCTTCTTCTTCTTCTTCTTCTTCCTCCTGAAGCCACACAGAAGTGAGGCAAGGGAACATCTCTTCAGATCTTCCGTTTTAAATATGATTTGTCATGAGTTGCATGCATGCGGACGTTTGCCTGTTCTTTATTTGTGTGTGTTGACTCATGTGATGCTTTGTTCTTTGCCCCTCAGCAGCTTTGTGTGGTGGAGAGAGCATCCTTTTCAGGGACAGGAAAAATAAAGGGAAGGGCTTTTCTCATTCCCAACACCTCCTCTGTGCATTCTGTGCAGTTTCCGCGAAGGCAGGGCAGAGGACGAAATCCTGTGTGTGGTGCAGAGGTATGAGTGGTTGAAAGAGGCAAGAACGAGGAGCAGGTGCTGCCTTGTTTTGAATCTGACCATTGGCCCACTTTCCTCAGTAAGGTCTGCTCCAGTTCCCATCATCCTCTGCCTGCATGGTCAATGCTCAGGGATGTATTTGTTTATTTTATTTAACAAACTTTATACAGTGGATGCTCGGATTGTGAACGTTCACAACCTGCAGCGTTTGCAACCCGCAGCGGCGCATCTGTGGGTTGCGATTTGGCGCTTCTGCGCATGCGCAACCACCAAAACCTGAAAGTAACCCGTTCCGGTACTTCCAGGTTTTGGTGGTCCGTAACCCAAAAAAACGCAGCCTGGAGCGTCTGTAACCCGAGGTATGACTGTATACCACTAAGCTGTAAAAACAACCACCACCACCTCAAAGTGGTAAATAATGATGATGATGATGAAATTATCAGTAAAATACTGTTAAAGCAGATATTTAAATATTCAACATTGATCAAAATAAACAATAAGCTAAAATCAGATGAAAACACATGTAGCCTGGGTAGGCTTGCTAGAAGATTTTTATTTTATTTTTAAGAAAAAAAGTAGGTTTTATTAAATATTTTCTTGCGTTACCAAAGTACGTGCATTGTCTCTATTTTCAGGTTAAAGAGTCTTTTCTACAGGTCAGTTACGTTTGACGTGAGGCATTAATGTTATATATAGTATAAGGTTGGGGGAGAAAGACTACAGCAAAGACAGCTGCTTGAGATCAATTGGCAGGGAGTTCCAAAGTGTAACTGCTGACACACTAAAAGATTGATTTTGGGGGGGGGGGACGACTGTGAAATAAGTATTCTGTGGCATCTGGAATAGTCCAACCTCTGCAGATCAAGGTGTCCCAAGTGGGCATATATTGGGCAAGGCGATTCTTAGAATATAGAGTCATTTGCCCAATGACAAACGCCTAGGGAGTTAGAGTGGAAATGCGCGAGCTATATAGTCATACCTCGAGATAAATACGCTTCAGGATAAGTATTTTCGGGTTGTGCTCTGCAGCGACCCAGAAGTAACAGAGCACGTTATTTCCGGGTTTCACCGCTCGCGCATGCGCAGACGGTCAAAATGATGTCACCCGCATGCGCGGAAGTGGCAAAACGCGACCCACGCATGTGCAGACACGCAGTCACGTCTTACGTTCTGTTCAGGATGCGAACGGGGCTCCGGAACGGATCCCATTCTCATCCCGAGGTACCACTGTCGTTTCAGAAATGGCGGCCACTGGTGGCGATGAGGATAAACAAGACCTTGTGAAGGTGCAGGAGTGGGTTGTACGGGAAGTTGCAAGGTGTGCATGCGAGTGGATGGAGTGAAGGTGACACGACGTGATACATTAAGTGACAACTGTTCATAGGCAATTTCCATCTTGGCTTTAATAAGAACTTGCTTTTGCTCTCCTTACAGGCTTGGCGCTGGAGCGCTCGCCCAATTCCATCGCTTCCCGCACCCGCCTCTCCGAACGTGAGGAAGAAGTCATGGTTTGCTTTGAAAGGGCCTGTGTGATGGCTCAAGTGTTTCTACAGGAACTCGAGAAGGTAAACAAAAGCCTCCTTCAAAGGCCCTTTTAGCACTTCCTGAATGTTAGGAGACGGGAAGCCTCCAAGGCTCTCTGATATCCCTATGGTATGTCTCCTAGAGAGGACGGTGCTCCCTTTGAATGAGTGTTTGAAGGGCCATTTGCTTTAAAATCAAAGAATTATAATATGGAAGAACAGTTGGACTTTTAAGTTTTCCCTTGATATTTAGCAGGACCTGAACAGCAGCCTGAGGAGACACAGAAGTCCCCTTTCTGTATCGTGAGATGTGTAGCATTTCTGTTTGAATTGTAGTACAGTGGTACCTCTGGAATGAATTAAGTACTTAACGCGAGGTAGCACTATACAGTGGTACCAAGTGGTACCTTGGTTCCCGAACTCAATCCATTCTGGAAGTCCGTTCGACTTCCAAAATGTTCGCAAGCTGAGGCGCAGCTTCTGGTTGGCTGATTGGCCTCAGAAACAATGCCAACAGCCGAAACAGACATTTGGCTTCCAAAAAACGTTTGCAAATCAGAACACTTACTTCTGGATTTGCAACGTTCGGGAGCCGATTTGTTCGGGAGCCAAGCTGTTTGGGAACCGAGGTACCACTGTAATGATTTCTAATTTTGCATCTATACCTATGCGCTGTAGTTCCACTTATAGTTATTTCTAACTGTGAGTTACAGTGGTGCCTCGCAAAACGAAATTAATCCGTTCTGCGACTCTCTTCGTCTTGCGGTTTTTCGTCTTGCGAAGCACGGCTATTAGCGGCTTAGCGGCTATTAACGGCTTAGCGGCTTTAAGTAAAAGGAAACAAACTTGCAAGAACTCGCAAGACGTTTCGTCTTGCGAAGCAAGCCCATAGGGAAATTCGTCTTGCGGAACGCCTCAAAAAACGGAAGACTCTTTCGTCTAGCGAGTTTTTCATCTTGCGAGGCATTCGTCTTGCGGTGCACCACTGTATTTAGAAATTATAGTTACAGTGGTACCTCGGGTTAAGAACTAAATTCATTCCGGAGGTCCGTTCTTAACCTGAAATTGTTCTTAACCTGAGATACCACTTTAGCTAATGGGGCCTCCCGCTGCCACCGCGCTGCCAGAGCATGATTTCTGTTCTCTCCTGAAGCAAAGTTCTTAACCCAAGTACTATTTCTGGGTTAGCGGAGTCTGTAACCTGAAGCATCTGTAACCCGAGGTACCACTGTATTTCTAAATTTGTACCTACACTTGCACGTGAAGATCTGCATATGGAAAATTTACGTAAATCGGTATTTTCATTTTTTTCAGTGAGATATTTCCTGTGTGCGCAATGAATTATTGACATTTAAATACCTTCTTGTTTTAAATATATTTGTTCATTGTAAAGTATCTATTTTAATGCATTTCAATGATTTCTATGTGCATGTGTGGCATTATACAGTACATACTAGTTAGATGCTTCCCTCCTATGAGTCATAGAGATGTTACATGGTTAATCCAGGCCTGGGCGCACTCAGCTGAACAAGCCCACCAGCTGTGCAGTTGAGCCTGCAAAGTTCTTGGCAATCCTCCTGTTCTAGGCAGGCACCAAAAATTGGGGTTCTTGAGCCCCTAGAGAAACATCTTTTGTGAGTCTGCTGTTTAGCTTGATGGGTCCCAAGCTCTGCAGCAAATTGGCAGAAGTATACGGAGGTTTTCTGAGAAATGCAGGCATCTTGCCTGTGAAAACAGTGCAAAAAATAGCCAAGCGAAACAACACAGATGATTTAGTGCAATTTTCAGTTTGTCTCTAACTCGTCTCGGTTCCCAAACGTTAGCCAATTTCTCTGTCCTTTCGGGAGGAAAAATAAAGACACAGTTTTAGCCAAAGGGCGGCTCCTGCTCACCTGTAAACAATGACGCCTCTTTCCCCCCCCTCTCAGAGCTTCGGCAACACGCATCCGAGAGGCATAAAGGGCACTCAAGCGTCGGCGTTGGACTTTGAGCTGCCTTACTTCCTGGAAGCAGCCCTGCAGAGCGCTTACGTGGCCCATTTGAAAAGAGGGTAGGTGCATGCAGGTTCTCTGCCATTTCGAATGACTGATGCTGAGCCCGGTTTCACGTAACAGGCTTCTGATGCCATCCTAGAATCATAGAATCATAGAATCATAGAATCATAGAGTTGGAAGAGACCACAAGGGCCATCGAGTCCAACCCCCTGCCAAGCAGGAAACACCATCAGAGCACTCCTGACATATGGTTGTCAAGCCTCTGCTTAAAGACCTCCAAAGTAGGAGACTCCACCACACTCCTTGGCAGCAAATTCCACTGTCAAACAGCTCTTACTGTCAGGAAGTTCTTCCTAATGTTTAGGTGGAATGTTCTTTCTTGTAGTTTGGATCCATTTCTCCGTGTCCGCTTCTCTGGAGCAGCAGAAAACAACCTTTCTCCCTCCTCTATGTGACATCCTTTTATATATTTGAACATGGCTATCATATCACCCCTTAACCTCCTCTTCTCCAGGCTAAACATGCCCAGCTCCCTTAGCCTTCCTCATAAGGCATCGTTTCCAGGCCTTTGACCATTTTGGTTGCCCTCCTCTGGACACGTCCTAGGCAAAGCACAGACAGAAAAAGGTGCCAGGACCTCTGAACCAGTGCAACACATTGCTGCAAAATGGAAGGGGTGTTCAAACAAATCCCCTTGGACAGCCCTGAAGTGGAAGGAGGGTTTTGCCTCCCTTGCTGCCACAACTGCCAGGCAGAGTAGGCCAGTCATGCAAGAGACTCTCAGGTAGACTGCAACTCCCATTCGCTTATATTCCTTCTGAACCCAAGCAGAAGCAAGACTGTTCAGAGAGCAGAGGGTATCCCATTCCCTTGACCCTTGCTGGACCTCAAGAGCCTCCTTATCCATTAAACCTGGGCTCTGTTAAATTCCCTTTCAGACAGACAGAAGCGCACACCCCAACAGCCATTTTTATGGAATTAATCAGAAATAAAATGCAAGAGGACAAGGACTGAAACCCCTGGTCAAACCGGTGCAGCTGTTAGTTTATTTATTAAATGTTTATTGCATTTATATCACAGCTTTCCTTCCATAAAATACGTACACTCATAATTTCATTTGTACGTTGCCTTTTCTGTACGTTGTATAGGAAAATTTTTAAATGTTTGATGTTTTATTGTGTATTTACTATTCTGCCTTTGAACCACCCAGAGTGGCTGGGGAAACCTAGTCATATGGGCGGGATATAAATAATAAAATTTATTTATTTATTTATTTCTATTATCTCAGTTAAAACCACACTCAAGGCAGCTTACGACATGGAAAAAATATGTAATTTGCAAATGTAACAAAAGTAATCATAAAAAACACCACAACGTACACAACCAAATTGAAATAATTTCCACATAAATCATAAGAACGATACAAAAAAAATCGTAAGGATGATACAAAAAAAACGTAAGGATGATACAAAAAAAATCGTAAGGATGATACAAAAAAAAAATCAATAGCAGCAACAACACCCCCATAACAAAAACCCCTAAACAATACTTCAGCCCCAGTGTCTGTTCAGCAGCCTCAGCTTTTGCAGCTGGAGTCAGTCCGGGCCCCGCCCTCCCAGGCCAGGCAGAAAAAGGCTTGCAAGCAGAGAGAAGCTCTTCAAAGACTCACAGCCAAGATGCTCTCAGAAGCTCAAGCTGGCATGCATGACTCTCCCCCTGCCCAGTTCACCTCACAACAAACAACCCTGTGAGGTAGGTTAGACTGAGAGGTGTTGACGGACCCCAAATCACCCAGACGTGACTGAGTGGGGATTTGAACCTTCATTTCCTAGGTCCTGATCTGACACCCTAACCGCTGAGCCTCTTGGGCTTGCCGATCAGAAGGTCAGCAGTTCGAATCCTCACAACGTGGTGAGCTCCCGTTGCTCTGTCCCAGCTCCTGCCAACCTAGCAGTTTGAAAGCACGCCAGTGCAAGTAGATAAATAGGTGCTGCTGCGGCGGGAAGGTAAAAGGCATTTATGTGCACTCTGGCACTCATCACGGTGTCCTGTTGCATCAAAAGTGGTTCTGTGGGTTAAACCACAGAGCCTAGGACTTGCCGATCAAAAGGTCGGCAGTTCGAATCCCCGTGACGGGGTGAGCTCCTGTTGCTCGGTCCCTGCTCCTGCCAACCTAGCAGTTTGAAAGCACATCAAAGTGCAAGTAGATAAATAGGTACCGCTCCGGCAGGAAGGTAAACAGCGTTTCCGTGCGCTGCTCTGGTTCGCCAGAAGCGGCTTAGTCATGCTGGCCACATGACCCGGAAGCTGTACGCCGGCTCCCTCGGCCAATAAAGCGAGATGAGCGCCGCAACCCCAGAGTCGATCACGACTGGACCTAATGGTCAGGGGTCCCTTTACCTTTACCTGCTGGCACGTGACCTGGAAAGCTGTCTGTGGACAAACGCTGGCTCCCTCGGCCTGAAAGCGAGATGAGCGCTGCAACCCCACAACCGTCTTGGACTGGACTATCCAGGGGTCCTTTACCTTTACCTAGTGAGAACAGAGCCCCAGGCACATACATGCACAGTGCTCTTGTGCCTGATTGGGGGTGTTCCTCTAGGAACCCCTAAAATCTACGTCAACCCTGTGTTCTGTGCAAACTTACTCCCAAGTCAGTGCTCATAGGACTGCAGAACTAGGTGTCATTTAATCACAAGCCTGAGTGAACCATTAGTGGAAGCATCAGCCTACGTCCCTGAACTATAAGAAAGCTGAGCTGTGTTTCTGATGTGAATCATTTCCCTTAAAATTTGGTTTTCAACACAAAGGGTGGGAGAAGACAAGTCACATAGCTTGAGTGGCACACATTTCTTTTTCTGCCACAAGGGGGCACAAGAAGACCCCTTTATAAGTCAAGACTCTTGACGTTTTGGAACAGGGGAGGGACACTTGATTGTGGTCATTATATTATATGAGCGGAGTGGTTTCTATTACCAGAAGTGGAATTATTTGTGAAAATGCTTTAAATAATGTAGAGTTCTTACAAGGAGACGGGCTGCTAATGTATCATTATTTCCCCTGCTGTCCTCCCATAAGAACCAGAGTGGTTAACAACATAGTACAACGAAGCACAAAATCATAAAAATTAGAGGGAGCTTTATCAACTGTCTAGTCTAACCCATTTGGGGAAGCAGAAAACCAATCTCTCTCCCCTCTGCTCGCACCATTTTCTTTCCAGGCCATGGCATAAATTCCAGGTAATGCAAAGGACCAGGGACGCGGACTTAGAAAAAATATTGGGGGGGCCCGGGAAAGCTCATGAATAATAAATAAGCTCATGAATATGCAAATAAAGTGACTCCGGCCCTAAATAGGGCAAGCCACGCCCCCAGCCAGCCGATTGGCTGGCTGGGAGGTGTGGCCAGTCGGGATTCCCCTGTTCTCGCGGGATTTCCGGCAGTGCCTTGGCAGTGGGATTCCCTAATCGGCCGGGGCTCTCCGATTAGGGCGCGCGGCTGGCTGGCTGGCGAAGGAGCAAGTGGGGAGGAGGCGGGGGACGGCGGCGGCGCTCTGCTGGAAGGGCGCCCGCCCGAGATTATTGGGGGGGCTGAGCCCCCCCAAAAAATTTTTTGAGGGGGCTCGAGCCCCCTCAAGCCCCATGGAGTCGGCGCCTATGCAAAGGACGAACATAGAATTCCAGGGACATTTACCTGGCATCTTCATTATATATTTTAGGCACCAGGCGAAAGCATTCCTCTTCTACCAGGCCTTTGGCAGATTAATATTCTACAGTCTTTGTTTTGTTTTGATCATTTGCTTGTGTTTTTGTCTTGTATTTTATTCTGTGAACTGCCCTGAGAACTTATGATGAAGGGTAGTATATAAATTTAATTAAACAACAACAGCAATTCTTTAAAAAAGTTGAATGGACACAGAGTTTAAACATCTAATCCGGGGTTTCCCAAACTTGGGTCTCCAACAACAGCTGGAGACCCAAGTTTGGGAAACTATTATCTAATCATACGAATGAATTGGGAACTATATTGAGGATGGAGGGACCTGTGTTGGTGGACTCCAATTCCCATCAGCCCTACCAGAATAGCCAATGGTCTGGGATAATGGGAGAGCTAGTTCAGCAACAACCGGAGCTGCTGGTTCCACAGATCGAAGTGGTCCAGGGGACATATATTTGGGCAAGGAGATCCCACAAGTCAACTGTCCCACAGCTGTTAAGGGCCTTATGTAAAGGTAAAGAACCCCTGGATGGTTAAGTCCAGTCCAAGGTGACTATGGGGTTGCGGCACTCATCTCGCTTTCAGGCTGAGGGAGCCGGTGTTTGTCCACAGACAGCTTTCCGGATCATGTGGCCAGCATGACTAAACCGATTCTGGTGCAACGGGATACAGTGACGGAAGTCAGAGCGCACAGAAACGCCGTTCACCTTCCTACTGCAGTGGTACCTATTTATCTACTTGCACTGGTGTGCTTTCGAACTGCTAGGTTGGCAGGAGCTGGGATGGAGCAACGGGAGCTTACTCCGGCATGGAGATTCAAATCGCCAACCTTCTGATCAGCAAGCCCAAGAGGCTCAGTGGTTTAGACCACAGCACTACCCGTGTCCCTATATAAGGGCTTTATATACTAATAGCAACACCTTGAACTTGGCAAGGCAGCAAATCGGCAGGCAATGCAGATATGTTAGCAGAGGTGTTATATGGCGGCAGGGTCTCGCTTTTGTCAGAAACCCCCCTGCAGTATTCTGCACTTTCCAGGTCAAGTGCATCCTCATACAAAGTGCACTGTGGTAATTCCATCTTGAAGACACTGGTGCATGAATAACTATCACCAGCTGATGTGCCTACATATGTTTGTTTTCAGTGAATTTAGATGCTTCAGACCTGGTGGTCTGCAATGAACGCACGGGTCCTGCAATATAAATTGTTAAGTAGCCGTCAGATTTGGGAAGAAAGGGCTTCATCAGATGACATGTTCTTTAGTACGTTGTAGCATAAACAATGATCCATTCAGGCACTTCTGTTCATAAAATAGGCCTGCAAAATACTCTTCATTCAAGAAGAAGGAAGTCTATAGGTTTCTTTACACAACCTATAGAAGCCAGCCCCAGCCCAGTGCCCTTTAAATGTTTTGGACTACAGTTCCCATCAACCTAAGCCAGCATAGTCAATGGTTAGGGATGATGGAAGTTGTAGTTCTAAGCAACTGGAGGTTGTGGAGCTCTTGTTATGTCTATGGCATGGCTTCCGAAACTTGGGTCTCCACCTGTTTTTGGACTACAGTTCCCATCATCCCAGATCACTGGTCCTGCTAGCTAGGGATGATGGGAGTTGTAGTCCAAAAAACAGCTGGAGCCCCAAGTTTTGGAAGCCCTGGTCTACGGCATACATAGTTCCCCACTCCCCACCCCAATTCCATTTTCTTCTTCTTTGGTGATCACTCATAGCCGAGTAAGATTGTCTTCCATGAGCACGGTTTTAAAACAGTGAGACTGTAAGTGACTGTGGAGGCCAATTCGGAATCCACACATCCTTCCACAGTGGGGACATAGGTTTCCAGGTGGGAGTTGATCACGGTAAGGATTTGCCAAATGTGCCTTCCTCTTAGAACATTTCTCCCTTTCATCCTGAGTTCGAGCGTCTTCAAAGCCCATGGCACCTTTGGTAGAGGCTATTCTCCAATTGGAGCACTCGCAGGCCAGTGTTTCCTATTTGTCAGTGTTCATGCTACATTTTTTTTCTAGATTTGCCTTGAGAGAGTCTTTAAACCTCTTTTGTTGACCATCAGCATTATGCTTTCCATTTTTAAGTTCTAAATAGAGTAAGGTAAAGGGACCCCTGACCATTAGGTCCATTCGTGACCAACTCTGGGGCTGCGGCGCTCATCTCGCTTTATTGGCCGAGGGAGCTGGCGTACAGCTTCTGGGTCATGTGGCCAGCATGACTAAGCCACTTCTGGCTAACCAGAGCAGCTCACGGAAATGCAGTTTACCTTCCCACCGGAGCGGTACCTATTTATCTACTTGCACTTTGACATGCTTTCGAACTGCTAGGTTGGCAGGAGCAGGGACCGAGCAACGGGAGCTCACCCCGTCGCGGGGATTCAAACTGCCGACCTTCTGATCGGCAAGTCCTAGGCTCCGTGGTTTAACCCACAGCGCCACCCGTGTCCCCTCTAAATAGAGTAGTTATCATCATTTTGTCATCATTTCATCGTGGCAACACTGTGAGGTAGAAGAGACTTAAGCTGTTGAGCTTGGCCCAACCAAGATCACCTAGTGACCTTTATGGGTGAGTGGAGGTGTGGGTCCAAGTCTGTACTCCTAGACTGCTGCTTGAACCACTGAACCTCATCTTATGTGCCAAGGACAAAGCGATAAGATGCTATCCTTCAAAAGAGCTTTAAAACAGGATGCAGGAAAAGCTTCCAAATGTCTCCTGTACTCATCAGAGTCCGTCTCATATTCCACCATCTGGGATGAGCTATCCTTCTAAGGTCTCATTCATTTGTTTTTTTATTACGATTAGCCCAATGATTGGGTATTTTTTTTTTGAAATGTCAGAGATGTTCTGTTTTTCCCTCTCTCTCTTCATCGTGTTAGTTCACAATCAAATCAGCCCTAATTTACATTTCTTGCCGTTTCCTTCCTCTTAGCAACATCGTAAAAGGAATACGAAACCTCCGAGACTTATTGCGGACCATGGAAACGAAGGCTACCCAGAGCTTCAGAATGGTAAGCCCAGGAGATGAGGTAGCCCTTCATTTAGCAGATGGCAATTTGAGGAAAGGAGAAGGGGAAAAAAGACAGTTGGGATTCTTTAGTACTATTCCTTCCTATGGACTGTGAGTCCAGCCTTGCAATTTTTCATCGTTTAATGGGATAACAAGGTTGGATGGAATTGGAATTGGGAAACACCCGTATAGAGAAGTTCTGATTTTAGGCTGACTTTTGCATGCCTGTTTTGCTTACTAGGTTCTTTTCCACATGAGCGCAATTGCAAAATCCAGTGACAAAATACGTTCCTTATGATTGGCATTTTTCAGCCTAATGCTCAATTGTTTTCTTCAGCTTTGTCTAAGAGCTCTGTGAATGTTGCAATTTTGTGAAAAGAAAATGCAGTACAGTGGTGCCTCGAGTTAAGAACTTAATTCGTTCTGGAGGTCCATTCTTAACCTGAAACTGTTCTTAACCTGAAGCACCACTTTAGCTAATGGGGCCTCCCGCTGCTGCCGCGCCGCCAGAACACAATTTCTGTTCTCATCCTGAAGCAAAGTTCTTAATCTGAGGTACGGTTTTTGGGTTGGCGGAGTCTGTAACCTGAAGCGTCTGTAACCTGAAGCGTATGTAACCCGAGGTACCACTGTAATAGGCAGAAAGGTGTATGTGGGCATGTGGGAGGAAGGTGGGGGGGATGGAGTTTGATTCTGAAACGGATCCATTTTGGCTGTGGAGATTCTCCAGCCTTTCCCACTGCCCCTAATTTCCCCAAACTTATTGAGGTGGGTTGGGGACAGAAAGGAGCGCTCCAAGAAACTACCATACTAGGGTTCCGTGTACTTTGGGTCAGCATTAAGCGATGCCAGGAGCCATGAAAAATGTAGTTCCTGTGGTTTGCAGAAGCTGGGATGCTGCTGTGGACATGTGCTGCGATGCCCAGGAAAGCTGGGCAACATGGGAATTTAATTCCCTGTGGTTCCTAGTCTCTCAGGGTGATGGCCTCACCTACTTTCAGCAGCATCCAACTGCACTGCAAATAGGCGGTATTTGTTCTGCATTATAAATCAGCCTGACAACAGCCTACAGTAGTTTAAGTAATGAAACCTGCAGCCTGCTTTTTTATTATTACTCTTGAAAAGCGAGGTACACAGAAACAAAATTAACAACACGAGTAAAATCACGCTGCAATAAAACTATGGGGTACTGGATAAAATCAAGAATCTGCATTAGAACAATAAACAGTAATAATAAAAGAAAGCTAATCTTAAAAAAATAATAATTATTGAGGGTATTTAAACCGAACAAAATAATGCAGAAATATATAGTGTAGAAATATAAAGTATAATGTAGTAATATAAAGAAATATAGAACAAAAATGAAAGGTATACAGTGGTACCTCGGGTTACAGATGCTTCAGGTTACAGACGCTTCAGGTTACAGACTCCACTAACCCAGAAATAGTACCTCGGGTTAAGAACTTTGCTTCAGGATGAGAACAGAAATTGTACCACCATGGCGCCGCAGCAGCAGGAGGCCCCATTAGCTAAAGTGGTATTTCAGGTTAAGAACAGTTTCAGGTTAAGAATGGACCTCCAGAACGAATTAAGTTCTTAACCGGAGGTACTACTGTATTATGTCACTATATATGCAAGCAACTATAAATCCATATGTGCTTGGCTAGTATATAGGTATGTAAGTGTTGTCATTATCCAACTACATAATCTTTAAAACCCTGAGTAAAGTACTAGGAAGCTGATTCTGTAGTTTAAAGGGCTTCTACCGCCACTTGCTCCCAGTCTAAGGAATAGCAGGACCACCAAAAGTTTCCCATTACCGGATCTTAGCTGAAATTACGATGCACACCTAGACACTCTAGTCTCCCCCGTCTTCCTCCAGTGCCTCTGAGAGATGTTCAGAAGCCTTTTTAAATAAACCACAGCCTATCATTTCATCCAATCCTGACAAATGGTGGTTGATCTTAACTATTGCTTTAAAAACCCCCAAAACCAAGCTAACTTCAAACTACGAATAGCAAGAAACTATAATTCGTTCCATGCTTTAAGCTGATGCAGGGCGTTGGAGGTCGATTCCAAGTCAGTGTTCTAAGATTAACCACAGTGTAGGGTTTGGATGTAACGCTAAACCGTGGTTAATCAAAAATGGGAATGAAAGCTTCCCTGCCAGCCATGATGAAGGAAGATCAGGGAAAAGTGGGAGCCCAGTGCTGAGTGCGGCTTGTTCTCAACATCTCAAAATCGTGGTTTATCATGATGTTTGAAATGCTACTTCTTCAAATTATTGACGATGTAATTGCTTCTAAATTATTGGGCTATTTCGAAGGGTGAAGACTTCGGTTTTAATATTGTATTGCTAATTCGGTTTCAAAATATTTTTAACAGCATCAATGACAAAAAACGCTTTTTAGATAGGATTAACGTGACAAAGCATACAATTAAATTAATTTGGAATACTACATGGCAATCTGTGAATGCCTTTTACTTGCATTGTATTCTAAGCAATAATAATGCTCCCCCCCCACACTTTTATTTTTTCTTTTGCCAAAGACTGTTATAATATAAATCAAAGACTTGGGCTATTCCAATTTGTCTGGTTTTATTCATAACAAAAGCGAAAGTAATTGAAACTGCTAGTGAAATGTGCAGTAAAGCAAACACACACACACACACACACACACACACACAGACACTCTCTCAAAGAAAGTAGGGCTTTATTTATTGTGGCTTCCCCCAAAGAACAATACAAACCATAGTTTACCCATCACAGGGTGGTAGCTCAGTTGGTGGAGCAGTAGATTCTTAATCTCAGGGTTGCGGGTTCGAGCCCCATGTTGGGAAAAACATTCCTGCATTGCGGGGGCAGGGCGGGGTTGGACTAGATGACTCTTGCAGTGTGAGACTAAATAGGGGAAGGGTTCACAGTTCAGTGTAGAATACATGCTTTTCATCCCAAAAGTCCCAGCTTCAATACCTAGAACCTGCAGCTTAAGGAAAAGGAAAGGAGAAGGAGAAGGCATCAGTTGTTGAGAAAGACTCCTGGCTGAGACACAGGAGTGGTTCTGTCCGTTGGAGTAGAGAACTGTGTGCTGGATGGAAAAATAGCCTGAGCTAGTTGAACTCTCTGTTTCCTAGCTGGTGTTCCACATTGTGAATTGTGTCATGGGTCCCACTTAAAATTGTTAATAATAATAATAATAATAATAATAATAATAATAATAATAATAATATCCCACCCTCCCCAGCCAAGACCAGGCTCAGGGCAGCTGACACCAGGTATAAAAACAATTGACTGAAATACAACTTAAAAACAAGATTAAAATATGACATTAAAACATTAAAAATGCAGCCTCGTTTCAGTAGGAACTCAAATCAAAAACTTTTTTGGGGATGAGAACGTTAAGTCTTCACCAGCGCCAACTATCCAGAGAGCCAGTGTAGGGTAGTGGTTAAGAGCGGTAGATTCGTAATCTGGGGATCCGGGTTCGCGTCTCCGCTCCTCCACATGCAGCTGCTGGGTGACCTTGCGCCAGTCACACTTCTTTGAAGCCTCTCAGCCCCACTCACCTCACAGAGTGTTTGTTGTGGGGGAGGAAGGGAAAGGAGATTGTTAGCCGCTTTGAGACTCCTTAAAGGGAGTGAAAGGCGGGATATCAAATCCAAACTCTTCTTCTTCTTCTTCTGGTCCTATGTGAGCCAGAAAAAAGCCAAGGGAAGTCCCCAAATAGGAGTTCCATTACAGAAAGAGAAAGGAAAAAGGAAAGAGGGGGAGGGGATCAAGTTGATTCCAAGCCAAAGGCCAGGCGGAACAACTCATTCACAAATGTTACCCATATATACTACTGGAGCTGAGAATCCTAAGAACGAAAGCCATACCCAAAAGCAAAGCATTTCTATGCGTACTTGAGACAGCTGGAAAGGTGAGTCGTGTGTGGCCATCCTGACCGAGTTAAAAAAGCAATCCGATGCAGATCCGACGTATCATGTGTACTGGCTCGTAGCAAGTTGAATCATCAACCTGGTAGGCAAATAGGTGTCACTGTGGGCTTTAAAAAAAAACATGTTTCCCTCATTTTCTGTCCATTCTTCTCCAGACGGCTGCCAAGCAGTTGGCAGAGCTGCTCCTGCACTCCCTGAGCGAAGATTGTTACTGGAGCCCCTTATCTGATCCTCTCCCCGAGTTCATGAACAAAGAGGATAATTTGTACATCTGCACTACCCTTCGCCGAAGACTGCAGCTACACACCGGAGATAAGTGCGTATAGAGTTCTTTGGGGCTGTTACATCCAGGGCCAGATAAAATAACATGAAAGGGCAGGCAGTCAAGACACTTAGCAACGGCTGGCTAGTACTGTTCATTTGTATGCTACTTGCAAAACCCTCGCAGTCGTTGGCTGTGTTGGTTGCAATGCCCTGTCGATTTCAGTTCACTTACCGAAGGAGAAAGAAGCCTTCTTCACGCCTGAGTCATGTGATGACAAGAGCTGTGGAACTGGGCCCTTAGCTCCACCCCCAAGTCACATGTGTCCTCCCTCAGCTGTCAGCGGTCCCAACACCATGTCTCTCATAACTTGGGCAGTGGCGAGAGGTGAGAGGGAGTTTCAATACGAACTTCTCTATGAACGGAGACTCCCTGTGCCATTTGGATAACCTTTTGGCCCAGTTTCTGTATTGTTCCAAAAGCCGATACATGCAGGAATACCCTCCCTGCTGCAGACATTATGGTGAACATGTTAATGGCAAAGACAGGAGGAGCAATGGTGGGAATTGGACTCAATGCAAGGCCCCTACAGCCTCCTTCCCCAGACTTACCCACTCCATGGGAGTAACAGGTGAAGTGGGCAAGAATCCCTCACAGATTTCTGATACTCTAGTGTTATTATTAGAGGGACGTGGGTGGCGCTGTGAGTTAAACCACAGAGCCTAGGACTTGCCAATCAGAAGGTCGGCGGTTCGAATCCCCACGACGGGGTGAGCTCCGTTGCTCAGTCCCTGCTTCTGCCAACCTAGCAGTTTGAAAGCCCCCACATTACTCCTGAAGGAATGTAGCCCTTGAGGGAAAACAGGTTGCACCCCCCCCCCCCGTTCTAGGTATATAGTTTCCCCCTACTATGAACAGCACGTATCATGAAATGTGCTGAATATAGTTTGCAGGTAAGCTAGTGAATTGATAACTACTAACAAAAAATATAAGGGACGCGGGTGGCACTGTGGGTTAAACCACAGAGCCTAGGGCTTGCTGATCAGAAGGTCGGCGGTTCGAATCCCCGCGACGGGGTGAGCTCCCGTTGCTCGGTCCCTGCTCCTGCCAACCTAGCAGTTCGAAAGCACGCCAAAGTGCAAGTAGATAAATAGGTACCGCTCCGGTGGGAAGGTAAACGGCGTTTCCGTGTGCTGCTCTGGCTCACCAGAAGTGGCTTAGTCATGCTGGCCACATGACCTGGAAGCTGTACGCCGGCTCCCTCAGCAAATAAAGCGAGATGAGTGCCACAACCCCAGAATTGGCCATGACTGGACCTAATGGTCAGGGGTCCCTTTACCTTTACCTTTACTAGTGTTATTATTATTGTTATTATTGATTGAGTATACTGCCCTATACCTGGAGGTCTCAGGGAGGCTCACTGAAAAGATCACAACATATATAATCAGAATAAAAACAACAGCCCAATAACAGCAACCCCTGAAAAGAGCCACATTTTAAAAGGCCTGGTTAAAAAGGAATGTTTTTGCATGGTGCCTAAAGGTGTATAATGAAGGCGCCAGGCTAACTTCCCTGGGGAGAGCATTTCATAGACGGGGAGCCACTGCAGAGAAGGCCCGTTCTCGTGTTGCCACTCTCTGGACCTCGAGGAGGAGGCACACGAAGAAGGGCCTCAGAAGATTATGTCAGGGTCTGGGCAGGTTCATGTTTAAAGAGTAGTCCTTGAGTTATTGAGGTTCTGGCACCATGAGGGAAGCAGAAGATCAGTTTGGCTAGAGGAGGAAAAAATCTAGTAACAGGAAAGGATATGTGTTAGCTCTCAGGGTCTGAAGTTGGAGGGTTGGGAGATGTGTATTAGGGAACGAAGGTCTTGGAGGAATGGCAAAGAGCTGAGGAGGTTTGTGCTGGATTTCAGATATTAGCTCAAAACTACAGGCAGGTCTTTGGTTGTGGGTCTCTGTGGGCCCCGTACAATCTGTGTTTTATTACCATTTTCTTAATATCCCATCTGTGAAAACTTAACTTGTCATCTGGAGTTGTTGTTTTTTGCCCAGGAGAGAAATTGCTTCATGTGTAGAAGTTGTGTCTAACCAAACAGCTTTGCCTCGCTTGAGTCAGGGCTGAGTTTTCTCTTAGGATACACCCTGCTGCTTTTAGTCATCCTGGCCTGAAGAAGCGGTTATATAACGTATGAATCATGCATGAGACGGTTCAAGTTACTAGTCCTGTGGTGGTGTTAACAAGAGTGTCCCATGAGTGAGCTGCTGGTGTTGCTTATATTAAAACAACAGGTTTGTTTGTCTTTCAGCATCTACAGCCCCCATGACAACGTTGAAGAGGCGCTCCTCCTCCTCCTTATCAGTGAATCTATGGTAAGCCAGATAGGAATACTTATAAAGAAGGGTAATAATGAAAGCATGCAATAATCATTAGGATAATACTTGGTATTTTCAGGATGGCATTTCCAGGTTTCTTTTGCGATCTGCAAACTGGCTTCCTGTTCACAAAATCTTGCCTGTTCAGTGGAGAAGAAAGCAGCAGTTGTCTTTTAATACAGCAGAGAGAGAGAGAGAGCTGCCACTTGTTTTTGTTTTTCGAAGCATCGCTCAATGATGACAGATTAAGCAAACGTTCAGCGAGCAGTCTGAGAAATTTAATAGAAAACTGTGAGTCACCCTTAACGTGGCATAGGAACAATATCATCACCCCCCCTTTCTTTCTTTTGCAAAACAGGCTTAATTTTTATTTAATTAAAAAGAAGTCTTTTCTTCACTGTGTTATATGAACCTTATTTTAAAACCGCCCAGAGTGGACCAGGTGACAAACAACAGATCTTTGGTGCTTTGGTGCTGATGATTTATTGATTTATAGCTTGGGGTGTTTTTTTAACAACAAATACACAAGGTGGCTTACCTAAAACCAATGTAATACAAAATAAGAAGGAAATACAACTTAAAAAACAAGCAGTTTTGAACAGCAGAATACGCAGTAAAATCAAGTAAATCCACAGTGCCCTACAAGGCAAATTTAACAGGATTTTTCACTTAAGGCTGAAGTTTACAACATTTGGGCGAGTAACAGGTGAGGGGCATGATAGCTTATGCACAGTGTGGAGAATTCTAGAACCTGTGGTCATCCCATGAAGAATGTTGAGAGATTCAGAACAGGCAAAATAAAGTACTTCTCCACATAGCGCCTAAGCTGAACTTTGGAATTTGCTTTCACTGAGAGAGAGAGAGAGAGAGAGAGAGAGAGAGAGAGAGAGAGAGAGAGGGAGAGTTTGGATTTGATATCCCGCTTTATCACTACCCGAAGGAGTCTCAAAGTGGCTAACATTCTCCTTTCCCTTCCTTCCCCACAACAAACACTCTGTGAGGTGAGTGGGGCTGAGAGACTTCAGAGAAGTGTGACTAGCCCAAGGTCACCCAGCAGCTGCATGTGGAGGAGCGGAGACGCAAACCTGGTTCACCAGATTACGAGTCTACCGCTGTTTACCACTACACCACACTGGCTCTCAGTGATGCAGCAATGGCCTTAAAAGAGGAGGATGACCAACTTGGATGGCCTTAAAAGAGGAGGATCAGGCTATTAATGGCTACCAGCCACAATGGCTATGTTCTCTTTCCACTATTGGAGGCCGTATGCCTTTGAATACCAGGTGCTGAGACTGTACCTTGTGACAGCGAATTCCATCATTTAAATACGAACTGTGTGAAGAAGTAACAGGTTTGGGCATCTTTAGGTAGGGCTGAGAAAGACCTCTGTCTGGACCACTTCCAGTCCGATGGACCAATGATCTAACACAGTATGAGGCACCTTCCTGTGTTTCTTATGGCTCAGGTGCCAAAATAACCTAACCAGTCTGAGGTGGCATGCATCTTGGGCTGGCCTTCGTGCCTTGGTCCATCCCCTAGAAGCCTATGCGACGTGCAGGAGTTCTGAGACAGCTGCGTAGGGGGTACCTCTGTGGATTTTTGAAAATAGCGTTTGTACCCCACCTTTCCTCTAAGGCAGGGTTTCCCAAAGTTAAGTCTCCAGCTGTTTTTTGGACTACAGGCTCATCATCCCTAGCTAGCAGGACCAGCGGTCAGGGATGATGGGAACTGTAGTCCAAAAACAGCTGGAGGCCCAAGTTTAGGAAACATTAATTATCTGAAGGTAAAAGTTGGAAAGCTGATAGCTAATTATAGGTGTGCCTTGGCCTGGGTTTTTATAAAACATCTGTTTAACAATCCACCAATAATTCATGATGCCTGTTCAGTGTCTATTCCTGAGGAACCCAAGTGCAGGTAGATTAAGAGCTGACCTTAAAACTTTCCTGGGCCTGTTTTAGTCACCCTCCCTCTTCAACAGGATTTCTAGTGCTGCTGAATATAAGCCAGAGCTGTCTCTAAGCTGGGAAAGGAATATTTTTCTGTCAGCATTTTTCTCCCAGAACCCTCATCCCTGAGCATTTTTATTTTGAAATTCTTTCATTTACACAATGAAGATCTGTCCCTCAGTTTTGATGCAGTTCATAAGCCTGTCACCCAAGCCATTGTGGCTGTAATTTGGTTTGGGTTTTTTTAATGGCAAGAGAACGTGTTCCCCTCAGTGTGGCATCTCCCAGTCATGTTGTAGATTAACAAAACACACCACAAGTGGTGCAGAGTAATTTGGCTTGCCTTCTCTCTCTCTCTCTCTCTCTCTGTCTCTCTCTCTCTTTTCCCTCAGCTGAATTGGAAAACAGACTGCCTGTAGCCAAGACTAATAAACAGTGTGCCCAGTGTAGCAGAGTTTGGGAATCATTTATCACCGTCTTATTATTGAGTTAAATGGCCAGATGGGATTTGACCTGGAAAAAAGTCTGAGAAAGAGGGAAGGTGGTGGAAGCAGGACTGCAAAAAAAATTCTGTTGCCTTTTGCTTGAGTAAGAACAGGAAGAAGAGGCTTGCTGGATCAGGCCAAAGGCCATTTAGTGCAGGCGGGAATCTCCACATATGACCCCCAGCAACAGATACCTACTGCCTCCATCAAAAGAAGCAGAACATCACCATCTTGGCTAGCCGCCATTGATAGTTTTATTCTCCCTAAATTTGTCTACTCCTCTTCTAAAGCCATCCAAGATGGTAGCCCTCACTACTTCTTGTAGGAACAAATTCCGTAGTGTGAAGAAGTACTCCCCCCCTAGTGCTATTTTTTTAGAGAAAGAGGTGTTGGAGCTCACCATGAATGCCTCCCTTGTTCTCTTAGAAAGGCAATGGTACCCACCTGAGAGGTGCCAGAATTGAGTTCCAGCAAGTTCTGACTGAAAAAAAGCCTTCCATCTTACCTCATGTCTCCTCTTAACTTTTCTCCAAACTAGGAAGTCCCAAATATTGCAGCATCTCCCCATAGTGGAATTGCTCCACTCCCTTGATTATTTTGGTCACCCCCTTTTGTTGTACCACTTGCAGCCTCGCAATAGCCTTTCAGAGGTGTACACAGTATTCCAAGAGTTTGCACCAGAGATTTGTATAAAGGCATTAGGATATATCGGCAGTTTTATTTTTTATTCCTTTCTTACAGTCCTTAGCATGGAATCCCATCTTAAACAATGCTTCCCACCAGTTTTCGTAGAACAGGTGTTGAGCTAACTGGCCTGTAGCTTCCACACTCCCAATTCTTCTTTGTTTTATTTTGAATTTTTAATGCTCCATTCTCTTTGTTGGCTCTATTGGGTTAGTTGGGTAGAATTCTACAAACTAACAGTGTCTTCCCTTTTTCTGCTGTGGATCATTATGCAGCCAAAACAAGACCGGAATCTGCATGCATCTCAACAAGCTTTGGGAAACTCAAGGGCAAAAGATTCCTGCATTGCAAGGGTTGGGCTAGATCAGGCATAGGCAAACTCGGCCCTCCAGATGTTTTGGGACTACAGCTCCCATCTTCCCTGACCACTGGTCCTGTTAGCTAGGGATGATGGGAGTTGTAGTCCCAAAACATCTGGAGGGCCGAGTTTGCCTATGCCTGGACGCGATGATCGTTGGGGTCCCTTCCAACTCTATAGTTCTATGGTTTGCAGAAGTACAAAAAAATAATAATAATTCAGGTTGAGGGGAGACCCTAAAAGTGTGCATAAATCAGAGACACACCTATGAGGACTGAGCACGCTCAGTGTGCACTGAATGCTGACTGACTTGGTATATGAATAAGTGTTTAAAACTAGGGGTGTGTGTGGAACAGAGTGTTCTGGAAGAGAAGAAAATGGTTGAAACCCTGAACAGGCATAATCCGCCCTGCAAAATTTTGTTGCAAACCCTATTTTCTGGTCTTTGTTTTTTTTAAATAGGAGTAAATGCTATTTTTAAGAAAGTTCAGCTGCAGCTCCGCTCCCTCATTCCACCCAAGGAACTACAACAAATGCTTTTACTTCACTTCTGTAGAACAGGGGAAAGGAGGCTGGTTTTTGTTGGGCAGGGGAGGGAAATGTTGGAGGAGGGAACAACCCCCACCCCATGCCACACACCCCTAGTGCAAACAAGATGTAGGGTGCAGGTTGGTGGCTAGGAAGGGGACAATAAAATAGCCTTAGCCTGCCCTGGTGAGAACACTCTCTTCCAAGAACTTATGTGTTTGGTTATAATTGATAATTTCAGAGCAGAGGGTAATCTCCAGTGAAGCATGTTAACAGCTTCAATATTGTTATTTATTCCAGAGCTGAGTATCAAAGCTCTCTAAAATGAAAGAGGTTTTATACAGAGCCACTCATAATTCTGATGCTATCCCGAGATAACTTAACTCCTGTACGTTTGCTCCCGTTACCTCTCTCATCTGTTCCCCTCCGTTCCACTCACAGCCCGTCTCCTCACAGCTCCAAATGTCATGTTCTCTGCCTGTCACTCTTTCTCACTCCACCCAACATCCCATCCCACTTCCACGCTGTCAATCATCACTTCACTCACTCTTATGTCACAGTGCCCTTTAGTTCTGTGCTCTGAATGAGCTCATTCGGCTTACGTCACCGCCCCCCTCCGTGTGTTGAATCGGACAGCCGAACGCATGGTTAAACTACAGAGTTTGCTGCCAGAGGATGTGGTGACGGTCATAGAATCACAGGATGATCGTAGAATCATATTTTGAAGGTGCTAGAGGGTGCTCGGTGGTCTGCCTTGCTGGCTTCCTTCTTATCCGCCTTGGGGGGCCCGGGAAGGATTTTTCATTTTTGTCTGCCGTTGGTTAGAATTTGCAACTCGGCTCCAAGCTGGAGGCACCATATGGTGATTCTGCCAAGCTACCATCTCTGCATAACGTTTCTGTATGTAGAGCACTCACATAATTGCTTTGAAAGGTCACCCTGTGAGTATGGAATATAATTTTGGAAGCAGTCCAGTGACGTATTCCTGAAATATATGCATATTTGTGTTTTTTCTAAATGGGTTCTCCTGTGAGCGTCCCTGCATGCAGCTCAGACTGTGTGTTCATCTAGCCTAGCATTGTGTCTTCTAATGGGCAGCTGCTCTCCAGTGTCCTAGAGACACAAGTCTCCCCACCAGTGATCCTTTTTTAGCTGGAGATGTCAGGGGCTGAACGGGGGACTTTCTGCATCTAAGGCATGTGCCCTTGCCTCTGAGCTACATGGTCACCACGCTCACAGAGGGTTCTGCTTGTGGATTTGTGACAGGCATCTGGTTGGCGCCATTGTAAGAACAGGAGGCTGGACTATATAGGTCATCAGCCTGATCTCCCAGGGTCTTCTTATGTTCTTGTAAGCACCAGAAAAGGAATCTCAAAGAGTCCTGGGTACAAAGTTTAAGAATTGGCAAATTCATATGTCACTCTAGTGATATGTGACCTTATAGGTAAGGTGTTACTATGAAGTTTCGCTAAATAAATAAGTTTCGGACAACTCCAACCATGAGGAAAACCTCACAGTTGTACAATATAGTTGCACAACGTAGTTGTAGCGCTCAGCTACATTAGTCAAAATGCAGTGATTTGAATGTGTTATAAACATGCAACACCGGATAACGTCAGAGAGCACAAAACCTTTCTACAGCATTTTTACATAGGGTTGTGTGTTTTTTAAAGTATTGTTATAATGATTTAATTTCTGGCTTATTTATAGTGTTTTTCCCCCTGTATGTAGATCCAGCCACTCTCCAACCTTCTTAAGTGATTATGGTCAAAAGAAGAAACACTATTTGTGCAAGTGATACTTAAATTGTATTTTTATGTTGTGAGAGATCTAGGGATGAAGGGCAGTATACAAATTTAATTTAATATAATAATAATAATAATAATAATAATAATAATAATAATAATAATAATAATAATAATAATAGGCCATGGCCCTTCTGCATTTGGTGTATGGCACCATTGCCTGTGCTTGGATCAAATAGAAAGCACTTCCTTTTTATTGCAGCGCTAACAGGCGATATTTGTAGTTACATGTATTCCTGTCCCCGTTTTTTGTAAGCCCAAAGCTTGCGGTAATGTACTAGTTCGGGTGAGTATTCTATCTGTGCTAAGGCATCACTTTAAAATTCCTAGTTTGGCCCACTGACAAATGCCCGAAATAGCTGACTCTGATGCGAAGTTGATTACTGGCTTTCAGAATATGTGGGGGCTTGTTCGGCGCAGCTATTTTTCACAACTAAATGCGGCTGCAGAGCTACTGATGCAGAAACTTTTTAATAGCGTGGTATGCAATGTGTGGAAAGGTTTAATTGACAGCAAGGTTGATTATGCACATCCTTCCACAAACCTCTGCCTTTCCCCAGTGCTGTTTTTAAATCTTCCTTTTCAAAGAACGCCCCGTGACAAAGTGCCGTTGATTATGGCCCGCAGAAGATCAAACCCCCAGGAAAAAAAGCTTTCCTTCATTCAATAGATTTTACTTTCCTCTTGTATTAGGGCATAAAGAATAGCCACACCTCTGGGAACAGTTGAGGAGTGAGCGTATGAATTGGCTCTGAATCCATTTCCTGCTCATCTCTCTCTGCTCAGAGTGAATTGACAAGTTCAAATGACTTTTTTTTGGGGGGGGGGACATGCCCACCCACCAGTGATAGAGCATCTATTTTACATGCCCCTGGGTTCAGTCCTTTGCATCTCTAGGTGCGGTAAGACCGAGAGAAACTCCTCTCTGAAACTCTGGCAAACTGCTGCCAATCAGGATAGTTAATGGATCGGAAATCTGATTTTTGTTTGACTCAACCTCCCATGGTTCCTGGCCGTTGCCCATGCTGGCTGGGACTGATGGGAGTTATAGTCCAGCAGCCTTTGGAGGGACACAGTTTCTCCATCTCTAGACAAAGCTGAGTAGGAATGAAACAGCTTCGTTTGTCCTCCACCGCTAACTGCAAGTGCAGGGATTTTACATAATAATAATAATAATAATAATAATAATAATAATAATAATAATAATAATAATAATAATAAATTTTTATTTATACCCCGCCCTTCCCGGTTCAAAAACCAGGCTCAGGGCGGCTAACAACAAATTTAAAACACTTCATTGTAAAATTGCATAAAATACAGTATAAAAACATGAATAACAATAAAATTCAAAGTTCAGAAATCAATTTGGGGGAACTCCATCCAATAAGCATTAGATAGTCACCAGGACTAGCTGGCTGAATTAGTCCTTGGGCCAGCAAGGAGGCCAGGGGAGAATTAGCTGTGGGGTCTCAGAGCGGGTAATCTTCATAAAAGGGGAGAAGGAGGGAAGAGAAGGGAAGGGAAATAAAAGATCGGGCTGAATTCACATTAAAGGCCAGGCGGAATAGCTCTGTCTTACAGGCCCGACAGAAGGAGGTTAAATCCTGAAGGGCCGTAGTCTCATGGGACAGAGCATTCCACCAGGTCGGAGCCATCACTGAAAAAGCCCTGGCCCTGGTGGAAGATAGTCTGACTTCCTTAGGGCCTGGGACCTCTAAACTATGGTTATTCATGGACCATTAACTGAACCCATTTCTCAGTGTGCCCTTAGTTCATGCTGCTGTAATTTCATAGAATTGTTGAATTGGAAGGGACCCCGAGGGTCATCTAGTCCAACCCCCTGCAGTGCAGGGATCTCAACTAAAATATCCACGACAGATGGCCACCCAACCTCTGCTTAAAAACTTCTAAGGAAGGAGAGTCCACCACCTCCCGAGGGAGACCATTCCACTGTGGAACAGCTCTTACTGCCAGAAAGTTCTTCCTGATGTTTCGTCGGAATCTCCTTTCTTGTAACTTGAAGCCATTGGTTTGGGTCCTACCCTCCAGAGCAGGAGAAAACAAGCTTGATCCATCTTCCATGTGACACAGCCCTTCAGATATTTGAAGATGGCTATCATATCTCCTCTCAGTCTCCTGTTTTACAGGCTAAACATACCCAGCTCCATCAACCGTTCTTCATAAGGCTTTCAAATGTTTGCCTTGGGACATTGTAAGGAAAGAGTGGCAGAGAGGGAGTGCAATTCATGCTTCTGTTTCCACTGCTTCTGAGACTTTTGCAAAATAACAGGAGATGTGGGTCTGAGGTCCAATGTGGTATTGTGAGTAGGATCTTGGACTGGGGAGACCTGGGTTAGAATCCTCCCACAGTGGCCTTGGGCCTGCCATCCTCTCCCTTTCTCTCTCTAATCTATCTCATAGGGTGGTTGTGAGGATTACATGGGGAAACTATGTACTGTACCTTGAGCTCCTTGGAATAATAATAATAATAATAATAATAATAATAATAATAATAATAACAATAATATATTATTTATATCAATGTAGTCATGCTGGCCACATGACCCGGAAGCTGTACGCTGGCTCCCTTGGCCAATAAAGCGAGATGAGCGTCGCAGCCCCAGAGTCGGTCACGACTGGACCTAATGGTCAGGGGTCCCTTTACCTTTACCTTTATTTGTTGCACTTCTGTTCATCAAGCTCCCTGGCCAGGACTTCCTCATGTGGCTCTACAGTCCCAAGCGATGTTCTCCCTGCTCATGCCTTAGATTGCTTTACAAAGGGGAACAAACAAATACATGGAGGTTTCAGTGGCTGAAGTCTACCCCTGGGTGACAGCAAGCATGTCTCTTAATGCCTGGTAACAAATGTGGGAGGGGGCTGTCACTATCTTATTCTGTATTGGACTTCCCAGAGGCATCTGGTTGGCTGCTCTGGGAACAGGATGGTGCTCTTATGTGTTCATAGCTGCCCTTTTTGGAACAAAATAAAAAAATTCCTTCCAGTAGCACCTTAGAGACCAACTAAGTTTGTCATTGGTATGAGCTTTCGTGTGCATGCACACTTCTTCAGATACACGAAAACTCATACCAATGACAAACTTAGTTGGTCTCTAAGGTGCTACTGTAAGGATTTTTTAAATTTTGTTTCGACTACGGCAGACTAACATGGCTACCTACCTGTATCTTTTTGGAACTGTTTGCACTCAAGGGTTTGCATATGACCAGACAAATAAGTATGTTTTAAGCAACGTATTCCTTTGCAAGCCAACATTAACCTGAGGAGGACTCTCTGCAGCCACGCTGCAGTGCGAAACATCTTTAAAAAGTGGGGGAAAGTGGAGGAGTATTCTTTTGTTTTGCCTCGTTTTAAAAGGTTGCCGTTGTAAAGTTGCAGGCAGCTGAAGTACCGTATTTTTTGCTCTATAAGACTCACTTTTTCCCTCCTAAAAAGTAAGGGGAAATGTGTGTGCATCTTATGGAGCGAATGCAGGCTGTGCAGCTATCCCAGAAGCCAGAACAGCAAGAGGGATCACTGCTTTTGCTGCACAGTGATCCCTCTTGTTGTTCTGGCTTCTGAGATTCAGAATATTTTTTTTCTTGTTTTCCTCCTCCAAAAACTTATGGTCTTATGGTCTGGTGCATCTTATAGAGCGAAAAATACGGTAATTGGGCGCACCATTTTAAGTGCGGCCCCGGGCCTTGAAGTATTCTGGCGCTGTGGGGCTCTTGTCATCTCTCATTCTAGAGGTTTCTGAGAGATAATCTGAGGGAATCGTCTCCCAGCGTTTCTGTAAATGCATTCTGCCTTCCCAAATTAGCTTCCTGCAGATGAACACAGGGGGCTGGATAGGGGCACTTTTGCTTGGACATGCAGTGCGTGGCTGGCGACCTTTCTGAGGTGCGCTTGGCTGTCTCCGCTCGTTCCTGACCTCTCTTTTTATTCTGAATTCACTCCCAGGCAAACCAGGACGCAGTAATTAGCCGGGCCCCTGAGCAGAAAGACGACCGAGCCATCAGCCTCCAGGATGCGTCGGCGGTTTACGATCTTCTAACTATCACACTGGGCAGAAGAGGGCAGTATGTCATGCTTTCTGAGGTAACTACTCCTAGGTTTTCTTCTGTCTTTTTTTTATCACCCCCAAAACAACAAGGCAGCACTCTATGTTCTTCCAAACACACACCAGCTTGCTTATAACGTTTGCTGAAGTGTATCCAAGTGGCACTACATCTTACTGAAACATTTATGGGTGTACACATGTTCTGCCTGGGGCCGTGTGCAATACATCCCATGACTCCAGAGGAGGGAGACTCCTAAGGCCACCTTTCTTAACGCTGGCAACGTGGGAGCTGCTGTAATGCGGCTTCTTCCCACGACGCAGCAGTGATACGAGGAGCGTAATTCACTTCTGAAATTTTGCTGTTGTGGGATGTGGGGATGGCTATCAGCTGATATGAGTGGGGCCTGCAACAAAATGTTGCGCTGTATCCTCACCTGCTAGCAGGAGAATTCCTCCAGGTCGCACCATTCCACCCTCCCATTTTCCTACTCTCCCACACAACTATAGTGGTACCTTGGTTTGCAGATGCTTCAGGTTAAAGTGGTACCTCAGGTTAAGAACAGTTTCAGGTTAAGACTGGATCTCCAGAACGAATTAAGTTCTTAACCCGAGGTACCACTGTATGAAAAACGAGCAAGGTCCCAAGCAAAGAAGAATGGCAACTTAAACTTATGGAATTGTGCCCAGCTTGTGGATCTAACATATAAAATAAGAGAACATGAAGAAAATACGTTTAAAGAAGATTGGAAATTGTTTACTGAATATGTGGGGGGAAATTGTGCACACTTGAAAAAGCTGGCAGCATTAAGATAAAGTCAACTGTGTAAATAAGTTTTGATGGATGTAACAATGGAATACTGAATGGTTTAGTTTATGGGAAATATGCAGGGATTCATGTTATGCAAAATGAACCATGGAAAGAGAAGAAGGGAAGTCATTGAGATTTTATGGTTGTTTAAATGAATATTCTAAAATGTAAAACAGAAAATTTAATAAAAATTGTATAAACAAAAAAAATGGGGGGGGGGCAACTTAACAGAATTAGATCCAATATATTGATGAAAATGTGTTCTCCAAAACAGTGGGAAGGGCTAACAGCAGCACCCAAGAGACTTTACTTGATCCCACCAGATCAGGCTGTCTCCTGTGCAGCTAAAACCTGAACTATCCCAGATAGACAATTTTTTATCCCACTGAAAAAAAAACAGAAAAAAAAACTAGGTTCCCCCTCCCCCCACCTTTTGGTAATGAATTCCACAAAAGTTGAGAATCTGCTAATGATAATACTTGTGCTTTCTTCTTTTTCTCCCCAGTGTTTGGAGAGAGCAATGAAACTTGCATTTGGTGAATTCCACCTATGGTATCAACTGGCCCTTTCCATGGCAGCTTGTGGCAAGGTAAGGCACAAACACAAAGAACTTTTACATTCATGGAAAAGTTTCCATTATCTATACTCAATTTTCCAAAGCAAATGGTAATTTGAACTACAGTTGTTGTTGTTTACATCCTATCCTTTCCCCCAAATGGGCCCAGTATGAGTATTATTGTAATATTATATTGATTAATAGGTGCATAAAGTATTATTCTAATCACAGTTTCTTCCAATACTGAGCTCAGGTGGTTGAGTGTGTTAACTCTATTTCCCCCCCTTTCTAATTTAGATTTTCATTGAATTCCCAAAAACAATTACGTATTAACTTCAACTTTAATATTATTTCCCTTTGGCATTTTGACTTCCCACGCTTCCCTCCATGATGTTTTTGTTCCCACCCTTTTTCCTGCTGCATTGTACACCATACATTCATCCAATACATAGCCTCTATTACATTTGTTATCGTTTTGTTTCTGCTTCTCGTACTTCGAATCCTGCTCCCTGACTCCATTTGACTGTGGCATTTTGAGTACGTTAACTCTCAAAGCCAAATTGGGTTGCCCAAAGGGTGGCGTTGTGGGTTAAACCACAGAGCCTAGGACTTGCCGATCAGAAGGTTGGCGGTTTGAATCCCCGCGACAGAGTGAGCTCCGGTTGCTCGGTCCCAGCTCCTGCCAACCTAGCAGTTTGAAAGCACATCAAAGTGCAAGTAGATAAATAGGTACCGCTCCTGCGGGAAGGTAAACGGCATTTCCCTGCACTGCTCTGGTTCGCCAGAAGCGGCTTAGTCATGCTGGCCACATGACCCGGAAGCTGTACGCCGGCTCCCTCGGCCAATAAAGCGAGATGAGTGCTGCAACCCCAGAGTCGGTCACAACTGGACCTAATGGTCAGGGGTCCCTTTACCTTTATATAATTGGAGCACAGCCTTTCTTTGCTGAAGTACAAACATTTGTGAACTAAATAATTTTGGCTACGATATAAGAAGAAGAAGAAGAAGAGTTTGGATTTGATATCCCGCCTTTCACTCCCCTTCAGGAGTCTCAAAGCGGCTAACAATCTCCTTTCCCTTCCTCCCCCACAACAAACACTCTGTGAGGTGAGTGGGGCTGAGAGACTTCAAAGAAGTGTGACTGGCCCAAGGTCACCCAGCAGCTGCATGTGGAGGAGCGGAGACGCGAACCCGGTTACCCAGATTACGTGACTACCGCTCTTAACCACTACACCACACTGGTAGCTTTTTATACTGCAAAGATGTCCTGGTCTCCTCCTTAATCTTGTTAAATATTCTGGAAGCTAAATGGCATGATCTCTGTGAATTGATCCAAGATCTGTAAATATTCTGTGTCTGATACTTTGAGCAGAAGCAATTTCTTTCTCCATCTGTGAAGTATTTCAGCCCTAGCACTGAAGCTTTCCCAAAGGATTCCTGCTCTATCCTCTGCAATGCTGTCATCTCACTAATGGCAGGGACAGGACGTGTGGACTAGGGCTTTTATCATACTCTGCAGCTTGATGGCAGAGAGCCAGAGGGATGGGGGCAGGGAGGAAAGAGGATGCTATCTCTCCAGACCACCAAAGGCACTTGAGGTTTTCCAAGGCAGAAGATCTCTTTTCACCTGTCTCTCTGCCACAGCCAATTCCTGACCTCATTAGAAACATGAGCCCACATCCCGAGGTTTTACTTTCAGACTTGCAGCACCGGGAATAAATATGTGACATGATGGAAACACAGCATGACAAGTGCTTCAATTGCCCCATAAATCTTCAAAATCTTTGAACCTAGTATCTTGTAAAGAGTAACCAGAGGATCAGCCCTTGTTCTCATCTTGTGTCCTGGACCCTCTCTGTCCATGATACCCCCCACTCTGCTGTGGTTTATTTCTTATTTCTTTATTGGGTTTATATATTGCCCTATACCAAGCAGGTCTCAGGGCGGTTCGCAGAATAAAATCAAAATACAGAACCACAAAATACATAATCAAAATAACAACAACAACCCTATAACCCCTCCCCCCAAAAAAACACATTTTAAAAAGGCGTAGGTTGTCCAACCTGAGCTTGGTAAAAATACCACATTGTAAGCGCTCGTAAAAGGAGAAAAATAACACCAATTTTCTCTTGCTGGTCAACCTGTTAGTGCGATGCAAAGGTTTATCCGTATTCATACTTTATAATGGCATTTTGGCTTTCTTGAACAAAGGCTGTACTTTCTCAATCAACTGCAACCTGCAGCCTAATTTTGAAAGTTCGGATTTATGGGAAGAGTAGCCTGTCCCTCTTCCTGCAGCAGCCTGTAGGGTGGGCAAGTGAGGAGATGCTAGAAAGAGAGAGAAAACAAGGTTTGGGGGCACACCATGTGCGCCATGCCCCCCACATTACTCCTGAAGGAATGTAGCCCTTGACAGAAAACAGGTTGCCCCCTGTTCTAGGTATACAGTTTTTCCCCACTATGAACAGCACGTATCATGAAATGTGCTGAATATAGTTTGCAGGTGAGCTAGTGAATTGATAACTACTAACAAAAAATATAAACCACAGAGCCTAGGACTTGCCAATCAGAAGGTCGGCGGTTCGAATCCCCGCGACGGGGTGAGCTCCCATTGCTCAGTCCCTGCTCCTGCCAACCTAGCAGTTCGAAAGCATGTCAAAGTGCAAGTAGATAAATAGGTACCGCTCTGGCGGGAAGGTAAACGGCGTTTCCGTGCGCTGCTTTGGTTCGCCAGAAGAGGCTTAGTCATGCTGGCCACATGAGCTGTACGCCGGCTCCCTCGGCCAATAAAGCGAGATGAGCGCCGCAACCCCAGAGTCGTTCGTGATTGGACCTAACGGTCAGAGGTCCCCTTTACCTTTACCTTTAACAAAAAATCTCTTGGCTTTTCTAATTGTTGCGATAGAAGTCCAGGTGGCACACATAGGGGCTCCTCAGCAGCTTCCAATCCCGGCACAGACCAGAGCCAGACCAGAGAGCTTCTGCCAGGGTAATCTGCATCAGATCCGTCCAAATTCTAGCTCTCCATAAGGACTGTCAAGTTTTTAGGCAGGAGGGTAGTTGGGAAATAAGGATGGAGAGTGGCTAGCTTTCTTCCAAGCCCAACTCCCTTATACTTAGCTGTAATGGGTTTGAGTTACTCGTGCGTAAACTGTCCCCGTTAGGGGGCTTAATTGCCTGGGTTAAACCGTCTTGACTGCACAGCCCATCTCAGCGTGGCTGCCTCAGTCGCTAGCAGAATCTGTCTGTGGGCGTTTCTTAAACCTTTTCCAGCATAAAAGCTGTTTGACTCCCAGTCGTCTCCGCCTCTCACTGCGCGGGAGTCTTCTGCGCAGGGAGGGCGTGGGCAGTGGAGGACCTGTGCTCTCCTCACTGATGTCCAGGGAAGAATCCCGGAGCTCTCCCTCCGCTTCCCCCATTTGCCCCCCTTGATCCCTTGTGTTACGTCGATTTCCTTCCTCCTCTACCAAGCTGCGTCTCCCCCTGGTGCTGGTACCTTCTCCTGCAGAATCTGGGAGCCTCTCCTTTGCCTTTTGCTCTGATGTCAGTTCCCTTACATTAGCTTTCCACACAGGATCCAGACATGGGAACAAA
Source organism: Podarcis bocagei (assembly GCF_964188305.1). NCBI lineage: Eukaryota > Metazoa > Chordata > Lepidosauria > Squamata > Lacertidae > Podarcis > Podarcis bocagei. The sequence goes on from NC_138127.1 coordinate 91,035,949, forward strand.
AGTGGCGGGGGCACTTAAACCAGGCTCAGAGGTCCCTGAGTAAGAATTGTGTGAAGATGTTTCTCTTGCAAGGCCATGTGAGGGTCGCTGGTGCCAATCAGAACCAGGCCTTTGGTCCCTTGCACACACGGAAGAAGTGCCAGTCGATCTCGGAGGCAGGAAACAGGGTCTGAAGGGGATAAGTTGCCGTGTATAATGAATAGGGATGCATACATGCTATGCTGTTTATGCCTGCCTATAAACATGGATCACTCATAGCTTAGTGGCACGAATCACTCCTATGTTTCAAAACAGAGTTCCCTTGGGAAAAGGGGCTGATTGTTAAATCCCTAGCTCTGGGGATTGTAGCATCTGTTGTACCCTGGCAACTCTCAGCAAACTACAGTTCCCAGGATTTTTTTGGGGGAAAGCCGTGTGCTTTAAATGAAGTGAGGAAAAGGCTGGCTACCATCTTAGATGACTTCAAAAGGGGACTAGTCAAATTTTAGGAGGATGAGGCTACTAATGGCTTCCAGCTACGATGGCTTCATGGTTCCTCTAGGGCCAGGGACACTGTGTCTCTGAAATACCAGCCTCTGGGGAACAATAGCTGGAATGGTCTGTTGTTCTGGTGGCATCTAGTTGGCCAGTGAGGGGAACAGGATGCTGGAAGCAGTGGACCTGGGGTCTGATCCACCAGGGCTCTCCCTCTGTGTAGTTATTCTGGAGCAACTGACAGTGAGAACACAAGATCTGATCTTCTGTAAGAGGCTCTAATTCTGATTCTCTTTGGCTGTGTGCGAACGCAGGCCCATAGGCAAAGGAGACAGCCATTCTGCCTCCCTTAATTGACGCTTGAGATATTTTCTGGGCACGGCAAGGAGTGAAGGGGAGGCTTTGCAAAGAGCTGCTCTGCTCTCGCCAATGCCTTGGTTACTCTGAGCCTCTGCGTGGGCGAGAGAATCAAACGGCTCCCAGCTGATGTTTGCTGTGCTGCTGTAAATTTTGGCAGAGCGTCGGGCAGGGAAAGTACAGCGAGGCTTCTCTGCAATCCGTTATCACCATTTTCATTGGACTTTCATGTCCTTCCCTTTTTTTCTTTTAAAAAGGAAAAGGTCTGCGATGTGCAGAGGCAAGGTGCTCCCTTGCTGTTTAAAAAACGATGTGCCAAGCGCATTGGTATTCAGAGATGGTTGTTAACCTGGGTGACTGTTTCACATTTTAAGTGGCTCTCATGCCAGTCTGCTGTTGTGATATAGAGCACTAGGCCCAGTGCTGGGTTTATGTCCCCAACTCGGGTGAAAAGCCCGTGGGACGTTCACTGTGACACACGTGTTGCTTTTCATGAGACTGCCATGTTTGCATGTAAAATGGAGAAGGGCTAGGATTGACACCTGTCCCTAAGAAAACAGGATCTTCCTGTTTTTGAACATAAGTGTCCCCTGTCCAGTTTTGGCCCCAAATGGTAGTTGTGTCACTGTTTGTGCGGCTGAGGAAGAGCCTGGCCTGGAACAAGTGATAATAGAAAAAAGGGAGAAGGAGCGAACTCTCCTTTCCTTCCATCCCTTCCCCTCTCCTTCATTCCCTCTCGCTGGTGGTCCCCCTCAGCTGCCACCTGCCAGTCTAGCATGGTGTGGGGCTGCCACTGCTTGGCGTCCTCTGCCGTCCTGACCAGACCTCTCCTTCCCCCTCCTCCTCGTCCACAATAAACATGCCAGGGGGGCGTTGGTCAAGTACCAAGCAGGGTCAGCCAAGCTTGCAGGCCTTTGGATCGCAACGTATGTCATCGACTTTCTGTAGAAGGTCTGGAGAGCATGTGAGGCTTTCTGTCCCTCTTGGGCTAACGTCCCCTGAATTGTGGAGGAAACCTTAACAGGGTATTCCTCTGTTTTGGCACCTCTCCTGCCTTTTGTGTGGCCTGCACTGGCCAAGCAGGCGCTGGGGAATGTGACGTCCCTGTTGTGGAGGGGATAATCCCTCAGAAGAATCTGCCTCTGGGTGTTCTGGAGTCTCTGGCATAAGGAAGAAGAAGAAGAAGAAGAAGGAGGAGGAGGAGGAGGAGGAGGAGGAGGAGGAGGAGGAGGAGGAGGAGGAGGAGAAGGAGAAGGAGAAGAGAGGAGGAGGAGTTTGGACATGATATCCTGCTTTATCACTACCCAAAGGAGTCTCAAAGCGGCTAACATTCTCCTTTCCCTTCCCCCCCCCCAACAAACACTCTGTGAGGTGAGTGAGGCTGAGAGACTTCAGAGAAGTGTGACTAGCCCAAGGTCACCCAGCAGCTGCATGTGGAGGAGCGGAGACGCGAACCCGGTTCATCAGATTACGAGTCTACCGCTCTTAACCACTACACCACAGTGGAACTCCTGGCTGGCACGTGCCTTCCTGTCCTAGACACTACTCCATGTCATGATAGGTGCTGGACCGCCTTGTGTCTTGCCTCACTTCAGTCTGTTGCTCCAGCTACTTGTTTCTGTTTCTGCAAGAAAAGGATGGACATCGTGCGTGGGAGAGAATAAGGATCAGTGCCCCTGTTTTAAAGTAAGACGTTGCAAGATAGCTCAGTTGGTAGAGCATGAGACACTTGATTTCGGGGTCATGGGTTCGAGCCCTATGTTGGGCAAAAGATTCCTGCATTGCGGGGGGGGGGGAGGTTTGGACTAGATGACCCTTGGTGTCCCTTCCAGCTCTACAACTCTATGATTCTACAAATGTGAATGAGGCTCCAGCACTCCAACTGGCAAATACAATACTCCGGGCGGGGCTTGTACCCATCAATTTTCAAGATGTCAGAGAGTGTTTTGGCAAGTTGTAGAAGTGGGGTGATTCCTACACCAGCCTTTACGACTCCAGGCCCCCAGGAATCATGCTGGGCTCCAATGACAAGGATCCTGAGATCACGCTAAGGGTAGCCAAATTCTGTGCGATTGCCATAAAACTTAGGGAACAAGCTGTGCTATCATAATGATTAAGGCCTTAAATGATAATTTTAGGTTATATGTTAGTGACTAAGTTTTAATTTATATATTTTTTAACTGTTGCTATATCTGTATTGTCCCTGTTATACCTAATTGCAAATTCAAATGTATCTCTGTCATGTTTTATGACATCCTTGATATTGTATGTGGGCTGGAACTGGTCTGTGATAAAATTCATTCAATGTGAATGAGGCCAAGGTTTGGATGATGGGACCTGTCAAGCCCTGCTTAGCCCTGTGTCTCAGCCAAACGCTGCTGTGTTTGTTGTTTTTGTTGTTTTGTTGTTTTTGTTTGTTTTGTCGTTCTATCATTTTTGTCATTTTATCATTCTCCATGTGGAGAAAGGGCGATTTGTAAATGTAATGGAAAAAGCAAACTTCTGTCACAGGTGCAGGTGAGGGGAGGGTCAGAGAAAGGAATAAACACACTTCTGTGAGCTCTTTGGGACAAAAGGAGGGCGATGTCATGCCTGCCAACATTTCTCAGATGAAAATAGGGAAAACCTATTCCATACCCAAGGGACATGTGTGGCGCTGTGGGTTAAACCACAGAGCCTAGGACTTGCCGATCAGAAGGTCGGCGGTTCGAATCCCCACAATGGGGTGAGCTCCCGTTGCTTGGTCCCTGCTCCTGCCAACCTAGCAGTTCGAAAGCATGTCAAAGTGCAAGTAGATAAATAGGTACCGCTCCGGCAGGAAGGTAAACGGCGTTTCCGTGCGCTGCTCTGGTTCGCCAGAAGCGGCTTAGTCATGCTGGCCGCATGACCCAGAAGCTGTATGCCGGCTCCCTCGGCCAATAAAGCGAGATGAGCGCCACATCCCCAGAGTCAGCCACGACTGGACCTAATGGTCAGGGGTCCCTTTACCTTTACCTATTCCATACCCTCCAACATTTCTCAGATGGAAATATAAATAGACATTGTGTCCAATACGCAAATGCCCCCAAAGTCAGCCATGACCGCAAGCCCACCCTCCCGATGGCCAGTTTCAAAGTTTGACTTGGCAGCTTGCAAGGGTGGCAGAAAGCCTTTTAGAAAGTTAGGGGCAACTGTATAAATATATCCGGTGTATAAAATTCTGCAGCGGCAAAGGGATGGAATGGTTTGGGATGCTCCTTCTGGCTGCTTTCCTTTCAAAAGCTTAGCCTGGTTGCTAAGTAACGCACTTTAAAAAAGAAAGAAGGCAGCAGCCGTACATTTGTCTTTCCTTGCAGCCGGGAGCCTTGGGAGATGCAGGGGCCTTCGCCGGCTCCTTAAATAGCACAAGCAAGGAAAGGAAGTTAAAAAGATTGTAGCGGTTCAAGATTTCGTTACAAAGGTCAGCCAGCTAGAGGACATTCGGTGGGTCGATTTCTCTGCCAGGAGAAGAGGGGCAAGAGGGCGTGTAGCGGGGAGAGGGAGATAGAGAGAGATTTGTGCCTCTAAGCACATGGAAATTTCTGAAGATTCCTGAAAATTCATCAAAACCAGAATGAGCCGGCTAAAGCTATATCACCGCTGTGCTTGGATCGCAGCCAGCGGCTTGGATGGCGAATGTGGGATATTGGGTCGTCGTCATAAACTCTGGGGAGTGGGTTTACACTGGATTATATAATCTCTCTAATCTTAGGCAATTGCTTTAATGACAAGGATTGGAAACAGACTGGCTGGCAGTCTCTCCCATCCTTACAACACCAGCTCCCAGCTGCCACATGGGGCGACAAGTGTATAATATCAGCCGAATCTAGGCACCAAATTGCACCAGATGAAGAGAACTAGAATCTGACACTGCAAGGAGCGGTGCATATATGACAACATGTTTATCATGTGTATCCACTCCATTTGAATTTGGAAGATGGCCCAGGGGAGGCAGAGAAACCTGCATTTTGCAGTGGCTTCTGCAGTCCGAAGGGTATATTATTTGCTCTGGTGGAGGCTTGCCCTGCTTGGAAAGACTAGCTCTGTTTGAAAGATGGCTTGTCTTCTGCTCAGTTTGTATGCTTGTAAAAAAAGAAAAGAAGAACAACAACTTTTTGAAATCAGTACGTTTCCGGTTGCTGCAATTCAATTTCTATACAGTTTCTTCTGGAAGCTGCTTAATTGTATATTTCAAAACCAGTTTAGGTAATCCCTTCCCATTAGTCCTCATTTCTCTATACAGTGGTACCTCTGGTTACGTACTTAATTCGTTCTGGAGGTCTGTTCTTAACCTGAAACTGTTCTTAACCTGAAGCACCACTTTAGCTAATGGGGCCTCCTGCTGCTGCCGCCGCGCCGCTGGAGCACGATTTCTGTTCTCATCCTGAAGCAAAGTTCTTAACCCGAGGTACTATTTCTGGGTTAGCAGAGTCTGTAACCTGAAGCGTATGTAACCCGAGGTACCACTGTATGTGCCAAACTGACTTGAAATCAACTTTATGTTTGTGCATGCTAGATATTGACCACATTTTCTTTTCTTTTTTTCATTTTTTCATCCACAGCTTCAAGTTTGGTAGCTAAAATTTCCCCAAACATGTCAGGAAGGGAACACACCTCATCCTTCGGCTCTGGGTTTTTTGTTTTTCTGGGTGCTGTTTCTCCCCAGATAAAGCTTGGGTGGTTCTTCTGTGACTCCATCTATTGTGTGTGTGTGTGTTTTACATTGGAATTAATTTATAGGAGTTAAGTTATCATTAATCCATGCAATGAAAGCCATCAATTTCTTAAATTCATTAATAATTTCACTTCTATTTATTCTGTGTCATTCATATCATAAATTCAATATCCCTGCTTGATCAAATTGGTTTATTTTCAGTCATTTTGTCATCCCTATATTACTTCAATATGCTTCATTAGCAATGCAGTTAACTCTTTAAGCTAATGCATTATTAATAGATCATTTTAAATATCAGTTTTTTTAATCAGTGATGGAAGGGACCATCAAATCTGGACTGCTGCTCAGTGCAGGACCTGCAGAACACAACTCATACATCCCTGGCAGAACTCATATTCACCTCCTGCTTAAACAGCTCCAGCGAAGGAGAGCCAGCCGTCTCCAAAGGCAGTCTGTTCTGTTGTTGAACAGCTTCTATCATTAGGAAATGTCTCTTAATGCTTAGATGAAATTTGCTTCCCTGCATTTTTCAGATATTAGTTCTCGTCCTGCCCTCCAAAGCCTTAAGAACAATGGTTACTGACCTTGATGGTTTACAGAGTAACTAAGAGGCTTCTGAATATCATTCGCTGGGCAACAAGAGCAGGAGGAAACTGCTGCCCTCCTGTCCTATTTGTGGACTTCCCAGAGGCATCTGATTGGTCACTCTGAGAAAGAGGATGCTGGACTGGACAAGCCTTGGATCTGGTGATCCAGCAGGGGGCTTTCTTAAGACCCTTGTCAGAAGCATGAAAGAGACAGCTCGCTGCACACTGTAGCTTGCCAAAATGTAGGCATTTTTTTTCTTTTTAAATGGATGTACAGGGAAGAACTTGGCCGTACTGTAATGGGTGACCAGCAGGTGTTGCAGTCCAGAACTGAGAAACTGAAGCCTGCTTCACGTTTGACTTGGGACGGCCACGCAATGCATTGATCAGAGACATCCAAATATGGAGTTTTGTATGCAGGCCTAGAACTTGTATTGAAATGCTTCCCCGGTTTAAAGTTGCATCACTAATAAGTCTAATTATTACTATCTTGCAGTGGATCTTGCAAACAATGCACTTTCCACCCACAGCCTGACTGAGGAATACTAACATTTTAATTATCTGATTATTTAGACCCTACACAGACGCTGCGGAATCCACTATTACTCTAATATGTGTGATCATTCATTCTCTCATTCTTGTGCACACTGCACAATAGCACATGCGCATGTGTTGCACAAGTACATGCACTGGAAAATACAACTGGAATTTGGTATGCATAGAGATGCTCACGATTGCTGCTCCTCCCTCCCTCCCCCAGTCTGAGGATGCAGACCCGGAGTTCCATATCATCTCTTATGGGATGTCGTTTGTACTCAAGATCTACCTGTCTCTATATATTTCTCTGTAATCGTATATATCATGAAGTTGGAGGGGATCTAGGTCATCTCAATACTCAGTGCTCAATGCTCAATGCTCAATGCTCAATTCTCAATGCTCAGCTAAATCATCCCAGATGATTGCCCAGCCTCTGTTTAAGCATCACCAGCAAAGGAGAATCCACAATCTCATGAGGTAGTCTGTTCCACTGTCCAACAGCTCCTACCCTTCTCCTATTGGATCTAGTCATGTGTTCTGGAGCAATGGCGAACAAGTCTGCTCCATCTTCTACATGGCAGCCCCTCAGATAATGGGAGACCCCATAATTTCTACTTTTGCTAGCACTGTTGTTGTTCCCCCCCCTCCCAATTCAAGGCAAACTGCTGCACCACTATATTTTATCCTATATGTGGCTTGGCTTCTCTGATGTTTTGAAAGTTGGATTTAACAGGCACACTAAATCTCAACTCTAGCATGCGTAAACATGCATAAAGGCATACATAATTTTATTTGCATGCCGCCTTTCCACACTTCAAACTATGCTCAAAGTGCCTTACAACATGAAAACAAAACATTGTTGTTGTTGTTGTTTAGTCATTTAGTCGTGTCCGACTCTTCGTGACCCCATGGAGCAGAGCACGCCAGGCACTCCTGTCTTCCACTGCCTCCCACAGTTTGGTCAAACTCATGCTGGTAGCTTCGAGAACACTGTCCAACCATCTCATCCTCTGTCGTCCCCTTCTCCATCTTTCCCAACATCAGGGCCTTTCCCGGGAGTCTTCCCTTCTCATGAGGTGGCCAAAGTGTTGGAGCCTCAGCTTCAGGATCTGTCCTTCCAGTGAGCACTCAGGGCTGATTTCCTTAAGAATGGATAGGTGAAAACAATACATGAAAACAATACATAATTAAAACATAACAAAAATAGTGATAGACAATAAATAAAGCATGAAAAAATGCATGGCCAGACTGAAGCCTTTCCATACAAATCATATCAATAACAGCAGCAACCCCCACCCAACAACTCCCTCTAAACAATAACCCACTGTAGGGCATGTCATTTTAGGGAGTAAAACTAAATTTTTGCAAATTTCTTCAGGGAGGGGTCCTAAAAATATGTTTTTGGGTGTGAGGAACTCAAGTCCACTATTATTTTCGTGATTGGACATTTAGCTTGGTAAGTCTTCATTTGATGACGAAGCACATAGACTGCTTTTGGAAACTAAAGAATTTTAATTTTACCTTCTGAAGATGTCAGGTAGTGCTTGATAATAAGAACAGCAACAACAACAACATAGTATAACTGCAAGTACTTGGCAATAATTATTAATTGTATTAATTTAACTGAAATATATTTTAAAATTCCCAAATCATGTTATAAACTTTTTAACACCCCTCATTTTTGAAAGTTGAAAAATTCAACACACCCTAATAATAGCCCAGCCCAAGAGTCTGTTCAGCAGCCCCAGATTTTGCAGCTGGAGTCAGTCAGGGCCCTGCCCTTCCAGGCAAGATGGAACGGCCTGCAAGGCAGGGAGCAGGTCTTCCAGGTGTCACAGCCTAGATGATCTCTCATAGCATCACAGTGAGCATGTTAGGGAGTCAATGAACACTTTTTATCTTTAATAGGCCTTGCATTGTATTTGGCAGGTGTTATGAACTCATTAATGCTGAAAATGTCCAGTAATAAATTGCTGGCGTCCTGTGGGAAATGACGGGACGTTCTGACATTTAGTGGCAAATGTCCAGGAGCATTGAATATATCTTTAAGCATCATCACTTATCTATCTATCCATCCCAGTTCCCAAGGGTTCCCTGGAAGAGGGACTGGCTGTTAAACTACTCCAAGAATTGTAGCTCTGTGAGCAGAGCAGGGGTCTCCTAACAACTCTCAGCACCCTTAACAAACCGCAATTCCAAGGATTCTTTGGAAGGAAGCCATCGCTGTTTAATATTGTTTTAAATGTATAATGCAGATGAGGTCTGGCTGTGTGAGTGCATGTTGTCAAATTCCTTCCCCAGTATATAGGATCTTCCATCTCTGCTGGTGTGTGTGCACACGTAGACACACACACACACACACACACACACACACACACACAACCCATCATAATAAATGTTTTGCTTGTTTGTGAACAATGTGAACATTTTCCCATGGCAGGGCCGTCTTAAGCATATGCAGCACCGGTGTGATGGCCTGGGATTCGGACTCAGAGGCTGAACCTGAGGAATCCCAGCCTGCACAGGAGTCCCCGCCTCCAGAGGGGCTGGGGCATGAGCCGGGGCTGGGGCATGAGCCTGAAGGGTCCTCACCTGTGCTGGATCCTCAGGTGCAGGGACCAGCTGAGTCTGCTCTGGCTCCTGAAGTGATGGAGGACCCATTGCCTGCAGGTGCTTCACTCTCAGCTCCATCAGAGGAAGCTGAGGTTGCATCTGGGTCTGGTCACCCTCCAGCCTCTCCTGAGCTGCAGAGGCTCAGGGCAGAGAGGCGGAGGGAACTAAGTTCCCGCAGGAGGAGTGCTCGCCTCCAGGCCAGGAGAGGCGAGTCACTGGAGGATCGGGGCTGCCCTATGCCTCGGGGCAGATAAAAGCCGGCCAGCCCCAGTCCCAGGTTGCGGGAGCAACATAGTTGGTAACCTGTTCCTGCCTGCACCCTGCTCTTCTGCCCGAGTTCCTGACCTCACCTGACTCCCTGCCTTGAACCCTGCTTCAGCTTTGACGGGCAGCCTCCATACTGCACCCTTGACCTCGGACTGGACTTGGACCTCGCCGCATGGTTAACTCTCGGGACCAGCCCAGCCAGGGTGCAAAGATCCTTTGGGGAACCCCAAAGTTGTCGACCTTTTTTAAGGAAAGGTTCCCCAGAGCCTCATGGGCGCCTCATGGTGTAAGCAGCATGCACTGGACGGTTCTCTCCATGGCCCTAAACCAATCCCAGGCACGCAGGAAGGCGGAGCTGGCCGGCCACATCAGCACCTCGCTGTCTCGCTTGCCCCTGAACTCGCAGCCCACAGCAGAAGAGCCCGCCGCGGCGCTCCAACCGATGGGCAGGCTCTTCCCCGGTCTCCAACTCTCGGGCCCCAGACTCTCGGCCTGGTGCCCCTGAGAGCCTGGCGCCCGGGTGCCCTGTACCCCTGGCGCCTATGGCTAAGACGGCCCTGTTCCATGGCATGCTGACAGGTTTCTAACATTTGATGGGAAAGGTTATAAGAATTTCCAGGGGGCTTGTTTTTCAGAGCCGCGTTAGACACTTTGCTGAGCTCCATTTGGCAACGGGCCCTTTCCACCGTGTAGTCTTTTATTGCAACGTCCGCTATGTACTCTTTACTGTACTTCACTGTCGAGGGATTAAAGATTGCCTTGCTGATTAACTGTGCCGCTTTTCAATTACGAACCCATCATTTCATCAATGCTGGAAAAGTCAGGGCTGACAGACTCGCGGGCATAAATGAGAAGGGATTTATTCCGCCCGTCTCCCCTCCTCTCTCCTCTTTTAGACCTGGAGAGAGAGACACTTGTTGCACTGCTGGGTTGCCCTAGCTTGCCAGGACCCTCTCGTGGGAATGTGTGCAAAGTGACTAGGGTTGCCAACTTTGGTTGGGCGAAATATGGGACAGGTCAGGCAAAATAAAGGACAGCGGTTGTTGGAGAGTCGGCAAGGAGGAGGAGACACTGCGGCTGCCAAGGGTCAGCACTTTGGGATGTGCTGGCTCCGAGGGGCAGGCAGAGGGCAGGGCCTCCCTGGGCAGGAATAAAGAAAGGGGGAGCAGAGCGGAGCACAAGGAGCCTTGATTTTTTTAAAAAAATGCTTTGTGTGTCCGTGTCTAATCTTCCTTCTTTCTAAAATGTTTTTATTGGTGTGCGTTTTCCTTTTTGTAAATCTATCAAAGAATTAAATAAAAGCAGAATTACGGGTTTTTTTCAGGATGGTGGAGCATATGTGTGTTGTGTCGTGTTGCATTGTTGTGGTGGAAATGCTCTGCTGTGGAGGGACACAAATGGGGGGGACGAGGAGGGTCAGTTGTATGAGTGCGTTTGTGTGAGAAATGTGCCTATTTTCATCTGAGGAATGTTGAGGAGTATGTGGTCAGTGTGACGAATCACTTGTTTTTATCTTCCCTGAATCTCCCACCATTCATGAGGAGATCTCTACTTACCTTTTCCCCTATACCAAATCCATTTGTCGTCCCCCTCCCCAAATCCAATGGCCCCTATGCAGAATAGTACTTCCTTCTGTTTCATAGAATCATAGAATCATAGAATCATAGAATCATAGAATCATAGAATTGGAAGAGACCACAAGGGCCATCGAGTCCAACCCCCTGCCAAGCAGGAAACACCATCAGAGCACTCCTGACATATGGTTGTCAAGCCTCTGCTTAAAGACCTCCAAAGAAGGAGACTCCACCACACTCCTTGGCAGCAAATTCCACTGTCGAACAGCTCTTACTGTCAGGAAGTTCTTCCTCATGTTTAGGTGGAATCTTCTTTCTTGTAGTTTGGCTCCATTGCTCCGTGTCCGCTTCTCTGGAGCAGCAGAAAACAACCTTTCTCCCTCCTCTATGTGACATCCTTTTATATATTAAATGCAGGCAGTACAGAAATTCAGAAATTGCGTATCATGCCTAAACTGTGCATAGGAGTGTTGGCAGCCTTGCAGTATGCTGAGCAAGAGAGAAGCACCTGAAATTTTGGCAGAGATAGAGACTGCTTAATATTAGGACAGTTTTCTGGGGTGAGTGGGGTGCTTGCTGGGGAGCAGTTTCCGTGCTCACTGGCAAGTAGAACACTCTCTTTATTTAAATATTTCTAAACCAAACTTTAATGTGAAAATGTCACAGGGCACTAGTCAAACTAAAGAGACACCATTACAGTAAGGAAGAATTAAAAATGTCAAGCGCATCATTGACAGCCAGTCAGTAAAGGGTCTCAGGTCTGAAAGGCCTGTGTGAACAACACACTTCTTCCAAGATGCCTAGAAACAGGCAGGGACATCTTTCACCAAACTTCTAGTGGCAAGGAGTTCCACGGGGCAGCAGCGCCTGCCATGTGAAAAGCCAACCCAAGCTCAGTGGCATAGGGAAACCACCAAAGTGCCCCATCAGAAGACCCCTGCGGAGCATAAGGAAATCAGAGGTTGGGTGGCCATCTGCCAGCGATCTTTTAGCTGTGATTTGTGCATGGGGTTGGTCTAGATGACCCTTCCAACTCTACGAACCCATTTCATTGTTAGGGTACAGCTGTGTGGAGCGAGTGAAATGGAGACATAAGAGGCTCCTTGGGGTAGGGTGGGAGCATGAGCAGAAGCAAAGCACCTTCCCCTTGCTTCTCAGTAACTACAACCTATCAGTAGCCCTGATCCGTGGAGGGGGGCAAGTATATCAGCCACAGGATGCAGTTTCCAGGGAACCCCGATTCTTCTCTTTCACGTGTCTTAACTCTGCGGAGTCAGCACTAAGTATTGAAGAGGTGACGTTTGCTTGTACTTGGGAGCTGCATTGCCTAACCAAACGCCTCTCCCCTTCTTTCTTCCTCCTTCTGCCCAGTCCGCCCACGCCGTCTCGGTGCTCAAAGAATGCGCGAAGCTGCGTCCTGAGGACCCCACCGTCCCTCTCCTGGCCGCCAAGGTCTGCATCGGGCCTCTGCACTGGGTAAGCAAGCTGGCGCAGTGCTTGTTACATAATGCATTAGGTGCCGCATTGACAGCAGCGGCGTTTGAGTGCAGCTCAAAGAGAGGAGGAGACAAGAGGCGGTGGGGGGGGGGGGAGTGAGCCTGAACAGCTGCAAAATTACAGCTCTGCACTGAAAAGGGTCCCCTCAGTGCTGTTGCCCGCTGCTTCAGAGTGGGGAACTGCCTGCTCTATCCACTTCCCCTCCAAACAGAATACGAAGGCTTGGTTGTTGTTTTCCTCCTGTGCAGCCAGTCCAGTATGCATGCTGCTTCTTTTTTTGACAGGGAGGGAGATAAGCCCCCCCCCCCCCTGCTACAGTCAGACATTGCACCCCTTAGGTAGGCTCATGATTGCTGCCTAAATGTACCTAGGAGCTCATCCACTTGGTTTTCTCCAGCTGGCAGCTGGTTCGCTTTCTCTTGCTCCCAGTGTCACAACAGCAGGGTCTCTCTGTGTGTGTGTTCAAAATGTCAGCCTTGTTAAGATGTACCCTCCAGTCACCGCAATAGGGGTGGCTGGGAGGAGCCGCGGCTCGGAAAAACGTTGATAATCTTCGGCAGCAGAAGCATCTGCCGGTTGTTTAGCTGCTCGGGTTTTAATAAATTCTCAGCCTGCCGTTTACACCAGTGGCGTCTCCACCAGGTGGCCCTGCAGTCAGCGGCGGATGATGATCATTGGAAATATCAAGTAAAATAAGAAGTGGCAGGCTGCAGGGAAGGGAAATAGACGGTTGCCAAGAGCTCGGGGGCTGATTAATTGTCTTGCTTTTAATTGATTTGACTGAATAATTAACGGGTTGAAATAAATATTACAGGATCACAATGCGGGTGATAAAACGCCTCATGCAGGCCTCGCTTTTTCTCGACTTTCACAGTCAAATAAATACTTCCAGGGAGAATTTTTTAAAAAAATATTATTGTTAATATTTTATGGTGTTGAAGTGCATTGTGCTCCTTTGCGAGAGGGCAGTGCCTTGCTACGTTTTAATATTGCAGTAAGTAAGTTCTTCAGGTAGTTACACTGACAATTCAATTAATGGATGCAGTCTTAAGGAACTTAAGGATGCTCGTGTATACAGTAGAATAAAGTTTTTGTTCTTGAGGTTCCAATATTGTGTACGCTTTCCTGGGGCCCCATTGAACACAGGAGACATTGCTTCCAGGTAAACATGCACAGGATTGAACTGCTAACATGCAAAAAATTCTGGAATCGTTTTGCTATAATAGTTCTTGGCTGTGGGCTCTTTTTTGGGGGGGGGCTGTTTCTTTTCTTCGTGGTGTTCCACAAAGCATTTACATGCTTATTTTTGTATAATAATTTTAAAGCTTTCTTTTCCACCCAAAATTGGGCCAGCATCGAATATAAGATGGCAAATCACCAAAAAGGGCAAGAATGCAGTAACTAAACAGCAGCAGCGATATATCAGTAAATAATCAATGAGCATTGTAAAAAGCAGGCTCAAAAGATAGCTTGGTTGGTTTGAGCATGATGCTGATAACTCCAAGGTTGCAGGTTCAATCCCTGTATGGGACTGGTGCATGCACTGCAGGGGGTTGGACTAGATGATCCTCAGGGTCCCTTCCAACTCTACAATTCTGTGATCTGTGTTTTTGGTTGCCTTCTGAAGGTGCTCAAAGAGGCAGCTGGTTCAAGTTCCCCCGCAATGAGTTCCAGTGTCTCGATGCTGCCATTGAAAAGGTCTAGCTGCAAGTCCCAGGCCTCAGTGCAATGGACTCAGTGCAGCTGTGTCTTCAAAAAGCAGCATGCAGCAATAGACTTTGCTTAATGAGACACCTGCTATAGCAGATGACACACTCACCCCCTCCAGTTTTCCTTGATTTCTAGCCTCACCCGCTTTGCTTTTTAAACATAAGAGAGTTTGGAGCACAATTTCAGTGCAGATGTCACGGACGAGCTGGATGCAGAGGAGCGGTGGGAGGCACCAGCTGGGGAACCCCCCAGGGGAAGATGGCTCAGAGCCAGGGGATTGTTGGTGGGATGACCATGAGTGGTCAGAAGGAGAAGACTGGGAGGAGGAGATGTCAGAAGCTGGAGGAGCAACAGGATTTAGTGAGCAGGAAGAGTCTGTGGCAGAGAGCAGTCCACAATCAGAGGCAGAAGCAGAGGCTGAAGAGGATGGGGAGGGCCAAGAGGCTGCTGGAGAATCCAGGGGGTCTCCCCCCCCTCCTGCTGCAACCAGCTCCCCTTCCCTCTGGTCTCTGAGAAATCAAAAGAGCAGAATAGAGATTGGTTGTGCGCAGACACAGTTTGAGACTTTTGAGTGGGGAAAACCCAGGAGAGGAGGAGCCTTAGGGACTGATGGGAAGGCATGGACCTCCAGTCCTCACAACTGTGTCATTGGGGCAAGACCTACTGGCAAGGGTTGCTGAGACCACTAGGCCTGAACTGCATTTAGGTTTACTTGAATGAAGAGTTGGCTTCACAGGCTTCGATGACTTGTTGTTGTTGTTTAGTCGTTGAGTCGTGTCCGACTCTTCGTGACCCCATGGACCAGAGCACGCCAGGCACTCCTGTCTTCCACTGCCTCCCGCAGTTTGGTCAAACTCATGCTGGTAGCTTTGAGAACACTGTCCAACCATCTCGTCCTCTGTCGTCCCCTTCTCCATCTTTCCCAACATCAGGGTCTTTTCCAGGCAGTCTTCTCTTCTTATGAGATGGCCAAAGTATTGGAGCCTCAGCTTCACGATCTGTCCTTCCAGTGAGCACTCAGGGCTGATTTCCTTCAGAATGGGGAGGTTTGATCTTCTTGCAGTCCATGGGACTCTCAAGAGTCTCCTCCAGCACCATAATTCAAAAGCATCAATTCTTCGGCGATCAGCCTTCTTTATGGTCCAGCTCTCACTTCCATACATCACTACTGGGAACTTATTACTTTAGTGCTAACCTGTGTCTGACTCCAGCCCAGACAGTAGATGGCAAGAGGGATGTGTTAAAAGAATATGGGCAACATGTGCATTTTGTGTGTGTCTGCCCTTCCTGAATGCACCAGTTTTGCTCCTGCAACAGAGCTTCCCTTCCTCTCTCAAGACTGACTAGTAGCCATCCATTTAGAATCTAAGTCTTATTTTTTTGGGGGGGGGGAGGATGTGCTTGGGAATATATTTAAGGAGACCTATTTATAGGCTACAGCATCAGATTGTGGGAGGTTTCAGGAGGGTGGGAAAGGGAAAAAAAGCTATGTTCTTCTCTCTTCCCTGTACTCTTGTGAAAACTCTTCCACTGCATCGCCTTGGTGGATCCTGAACACAACCACTGTAGTGTTTTGCAAAGGCACAGAACATTTCAGGCCCCCTTACAACTAATAAACCGAACATGCCTGCAAACCCTGCTTTCGGCAGGGAACTGTGTTTTCAACCAACCCCCCCATATCTGATGTCATTTGGGCAGGTGGGTGTGGCTTGACCGAAGCAGCCTTGGGGGCCACAAATGGGGAGGCCTAGGTCCGCAGACCAAAAGTCTTATAAGCACTATAAGGATTCTGTTCCAGCCTGGCTGGAGCCCTGTAAGGAACTTGGCATGCTCTGCGACATTTAATTGCAGGTCCCAATGTAGATGGCAATGGAACGTGAGAAACCAAACCCATCAGCTGGTAATATAATGCAGGGCACAAGTTGGCAGAAACGGTTAAAACACCATGCACGCCCTCGTAAATTCTACATGGTTCCCATCATTTATCAGCAACTCTGCCTCCTTCCATCAGCAAAGTATAATACTTCAGCCTTGGGAGGACTTCTTTCCTAAATACAATGATTACAGTCATTATGCGCGTTCAAATTGCAGAGTAATAAAATTAGAATGAGATCACCGTCAGTGGAAGTCCGGCAGGATAATTTCTCCATTATTGGCAGCAGTGTGAATAGCTAGGTGTACCTAGGTACCTGGTTGCGGCCGTTTAATGGAAAATTAACAACTTCTCAGCTAGGAAATATCAAGGCACTTCATTTTTCAGGAAGCTTTGCAAAGGCGACTTATTCTGTGCATTTCCAGCAAGCTATAAATACGCTGTTAGTTTTGGAATAAATTTAGAAATGTAATTGCCAGTTAGCTACAGAAAGAGAGAGGAAGCCAGAACGCAGCGTATAAGCGAGAAGCCCAGTGTTCTTTCCCTGACTAATGTTTATTCTTTGGTGTGGTGGTATAGCTGCTGGCCTTTGTTTATTGTACTCAAGAAAGCTGTACTTAGAAATATCTTCTCTCCCCCCCCCCCAGCCCGGTTCTTTTTAACTGCTTGGAATAAACATCATTTTAATAATTACAGCACGTTTGGAAAAGCACAGAGCACTTTCTCTCGCTAGTTAATCAAGCTGCCATTTAATTTACTTTCCTGCCCTTGTGCTCCGAATCTCAGAATGCTTAAGAAGCAGAAATGAATATTAATTGGGAGCAGCAAAGATATCCAGAAATCCCAATGCGCCAGGGGGTACAGTTAGTAAAATACACTATACCTCAGGGACGGGGCACCTCGGGGCTGGTGGCATAGGAGTCAACTCCTAGGGGCTGAGGTCATATCAGGGGCCCTTAATAAAATATTTGAGGTGACCAGACCACCCCAAAGTTGATGGGCTTTGCCATTCAAATGGCATCTTGGCCTAATCTCTTCCTTCTGAAACTTGTGTGTGGTAACAACTACTCGCTTTACAAGGTTGTTGTAATTGGGCATGTCATTTTAGGGGGTGAACTCTTTTTGCAAAGTTCTTCAGTGAGGGAGTCTAAAAAATATGTTTTGGGATGTGAGGAATTCAAGCCTGCTTTTGTTATTGCAACTGGGCAACTGTTAGCTTGGTAAGTCTATGTTTGATGAAAAAGTAGACAGGCTGCTTTTGGAAAACCAAAGAATTTTAATGTTACCTTCTGAAAATGTCAGGTAATGCTAAATAGCAATAGCAATAGTAGTAATAGTAGTAGTAGTAGTAAGTGCTTTTTTCTGGGAGTACTCAAGGGTACACAGTACCGGCACCCTTTTTCTAGAAGAAAAGCACTGATGATGATGATGATTATATAACTGCAAGTACTGCAAATCATTTTTTAATGATTTCTATACAAGTTTGCAGACATTTTACTTACCAAGCAAAACTGCATTATATTAATTTAAACAAAATATATTTTGAATTCCCAAGTCATGTTACAACTTTTTAGCACCCCCCATTTTTGGAATTTGAAAGTTGAACAATTCAAACATGCCCTATGTTGTGTTAGGATTAAATGAATATGGTAATGCACGTAAAGTACCGTATTTTTTGCACCATAACACTCACCTTTTTCCTCCTAGAAAGTAAGGGGAAATGTCTGTGTGTGTTATGGAGCGAATGCCTGCGGGTGGCGGGGGGGGGGGGTCCTGCTGCAGTTGTGAGCAGAGGATCCATGGTTCCCCTTCCTTCCCTCCTCCGTGGTTACAAAGCATGGATCCACATGGATCCTCAGGATTTTTGTATTGGGCTACTCCAAACTCACTGTCAGTTCACATGTCTGTGGCCACAGCATGAACCACAAAAATCATATATCCACTATTTCGTTTAGAATAATTTTTTTCTTGTTTTCCTCCTCTAAAAACTATGTGCGTGTTATGG
The DNA here is from genome assembly GCF_964188305.1 of Podarcis bocagei. Taxonomy (NCBI): domain Eukaryota; kingdom Metazoa; phylum Chordata; class Lepidosauria; order Squamata; family Lacertidae; genus Podarcis; species Podarcis bocagei. The sequence continues at coordinate 91,054,136 of NC_138127.1, forward strand.
TCTGGTGCGTGTTATAGAGCGAAAAATACAGTAGTTTGGACATGCTGTATAAGCCCTGTATTAATACTTCCTTTTACTATTACTGTGTGGATGGAGATGTGCCTTTCAATGAGCATTTATATTCCACTGGAAACAATGCAGTACGCATAAGTGTCATTCACATCTGGAAGTACGTTCAGATGCACATTTGGACGCAGATTTCATTCATGCCTGAGTTTCTTGATCCAGCAAGTGATAGGCACGCATACGCTGGCTTACAATGGGCAGGTCTCATTAGCTGGACTGCAGCCAGAGAAACTCATTGATGGCAGCATTGAAATTGCCTCGGAAGTGTCAGTTGGATGCTTCAATAGCAAAAAAACTCACAAAAACCCCGGCAGCTCAACAGAAAGGCTGTGAAATGCGGACCCTGTAATTCCAAAGGCCTTCATGGCAGGCCTTGCTCATTTAAAGGGGACATTAAAAAAAATCTCACTGAGTTTTCTGTACAGTGGTACCTCGGGTTACATACGCTTCAGGTTACATACACTTCAGGTTACAGACTCCGCTAACCCAGAAATAGTACCTCGGGTTAAGAACTTTGCTTCAGGATGAGAACAGAAATCGTGCTCCGGCGGCGCAGCAGCAGCAGGAGGCCCCATTAGCTAAAATGGTGCTTCAGGTTAAGAACAGTTTCAGGTTAAGAACGGACCTCCAGAACGAATTAAGTACTTAACCCGAGGTACGACTGCATTGTAGTAAGATAAAACTTCATAGTATACAGTCATACCTCTTGTTACGTTTGCTTCAGGTTAAATCTCTTCAGGTTGCATCCCGCGGCAACCTGGAAGTACCAGAAAGGGTTACTTCCAGGTTTCGCCGCTCGCGCATGCGCAGACGCTCAAAATGATGTCACGCGCATGCGCAGAAGCGGAGAATCGTGACCCGCGCACATGCAGACGCTGGTTGCGTTCCGCTCACGTTGCGAACGGGGCTCCGGAATGGATCCTGTTCGCAACCAGAGGTACCACTGTATATCAGCTATATGCTTGGAGGTTGGAATGGCTGTTTTTAAATGATGGAGTCAGGTTCATATGGAGCAGACAGAGATGCCACCAAGCCCAACTGGAGAACCTTCTGCATGCAAAGCAGTTGTTCTGCCACTGAGCTATGAACCTTCCTGCATAAGACTTTCTAAATCTTCTACCTCTGTGCCTCCACAAGCACTTGCCCCAATGCTGGGGTTTCATTTTAAACCCTTCCCCATTTTATCTTCCCATTTATTTAATTTTGAGCAACACCTCCTTCCTCTGAAAATCTAAATCTGCCTTGTCACCGGCCTGGTGCCCTCCATATGTTTAGGGCTGACAATGCCCATCGCCCCCAGTCAGCAGAGCCTGCTGAGAGGTGTAGTCCAGAACATCTTGAAGGCAGAAAGTTGGCAAAGGCTGTTCGAAGTATTTCCCCCTCTGCTCCAAGGCAGGAGCACTGCTCTTGTCCCCAGCAAGTTGTTCTTGATGAAAGCTCTTTAATACACACACACACACAGAGGCACAAACACACAGAGTACGGATTTTATTGCATGAGGCCTTGGACTCCTGAGGAAGAAGAAAAAGGAAAACACAAAACAAGTTGTGCCAGCTGACTACCAGCTGGGCGGCAGCTTGCCAGGGAATAGCACCTGCTGTTCCTTCTCCCTTGTCATTGTGCCTGTGGGCATGGCTCAAATAGGCATTCCTAAACCTTCCGTCAAATGACATGGTTTGTGGGAAACTGCCTCCCCCTGTTTCGGGGAAAACAGCTTTCAGGAGTTAGGCTGCTGCTAACAAAACACAGTTTCTATCAACGATGATGGCAGTGGAGAGCTCAGATTATTATATTTTGCAGCGGCTGAATGCAGTTTGTTGGCAAATCTTGCTGAGTGTTATTTGTGCAGACCTCCTACAGCTCAGGAGAGGATGACAACTTGTTCTCACTCTCTCTGACAGCTGAGGAACCCTGAGAGGTTGCAGAACTTTTAATGTAGCCTGAGGCTTCTTGGTCACCCTGGAATTTTATTCCGGCTTAGTGTCCCAGAACCCAGACCCTTCCAACTCTACAGTCCTGTGATTCTACGAACTCTTTGCTCACAATCATAATGCAAAACAGGCTCCGCAGAAGGGGATCTTTTTGGAAGGGTCGGGGTGGCAAGCGCATTGCTGGCAGGCTGAGTTATGTTTAACCTTTCTGGGACGAAGGAGGTGAGCAAACCGCTGAGTTATTGACAAGGCTGGGTATCAAGAATGCTTTCCCACCGGACCTTGAAATACTGGTGTCTAACCTGGTTTAGCTCCAAGTCAAACCATTAAAGAAAACTTGAGCCTCTAATCAAAGTCTCCGAGAAGGAGGATCTGTCCAATAGTGCTAAGCTATGCTGCTTGGCTCTTAACCCAGAGCTGACACTGTCGATTATTGCTGACAAGGCCTGCAGCCTATCCAGTGAGCTAATGAGGAATACACTTGGAGACTCTCAAGCATGTCCTTCGTCTCCCATCTGCAGCCCCTCCTCTAACTTTAGAACATCCGCCAATGGGCCCCGTGCAGGCCTTGTCCTTCCTGCTTGTAAGTTAACGCCGATGACAGGCTCAAATATTTAGCTAGGCATTCATGTGCCAGAGGTTTTTTCTTTCTTTTAATGGCTCTGCTCCTATGCCTTTAACTGCAGCACAAACTTAGCAGGCGTGGGGATGCTGCAGGTCTGCAGAATGTGGGGAGCACCCCATTGAACACACCTTGACAATACCAGCCATTGGGTTGTCCACCAGTTTAAGATGGCTTTTACAAGGGAATAGACCAGGGTTTCCCAATCTTGGGTGTCCAGCTGTTTTTGGACTACAACTCCCATCATCCCTAGCTAGCAGGGCCAGTAGTCAGAGATGATGGGACTTGTAGTACAAAAACAGCTGGAGATCCAAGTTTGGGAAACCCTGGACTAGACAGATTTATGGAGGGATAAGGCTGTCGGTGGCTGCAACTCTTGATGGCTATATTACCTCCAGAATCAAAGGAACCGATTTTTGCATGCACTGTTCATCCCAAAGGGATGATAATCTGTTTTGATTCCCCCCCCCCCAAAGGAGTGTTCTTTTTGCAAAGGGGCCCTTCTGGTAATGTTTGTCTCTCTTATTGGCTTACCCTTACAGCTGGAGGAAGGAGAGCGTTTTGCCAAGATGGTGATTGGCTTGGGAGAAGATGCCCAAGAGTTCTTAGCCAAGGGTTACCTTGCCTTGGGCCTGACATACAGCCTGCAAGCAACTGATGGTAACGTGTTTGACTTGTCTAATGTGGTCCGCACAGCAATCTTTCTGAGATGCCAGTTTTAAGTGCCTGAAGCTTATGCATTTTAAGAAGTGCATGCAGCAGCCAGCAATTTATTCCACAAGATTTATATATTGCTTGATAGTAACAAAAATCTATCATCTATCTATCTATCTATCTATCTATCTATCTATCTATCTATCTATCTCCTAGGCAGGACCCCCCTACACACAAATGCAGGTATCTGCAGCCATAACATCATACATTTCTCAGTATAATGTCATAAGACACTTAAACAGGATGCACCTGGATGTTAACAAGCAATACGTGAAGCGGATGTTTCCCCTCATCTTGTTGTTTGCAAGCGCCTGATTTTCCAGAGTACATTTCTCAATGCATGGAGGAGAGGTTCATGTGAGCTTTTCATGGGTAATAGCTGTTGATAAGCCTCTATGAGTTTGTAGAATCATAGAACTGGAAGGAGATCGATGCAGGAAATCTAGGGCTTGAGTATTCCCAACAGCCTGCCAGTCTCTGCTTGAAGATATCCAAGTGTGGCAGAGAGCCCACCACCCCACTCTTTTAACTAATTGCTTCCCTTGTTAGACTGCTCTTCCCATCAAGTGGTTCTCCTTAGTTTAAGCCAAAGTGTACCCTTCTGTAGCTTAAGCCCATTCAGCCTTTTCTATTTTCCTGTTTTCCTACCTGCATCCTTCTTAAGGGATGGTGTCCAGTATTCCGTACTCCAGGTGAGGCCTGACTAGTGCAGAATAAAGTAGAACTACTGCCTCCCATGACCTGGAAACTATGGTTCGACATCTAGAGATCATGCAGTAAGAACTGAAACTTGATGAATGACCGGCCTCACAAAAAGGGACAGGAATTTACCTGACAGGGGATCCAGAAAATGTGGCGTGTCCCTGGGAAATAGGAATGGTTGCAGCGTCTGCTGTAAGGGAATGACCAACCTTTCCTCGCTGGACTTCTTTTCCATACTCTGATAATCTTTGCGACCCTCCTCTGAACCTCTTCTGATATGTCGAATCCTTTTTAAAAAAGAAGAAGAAAGCCACATCTTGTGATAACCGAAGCTGAAAAACATGTTGGAGCAGCTGTTTAAAATGCAGCCGATCATGGAGAATAATCAGACTTCTCATCCACAAGGTTCAGCTAACCACCCACTTGAGAGAAATCAAGGACTTTATAAGCCCAAGATGGAAAAAAAACAAGCATGTTTCTGGCTGATAAAAAAGAGCATTTACTATTGCAAGCCCAGAGAACCTGCTTTATGATGAACAACACTTCTTGGGCTTCTTCTTCTTCTTCTTAGGCAATCACTCGTAGCTGAGTAAGATTGTCTTCCATGAACACGATCTTAACAGTGAGTCCATAAGTGATGAGGATTCAAATTCTGGATCCACACGTCCTTCCACAGTGGAGACACAGTGGAGTTAATCATGGTTTGCCAAGCGTGCCTTCCTCTTAGCTTGTTTCTCCATTTCGTCCTGAGTTCGAGTGTCTTCAAAGCCCATGATGCCTTTGGCAAAGGCTGTTCTCCAACTGGAGCACTCGCAGGCCAGTGTTTCCCAGTTGTCGGTGTTTATACTACATTTTTAAAGATTTGCCTTGAGAGAGTCGTTAAAGCTCTTTTGTTGACCACCAGCATTACGCTTTCCATTTTTAAGTTGGGCATATCTTACTTGAGTCTAGCTGATATTAGTTACTGTATCTGATATATGAGCAGAAATTTCCTTCTGGGTATGTCATCAGGCATTGGGACTTATTCTTGGCTTTTTGTGTGAGAAGATAAACGAGTGTCGTTTTTTCTGCCATTTGCGGAGTTGGGTTGGTGGAATCCTGATTGGAATTCTTAATCATTGGTGTGTGACTCCAGCCCATGTGAGTAAATCAGTACAAGGGGAATGGATAACTGATGGAGATGTATGCAAGTCAGTGCTAATTTTAGCACATTTGATGGTTCTGTTCTAAAATCCCTCTGTTTTGCAGGGTAAATTGGTTATAACCATTGGTTTAATTATTGGCCATTCAGTCCCTCTGAACCCTTTCATTATACAATTAGGGTATTTAGAAAGAACCGTGCACAGGAAACATCATGAGCTGGCCCGGAAATTACTGCTAGCAGCTAGATTTCTTCCTTGCCAGTAACTGGCAGAATTGGCCCATCTTTTTCTTATCTGTTTGACATAAGAACGACAAATTTCACCCATTTCCTCACTAGTGGCTTCACCTCCAAGCTTCTACATCTTCAGACTGCCTGCAGAAGTCTACCCATTCATTCCCTGTTGTCTTAAGAGATACAAGTTCATCAAGGCCCTTCTTTCAGTTTTATTTTTTGCTGTGGTGCAAAGCATTCCATTAAAGCCTCCTGGGATAGCGTCCTCAGGAAAGCAGAGGGCAGGAGAAGGTGCCGCCCGGCCAACATCTGTCATTGCTAATTTATGCTCTGGTCAGGAGCCAAAGTCTATCCCAGAAGAGTTTCAGTCACACACACACACACACACACACACACACACACACACACACACACGGACATTTGCACTGGCTGAGCCCCTGGCAAAGTTCTGTCCCCTCTTTCCCAAGCCAGCAGGCTCCCGACAGACACGTCTCCTACATCGAGGGGACAGCAGGTGCAGCACCCAAGCTCTCTCTTTCAGGCAGCCTTCCAACAGCTTTGCACAGATGACCACGCAGAAGTGCCAAGGCTCAGCAAACAGCTCATAAAAACCTGGCTTGGGGAAACCATCGACATCCACACAGGTAGAGGGGGAGATACCACATGCAAATGTTTCAGGGAGACCGAAGGCTGTTGTCCCATATTCAGCCAGTCCTGCTGGAATCCCATTCCAGCCTGTAGGAACAAAGCAGCTTCATTTCAGGGTTGCAGCCAAAAATGTGTATGAAACTAGTGGGTTGCTTCCGGCTAAGTCATACTCGGGAGAAGACCCATGGAGATTAATGGACTTAATTCAGGTAGTCATGTTCTCCTACCTAGTGGGATAAAACACACAGAGGCAGCAAGGTGATGTCCATTTTCGTGGACTCCGTTAAGGGACAAAATGCCAAGTTTCCGGGGTTGTGCAGAACTTCTCCAAGCCGAAAGTATCCAAAGCAGGCAAAATAAACTAGGGACATCTTTTAAAATGTAAGGGTCCTTCGTACATGTTCCATTTTTATTGTGCTTTTTTCACTCTTTTTGTGAGAAAAAGCACTTAAAAAAGAAAAAAGCAAACCCATGAAGCTATTTAAAAGCAAGAGACAACAAGAAAAGCAAAAGTTAGCTGCGGGAATTAGTCTGAAAGAATGGACGTTTTGCGCCTCCTATGAAAACAGGAAAAGGGGGTTGGGTTTGTTTTCTAAAAACTAGCTCTGTGGACTTTCCGCGGCAGAGCACTCTGCACAAAAGCTGCTAAGAGCAGAGAAGGCTGGTTGGCAATGATGTCTGGAATGGCAATGATCTCTGGAAGAAACCCCCATCTGAAGATATGGAGCGAGATCTGGACTAAACCCCATCAGTGCAGTGTAGTGGCTGGAGTGCTGGACTAGGACCAGGGAGATCGAGGTTCAAATCCCCATTAAAGCCAGGGTGTTCACTGGGGCCAATTGTTATCTCCCAGCGCTGCCCTACAGAGCTGTTGTGAGGCTAAAGATGGGGAAGAATAGGCGCGTCATTCTAAACTCTGTTGATGCAGGGCAGCACAAAAATTTAAGAAACAAATAAGATACCAAGATCTAGGGCAGGCATAGGCGAACTTGGCCCTCCAGCTGTTTTGGGACTACAACTCCCATCATCCCTAGCTAACAGGAGCAGTGGTCAGGGATGATGGGAATTGTAGTCTCAAAACATCTGGAGGGCCGAGTTTGCCTATGTCTTATCTAGGGAGAGCTGTTCTCTAACTAGCCATGACATTTTATTTCTGGCGCGGTTTGAGCTGGACGTTCTCAAAAAGGAAAGATTGTCCACAGGCGTCTGGTCTTACAGGAGTGATCACTTTGTAGAGCTCCATGAATTAAGGCAGGGAATACTTTCTCCAGCAAGATCTAGGGAGAACTGTGTGTTCGTTTTCTCTCCCTCCCTCTCTCTCTCTCTCCCTCTCTCTCCCCCTACCCCCTCCACAACATAAAATCCTTAGGGGAATGTTCATTTTGAGGAACCAACTTTGAAAGCGGGAAGGAAAAAGAGAGCACAAAGCCATTCAAGCTTAGTGTTTGTTGCAACGGTTACAAAACTTCTCATGCTCTTTTGCTTGTGTTACAGCTACCCTGAAAAGCACACAAGACGACTTGCACCGAAAAGCACTTGAGACTCTGGAAAGGTGAGGAAGAAAGATTCCCAACTGACAGGTGTTTTGTTTGTTTTACACCAAAACCTGAAGCAGTCTCTAGGCTTCTACTTATGTTGGAGCTCTTCCTCCTTTATCCTTGTTTTAGGTGCTAAAAAGGTAAAGGGACCCCTGACCATTAGGTCCAGTCGTGGCCGACTCTGGGGTTGCAGCGCTCATCTCGCTTTATTGGCTGAGGGAGCTGGCGTACAGCTTCCGGGTCATGTGGCCAGCATGACTAAGCCGCTTCTGGCGAACCAGAGCAGCGCAAGGAAACGCCGTTTACCTTCCTGCCGGAGCGGTACCTATTTATCTACTTGCACTTTGACGTGCTTTCGAACTGCTAGGTTGGCAGGAGCAGGGACTGAGCAACGGGAGCTCACCCCATCAATCTTCTTCTTTTTTTCTTTTTTCTTTTGGTTTTGTAGTACCGTATGCCTTCCTTCCACATAGCATATTTTTATTGGTTTCATTTATGGATCACATGCTATGAATAATCTCAAAGCAATTTCACAATACAACAAAAAACATCTATTCCATGGATCCTTCTGCTCGTGGGACATATAGGAGCATGGGTTTCATTGCCCAACACGTTGAGGTAATGGGCAATAAGCTTAAAGCTCCTTTTGCTTTATGCACCGTTATCTCACCCAAGGCCACTGGAAGAGGCCAGGGATGATTTTCAGACAGTGGCCAAACCACTGATCTTCTGATCGGCAAGTCCTAGGCTCTGTGGTTTAACCCACAGCGCCACCCGCGTCCCGTTTTAGGTGCTAACGAGGGAATAAATGCATGTCAGCAAAAGCATATTTCTGCCTCCAGAGTCAACTGAAAAGGTCCTCCTGCTGCTTCCTGATTCTCTGTGCACTAACCAGAAGTGTAAGAAGGCATCGCTTAGACAGAGCTCCCTCTCAGTGGGGGATTTAGCTTTACGTGGCAAGCATTCCTAGACTCAGATGTAACATCTCCCTTACTGCGCTATTTAGATGTAATTGCTGTCCTATATTACTCTTAAACCATCTTTATTTTTAGCCTTTTGACCTTTCCCCACCGGCTGTGGCTTGTTTCCTTGATATCTTAACTCCGGCTTGGACGCGGGCAAGATTGCTAATCGGACATCACAGATGCCCACCCGTAGCCAACAGGGGGGGTTATCGGGAGAGGTCAACTGCATCCTTGTTGACCACATGCAGAATAGCCTGCTAGCATTAAGAAAAGTATATTTGCTAGAGACGGGGTGGTATGAGAGAGCTGAAGGTGCTACGAAGCAGGCATCAGTGCTGAGGCTTTGTACGTAGGGAGACTGCCTTAAACCGAGGTCAGACTGTTGCTCTATCAAAGCAAGCATTGTCTATTCTGATCAGTGTTGCCGTCCAGGCAATGTCTTTCACACTATGCTATCTGACCCTTTGGGGAACAGCAAGAGTTGAACCTCGGACCTTCTGCATGCTATATATGTGTTAGCATCCTTTGCTACCTCTCTAAATGCCAATATTCTGCTACAGCACTGCTTTTGGGGGCGTTTCTCGGAATCCCCAAGCAATGCCAGGTATGAGGCTAGTATACAAATTGGAGGTTACTGAAGAGGCTGCTGCTGAGATGGCTCAGGACCTGTTTGTCCATGATATTTGGATAGCTGGCTGCAGCCCTACAGAACAAGGGAGAGACGAGGTTGGGATAGGTTTGCTGGGAAGGACCAGTGGCTGAGAATCTGCTTTGCATGCAGATGGTTCCAGGCTCAACCCATGGCAGTAGTAGTAGTAGTAGTAGTAATAATAATAATTTTATTTATACCCCGCCCTCCCCAGCCGGAGCCGGGCTCAGGGTGGCTAACAACAGTAAAAATTACAGTAAAAACATAATGGGGGGGGGACCCAATTTAAAATACAGGTTAAAATGCAATTTAAAATGCAGCCTCATTTTAAAAGTAGCCCATAGATCAAAACCATAAGGGGAGGGAAACATAAGGGTCAGACTGAGTCCAAACCAAAGGCCAGGCGGAAGAGCTCTGTCTTGCAGGCCCTGCAGAAAGATGTCAAGTCCCACAGGGCCCTAGTCTCTTGTGACGGAGCATTCCACCACTTCGGGGCCAGTGCTGAAAAGGCCCTGGCCCTAGTTGAGACCAATCTAACCACCTTGTGACTTGGGACCTCCAAAATATTGTCATTTGTGGACCTTAAGGTCCTACGTGGGGCATACCAAGAGAGGCGGCCACGTAGGTACGTAGGTCCTAGACCGCATAGGGCTTTAAAGGTCAAAGGTAAAGGTAAAGGTACCCCTGCCCATACGGGCCAGTCGTGTCCGACTCTAGGGTTGTGCGCCCATCTTACTTAAGAGGCCGGGGGCCAGCGCTGTCCGAAGACACTTCCGGGTCACTTCCGGGTCACGTGGCCAGTGTGACGAAGCTGCTCTGGCGAGCCAGCACCAGCGCAGCACATGGAAACGCCGTTTACCTTCCCGCTATAAAGCGGTACCTATTTATCTACTTGCACTTAAGGGTGCTTTCGAACTGCTAGGTGGGCAGGAGCTGGGACCGAAAGACGGGAGCTCACCCGGCTGCAGGGATTCGAACCGCCGACCATGCGATCGGCAAACCCTAGGCGCTGAGGTTTTACCCACAGCGCCACCCGCGTCCCGTTTAAAGGTCAAAACCAGCACCTTAAACCTGACCCTGTACTCCACCGGGAGCCAGTGCAGTTGGTAAAGCACTGGATGAATGTGATCCCGTGGCAAGGACCCCGTAAGGAGCCTTGCCACGGCATTCTGCACCTGTTGGAGTAGGAGCCAGGGGGAAAGAGCTCTGCAATCAGAACCTCTCCCAGCGTGAGAAGACAATATTGAACTAGCTGGACAAACAGCCTGACCTGGTATAAAGCAGATTCTGTACACATGCGATAATCTTGACAGCCCTTTTGCAACAGGGAGAACTGCAAATGTCGCATGCATCTGCCTCCAGGCAGTGCGTCTCTGTTCCAGCCAAGGGCAAAATGGCAAAACGCCCCAGGTATGCTGCTGGCTTGCTGCAGCATTCTTAGTAAAATGCAAGGTGCTTTTTTGCATTGACCTATAAGCTGTTAAATGGCCTGTGCCCGGCATGCCTCAAAATACCTTCATTCCAAACTCTGAGATAAACAAAAAAGCACACTCAGTGAGGGCACACAGGGAGTTGTTTTCAGTGGTTACTCCATACTCTGGAGGAATTCTCATCCTCCAGAGTCCCACAGATGCCTGAAAGATAATATTATTTGTGCCTCCTTCATGGTAAGGGCATCGCCTATGGTGCGGTGTGTGGGGAGGTTGTCACCCAAGCTTCTGTTTTTGATGGCCTAGTTAGTTATCCTAACTCTGGGGTAGCCAATGTATTGGTAGACTCCAGCTTCTGCAGCAGCCCTGATAGGTGTATGCATATGTGCAAGGGGAAGATTGAAGAACACAGTGAGTCTTTGCAGATACAGGAACTACCTTTGGTCCAGGCAGCATCATCACTATTATTATTGTTAATTTGTTGTTTAGTCGTTTAGTCGTGTCCGACTCTTCATGACCCCCTGGACCAGAGCACGCCAGGCACTCCTGTCTTCCACTGCCTCCCGCAGTTTGGTCAGACTCATGCTTGTAGCTTCGAGAACACTATCCAACCATCTCATCCTCTGCCGTCCCCTTCTCCTTGTGCCCTCCATCTTTCCCAACATCAGGGTCTTTTCCAGGGAGTCTTCTCTTCTCATGAGGTGGCCAAAGTATTGGAGCCTCAGCTTCACGATCTGTCCTTCCAGTGAACACTCAGGGCTGATTTCCTTAAGAATGGAGAGGTTTGATCTTCTTGCAGTCCATGGGACTCTCAAGAGTCTCCTCCAGCACCATAATTCAAAAGCATCCTTTCTTCAGCGATCAGCCTTCTTTATGGTCCAGCTCTCACTTCCATACATCATTGTTAATTACCAGCAGGTAATTCATAGCCAACTGGTCCCAGGGTGAGTGGCAACACAAATTTTACATAGTTGAAACTAAGTACAGTCACGGGAATGGGATGGGTCCTAAAACACATATCCCAAGTGTCAAAGGCAAGGTAAAGAGATTTGTCTTCAGCAGTCAGCAAAAGGTGTACAGTGAAGGTATCAGGCGCACCTTTGTGGGGCGGGAATTTCACAGCTTAGCGGCTGCCACAGAGAATACCCTCTCCTGAACCTCTGAGGGTGGTGGAGCTGCCAGAAGGGCTCCTTCTGCTGATCTTAATGCCTAAGAGGAAGAAGGCAGTCTCCATTATGGGACCCACTTATTAAACATCGTCAGGCAAAGACATGTTTGTTTACCCAGGCATGTGGGCAGCACCCACAATGCATTTCCCCCCAATATGTTTATGTTGTTTTATCATTATAATTTATCATCACTGCAAATTGCTTAAGGTCTTTTAGTTGTTGGGAGTGTTACATCAATGCAATAACTCTAACCTAACTTAACCTTGGTGATTCTGCACTGAGCAGCTTAGACTAGATGACTTCTAAGGCCCCTTCTGAATGAATGATTTGATCCTCATCAGCCTCCATCTTGTCTTTTGGGCAAGCCCTTATCACACCAAGTTAATATATAATCCTATTAGTGATTTATCATTATTTGCCTTCCACTCTTCCTCTAGGTTGGCATGCAGGAGACTGTTTGTTTAAAAAGTCTCAGTACATATCTCTGTACATTTAGCCATGGCAGCTAAAGGGACCACCAGTGTTTCAAAGAGAGTATGCCATGGGGATGCGGGTGGCGCTGTGGGTTAAACCACAGAACCTAGGACTTGCTGATCAGAAGGTCGGTGGTTTGAATCCCCGTGACAGGGTGAGCTCCCGTTGCTTGGTCTCTGCTCCTGCCAACCTAGCAGTTCGAAAACACATCAAAGTGCAAGTAGATAAATAGGTACCACTCCGGCGGGAAGGTAAACGGCATTTCCATGTGCTGCTCTGGTTTGCCAGAGGTGGCTTAGTCATGCTGGCCACATGACCTGGAAGCTGTACGCTGGCTTCCTCGGCCAATAAAGCGAGATGAGCGCCGCAACCCCAGAGTTGGTCACAACTGGACCTAATGGTCGGGGTCCCTTTACCTTACCTATGCCATGGAAGACCCTTTGCAGAGAGCATACCAACTGTGATGGGGCTTGGAGGGCTTAAATCCTGCTTGTGAGCTTACTTGAAGCATCAGGTTGGCCCGGAGTGGACCAGGATGCTCTCTGTTATGGTCCTTTGAACTGGCTGAGCAGGCCTCCATTATTATGTTACAATCTTGACAATAGCCCTGTGCTATTGTCCTATTATAGGTTAGGCAGAATGGCAACAACCTGCCCAAAGCCACAAAGTTAGCTTCATGGCTTTGTGGCCATCCAAAGCCAGGTCTTCCTGATCCAAATTGCTACACCACACTGGCTCCCCAGGCTAGAGAGGAAATGGAGTCCCAATGTCAGGGACCGTGCTGAGGAGGGCTGCACTGAGGAGGAATGGTGGGAGACTCCCTCCCTCCCTCTCTGCTCCTGATCAGGATCCTGAATCTTCCCAGGAGCAGGAGGATAGTATAGATTTGGAACAGTGATTTGCAGAGGGGCACAGTACAGAAGGCAGAAGCTGGGAAATACTGGATGGGGAACAGCTAGGAGAAGAAACACTGGAAAAGAGAGGGTTAACAGATTCACAGTCTCTGGACAGCATTCCTTTACTCAGCCTAAGGTCAAGAAGAGCTCAGAAAGTGTCAGAACAGAAAGCACAGAGGGTACAAGCTCAGATTACAAGACGTAGAAGTGACATAGATTAACAGCAACGAAGGGGGTGTCAGCCTTAATTGGGAGCACCGCCATTTCTCTATTTGTTCTATCACTGTAATTATTAAAGTTTCTAACTGCTAAGACGTTCCTATCTTTGATCTTCTTATCTACCATGGGGGGGGGGGCGATTCCCCAAAGCTTGACACCCAATAAATAAGATCTTCACACAAAGCTGATCTCTTATACCGCTAAACCTGAAACTGTTACTTGCTTTCACCGCTTTCTAGGCGTGTTCCTTAAATATCCAGGCTTCCAGGAGCGCAATGCGTAGGAACACATATAAAATGAACCATTACCATGCTCTCTGTGTTTGTGTTTTACAGAGCACATCAATTGGCACCTGAAGACCACCAAATCATCCTCTACGTCTCATTGCAGCTGGCTCTTGTCAGGCAGGTAGGTACAAGCAGCAGAAAGGACTCTCAGGATGCTTTGTCATATATCTGACACTCAGATCCAGTTCCGAGGGCCTTCTGGCGGTTCCCTCATTGCAAGAAGTGAGGTTACAGGGAACCAAACAGAGGGCCTTCTCGGTAGTGGCACCCACCCTGTGGAACACCCTCCCTTCAGATGTGAAGGAAATAAGCAGCTATTCTATCTTTAAAAGACATCTGAAGGCAGCCCTGTTCAGGGACGTTTTTAATATTTAACGCTGTACTGTTTTTAACACTTGATTGGGAGCTGCCCAGAGTGGCTGGGGAAACTCAGCCAGATGGGCGGGGTATAAATAAATAAATTATTATTATTATTATTATTATTATTATTATTATTATTATTATTATTATTATTATTATTATCTGTAGTTGCAGTTCAAAGAGGCCTTTCCCTTATCATAGTGCTTTCCAAACTTTCTACCTTCAGTATGTTCTTTCCAAACTGACTTGCTTATTAGGAAGCCAAAGGTGCTTCAGTAATTTTAAGGGAACCCTTATTACATATTTTGCCATCTTTTGAGGGATGCAGATTACAATTTAATTTACTCTGCTATTAATGGAAGACTTAAAGACACTGGAAAAAGTTTGTTTCTGTTCTTATTTTTATTATGTATTTTGTGTTTCTTAAATTGTAATTTTATATTGTGTACTGCCTTGAAATCTACGGATGAAGCGTAGTATACAAATTTAAATAATAGTAACAGTAACGGTAATAATAATTCTAGGGAACCAAGCTAAATATCATTGCAGTTCCAAGATCTGTGTTATGGGTTTGTTTTAAAGTCAACATAGTTTTCATAAAGCAGAGCCATGCTTTTCAAAGAAACTACTCCGTTTAGCTAAATTTTGAATTTTCACCTGTCCTTTCATCACTGAGGCTGGTTAATTATTGTGCCAGTTCTACTATAGCCTAGAGAAGCCTTCATTAGCCTGGTCCCCTCCAGATGTTTTGAATTGCATGATGGGACTTGTAGTCCAAAGCATCAGCAAGTCACCAGGCTGGTGAATGCTAGCCTCCAGAGGCATGCCAAGAATGCCTCATTTCTGTTCAAAGCTCTCTTTTGAGTATAGGATATGGGAATTGTGCCTGTTTGTGCGTGAGCTACCGCCTGTCTTTGCAAACACAAATAAAAGAGCGAGGAAATTATGTATCGGTCAGAGAGGCATGAAGGCCTTAAGTGTAGTTCAACCTAAGGCCCTGCAAACAATATTCACTCATGATTAGTGTCATCCTGCCTCTTCTGAGGCTGCCTTGTTTTCCTCCATTTAACACGGTATAAATCTTTAAAGCACGCTTGGAGTGTGTTGCTGACACCCGAGACATATTTATTTTTAGGCCTCTGAAATATCCGATTCTGCTTTTGCCAGCATAGCTCATGATAAACATTTTCGTAATGCATTTTTAATATCCTTAATAATTTAAACTATTTAATGTATTCTCTTTCTGATTAACTGGAGCCTAAATGATACTTACTAATTCATCTGGCAGATTGTATGAACTGGCAAGTGCCACGGCCGAGGCTTTCATCAGCCAATTTGGTGGCTACTGACATAAGGGCAGCGTTCCAAAATGAATGGAACGACACCACAGCCAAGTGCTCAGTCCATTCCTTGCTTTGGGCTTGTGAGTCCAGATTCCGTTGAGTCATCTTGTTGTGCTGTTGGCCATTATCAAACATGACCTCCAACATTTCTCTGATGAAAATAGAGACACCCTATTCCTTACTCTCCCAATATTTGTCCCATGAAAGTAGGGACATTTTGGGATCAAATCAGAAACCAGGACAGCTTCTGTAAATCCGAGACTATCCCTGAAAAATAGGGACACTTAGAGGGTCTGCCAAAACAGAGGAGGAGGACACATAGCAGAGTCAGTGAGGAACCTGGTCTAGGAAGGAGGTGTGGCCTGGGGAGAATTGAACAGATTCATATGGAAGCAAGTCCAACACTTTCGATTGTGCTTGGAAACCAGTTGGGAGCAAACAAAAGCACCTACGGAAAGGTCTGTATGGCAGATATGAGTCAATACCTTTTCCATTGTATTTTGGAGCAACTTTACTCTCCGATTAGCCTTCAAGAGCAGCCCTGATTACAACACCTTGCAGTAGTCTAATCCAGAGTTCAGCAAGCCATGTGTAGTAATATGGAATATGTTTATTTGGGTCTATGTTTCCAAGAGAACCCATCTAGAGTGCATA
Organism: Podarcis bocagei; assembly: GCF_964188305.1. Taxonomy (NCBI): domain Eukaryota; kingdom Metazoa; phylum Chordata; class Lepidosauria; order Squamata; family Lacertidae; genus Podarcis; species Podarcis bocagei. The sequence continues at coordinate 91,070,178 of NC_138127.1, forward strand.
TTTTGTGACTTTCAGAGATTTAGAAGTTTTCTGTTTATTTGGTTTTGCAGAGAGTGCATATTTCATATACAGTGGTACCTCAGGTTACATACACTTCAGGTTACAGACTCTGCTAACCCAGAAATAGTGCTTCAGGTTAAGAACTTTGCTTCAGGATGAGAACAGAAATCGTGCTTTGGCGGCGCGGCAGCAGCGGGAGGCCCCATTAGCTAAAGTGGTGCTTCAGGTTAAGAATAGTTTCAGGTTAAGTATGGACCTCCGGAACGAATTAAATACCTAACCCGAGGTACCACTGTATTTCATATTGTTCAATGTTCTGTATTGATTATATAAAGAGTTTATATCGACATCGCATTGTTGGACTTGGTCATCGTGTTGCCTTCGGATATTACTAGTAATATGGAAGCCAGCATTTCCTAATCATGGATCCTCCTCATTTAGTACACACAGAGGAAAAGGCAAGCACAATTTCTTTTAAATTGGCAACGTTGGAGAACTATATTGAGGAACTCAACCAAACCAGTGTAGGAAAGCTACTGTGAAATGGCTTTTCAGTGTTCATATTTCTGTGCACAGGAATAGCAAGGGGTGGGGGGAAGATGCTGTTCAGCTGCATTTGTTCTGCAGATGTACGGTATTATCAAAGCAAACCCTGCAGTAAAGCAACACTCTAGATCTATATATTCCATTAAAGATGATTCTCCCATCCCTCCCTCTGCACCAACCACCCAAGGGGTTTTCTTGTTGCAAAGCAGCCTTCTGCTGCTGGATCACACATGCTGTGGCATCAAGTGACAACTTGTGTGTGTGAATGAGCCGTTGCGTATAGAGCTGTCAAGTCACACAGTGACTTCTCAAACAGTGAGTGCGTCCATTCATCTGTGAGGGCCGAATGACATGCTCTGTTAAATGCATCTTCATATTTATACATTGAGTCTAATGATGCAAATGAATCCCATCAGCAGAAGCCTGGCTTTCATTCCTTCTCCTTCTCCTCCATGCACCCACAATCATCTTTTTTTGGGTGGGGTGTCCAGGCGAACCCCGGGAACAGCACATTGGGGGAGAAGAAGAAAAACGTCTGTGTCTGGAAAGCTAAAGTCCTTGCGCTGATGGAATGATCAAAAGAGTGTGATGTTGAATTCCTCCCTCTGCTTTTAAATAGCAGTCACAGGTTCCCCAATCTAGATTAGGACCATGATGCATGTGTTAACCTTTCACACACACACACACACACACACACACACACACACACACACACACACACACACCCCTAATGAAAATCATCAGTAGCAGCTTCCCACCTGGGGTAATTAACTGCTTTTGTGGGGGACAACTTTTGTTTGGCAAGCAACACTAGGGAGAGAGGGTTAAACCTATCTCCCTCCATCCCATGGTCCTGATCCGGACTGGCCCACAAAACAAAAGCAGCTGCTATATTTTTTTAAAAAAAATCCAATATACACATAAAAATGCAAAGACACATTTTATGTCATGTATAGGCTGGTCTAGAGTGATCAAACTTTGGGTAAAGAGACTAAGCAATGTATGTGAACAAGCCCCCTATCATAGCAACTCAATACAAATTTAATAAATAATAATAATATAGATCTGACTCCATATGCATCCCACAAGTTGTGCCTTATTTACTTCCTAACCCGGTAGCTGACAGTGCTCTGGCTGCATTGACCACCTGGATTTGGGGGGGAAATGTGACATTTTTGTCACATGGTGTTTCTGTGGTTAGGTTTTCCAGGCTTCTCCAGAGACGTTCAGAACAACCACCACTAAAGAGGGATAGCTCAGTCCTTGGAGCATGAGATTCTTAATCTCAGGGTTGTGAGCCCCACATCGGGCGAAAGAGTCGTGCATTGCAGGGGTTTGGACTTGATGATCCTCGCGGTCACTTCCAACTCTACAATCTAAGTTCCGACATGCCAGAGTGCTGTGGTTGGTCACCTGGATTCATCAGGCCAACTTTGATTTCCTGGGCAAACTGTGTGAGTCCACAGCCAGCAATTCATTGAGCCTTGCTAAGAGCGGCAAGTTTATCACACATTAAGCCAGGGGTCAGCAAACTTTTTCAGCAGGGGGCCGGTCCACTGTCCCTCAGACCTTGTGGGGGGCTGGACTATATTTTGAAGAAATGAATGAATTCCTATGCCCCACAAATAACCCAGAGATGCATTTCAAATAAAAGGACACATTCTACTCATGTAAAAACACGCTGATTCCTGGACCGTTTGTGGGCCGGACTTAGAAGGCGATTGGGCCTTAGTTTGCCTACCCATGCACCTTCTAGAAATGGAGGTGTTAGGACTCTAGTCTGCTGTGGGTTCCAAGAGTTATCAGGCAGCGATTCCCCCACCAGGTTCTAGGCAAGGAAGGGTGGGGGAGTGCAGCAAACGAAACTCCTCGAACAGTTCTCACCTCTAGAAGAGCTTCTGGTTCTAGATTACTCCCTGGTTTAGTGGCAAAAGGACTTTGCTTCTTGTTGCTCCCTTTCATAGATCTGCTTCTGCTCCCCCACCGCCAGCCTTGCTGAGCTCCATCATCTCATCCCTCTCTCTCCCCGCCCCCACAAACTTGGCAATATCTGGGGCCGATAGGTGCCCTGCCAAAAGAAACTGCTACGTTTCCTTTGCCAGCTTTTCTAAAGGCCTTGAAATATTGAAGCAATGAGCCGAAGGTTTTTATCTCAGGGAGTTTGCACAAGCAGCAATAAATATTAACAGGAGCACCTCTACGCCCACGCAGCTTATGCGGCGGCTTAAAGCTCCCAAGGATATTGGTCAGGCGCCTGTTCTTGCAAAATTGCACTCTGCATGCAGCTCTTGGTTATTTGCATGGCGAGTGCATCCAGCCTCTTTTGCAAACCTGGCAGTCTTCGCCAGGCCTTGCACAGCAAGGCAGTGCCAGCCCCATTTCACAGAGAAGGAACTGAGGCTGAGAGTTTAGTGGGGATTTGATCTGCCACCCTTTTCCTGGCATTACATTTATCCCTTTAATGGCTGCATAAATGGGAGAAATCCATCAGGAACAGCACTTCCCACTATTGTGTCTCCATAATGTAGGGCAGGGGTCAGCAAACTTTTTCAGCAGGGGGCCAATCCACTGTCCCTCAGACCTTGTCAAGGGTCGGACTATATATTTTTTTGGGGGGAGAGGAATGAACAAATTCCTATGCCCCACAAATAACCCAGAGATGCATTTTAAATAAAAGGACACATTCTACTCATGTAAAAACACGCTGATTCCCGGACTGTCCACGGGCCGGATTTAGAAGGCGATTGGGCAGGATCCAGCCCCCGGGCCTTAGTTTGCCTACCCATGATGTAGGGTGTTAAGTTGTGGGTGAACATATCAGACGACACAGCGATTCTTCAAACAGCTCTTGTTTATTCACAGGCCAGAACAGAACTGAACTGAAGGGCCTGCTTATATAGAGCTCCACTAGAACGCAACAGTAACCATTTTATGTAACTATCCAATCACTGAACGTCACTTTCAATCCCTTATTTGCATATGTGGACCTGAGTGAAAACTATCTACAGTATCCCCCTGCTGGCCCAGGGTGAGAACTTCAGTACAAAACATAGGGGGATGAAAATGAGGGTGGTACAAGCTGCATTGCTTGCCATTCACCTGTGCCTTTCCAAGCAATCCTGTGTTGAAACCCAGTCTGGCAGCCCAGAGTCCATTTCTCTAGCAACCCAATTAATTTTTATTGTTTTGGAAAATGCACCTCAAAAAACCTCCCTGTGTCTATTTTCAGATGGTTGTCTTTAGCACTTCCAGTATTCCAACGGAAAGCTGAGGGTCTGTTGACGTAAAGCTCTTTTGATTCCTTGTGTGTTTGTTTGTCCACTGGTGCTCAATTAAGAGTGAAAAGAGGCCAGTGTGTGGGATGCTGATATTCTTTGTCTTCTTTACTGTTATTATCATCAATTCATTAATTACAATAAAACAGCAAAAAACCCAACCCCCAAACCCCCCAGCAACCCACAGTTAGCAAAACAACAACAACCAGCTAGATAAATTTAAAACAGAGGTTCCAAAAATGGGTAGTACTACCCCTTAGGGGGCAGTGGGATTACCTCAGGGGGCACCAAGAGGTGAGGGGGTGGCAGGGATTTCTGGAGGTGTAAATAAAAACTAGACTTTAGAAAGATGGTATCCCTTGATCAAGTTCAACCATTTTGTGCAGTTAATTCAACTAAATGGTTCTAATTGACTTTTGAATAAATGTTCAATATAATTATTACTGCCTTGAATGCCATTCTCCCTTAGTGGGTCATGCAAACCACTATTTTGAAAAATGCTTTTTATAGAGAAGGCGGCATTGGGGGACAAGTTTGTGGAACCAAGGGGGCAGCAGTGACCCCCAAAAGTTTGGGAACTACTGATTTAAAACAAAACTAAAGCATTACAAAATAGACCCTCGTTGCAAAGACTCATTTATCCAGTTGGTAAAGCCTGTCGGAATAAAATAAAATAAAAATCAGTTGTTTCCAGGAAGTGCAGATAGTGTGTGCCTGTGTTATCTCAACAGGAATGCACTTCCACAGAATAGGAGCAGCCACACTCAAAGCCCCAAGGCAAATTACCACAGTGGGCTTCTGAGATCTTTGGAGCAGCAACTTTCCGACAGATCGCTGGATATATAAGAAAGATGGTGGTCTCTCAAGTGCTCTGGTCCTGAGCTGTCTAGGGCCCAACACCTTAAACTTGGCCCAGTTTCAGGGCTGGAGATGGATGCAGGCGTAGCACAAAAGACACAAGGTTCCCTTGTCAATGAAGTTAACTCTTTATTCAAGGAAATGGCATACAACTCAGCAACACTTCTCAGCAGGTCTTGCCCCTATGGTGGAGTTGCCAGGACTGAAGAGCCTTCTGGCCTCTGTTCTGCCTTCCTCCTTATCTGGTGAGAGTCACCTCAAGGGGGAGAAACTGCCATGAATAAGCACCCTGGCGTCTCCGCTTTTGGGATGCTATTGGGAGCCAAAGGCAATGTCCACATGGAAGCGGCAGAAAGATGGCGGGGAAGTGAGAGACTGAGATTATGATATCGTATAGATATGATAGTGTGCACTGAAAATCGTGCTCCGTGTTGTAAACTGCTCTTTAGTCTTTTGATGAAAGGCAGTACAGTGGTACTTCGGGTTACAGACACTTCAGGTTACAGACTCTTCAGGTTATAGACTCCACTAACCCAGAAGTAGTACCTCAGGTTAAGAACTTTACCTCAGGATGAGAACAGAAATCGTGCTCTGACAGCGCTGCGGCAGTGGGAGGCCCCATTAGCTAAAGTGGTGCTTCAGGTTAAGAACTGTTTCAGGTTAAGAACGGACCTCTGGAATGAATTCAGTGGTACCTCTGGTTATGAACTTAATTCGTTCCGGAGGTCCGTTCTTAACCTGAAACCATTCTTAACCTGAGGTAAAGTTCTTAACCCGAGGTACTACTTCCAGGTGAGTGGAGTCTGTAACCCGAAGTGTTTGTAACCCAAGGTGTTTGTAACCTGAGGTACCACTCTATATAAATTTAATTATAATAACTGCAAATGAGTTGGCCAAATAGGGGAAGGGATCTTTGAGCTAAGCCTTAGAAATATTTAGGGTTGCCATATTCCCAAAATTGAAAATCCAGACAAAGCAGGGGGGTTTTGTGCTTTTGTTTTTGTTTTGGCAACATCTCCCCCCAAAACTTAAGTTTTAAGGGATTTTTGGGGTTTTTTTTTAGAAAACAAGATTGCCCTACTTGCCAATTCAGCAAAAATCCACCCAGACTCCATTTTTGCAGCCTGATTCGTAGATGTGTCCAGGAAAACCAAGACATATGGCAGCCCTTAAATATTGGAAGCCTATTTGTTTTATTATTTCTGTTGTCTTTCTCCTCTCTTTACTTCCTTCCTTTGCCTTCCTCTCTTTTCTTTTGTTGTTTCTCTTTGTTTCTTTCTTTCTTTCTTTCTTTCTTTCTTTCTTTCTTTCTTTCTTTCTTTCTTTCTTTTTATTTCATTTCTTCTAGATATAATTTTATTATTGTGAAAACTTTAATAACTATTTTTTTGGGCGGGGGGGGGGGAGAGGAATACTAGAAGCTGCTTTATACTGAGTCAGACCATCCAGCACAGTACAGTCATACCTTGGGTTACAGACGCTTTGGGTTGCGCGATTTTGGGTTGCGCACCACACCAAACCCAGAAGTACCAGAATGGGTTACTTCTGAGTTTCGGCGCATGCACAGATGCACTGAATCGCGACCTGCGCATGCGCAGACGCGGAGCTGCGGGTTGCGGATGCTGCGGGTTGTGAACGTGCTTCCCGCATGGATCACGTTCGCAACCCGAGCTTCCAGTGTACTGGCAGCCGCTGTCTAATGTGCCAGGATGCTGGAGATGCAGGGGCTTGAACCTGGGACTTCTGTATGCAAAGCAGATGCTCTACCACTGAGCTATGGACCTTCCCCGTTGGCCTTAATTCTAAGAGAGTCTATAGTCCCCTTGATGGCAGGAAAAATCCTGGACAGTGCAGCCTACAAGTGCCTTGCTGCATTTGGTATTTCTGTTCTTTCACTTTAAAGGGCCATTTTGCTCATTAACCTTTTCCTATGTGAAGAGCTCTTCTGTGTAGGAAAATGAAGGAGAACCCACTGATGTCCAATCTGTAGCCACAAGTTTTTCAAACCTAAATAGCTCTACTGCTGTATCCCTGAGATGCTCTTTTGAGCTCATAAAGACCCTTGTGCCCTTTCCAGAGGATCATCTTAAAGGTGACTCGAGATCTGCTATCAATAACAAATGGGGAAGATTTCCTCGGAGAATTTCCGTAAGGAGGCATAAAGATAAAATGTCAAGCCACATAGACTTGAAAGTGGCTTTTGTATTCATTACCGATGTCAAGGCTTCCACTCTCTGGAAACTTAATTCTAAAGACATTCTGGCTGCCTCCTCTAGGGCAAAGCCCTCACACTGTGTGACTTGTATAGAAAGCACACGCATACAGGAAAAACTACAAAAAGCACATTATGATCCAGTCAGCAGTTTAAACCCTTTTGGAAGATGGCAGTATGAAATTCATGGAAGCAATTTAAAGGCAGCCGTTTAAAATTCGACCCACTGTCTCAATGAAATATGGCCTGAAAGAGAGGGGGTTCTGGCGCCTGCTTAAAAACCTGTACTGATGGATCCCTTGGGATGCAGTTCCAAAAACATGAGGCCACTACCAAAAAGGCGCTGTCATCATCAGTGTCCATGTATCAGATAGGTGATAGATTTATAAACCTTCAAAGACAATCTTAAGGCCTGAACCAAATTCATATGGTGTGTGTTGTTGCTGTTGTTTGTTTTAATTAGTTTTTAAGTTTTTTTGTGTTACAAAGCAAACAGATATACAGGGAAAGGTACATCTATAGTCTCCATTTTCAATTCATGGTGTTTTTCACAGTTCGTTTACATTTGGGGAGAGACACTTTTGCCGTAGACATCTTGCAGTTAGGGGAAAGGAGAGGGTGGGGAGAGAGAGGGGGGTATTCTTCGGCCGAACAGATTCATATGGTTAAAAGCCATCAATCGACTGGCAGATGTGGGGCTCCCAGATGTTGAGCTCTTAACTCCCACCAGCCCCAGCCAACACCAACTAGAGTACAGTGGTACCTCGGGTTAAGTACCGGTACTTAATTCGTTCCGGAGGTCCGTTCTTAACCTGAAACTGTTCTTAACCTGAAGCACCACTTTAGCTAATGGGGCCTCCTGCTGCTGCCGCGCCACGGGAGCACAATTTCTGTTCTCATCCTGAAGCAAAGTTCTTAACCCGAGGTAATATTTCTGGGTTAGCAGAGTCTGTAACCTGAAGCGTATGGAACCTGAAGCGTATGTAACCCAAGGTACCACTGTACAGTCAAGAATGATGGGAGCTGGAGTCCAGCAACATCTGGAGATATATAGGATCCCTAGCTCTGATTTAGGGCTTAAAAGCCATTACCAGCACTTTTAAATTTGGCCAAGGTAGCAACTGCCTTTCTATCCTTCATGCATTCTAGATTATAGCCTGGACATGAATGGCTGAGAATTATTTAATTATTAGCTGGATTGTTGGTGTGCTCCTTTGTAACATGCATCTGTAAGATGTCTTTTATACTCTAGCCTTGAAACTGAGTTGGTTTTATTTCATGCTGATGAGTTTTATTAATGTTGCCTCTAGTGCGTCTTTTGTCTGTGTGTTCTGCTTTTGTTATGCTCAAGGACCAAAACAAATGAACTTGAACAGAACTGAAAGCAGGATTAAATGAGAGAAATCCTTTTTTTATTTTCCAGATTTGTGATGCGATAGAACAGCTCCAGGAAGCTCTGAAACTGTGCAAGGATGATATGAATTCCCTTCATTTGCTGGCCCTCCTTTTTTCAGCGCAAAAGCACCACCAGCATGCGTTGGATGTCATCAACATGGCCCTGGCAGAATATCCAGACTGCTTTAAGTAAGCAACATTAAGAGAACGTATGCAATGTCTTACAGTATTAAGGAGTCTAAAGCAGGGTTTCCCAAAATTGGTCTCCAGCTGTTGTTGGACTACAACTCCCATCATCCCTAGCTAGCAGGACCAGCAGTCAGAGATGATGGGCATTGTAGTCCAAAACCAGCTGGAGACACAAGTTTGGGAAACCCTGGTCAAAAGTATTTGTACATCTAGGGAAATGCATCTTTTTTTGCCATAAGTATGGACATCTGGGCAAAGATACAAATTTGGGTGTAGGGCATATTTTGTTTATATGGCGGGGAAAGGTTGCAGCATTTGGGACTTTTGGAAAAAGAAAGTCGAGAAAGGGCAGAAGTAATAGAAGTGTACATGCTTGTGCACTGTGTGCTTAAAGTTGATACAGAGACATTTCTCTCTCTCTCATTCATAACACTAGAAGTGGAGTACTGTCTAGACCAGGGGTTGTCAACCTGGTCCCTACAGCCCACTAGTGGGCGTTTCAGGATTCTAGGTGGGCGGTAGGGGGTTCTATGGCACAAGTTGAATCCTCCTTCCATCGAGCTCTTGTGGGCGGTAAGGAAATTTTACCATCAAGAAGGATGCATTAGTGGGCGGTAGGTATAAAAAGGTTGACTACCCCTGATCTAATCCAACCCCCTGGAATCTTTTGCCCAACGTGGGGCTCAAACCCGTGACCTTGAGATTAAGAGTTTCATGCTCTACAGGCAGTATTTTTCTGAATGCCCGTTGCTGGGGGACATGAGTGGGGAGGGTGCCGTTGCCCTCAGTCCTCCTTTGAGACTTCCCATTGGTATCTCTTTGGCCCCTGTGGGACCAGAACGCTAGGCTTTATAGGCCTTCAGTCTGAGACAGTAGGACTTTTCTTACAGGATCCAAGACTCCGTCTTCAGCAACTCCAGTAAAAGGACCTCAAGTAGCAGAGCAAGGAAGAGCCTTTGTGTTAGATTTTGGAGAGAGCTAACTGCTAAATTTCCGGGTGCTCTGCTGTTCTGAGCTGATTCTGTATTAGGCAACTCCTTGGGCTCCACATATCTGTTTATCTGTTCATACGTGTTTGGTGCATATCATACCAGGCCCCTGCCCCAAAAGCAGACGACTCCGTGACAGGCATAGCAAGGTCAGACACACAAGCCCTAACTTAGGAAGGGTGGGCAGGTGATGTGATGCCCGCAGCAAAAGGGAATGTTAAATGCTGCCTGCTAAGTATATAAACCCTCAAGCCATCTCACAAATTGGCAACATCATAATTTGCCCAACAACCCAGAAAAGCCAATCACAATCCTGGACATTTAAACAATCCCACCCAGCAACCAAGAGGGGGGATCCTTTTACACCCCACCGCAACACATGCTCTCCATGAAGGAGAACACGCTTCGTTAAAGTGCCTCTTAGCGCATGTTTGCTCAGCCCCTGAAAGCGGTGGTGACGCTGGGGAGATTGAGGAGCCTGTGTGAATAAATCAAGGGTGGATGGTTTGCAAAAGTGCAGCCAATTAAAATGTGCATAGTGATAATAATGAAAAGTCAGCGATCCAGAAACCAGCGCAGCAAAGTGCAGGGGAGAGAGGCTGCAAGGTCTCTGGCTACGAAACATAAATGCGTACTTCCTGAAACCGAGCCTTGCTTTGCTACAAACCAGATTTAAATCTCCTATTGCTCAGGCTGCCGTGAAGGGAAACAATAGCTCAAAATTGGCACAGAATGGTTTATCACAACAAGATAAGCAGGTTTGATGTGGTGATTGTGGAGCAGTATTTAAACAGGTCGGGAAATAGGTTTCAAATTTTCCTTCACTTAGCCTGGGTTGTGTCTCAGCTGCCAATTTAAGGAGAACTGCAACCGAAAACACAGTTTGCGACTTGGGAGAGGGAGGATCATGGGGCCTACACCCAGGGCCGGATTTAGGTTTGATGAGGCCCTCAGCTACTGAAGGTAATGGGGCCCTTTATATGTCCAGCTGTCCTTTGTCAACAACAAATTGTCGCTGGTTTTTTGTGTTGAATATATGCTATATGGTAATTTATGGACCTAACAGGTATCTAAGGCCATTTGCACATAACAAAATATGTATTTTATCAAAGTAATTGTTTTTTATCTTATATTTTGGAAATGTACATCCCTTTTTTCCCCCTTAAATTTTTTTTGGGGGGCCTCCAAGAGAGTGGGGCCCTAATCTATAGCTTGTTTAGCTTATACATAAATCCCGCACTGTCTACACCTGAGTGGCAGTGGCATGGATGGAGGCAGATGTTGAACAAGAGAATTTCTCATTCATAAATTTCTCATTTCGTGATAATGGTGAATCTGAGTTGCATATCCAAAGAAGGTCTGTGACCAATGCCATCACTCTTCACAATCTGGATTCTGTGCCTACTGTATTTTAAGGTTGGCAATGTTTTGTGCACCCCGCAGTGAAGCCTTCAGAGTGTATTTGTATCCGGAAAGAGATAGATTGGTATACTGATAGTCATAGCATTAGTATATCCTCCAAATATTTACCAAGGACAGCCCCAAGTTTATGGTTCCTGTCCCTAAGCAGAGTCTTGCTCAATCAGACCAAAGAGCAAATTGTGTTGCCCGTAGTGGCCAGCCAGATGCCCCTGGTAACCCCACAAGTGGGGCATGGGTGCAATGACCCTCTCCTGCACTTGTTCTCCACCAACTGTTATTCAGAGGCACCTTGCCACTGACGATGGAGGTATAATATAAGCCATCTTGACTAGGTGAGTTGGTAGATCCCTGTCAAAGCACTATCTTCATTTTACCTTTTGAGGAATTCCTTATTACAGTGTTTAAAGTTCTTCTGCATTTAACTCCTTCCCCAGGATCCCTTAGAAGTTAAATATCAGAGTGAGGAGCTGACACATTTTGGCATCTAGCACGTAGGCATATAAACACATGTCATCTCGAGGCATGTGCAGTGCAGTTTTGACTGCAGATAACCTATTTTGGACAATTGGGTTTAAGTGCGTATTGAGCAAGAATGAAAGCTCTTCTGGCTTTTACAGAGCGGCTGCCGGGACCATATAACACCGGTCTTGAAAGACCTACATTGGCTCTTAGTACATTTCTGAACACAAGCTGAAGTGCTGGTGCTGACCTTTAAGCCCTAAACGGTCTTGGCCCATTATACCTGAAGGAGCGTCTCCACCCCCATCATTCAGCCCGGACACTGAGGTCCAGCACTGAGGGCCTTCTGGCAGTTCCCTCACTGCATGAAATGAGGTTGCAAAGAACCAGGCAGAGGGCCCTCTTGGTAGTGGCGCCCGCCCTGTGGAACGCCCTCCCATCAGATGTCAAAGAAATATATAAACAACTATCTGACTTTTTAGAAGACATCTGAAGGCAGCCCTGTTTAGGGAAGTTTTTACGGTTCAATGTTTTATCATGTTTTTAATATTCTGTTGGTAGGCGCCCAGAGTGGCTGGGGAAACCCAACCAGATGGGTGGCGTATAAATAGTAATAATAGTAACAATAGTAATAGTAGTAGTAGTAGTAGTAATAGTAATAAGATTTATCCAGCACTATGAACAGAGTAGAGACATTAGCAGCTGCTTGTGGAGAGCTGGGTAACCTTTTCAACAGGAGAATAATTTTCTAGTTATTTCAGTAACATGGTAGCTTATGATCACACTGCGCATTTCACAAGACCCTGTTAATGTATGAAAATTAGGAGGGAGGAGACTTATGCACCGACAGATAGATAAATAGATAGACCCTGATAACCAGTCTTGGCTTAGTCAGGTTGACAAGGAAGACAAGATTTTGATGGGTGTTGCTTTATAGTCCCAGGTTAATTTCCAAAGGAGAATCCTACTGGCCATTGGCTCCTCTTGCCCCTTTATAGAGGGTGATGTCAGTGAACTGGACTCTGCACCACTTATGCCTTGGGCAACCTGAGCCTATCTCCCATGTGAGTGTGCATTACAACTCTTCCTTTAATTACACAAGCACCTGCTGCTTCTCAAATATTACAGAATAGCACATTTTCCTCCTCCTACCTAACCACATATCCATACACTTTAAAGATTTAATTTCTTAATAATGTGGCTCGCGGAGTCTCGCCTTTAAAAAAACAAAACAAACCCTTAGATATATGTGTTTCCGTGGCTGAATTAGTAATATAAATAAATGTCCCAAACAATTATGCTTTGCAGGGGAGATTCATTGAACGTCAGTGTTCGTATGTGAATGCTGGCGAGCATAAATTCACACACGTGTTTCAGGTGCACACCAGTGAATGCTGACAATTAATTGAGATAACTTGTTTTATTTGTTAATTAAATGTATATGGTGCCTGCCGATATCATCCATAGGATCCTATAATAAAAGTAATCCAGTCAAACCAATACAAAAACACACAAGTAAAATGGATAAGAACAGCAGCCAGAGTAAGCAGAATAGTTTTTCAAAAACAGCAAATATTGGTTAGATAGAAGCAGCAGGAAAGATGTGATAAGCCACACCGTCAGCTAACATGGCTTAATGGAAAGGCAACTTCTAAATGCATGCAATAGCTAACAGAAGTTGATGACACCTTGAACTCACAAGTGGACCTGGCAAAACCAGGTGCATTCATCTCCTCAATGCCCTGCCAAAATTAACCCCCTTGTGCCAGAAATTGCTAGTCTTGACCAGTGGCGTAGCGTGGGGGGTGCAGGGGGGGCCGGCCGCACCGGGCGCAACATCTGGGGTGGGTGCTCGCACTCGCAGCTCTCTGCCCCTACCGGGTTAGGGGGCGCAAATTACTTGCCTTGCCCCGGGTGCTGACAACCCACGCTATGCCACTGGTCTTGACTCCACACATACACACACACACACCCCAAAACACAACAGCTAAAATTGCGTATTCTGCTTTCAAAACAAGAATGTCTCGGAAGGCCGTTACGATAAGTGGCTATTGAGAGAGACTCTTGTGAGCATAGATTGTTCATCACCAGTGAAAGCTGTTCAACAGTGGGGTGGTCACCCTCAGAAGGTGGTGGTCTCTCCTTCCTTGGAGTTTTTTAAGCAGAGGTTGGGTGGCCATCTGCCATGGATACTTCAGCTGAGATTCCTGCCTTGCAGGGGGTTGGACTAGATGACCCTCAGGGCTTTCCAACTCTGGAGATTTGAATTCTTTTATAGTAGCTAGATACCACCTGTTTTCCTATCTTAGGCTGCAGCTCTCTCCTTGCATCATTTATTCTGTTATGACCTGGCTAGGCACTGCTTTCCTTTCGGGAGAAATGCAGGAGTACACGGTTGTCCCATGTGGGGATCGAACCTGCAATTTTGGCGTTCTCAGCCACACACTCTAATCAACATCCAGGCATGCATGTACCTCCAAATCATATCCTGGGAGTGAGCTGCATGGCTCAGCAACAATCTGAACTGCTCTCTCCCCATTACACCACACCAGCTGTTGCAAGGATGTTATACAAAGAACAATAAATTCCATTAATCGCTCGGCAGAACTTTTGAAAACGGCAGCAGTGCCAAAGCCACGTGAACATAAAAAATAGCCTTCCAACCTCTGATGGGCTTTTGCCGTTGTAAGGTTTGGATATATGGCACTGAGGTCGATAGCTTCATTACAGCAGTGAATTAAAGAACTCGCTAGTCCCTGGCACCATCCCAGCTGAAACACTTTGTCCCGAGTCAGCTGTTAACACCTGCATTACTTTATTATGGTTTACAAAGCTGTTTCCACTTGATGGTTCTTCCTTTGGTGAAGAGGAGCTTTGACACATTGGAGAAAACACATAAGTAAGTGGATACATGAAAGGGCATACGGTCATTTGTCCCACCTAGGTTTTTGGAAGAATATAAAGGATCTTATACACTGATATAAGGTTGGTGAATGACAGTATTTTAAATGATGTTGCTACTGGGGACCAGTGATTTGCTCTTTCCTGCATTCTGACAATTTGTTTTACTTTTAGCATCACATCTGTTTGGGAGGCTTTGTCTTAAAATGCACAACCCTCTTGACACATGAACACACTTAAGCTGCAATCCTGAACACACTGAGTAGGGAGGAAGCCTCATTTGACATACAGTGGTACCTCGGGTTAAGTACTTAATTCGTAACGGAGGTCCGTTCTTAACCTGAAACTGTTCTTAACCTGAAGCACCACTTTAGCTAATGGGGCCTCCTGCTGCTGCTGCGCCGCCGGAGCACAATTTCTGTTCTCATCCTGAAGCAAAGTTCTTAACCCGTAGTACTATTTCTGGGTTATCAGAGTCTGTAACCTGAAGTGTATGTAACCCAAGGTACCACGGTATTCAAACAATTCACAGGGCATTTTGCACAAGACAGCAAAAACACAGAGCAGCAGGAACCATAAACGTAAAGGGACCCCTGACCATTAGGTCCAGTCGTGACTGACTCTGGGGTTGCGGCGCTCATCTCGCTTTATTGGCCGAGGGAGCCGGCGTACAGCTTCCAGGTCATGTGGCCAGCATGACTAAGCCGCTTCTGGTGAACCAGAGCAGCGCACGGAAACGCAGTTTACCTTCCCGCCAGAGCGGTACCTATTTATCTACTTGCACTTTGATGTGCTTTCGAACTGCTAGGTTGGCAGGAGCAGGGACCGAGCAACGGGAGCTCACCCCGTCGGGGGATTAGAACCGCCGACCTTCCGATCGGCAAGCCCTAGACTCTGTGGTTTAACCCAGAGCACCACCCGCGTCCCAGCAGGAACCATAGAGACATACAAAATGGCCTTATATTGAGGCAGCCCAAGGGTCTATCTAGCTCAGTACTGTCTGCACTGACTGGCAGCAGCTTTCCAGGGTTTAGGACTGGGGACATTCCCAGCCCTACCAGGAGATGCCATTGGGGATGGAACCAGGGACCTTCTGCATGCAAAGCAGATGCTCTACCACCAAGCTATGACCTTTTCTCCAAGTAATGTAATGCTAGAATAATTAAAAAGAAGGTAAAGGACCACTGGACGGTTATGTCCAGTCAAAGGTGACTATGGGGTTATGGTGCTCATCTCACTTTCAGGCCAAGGAAGCCGGTGTTTGTCCACAGACAGCTTTCTGGGTCATGTGGCCAGTATGACAAAACCGCTTCTGGTGCAACGGAACACCATGACAGAAGCAGAAGTGCACGAAAACACCGTTTACCTTCCCACAGCAGCAGTACCTATTTATCTACTTGCACTGGTGTGCTTTCCAGCTGCTAGGTTGGCAGGAGCTGGGGCAGAGCAACAGGAGCTCACCCCATTGTGGGGATTCGAACCGCTGACCTTCTGATTGGCAAGCCCAAGAGGCCACAGCGCCACCCGCATCCCTGCCAGCATAATTACATCATCATATAATACATACCTTCCAAGTGCCCCAGAAAAAGTGGAACAGCCCTTTTTAGCGTCAGATCTCAGCAGCCATTTTGGGTTCCATGGCCTTGCGTGCTCTTGCGCCCCCCAAAATTGAGAGCGAAACGCGGGTCACGCGACTCTCTCAGGACACACGTCCTGGTTTTGCATCAGATAATGTTGGGCAGTATTGTTCCTTTATCTAAAACATAAGATTTTTTTAGAAAATAAAAAATGCAACACTTGAAACCACTATACAAAGCACCGTGAGGCTACCTTGAGTAGGATTGCGCTATGAATGAAGTAATTGTCAGCATCGTCCTAGAGCCAGTGCGCCAACTGGACTCATGTACCTCAACCCCGACTGGGCTAGGCGAGCTGGGAAGCACCACCAGAGACCTCCTTTCTCACAGGGAACGGTCACAGTGCTGTGGACTCACAGCTCAAGCTGAGAGCACTGGATTCACTGTCTCAATAATACAGTCGTTGCGCAGCAGAGTTTTGCAGAGTCTTGCAGAGTATAAACCACTCGGAGAGCAGCTCTGTAGAATATCTTCCTTTTATTCTGTAACTACAACTATGATGCAAAACTATACACAGAGCTGAATATTCTGAGCATAAATCAATGCTACACTGAGAGTCTGCAGCTGCACTTAGCAGCAATCTTATCTCTAGAATCTCTGACACTCTCACTTTCTCCGATACACTGACTGACTGTCTCTCACTCACATAGATTGAGATGTTGCTGGGCAGAATAAGTAGATAGGCAGGACACGCCTCCTCTTCTCTGTGGAGTCAGCAGAGACCATCAGGAGATCATCAGGAGATTCTTGGGTATGGGAGGGGTGAAATCTCCTCAGTAATCGCCTGGAGAGTTTGCACACCTGGGTGCTAGAGTTGACATTCTTTGTTCCAGCTTTCTTTCTCAAGAGATTCAACCTCTGTGCAGAAGCATCTTGATTGTGAACGGGTGCATATGCAGATAAAAACGGCAATGTACCTGCATGAATGCTAAGGCACTATGTTGTGCCGAACCTATTTGGAACGGGTAGCGTTGATGCAAAAATGAGGTTGTTATAAATAAAAGGTTCAGAAGGGAAATGTGGTCCTTCACTTCTCTCCCTGGGATTCGGACTCGGAGGCTGAACCCGAGGAATCCCAGCCTGCACAGGAGTCCCCGCCTCCAGAACCAGCAGAGCCGGAGCTGGGGCCTCAGCCTGAAGGGTCCTCACCTGTGCTGGATCCTCAGGTGCAGGCACCAGCTGAGTCTGCTCTGGCTCCTGAGGTGCTGGAGGACCCATTGCCTGCAGGTGCTCCACTCTCAGCCCCGTCAGGGGAGGCTGAGGTTGCCGCTGGGTCCGGTAACCCTCTAGCCTCTCCTGAGTTGCAGAGGCTCAGGGCAGAGAGGCAGAGGGAACTAAGTTCCTGCAGGAGGAGTGCTCGCCTCCAGGCCAGGGGAGGTGAGTCACCTGTGGACCGGGGCCGCCCTATGCCTCAGGGCAGATAAAAGCCAGTCAGCCCCAGTCCCAGGTTGCGGGAGCAATGTTGTTGGTAGCCAGTTCCTGCCTGCACCCTGTCCTGCCGGATCTCCTGACCTTGCCTGATGCCTGACTCCCTGCCTTGGACCCAGCTTCAGCTTTGACGGACGGCCTCAATACTGCACCCTTGACCTCGGACTGGACTCGGACCATGTTGGGAATACTGCCAGGGAGATATTGTCCATCATGGCCCCAAGCCGGCTGCCGGACGTCCATCGATCTCCCGTAGTCACGCAGATCCAGCAATTAACGACACGAAGCCTCAGAAATAGATAGGCTGCATTCCGGGGCTCGTGCACACTCTTTATCAGCAGAAAACACAGCCAGAAAGCTTGCACCGCAGAAGAGCATAATTTACAGACTTTATTTAGCGTTGAACAGAACAAAGGAAAACATGACCGTTCTGAGTCAGCGTCTCTGACCGACTGACAAAATCGAAAGGAACAGCAAAAACTTAAACATCCTGTGAACAGGACATGCGCAGACTCTGTGACTCACAAAGCCTGCTCCCTTTTAAGGTGGAACGGAAATATCCTAACAGACCATGCCTCACGGAAGCCCACGGGACCAGCACACTCCCTCTGGGACTCTCCCCAGCATAGCTTCACATCCCTGGTGGAGGATGGAGAAATGTGCATGTATGGAAACCTATGACTTGCATGGCTGGAATGTAGTCTACTGTACAAAAGTAAGAGTCAACACTTGTTACTCCACCGACTTTTCCTCTGGCTCTGCCCACCGTGCAGCCTCTGGAAGACTGTCTATGATGCAATGTGGCCTTCAGACTGCAAAAGCTTTCCCACCCATGCTCTAAGTACACAATGTGTCCCTGTTTATACTTTTGGAATGTCAAGAGGTGTAGTGCACTCAGCATGAAAAGCTTACCCCATCTTCTGCGCCCCCTTTTTATGGGAAACATAAGGTACATATGAATCATCTCCGAAGGCACAGCTCGCCGTTCTTGAAGTGTAGCTCTTTGCAGCTGAGACTGCATACAGTTATATATATATATATAAATAACAAATACCTCTTGCCTTAGTCAAGGCCACTTGCAATGAAAGTAGCTATAGCAACAAAACAAAGTTTCCGACTAATGAAGGGATATTTCCAAGAAGGAGAATAGCTTCAGTGTCTGGAGTCTTCATCCTTATCAGTCGCCTTCATGTTACAGCTTGAATATATGCCACTGAATTTTGCAAGCTGATTTCTAGCAAATCTTCTTGCTGCTGCGATGCTTTGTTCTGGCATTCAGTAGCAGCACTTAGCATTTGTTTGTGCGTGGGTGATCAGAGGACTTCATATACATTATCTAAAATAATCCTTACAAGCAGGGATAGACCAATATTATTATGCCCCTTGTTACGGGGAGATGAAGAGAGGAGCTGAAGCATCTTGAGGGCTGCTTGCAAAAGTTACATCTTAAGCAATCACATGTTTTCCCCTTCCAATTCCTGCTTCCTAGCAGATGCAACTGTATCATATGAGAAATATATTTAATTCCAAATGCACACCTCATGATTTTAGAGGTGTACTATGAAAATGTAGTATGTGATGACCAGGGCCGGTTTTAGGTTTGATGAGGCCCTCCTAAGCTACTGAAGGTAATGGGGCCCTTTATATGTCCAGCTGTCCCTTGTCAACAACAAATTGTTGCTGTTTTTGTGTTGAATATATGCTATATGCTAATTTATGGACCTAATAGGTATCTAAAGCCATTTGCACGTAACAAAATATGCATTTTATCAAAGTAATTGTTGAACTGTTGAACTGAAATACACTGAAAAATGCTGTTGCTTGTATGTAGGTTTTATTTTATTTGTTTTTTATCTTATATTTTCGAAATGTACATCCAGGGTTTTTCCCCTTTAATATTTTTTTTTGGGGGGGGGGGCAAGAGAGTGGGGCCCTAAGCTATACCTTGCTTAACTTATACATAAATCCGGCACTGATGATGAGGCTCTGAGAGATTGTTTTATCTATAGCAGTGACTCCTGAACTCCACCCTCCCACCCAGCCCACGTGGAAATTTCTTGGAGGACCACTTAATATTTTTGTGCCTATTGTAGCAATTGGAATGTACTATGTCAGGTGGGAAGAATCCTTGGGGCCAGATAAGAGTCTTCTAGGGCCACATTTGGTTAAAGGAGCTATCTTTCTCCACCCTAGGGGTAGACAGATCAACAGTCACACTCAATGCAAGGTAGCTCCCTCTGTACAACCGAGAGAGCGAGAAATATCTCTTTGCATCAGTTGGGAATCCATCTTAGGTATGCCATTAGGCCAGCGAAGAGCTCTGTAGACTTGCTAAGATTTCATTTTTAGCTCTCTGGCAATTGCTGCATTGATTAATTAAATTCTGAAAGAAAGGGTTACCTTCTCCAACACAAACAAGAGGGTTTCAGCCATGTCTGCTGTTTCCCTTACTTGGGAATGCGGAAAATATGGCTGACAAACAAGGGCTTGAAATGCCTTTTGGCGCGGCCTGCTCCAAGGCACTATTATCGGCCGAGTGCTCTCCCTACATGACTAATGGCACGTAGGAAATAGAATAACGAGGAGGGTGGCAAGGGTGTCACATCAGCAGAAGCTGTTGTGCAGAGGAGCGCAGGCCAGCCTAATTCCATCTCCCTTCTTGGCTCAGATTTAGAGCTGCAGGCAGTGACCTCAGACACCTTGCAGATCTGCTGCAGGGCTCTGGAGACAGTCAGAACAAAATTCCCTTTGGAACAAGGCAGCTGCGCATTGGATGTCTGTATGCACGAAGGCAACAAAGAGCTGCAGAGCCGTTTAGTATCTGGGAAAGGCTTGGTGCTAAACTCCCCACCACCACCCATTCTTCAGGGCAGCTTGTTTCTTTTCTCTGTTCGTCCGTTTCAGATCTCTTTCCTAATCCTCTCGAGGGAGATGATGCAATCATATTTCATTGCACCCTCTCAGTGGCAAAACCTTCGAGCGGAAGGGCCACAGCTCAGTGGTGGAACATCAGGCTTGTGTGCAGAAGGTCACAGGTTCATTTCCCAACATCGCCAGGTAGGGGCCGGAATAAATCCTGGTTGACACCCTTGGGAGCCACTGCCAGTCAGTGCAGAAAGCCGAGCTGCATAGACCAGCTTTCTGTGCTCCTAACCCTATGAAGCAAGGTAGACAGAGCATGACTGACAGGTCAGAGGCTGCACTGTGCAGATATTTGAACAACAGAAGTGGGTTCTGATTGGTCGGAATATGTCCCAACTGCATTGTATTTTTTATTATTATTATTATTTGGAGCAAACTTTTTTTTTCTTGCTCTGGAGGGTAAGACTTGAGCCAATGGCTTCAAGTTACAAGAAAGGAGATTCTGAACAAACATCAGGAAGAACTTTCTAAGAGCTGTTTAACACTGGAGCGGTCTCCCTCAGGAGGCTGTGAACTCTCCTTCCTCGGAGGTTTTTAAGCAGAGGCTGGATAGTCATTTCCCATCTTCAGTGGGAATAAAGTATTATTGAAAGAATTAGCACCCATGCCTTTCGTTTGACTCAAATCAGTGGTATATTAAAACAACAACACCCTTTTTGCTGCTGGAGAACTTCCCATTTACCGCTTGCTCCCATAGCCTAATAATAATAATAATAATAATAATAATAATAATAATAATAATAATAATAATAATAATAATAATAATAATAATAATTTATTTATACCCTGTCCATCTGGCTGGGTTTCCCCAGCCACTCTGGGCAGCTCTCAACAGAATGTTAAAAATACAATAAAACACCAGACATTAAAAACTTCCCTAAACAGGACTGCCTTCAGATGTCTTCTAAAAGTGAGATACAGTGGACGCTCGGGTTGTGAACGTGATCCGTGTGGGATGCACGTTTGCAACCTGCAGTGTTCACAACCTGCACACGCACGAGTTGCGATTCGGCACTTCTGCGCATGCGCAACCGCCGAAACCCAGAAGTAACACGTTCCGGTACTTCCGGGTTTTGGCGGGTCCATAACCCGAAAAAAACGCAACCTGAAGCGTCTGTAACCCAAGGTATGACTAGTTGTTTATTTCCTTGACATCTGATGGGAGGGTGTTCCGCTGCCAAGAAGGCAGGGGCAGAAGAAGAGGGGTGCAGTGCATGCAGGCTGGCCCGGGTGTCACTACTGATGGGGGTGACAAAATGCTGGGCAGCATTCACCGCAGGGCTGCAGCATGCCTGAGCCACACATCTCTCCTGGGAGAGACATGGTGGCTTGGGCACGCGCAGGCTCCTCGCTGCCCAAACTGTCCGCCCAATACCTCCCCTCCAGCTGTAGGGCAGCTGAGTGGGAGGAGGCAGGCAGACTCCGGAGGCCCCACAGTGCACCCCACCCCTATGGACGGATTGCCTCACCCCTGGGTGTGCCACCCCAGGCACTCAAGCGGCTTTCTCCACCGCTGCAAGAAGGCCCTCTGCCTGGTTCCCTGTAACCTGACTTCTTGCAGTGAGGGAACCACCAGAAGGCCCTTGGAGGTGGACCTCAGTGTCAGGTCTGAATGATGGGGGTGGAGATACTCCTTCAGGTATAGCCTTGGATCTCCCGAACCTTCCAGTCGTGGTGAAGGAATCCATATGGTCTTTCACCCACTCAGCCAACATTACTGTACATGCTATTAAATTATCATGGGCTGGTTTACTCACACACCCTGCGGGTTCACTTCCCACCCCCGCCCCCAAATACCTGCAGACTTTGAGATTTTGCAGAATCTGCTGCTAACTCTCTCTTGAGCATGGAGAGTGAAGAATTGGCTCTCAAATAGATATTAGTGCATAGATGATGCCCTTGTCATAATAACAAAAGTCCAAAAATAGTAACCAGGAGGTGACTTTGAATAATTCACGTGATCTGAATGCAGCACGTTCTGTATTTTAAAAGGTAGACGTGAACCTGTTAAGCTGATCTTCCTCTTTGTGCTTGGCAAAGCTATATCTTGGGTTGTTGTTGTTGTTTTTTAAAAAATACACTTTTCTAGTGGGAAAGGGGAGAGAGCATATCAAGACGACTGGGTCACATCTTCACTATGCACTGAAAAAGCATTGTCATGCCACGTTAATGGTCGTTGCTTCCCCAAAGAATCCTGGGAGTTGTAGTTTGTTAAGAATGCTGTGAGTTCTTAGGATGCCCTTATACCCCTTCCAGAGCTACAATTCACATAGTGAAATGTTTCCCAGACTTGGTTTTCCAGCTGCTTTTGGACTACAATCCCCATCATCCCTGACCACAGGTCTTGCTAGCTAAGGATAATGGGAGTTGTAGTCCAAAAAACAAAAACAACTGGAGACCCAAGTTTGGAAAACACTGACATTAACTATCAGTCCCCTCCTCCCAGGGAACTCTGGGAATTGTAGCTCTGTGAGAGCAGTAGGAGTCTCCTAACAACTCTCAGCACCCTCAATGAACTGCAGTTCCCGGGATTCTTTAGGGGAAACCATTACTGCTTAAAGTGACATCATAAGGTCAATGGCAGAATTATACATAACTATACCTGGTGGCGCTGTGGGTTAAACCACAGAGCCTAGGACTTGCCAATCAGAAGGTTGGCGGTTCGAATCCTCTCGATGGGGTGAGCTCCTGTTGCTCGGTCCCTGCTCCTGCCAACCTAGCAGTTTGAAAGCACCTCAAAGTGCAAGTAGATAAATAGGTACCGCTCCGGCGGGAAGGTAAACGGCGTTTCCATGCACTGCTCTGGTTCGCCAGAAGCGGCTTAGTCATGCTGGCCACATGACCCAGAAGCTGTACACCGGCTCCCCCGGCCAATAAAGCAAGATGAACGCCGCAACCCCAGAGTTGTTCATGACTGGACCTAATGGTCAGGGGTCCCTTTACCTTTATACCTGGCTGACTATTAAGAATTCTTTATTACTAAAAGATAGGAGGGGAGAGAGGCAGGAGAATTCTCTATTGCTACTCTGCAAGGATTGTTTACTAGTTAGGATTTCTCCTCCCTGCATAATTTATGCAGATATACTATAAATATTCTGTGACTTATCATTTGTGCACACTGCTTTTGCCATGTGGCTGAAGATTCCAGTCTGCCTCCCTTATTTGTCTTTCTCTCTGTGTGTGTACAGATATGAGGTGACATTGGTCCTGAACTAATACCATCTTCACTTCTCCAGCATTCTCCTATATACATTATCTGATTTCCGTGGCTCCCGGAACATGATGTCGCATTTATCTGTGACATGGTTTTGCTGCCGAGATACATATGAGTCATAAGATAGCAGCTGTAAGAAACTATAACTCCTTCCTTCGTACGCGGCCTGACAAAGGGGATAATTGTTAATTTCAAATGGTAGGGCCAGAAGAGACATCAAAGGGCACCAGCAGAGCTGCAAACATTAATCAATTGAACTGGGTGATTAATAATATCAAGCTCTGGTGGCAGATCAAAATTTGGCTCTCAGTCAGTGACGCTACCCAGAAGGAAATATTCCAGTGATAGGGAACTGTTACAGAGCCTGTGAGTTTTCTCCTCCCTGCACCAAATGTGATATTTTGCTGTAAGGACAGTAGTTGCATCAGTGTTCTGGGCACCTATAGATGATTCATCCCCTATCATTTTTATTTTCTACCCATTTTTATTTTTATTTTAAAAGCATTTGTCCCCACCGCTCTTTCTGTTTTCTCTCCATGGAGGCTGTGATTATTTTTCTTCCAAGCATCCATTCGTATCCTGGTAGCAAGAATATTTCTTCCTGATTCCATTTTGTGAGATGCTCTGGAATAAAAAAGACACGGCAGATGGGGATGCTTAGGTGTGTACCTGAGTTGTTAAGGATGCAGGTCTGTCATCCACACTTGACATGTGACCCTGGAGTATTTGTGGCAATGTGTAAGGCCGGGAAGAAAGGGAATCATCGGATGCAGGAATACAAGGGGAGAAAATCTCAAAGGTGCATGAAAGACAAGTAGTTGCCTGGTGTATTTTGAGTGTTAAAAGTCTGAGGGCTTGAGTCAGACTCCGTACTTTTGAGGAGAAGCCGGAACTATTCCCCATACTGTCTCAAACCGAGTTTAATTTGAGATACTGTGTAAGACTGTTCTGAGTTTTAATACTCTAAACTCTTTGGGGAAGAAATGGTCTTCTGTGCACTTTTGAGGTCTCCTTCCCTTTTGTGTTTACAAAAGTGAAACTGTGTGTCAGACCACAGCACGACAGCGTAGCATTCGATACTTAGCCTTCATTAAAAAAAAGAATATATTGTGAACTACCCTGAGATCACTGGATAAAGAGCAGGATAAAAATCTAAATCAATTGATTAAAATACTTAGCTTCACTGTATTCCAGTATGGCTTCAGGCTTGGTCACAGCACTGAAACTGCTTTGGTCACCTGGGTTGGGGACATTTATTGGGAGAGAGATGAGTTTAGTGCAGCCAGGAGTTGCCCTATTAATCCATTCCACACCTTCCCCTAAGAGCATCACACTTCATACCTGGTCTTTTTGACAGACCAGATTCAGGTTTCCATTCAAGCTCCTGGCAGGCTGCCTTTATAATCAAGGAAGGAAAGGAAAACAACCAGGCTGCACGTTTTCTCAGCAAATGATTTTGCTGCATGTTGCCACAGGCTTAAGCTCCACAAAGTTGCCCTTGTTCCTTTGGCGGGGCCATAACTTGACATGAACAGTTTCTTATGTGGCATTATAAAGTCAGGCTTATTTCAGGAAGCAAGGTGAAAAGAGCAGGTTTGTTTATGTCGCATCCTGTCTAACGTATAGGTTTAAAGAGAGTTTGAAAAGGCTACAAGAAGCTTCCAGAAATCTCTAATTAAGCTGAAAATCAGTTTCGGCTTCACCCGTTGGAAGCCGTCTTGCCCTCAAAGAAACCTGTGTTCAAACTTGAGAGTAAACATTACTTTTAATGCACGGTTAGGGTTGAGGAAACCCATCAAAGTGACTTTTAGCTATATTTATTGAGAATATGTTTCAGGAGGTATTTACATAGGACCATCCTATTCAGTAGGAAAACTCCCCGCAAAATCAACGGGACCCATAAACAATATAACAAGTAGAAGGTGCTATTGAAAGAAATAGCAATACTCACAGTAATAAATAAAAAACATGTGAAATGAATTACAGAAAAGCACATGAAGTACACTCCTGTAGCAGAAGACTCTTGTGGTAATCAACAAACTACTGAATGAGCTGGGGGGGGGGAGTCAACCTATGGAGCTAAATTTCACACACACACCCTTGATTTTGTCTGAGGTTTTGTGTAATAGGGAGAGAGCTCTTTTGTGTTTCTACCTATGTAAGACAAGACAGGACCTCTGTATCCTTAATACTTAAGGAAGGAGGGAATTTCCACAGATGTAGCTTCTCATACAGTGGACTGAGAAAAGTTGCTCCTCCAGCACCATACCTCCTTGCAGGGTCCAGGCCAGCCTCCCACATGTTGGTTTCCACCAGATGTTGGATTGCAATGTTAGGATATTTCCGTTCCACCTTAAAAGGGAGCAGGCTTTGTGAGTCACAGAGTCTGCGCATGTTCTATTCACAGGATGTTTATGCTTGCTATTCCTTTCGGTTTTGCTAGTTGGCCAGAGATGCTGACACAGAACGGTCATGTTTTCCTTTGTTCTGTTCTACGCTAAATAAAGTCTGTAAATTATGCTCTTCTGCGGTGCAAGCTTTCTCGCTGCGTTTGCTGCTGATAAACAGTGTGCACGAGCCCCGGAATGCAGCCTATCTATCTCTGAGGCTTCGTGTCGCTAACTGCTGGATCTGCCTGTCTACGGGAGATCGATGGACGTCCGGCACCCGGCTTGGGGCCATGATGGGCTATATCTCCCTGGCAGTTTCCCAACAACAAGGTTATGGGCCCAGATTCACAGCACCTACAGGAGAGTAAAGCTGCAACAGACTGCGTTTGAGAGGTATGAAGTGGGAAAAGCGAAAGAAAGGGAGGCTTTTCTGTTTTACCTCGGACGGAGCCTTTGGAACTCCGGCAGCTTAATTGGTCTGGGAGCCGAGCCAGAGAGTTCGTGATTAATGGGCTGCCAAGATAAGGAGTCTTTGAAGTTAAAAAAGGCTCACGGCTCAAATAAAAGCTGGAATGGAGTTTTTCCAAGCTTCTGGAGATGCTCAGTGTCCTAAGTTAAATGCGAAAAATTATGAAACCTGGGCAAAATGGTGTGAATCTTTGCTGCGTCAGTTTCGGGTGTGGCATACCGTGAATGAGGCCCCCCCAGTTCCTCTGACAGAGAGATGGAAAGCCGCTGATTCGAAAGCGATAGACGTAATAGTCTTATCCGTATCTCTTGAGAAAATAAGACGCTGGCTGGCAACACCACTGCACGTGGAATGTGGTATGCTTTGATGAAAGCTCACAAGCCAGTAATCCCAGCCCAGAGTTTGACTGCATCGGAGGTCCTAGCTGTTTCCCAGAATGCGAGTGAATGCAGGGATGCTGAGGGCACCGGTTGCAAGCTGCAGGGGGAGCTGACCGTCACGTCATCCCAGGCAGCATACCAAGGAGTCGGCAGCTGAGAGCTCTGTTTCTCGTGAGAACCAAGGTCACCGCCTTTGCAGAGGCTGGAAAGGCAAAGGTAAACACAGGCAGGCGTCTGCAGATGGCCAGGAGCAGAGGGAGGGTGAAGAGCCCGCGCCAGGGAAAAACAAAGCGTTGTTTGCTGGCACAGCTTCACCAAAGGCTAAAGGCACGTCTGCTGACCAGAAGCAGGGGGGCAAGCTGCAAAAGCCCACGCCAGTGGAAAGCAAGGTTTTGCTTGCTGGCACAGCTTCACCAAAGGCTAAAGGCACGTCAGCTGGCCAGGAGCAGCAGGGGGGCAAGCTGCAAAAGCCCACACCGGTGCAAAACAAGGGTTTGCTTGCTGTAAAGACTGCTCCAACAGCCAAAGGCAGCTTTGTTGTTGATTCAGGCTGTACCCGCCACATCTCGAAGGATCGGCATCTCTTTATCTCCTTCAAGCCTCAGGAAGGTGAGATCCACCTGGCTGATGGAAGGACGTTGCAAATCGCAGGAGAAGGGACTGTGAAACTTGCAAGTCTGCACACTACCATCAGTAATGTACTTTATGTTCCAGGAGCTGCGAGCAACTTGCTGAGCGTCCCACAGCTTACTGGGCGTGGTTTTCAGATTTCCTTCAAGAGGAGCGTCTGTGTCATCAGTAAAGGCAAAGAGGACTATTTGCATGCAAAGTTTATGGATGGTTTGTTCCATATAACTTATGATGACACTGCTGTTGTATCTAATGCTGATTCTTGTTGTGTTGCACAAACTAACAAAATTCTTCATGCAGGTTGCATTCACGATGCGCATCGAAGATTTTGTCACCTCTCTTGGAAGGCACTGGCCAAGATGCCAGAGGTGGTTGAGGGTTTGAACATCAAACCTTGTAAATTTCACATGAAATGTGTATCTTGTGCAGAGAACAAGGTGAAGGTTGCTCCAAAAGGCAAGGAGTCTAGCAGGCAGGCTTCCAAACCCTACCAGCTAGTGCATGCGGACCAGGTTGGGCCACTTGCGCCCTCTATAGGAGGAGCAAGGTACTTCATGATTCTGATTGATTCTTTTACCAGGTACATTCATGTGTTTTTGCTCGAACAGAAATCGCAAGCGTTTCCGAAGTTTAAGGCATTCTGTGCTTGGTTGGAGAATGTGCACGGTAAACGTATTTCCTGTTTGTTTACTGATCGGGGCGGGGAGTTTACTTCTCAGCAGTTTGAAGCTTTCCTGACTGAGAAGGGAATCCAGCATGACATGTCAACGCCCAGATCGCCATGGATGAATGGGCTTGCGGAGAGAGCAAATCAGACATTGCTGCAAGGAATCAAAACCTTGTTGCATGATGCCAATCTCCCTGATAAGTTTTGGGGGGAGGCTCTGGGGAATTTGGTTTATACCGTTAATCGCAGATTGTCATCACCCATTGGCTGTACCCCCTATGAGAAGATGTTTGGCAAGAAACCCAACATCAAGCACATGAGAATCTTTGGTTCTGACATGTGGGTACGCACACAACAAACCAACAAGCTTGGGAAGCGTGGGGCACATGGTTTGTTCATGGGGTACGAAAAAGGTGCTTACAGGGTGTGGATGACTAACTCTAAGTCCATTAAGTTCACAAGGAGTGTTGAGTACAATCCTAAGTGGGGGGAAAATGTGGGAATTTTCCAGAGTTACCCAGAGGAGGATGAAGGTGATGTCAAGCAAGCAGCTAAAGATGAGGAAGCTGCTGCTGCTGATGATGATGAGGATGAGGATGAGGATGATGATGATGATCAGAGTTCGGATTCCAGTTCAGTGAGCGGCGCTGCTGCTGGTGTCAGTGACAGTGATGACACAGCAGACTACCAGAGCGCAAAAGCCTCAGTCAGACCATCTGATGCGTCTGACAGTGAACTGGAGGAACCACTGTTCACCATTGGTCATTTTTCTCCTAAGAAAGAGGAGATGAGTCCAGAAGACTTGCGTCTAGTACGTAGGTCTGAAAGGGCGACCAAGGGCAGACCTCCAAAGAGATTTGCTGATGAGTTTGCTAAGACAGCAACTGCTGTTCTTAGTAGCTCAGAGAAGGTATGGGAACCTTCAAGCTTCAAAGAGGTTCAGGAGTTAACCTCTAAAGATGCTGAGCCTTGGCTTAATGCCATGAAGGCTGAAGTTGATTCCTTGAACAGGAACCAAACTTGGGAACTGGTACCGGTAGTCCCAGGAATGAGACTGGTTGGCAGCAAATGGGTCTTCAAGGCCAAGACAGACCAGAATGGCAAGGTAGTCAGACACAAAGCCAGATTGGTTGCCAGAGGTTTTTCACAGGTACCAGGACAGGATTACCACGAGACCTACTCTCCCACAGTCAAATATGAGAGCATTCGGCTGATGCTCAAGATTGCTGCGGAGGAGAAACTGCATGTTACCCATCATGACATTAATACAGCTTTTTTGTACGGGAGTTTGAACGAGGAGCTGTTCGTGCTGTTCGTGCAAGCTTTCTCGCTGCGTTTGCTGCTGATAAACAGTGTGCACGAGCCCCGGAATGCAGCCTATCTATCTCTGAGGCTTCGTGTCGCTAACTGCTGGATCTGCCTGTCTACGGGAGATCGATGGACCTCCGGCACCCAGCTTGGGGCCATGATGGGCTATATCTCCCTGGCAGTTTCCCAACAGTTTCCACCAGATGTTGGATTGCAACTCCCATCAACCCCAACCACCATGGCCAATGGTCAGACAACACGGCCATCAGCTTCCAGGTTTCTTTAGCATGGAAACGAGGAGACTGAGAGGAGATATGATGGCCATCTTCAGATATCTTTAGGGAAGCTTTTAATGTTTAACAGACTACAGTGGTACCTCGGGTTACATATGCTTCAGCTTACATACGCCTCGGGTTACAGACTCCACTAACCCAGAAATAGAACCTTGGGTTAAGAACTTTGCTTCAGGATGAGAACAGAAATCATGCTCCAGCGGCGCGGCGGCAGCAGGAGGCCCCATTAGCTAAAGTGGTGCTTCAGGTTAAGAACTGTTTCAGGTTAAGAACGGACCTCCGGAACGAATTAAGTACTTAACCCGAGGTAGCACTGTACTGTATTTTAATACTTTGTTGGAAGCTGCCCAGAGTGGCTGGGGTAAACCCAGCCAGATGGGCAGGGTATAAATAATAACGTATTATATTGTTGTTGTTGTTATTATTATTATTATTATTATTATTATTATTATTATTATTATTATTATTATCTGAAGGGCTGTCACATAGGAAAGGGAGCAAGCTTGTTTCCTCCTGCTCCGGAGGGTAGGATTCAAACCAATGGATTCAAGTTGCACAAAAGGAGATTCCAACTAAACATCAGGAAGAACTTTCTGGCAGTAAGAGCTGTTTGACCATGGAACAGTCTCCCTCGGGAGGTCGTGGACTCTCTACCTTGGAGGTTTTAAAGCAGAGATTGGGGGGGGCACCTGTCGCGAATGTTTTAGTTGAGATTCCTGCATTGCAGTGGGTTGGACTAGTTGACACTTGGGGTCCCTTCCAACTCTATGGTTCTATGTGTGAATGGGGCGAATGAGTGAAAAGACACTTTCCCAACAGTTTCGTCATTTCTACTTTTGCCCTCCGTAAGGGAGAGCTACCATGAGTGGTTCTTCCCAATCACCCA
This sequence comes from Podarcis bocagei, assembly GCF_964188305.1. Lineage (NCBI taxonomy): Eukaryota > Metazoa > Chordata > Lepidosauria > Squamata > Lacertidae > Podarcis > Podarcis bocagei. Next base: position 91,100,648 of record NC_138127.1, read on the forward strand.
CATCTCCACTCTCAGGAATCTGAGAAATTTTGGGAACATTGTCTGATGCTCAGATGGCGCTGTGGTCTAAAACCACTGAGCCTCTTGGGCTTGCTGATCAGAATGTCAGCAGTCCGAATCCACGTGACAGGGTGAGCTCCTGTTGCCCTGTCCCAGCTCCTGCCAACCTAGCAGTCCAAAAGCACGCCAGTGCAAGTAGATAAATAGATACCGCTGCGGTGGGAAGGTAAACAGTGTTTCCGTGCGCTCTGGTTTCCATCACGGTGTTCTGTTGCTCCAGAAGCGGTTTAGGCCTACTGGCCACATGACCCGGAAAGCTGTCTGTGGACAAACGCCAGCTCCCTTGGCCTGAAAGCGAGATGAGTGCCACAACCCCATAGTCGCCTTTGACTGGACTTAACCGTCCAGGGGTCCTTTACCTTTAGTATAAAGAGCTGCATTCTAGGGAGCAGGAGACAGTTGTGATCTCTGCCTTTGGTCTATGGGGAATTGGGTCTTTTGGGGGAAATAGGATACTGCTTTCTTGATACCTTCCATGGGAAGGTGAAGCAGTTCATATCTTTTGTCTCTTTTGCAAAGGAAGCATTATACTTCCTGGAATCTGAAGAAGGCCACTGATTTGCCCCCCTCCCTCCCCATTGTACCAAAGCAATACGAAGAACGAAAGAGGTAGTTTTGATTTACTGTGAACATAAATACTTTGTGTTCCCTGACATTTTAAACAAAGAAGGAACTGAATGCAGCCCAGAGCAAGGGGCAGAAATGTATGAGCTTTTGAAATGGTCTAATGGGATTTCAAGGTATGCAAATACTCTGGGCCCAGATGGGAAGACAGTGGCAGCAGGAGGAACTTCTACACTGAAGGAACAATTGGAATCAAAAGTACGGTTAATAAAAAGCAAGCGCTAGCGAAGATAATGAGAGGGTGCCAGAATACCTTTTGCATAAAATAATGGGATTTTAGGGAGCGGTTCTGTTGCCAGCAGTGTGAGGGGGGAAAATCATCTATTCACATTCAGCACTTAAGACTCATCTATGCTAAATGTACCTACTGTGTTTTTATTTCCTCCACTCTTGGGTCTTAGGCAGTATACGGGGTGATTATGACCCATTTTGTCCTCATAACAGCTCTGCAAAGTGGACTATGCTGAGGTAAAATGAGACTCAGTATCACTCAGTGAACTTAGTGGTTGGATGGTGATTGGAATCCAGACCTCCCCTGTCCTTCTCCATCCTTTCAATCATTTGTTGTTGCTTAGGCATATCTGACTCTTTGTGACCCCATGGACCAGAGCACGCCAGGCACTCCTGTCTTCCACTGCCTCCCGCAGTTTGGTCAAACTCATGTTCATAGCTTCGAGAACACTGTCCAACCATCTCTGTTGTCCCCTTCTCCTTGTGCCCTCCATCTTTCCCAACATCAGGGTCTTTCGGTCATACACCAGCTCATAACCACATACCCAAAACAAAAGAATTGCCATGAAAATCCCTGAAACAAATTAAGAGAGTTAAATTAAAAAACAAAAAAGCGTTTCAGCCCTGCTCTTGAGTTTGTTTAAAATCATTTAAGGTTTAGAATTTCTTTATTTCCTTCTGAGGAAACTGATTAGTTCAGTGAAACAGGTTTTGTAGCCGGCATCTCGTTAAGTCTTTGTTTAATTCTAGGTTAATTTTTCCTTATTTTTTAATTTTTGTTATTTAATTTAATTCTACAGTCGATAACTTCTCGTTTCAGGGATTTTCACGGCAATTCTTTTGTTTTGTGTAATTTCTTGGTTCCGTGACTTTTTTCACTCATAAAACCACATACCAGCCTCCTCCAACCTGGTCCCTTCTAGATATTTCGGGCTACAATCTCCCACCATCCCTGACCATTACCTATATTCACTGCAGCTTATGTGAATTGGAATCCAAAACACTTAGAGAGCATATTGTTAGGGAAGGCTGCCATTTATGTTCTTGACATGCTCATCACATTCCCATCATCTTGCCCAGTATCCTCTCAAATACAGTGGTGTCTCGCAAGACGAAATTAATCCGTTCAGCGAGTATCTTCGCCTAGCGGTTTTTTCATCTTGCGAAGCAACCCTATTAGCGGCTTAGCGGATTAGCGCTATTAGCGGTTTAGTGGCTATTAAAGGCTTAGTGGCTTAGCTGCTAAAAGGCTATTAAAGGCTTAGCGGCTTAGAAAAGGGGGGGGGGAGCGAAAAAAAATCTCAAGACTCGCAAGACATTTTCGTCTTGCGAAGCAAGCCCATAGGGAAATTCGTCCTGCGAAGCGCATTGAAAAATGGAAAACCCTTTCGTCTAGCGGGTTTTCCATCTTGCGAGGCATTCGTCTTGCGGGGCACCACTGTACCATTTCCGTCTTTATACTGAATAAGGAGCCAGTAAAAAAGAAGAAGCCAGGGATTCATTTTAAGCCTGGAAGTTTTTCTAGCCTAAATGTTACTTGTTGCTCCCAGGCTGATCTAGAAAACAATACAACATAGTAAGTAGGGTTGCCATATTCCCCAAAGTGAAAATCCAGATGTTGTTGAGCTTTTTTCTTTCTTTCTTTGTGGTCAAAAGCTGTTCAGCTTCTTATTTTGTAAAAAATAGCCCAATAGCACTTACTATTAGGGCTGCCACATGTCTGGGTTTTATTAAATATACATGTGTGTGTTTAGCTTTGATAAATCCACCTCAACACTTTAATGGTACCACTCATAGTTAAAAGGTCATGTGGAAATTAAACCGGCCGTTAAGACTGAGTCATGCCAGTTGACAGAGTTAATGCTTTGCCCAGAAGTTCTCTTTAGTGGCATAAAGCCAGATAAGGAAGAAGGAGAAGGACGGGGACAGAGGGAGGATATTATTATTCACACAAATACAAGGCAATGCGCAGAGGAAACCTGGGGAAATCTCTAACAGAGAAATATTATTCTACCTTCCAGCTTCACTTCTCTATAATATATGCTCTGCACATCCATATCTATAAAATAACACTGAGATCTCCTTCAGGGCAACCCGAATTATTCACATGGTACTACAGAGTGGACTTGTGGGGCGCAGGGTAGGGGACATTCAAAACCCTCAGATAATGCAAACTCCAGTCAAATGGCAGCTCTTAATTTTAAATATGTGTACAGAGTCACTTGTGAACTTTGAAATGAACCATTATTAAATAAAATGTATTTTCTGATCAATAAATGCCTTGGGAGTCCATGCATGTCTAGCCTTGTAAAGGTGCTCAGAGATTATTTCTGCATTTCACAAGATTGCATGCGCCACTTGATTGTAATCCAACCTCAAAGAGGTTTGCAAAAAGGGTAAATAAAATTATCTTCCAAAAACATCAGTTAAAACAACTATTTAAAATATCCACCAGCTAATTAGAATTGACGATAATCTGAAAACCAAATTAAAACGTGTGTCGACATTGTACATGCATGTCTGAACGATCAGTGACAGTCCTTGTCGCTAGGTGGAGAGATCCATTTCTCGCAAATGTTCAGTCTCTAAAATTCAACCAATCTTCCACTGCTGAGTGACAATTTCATTATTCCTATGGAATGGTGCTGTCATGGGAGGCCATGGGTGGGAAGAAGCAATCTTTCAGGTAAGCAAATGCAATCTGACAGGGCTGTCTATGTTTCAAATGCATGACATTTTAAGCACAGCTCTGTCGCCTTTCCTTTTCAGTGGCGCTTAGTGCTCAACTCTAGTTCTTGCTATAACCGCTACAACTGTGGGCAGCGAAAGGGATTTGGAACGCAGCAGCTAGAACAGCATCTTTTACTTGGCTTAAAATGTAATGCTCTTGTTAAAGCTTTGTGTCGATGTTGCATTGTGCTAGTGGAAGAGGCAAGGGTTCTTCTTCTTTGGCGATCACTCGTAGCCGAGTAAGATTGTCTTCCATAAACACGATTTTAACAATGAGTCCGTCAGTGACTGTGGAGGCCAATTCTGGATCCACACATCCTTCCACAGTGGGGACATTGGTTTCCAGGTGGGAGTTGATCACGGTGTGGATTTGCCAAGGGTGCCTTCCTCTTAGCACGTTTCTCCCTTGCATCCTGAGTTCGAGCGTCTTCAAAGCCCATGTCACCTTTGGTAAAGGCTGTTCTCCAACTGGAGCGCTCGCAGGCCAGTGTTTCCCAGTTGTCAGTGTTTATACTACATTTTTAAAGATTTGCCTTGAGAGAGTCGTTAAAGCTCTTTTGTTGACCACCAGCATTACGCTTTCCATTTTTAAGTTCGGAATAGAGTACAGTGGTACCTCAGATTACATACACTTCAGATTACAGACGCTTCAGGTTACAGACTCCGCTAACCCAGAAATAGTACCTCGGGTTAAGAACTTTGCTTCAGGATGAGAACAGAAATCACGCGGCGGTGGCAGTGGGAGGTCCCATTAGCTAAAGTGGTTCTTTAGGTTAAGAACAGTTTCAGGTTAAGAACGGACCCCCGGAATGAATTAAGTACTTAACCCGAGGTACCACTGTAGTTGCTTTGGAAGATGATCATCAGGCATCCGCACAACATGACCAGTCCAACGAAATTGATGTTGAAGAATCATTGCTTCAACACTGGTGATCTTTGCTTCTTCCAGTACACTGATATTAGTTCGCCTTTCTTCCCAAGCGATGTGTAAAAATTTTCAGAGACACCGTTGGTGGAATGTTTCGAGGAGTTGGAGATGGTGTTTATAAGTGGTCCATGTTTCACAAGAATATAGTGAGGTTGGTAGTACAATAGCTTTGTAAACAAGCATTTTGGTTTCCCTGCGAATGTCGCGATCCTCAAACACTCTGCACTTCAATCGGGAGAAAGCCGCATTCACAGATCTCAGGCAATGCTGGATTTCGGCATCAATGTTGGCCCTTGTGGAAAGATAACTGCCTAGGTAGGAGAAGTGATTGACATTTTCCAACATTACACCATCGAGTTGGATTTGTGGTGCTGCACAGGGGTTGTTTTGTACTTGTTGGTGCAGCACTTTGGTTTTTTGGATGTTGAATGATAGGCCAAGCTTTTTGTAAGCTTCTGCAAAGATATTTAGGATGGTTTGGAGGTCATCATCTGAGCATGCGCACACTACGTTGTCATCAGCATACTGAAGCTCTATGATGGAAGTTACAGTAACCTTACTCTTTGCTTTCAGCCTGCTCAGATTGAAGAGCTTTCCATCTGTTCAATGTATGATTTCTACTCCAGTGTGGAGTTTCCCTTCGACAAGGGATAACCTAATGGTCATAAAAGGCAGCACCAGGCACTACCAAGCACCAGGCACTACCTTTCCCCTCCCCACCCATCAAATGCGGAAGATGAATATAGGACTTGTTAGTTATGCCAAGAAATAAGAGCAGATAGAACAGAACAAGATGATGGAGGATATCTGCGTTTCCTAGGTGTGCCTGTATCTTGGGTGCTGTTCATCTGTAGTGGATGTGGTGTGACTACCAAGTTCTTTACAACACACAGCACATATTAGGAAGTTTGTAAAGGCAAAAGATTTATACAATCTGAAGGGAAACCAAGTTGGCTAAAATGTATAAGAACAGTACTGATATATTTTGGAGATGTAAAAATGGGGTAGGCACATTTATACACATGTGGTGGGAGTGCAAATGGGGAAGAGAATTCTGGGATACCATTTATAATGAACTTTAAAAAATGTTCAAATTCTCTTTCATAAAAAAACCTTCCTACTTGGTATTATGTCCAAAGAAATCAAGAAAACTTTTAGACCGTTATTTATGTTATTTATGTATGCAAGCACAGCGGCAAGGATTCTAATAGCCAATAATTATAAAAGTAACAACATCCGCACCAAAACAAACTGGTTATCGAAAATGATTGAATATCTACACTGTGCAAAGTTAACAGAAAGAATAAGAGGAAACACTACTCAAAAAGTTAATAAGGAATGGCTAAGTTTTAAGGAATATCTCGAGAAATGTGGTATATAGATAAGGTAAATCTCCTGACAGATATAGAATGAATCTAGAAAATAGAGGAAATGTAAAGCAAAAGTAGCATGGAAAAAAGGGAAATCAGAAAAACAAAATGAAATCCACTTAAACTATTAAAATAGTAAGATAACCCAATGAGAGGAGTTGGAAGTCAACATTTATGGGGTATCTATGTTGGGTATGTATACAGGTAAAGTATGTATTGTATTTATTGTATGTATTGTTTATGTAAATTGATGTATGAGATTATATATATATATATATATATATATGCAGGTTTTGGTGTCTTCGGGTGTCTTCCCGTGTAAGAGTTGGGGTGTCTAGGCGACGTTTCGACGAGGTCTCACTCGTCATCTTCAGGCTGGTGCTTTCGGCTTCTTGTTACTAGAACAGAGCAGGGTCTCAGTGTTTGAGTTCCTATAAATACTGTTGAGGGGGTGTGGTGTATAGCCTCCAACGTTCTGGGCAGAGAGGAAGTTCCCAGGTTAATGTGCCTTTTCTTCTTTTGTTCATTAATTACTTGAGGGATATCTTGAGTGATTACTTGAGTGATATTCTGAGTACCACTTAGGAGGGTCATTAGGTGTGGATTAGTTGCTAAAGCTTTCGTGTCTTGACCTCTTGAGCTTGTGAAAAGTTTTTCTGAGAAGATAGCTGTACTGCACTTAGTTGTGCTCTGGCTTGGCTTCGTGTATAGGGGCGAGCTGTGGTTTTGTGCCCTGTGCCAGCCAGATCTGTGTAGGGATTGCAGGGGGGTGCAGCATCCGGAGGTGCCACTATGGTTTGGCTACTGGATGGTGTCTGTAATTTATCTGTGGAGAGGGTCTGGGTTTGGGTCTGGTGTGGTTGATTGGAGATGGCGTTCTGTGTGCCTCTGGTTCTGGTGTCGGTTTTTGTGGGGAGGGCTAATTTCCAGATGTCTGGCAGGCGGGACGTGTCGTCACGCTTGTTCATGTTGTGAGGGTGTTTCTCTATCTCGATGGCTTCACATCTCAACAGCCTACACCCCAAAATACAATTCACTATGGAAATAGAAGCCAACAACCAACTTCCCTTCCTTGACGTCCTAATCTACAAAAAACCTGATGGCTCCCTAGGACACACTATCTACCGGAAAAAAACACACACCAACCGCTACTTACATGCACAATCACACCACCACCCTGCACAAATAAACTCCGTAGCCAAGACTCTCATCTCCAGAACCAAACGCCTGGCTGACAAAGACCACTTGACAACTGAGTTACAGAATCTCTCAAATGTGTTAATCGCCAACGGATACCAGCAAAACAGGGTTACGAAGCTAATCCAAAAAGAAACACCCCCCAAAAACCAAGACACAGAAGAAAACAATGGCATGGCCCTCCTTCCTTATATCAAGGGCACTACAGATAAAATTAGCAAAATCCTCCATAAACACAATATCAAAACAGCCTTTTGCACCAACCAAAAAATAGCCAATATCCTCAGAAACCCAAAAGATAAAATCCAGTTAGAAAACCAAGGGGTCTATGAAATACCCTGCAAAGTCTGCCCAGCCACGTACATTGGACAAACAAACAGACGAATAAATGCACGTATCGCAGAACACAAGAATGCCGTCAAAAAAGAAGAAAAAACTTCCTCTCTTTACCAACACATGAAAGAAACAGGACACGAAATTAATTTTGCAGATTCCAAATTGCTCTTTAACATGGAACATCACCACAAGAGAATAATCATGGAAGCCATCGAGATAGAGAAACACCCTCACAACATGAACAAGCGTGACGACACGTCCCGCCTGCCAGACATCTGGAAATTAGCCCTCCCCACAAAAACCGACACCAGAACCAGAGGCACACAGAACGCCATCTCCAATCAACCACACCAGACCCAAACCCAGACCCTCTCCACAGATAAATTACAGACACCATCCAGTAGCCAAACCATAGTGGCACCTCCGGATGCTGCACCCCCCTGCAATCCCTACACAGATCTGGCTGGCACAGGGCACAAAACCACAGCTCGCCCCTATACACGAAGCCAAGCCAGAGCACAACTAAGCGCAGTACAGCTATCTTCTCAGAAAAACTTTTCACAAGCTCAAGAGGTCAAGACACGAAAGCTTTAGCAACTAATCCACACCTAATGACCCTCCTAAGTGGTACTCAGAATATCACTCAAGTAATCACTCAAGATATCCCTCAAGTAATTAATGAACAAAAGAAGAAAAGGCACATTAACCTGGGAACTTCCTCTCTGCCCAGAACGTTGGAGGCTATACACCACACCCCCTCAACAGTATTTATAGGAACTCAAACACTGAGACCCTGCTCTGTTCTAGTAACAAGAAGCCGAAAGCACCAGCCTGAAGATGACGAGTGAGACCTCGTCGAAACGTCGCCTAGACACCCCAACTCTTACACGGGAAGACACCCGAAGACACCAAAACCTGCATTCCTGTACCCGTGAAAATCTACGAAAGCAAATATATATATATATATATATATATATATATACACACACACACACACACACACACACACACACACACACACACACACACAGTGGTACCTCGGGTTAAGTACTTAATTCGTTCCAGAGGTCCGTACTTAACCTGAAACTGTTCTTAACCTGAAGCACCACTTTAGCTAATGGGGCCTCTTGCTGCTGCTGCGCCGCCAGAGCACGATTTCTGTTCTCATCCTGAAGCAAAGTTCTTAACCTGAAGCACTATTCTGGGTTAGCGGAGTCTGTAACCTGAAGCGTATGTAACCTGAGGTACCACTGTGTGTGTGTGTGTGTGTGTGTGTGTGTGTGTGTGTGTGTATGTATGGAACTTTGTAAAGGATAATGAATGGTAATGTTGATAGGATTGTGACACAGATTATGAGGCAGGCTGACTCCTGCGGAAAGTCACCTTCTGTGAGTTGCAAGGTGATGGAAACAATGATGGAGGGGGTTGAGACTAGCACACTTCCTTGTGCATTTACAGTCCCCTTTTCATAATGCCTATTATGAAGATTAAGATGAATGAAGAGGGGAGGGATTTGCTGAATTAACAATTTGAACTGGAATACAGAAAAGGAAGGTGTGAGGAGGTCCGGGAAATAAGCAAATGAAAAATATGTGATGGAAAGACTGAATTGTTTTTTAACTGTTTTTATTTTATATTTTTCTTTTTTCTTCTTTCTTTTTATTTTTGTAATTTCTTGAAAATCTTAATAGATATCTTATAAAAAAAAAGACGTGGGAATTGACCGTATGCATATATGGATATATTATGTGTGAACTTTCCAATTCACAACTTACCCTGTGTGCCTGGTGAAGGGATGTGCATGTCTGTTTCCATGTTGTGCAATTGGCATTCCTGCTTGGCAGGTTGAACTGCAACCTCATTTGCAGCTTGCAACGTAAACAGTCATCTGGAAACTCTGGCATCTTTGAGGAATGATAGTGGCATTCCACTAACCTTTGAGGAGCTGAGATAAACATTCTCTTTAAGTTCTCTACTTCAGGGGCAGAGTTTTCCAGGGCTCTCTGCTGGCTGCCGGCAGCTGTTCCATCTGGCCACATATTCAGCTGGTGGTCTTCACCAATGGAGTGATGCTGGGACCACCGTCCCTGATGGGTTTTGGATTGCAGCCCATTGCTTATTTCAATGAGTAGCTTTAAAAATATATATTAAAATGTTGTATTACTGTTCTTTGAATTAAAGAATGGGTGGCAAGCCTAAGGGAGCAAGGGGTCTGGTTTGCACCAATACTTTGTCTTTAAACTTGTTCCTGATAATCTTGGAGGCTTTTTCATTTAAGTGCAGCCATACCTTGGGTTACAGACGCTTCAGGTTGCTTTTTCTCAGGTTTCGGACCGCCGAAACCCGGAAGTACTGGAACGGGTTACTTCCGGGTTTCGGCGGTCGTGCATGCGCAGAAGTGCCGAATTGCAACCTGTGCGTGCGCAGACGCGCTGCTGTGGGTTGCGAACGCTGCAGGTTGTGAACGTGTATCCCGCACGGATCGCGTACGCAACCCAAGCGTCCGCTGTATAACTTCACACTCTTCTACCCATTTGGAGGAGCTGTTTTGTTTGCAGTACTAAAGTGCAAAGAGAGAGGGAGAGAAATTAGAGTGTTTGGTGACAGTGGAATTACCTAGAAATCAAGTAGGACCAGCAACAAAATGTTACAGCGGGAGTTCTCCTAGTTGACCATGCCTTGTCCTATTCCATTGCACCACCAACAGTTTTTTGTTACCAACCCTCTCAGACATTTAGTATCTCCTAGAGCAGAGATGGCCAAACAGGACCAGAGGTCAGGGATGATGGGAATCGTAGTCCCAAAACAGCTGGAGGGCCAAGTTTGGCCATCACTGTCCCAGAGCATTACAGTTCCCCTCCTGTCTTGTTCTGATCCATCCCTCTTTGCTTCTCAGTGGGTCCATTTTGGCTACAATCCTGGCAACGTTCACCCGAGTTCACTATTAGCATATATGATCTAACAGAAAACCTGGAGATTCGTTGCTAAACCTGGCATGGTAGCAAGTTCCTAAGCTTCATCCACTCATAAGTGGAAATGCTTCCCTTGATAAAAGACGTGCCTGCAAAATGAAATCATAATTTTCTTCCCTTTCTCCCTGCCCTTCTTGCAGTTTACTCTTCACCAAAGTGAAACTGGAATTGGTCCACAAGGGCCCAGAAGAAGCCTTAGTGACCTGTAGGCAAATGTTGCAGCAGTGGCAGATGCTTCATAATGTTTCACAGCTCAGGTAAGAGTTTGCCTCTAATTGGAGTTGCTTTTTGTTCTCTCTGAGGTTGCCTCATCTGTACTACTGTGGATAAATTATCTTATCGCTTTTAGATTGAAGTATACCCTCTGGGTGTGAGCTTAACCTGTAACATAAAAGTTTTTCCAAGTTTATTTTGATGCCATGTGGATGACTACCTACAAGACCTAACATCTGTGCATATGTTTGTCTTAGAAGAAAACACTTTACGTATGGTTGAATGATTTTTTTAAAAAAAATTCAATAATGTTTGAAAGGTTAGGTTGCACTCTTCTCCTTGATATGATGGTTTTCTGTGGGTACTTACTGTGTGGAGGACCATTACGTCATGTAACCCCCTCACCTGCCGTCTGAAGTGGCACAGCCGTAACCCAGGCTTACCACTTTAGAGAGAACTAGGCATTAACTGTCTTTGTAATGATATGTTGAAGCATGAACAAGCCAATGTGTGTGCTCCTGAAGAAAAGATGGATGGTGCTTTGCTCCTCCTGTGGTCCTCATACTGTCATGCTGCTGTAAGCTAAACCAGGGTTTGACTTACTGTTATGTCTGAACCTGGGTTCTTGGCTTACCTCCCCCAGTCAAACCATGGAAGTAACCTTGGCTATAGGATGCGGCTCACCTGGAGATAAACCATTAGTTCGGATGTAACACTAAGCCAAACTGTGACTTAGCTTACTGCAAAGTAACAACATCAGGGCCAAGGGCGAGCGAAGCAGTCGTGATCTTTTCACCAAAGCTCACGTATTTGTTCATTTGCACTAAACCATGGTTTGGCTTATCGTGACATGCAAAACAGGTCAGAGTCAGTGGATCTTGTCCAGAGATTCTTAAGAACCTGGAGTTGATCTTGACTCCAACTGTTATCCTGCAGGGAGGATTCTTACAGCCTCCCCCCCCCCCTTTTAAGGCCTCACATGATTAACATCAGGGGATGCGGGTGGCGCTGTGGATTAAACCACAGAGCCTAGGGCTTCCCAATCAGAAGGTCGGCAGTTTGAATCCCCGCGACGAGCTCCCGTTGCTTGGTCCCAGCTCCTGCCTACCTACCAGTTTGAAAGCACGTCAAAGTGCAAGTAGATAAATAGGTACTCCTTCGGCGGGAAGCTAAATGGCGTTTCCATGCGCTGCTCTGGTTTGCCAGAACGGCTTAGTCATGCTGGTCACATGACCCGGAAGCTGTACGCTGCTCCCTTGGCCAATAAAGCGAGCTGAGCGCCACAACCCCAGAGTCGGCCACAACTGGATCTAATGGTGAGGGGTCCCTTTATCTTTATCTTTATGATTAACATAGCTATGTGTGGGCAAGCAGGCTAATAAACTTTACTGTAGGCTAGTAATTTTTCTGAACTTATTTGCAAGGCTACTTGCGGGAGAGCAATGCTTCTAGATTTTTGAAGTTCATCTTTGGTGTTTCATGTTCCTCAAAAAATGAGAAAGGATATAAAGAACAACAGCGGCAAGAGTTAAGCACATGAGGTTGCAATTCTGCACACACTTAAATGTTTGCAAATCCTATGGAGGGCAGTAGGACTTACAAGCATGTTAGTGGGTCCAGGATTACTCTATATATATGTGCCTGACTAAGAGACCTGAAATTTGTAGAAACTATTAAGCATCTGGCAGCAAGTGCATGAACTGGTGTTATTTTATACCACTTGGAAAGGAGGAGGCAGTGTCATGTAACCAGTCGGGTTTATAAGAACCAGAGCCTCCTAAATAATAACCGTTGTTGCAGCCATGTCTTGTTTGTAGACTGGCAAGTATGGAATCCTAGATCTGAACAGGATCACCAGCCCCACCACTGGGAAGCGGGACTATCCTTCCATCATATCTCTCTCTCTCTCTCTCTCTCTCTCTCTCTCTCTCTCTCTCTCTCTCTCTCACACACACACACACACACACTCACACAATATTACAGCTCAGCCCACAAATTGTTGTCCACAATTGTTGTCCAGAGCTACACTGTACCTGTTGCTGGATTTCAAATCAGGCAAAATAACAGATTAGACTATCATGCAGCGGTTCTCAAACTGTGGGCCCCCAGATGTTGTTGGATTACAACTCCCATCATCCCCTGAGCTCTGGCCTTGCTAGCTAGGGGTGATGGGAGTTTTAGTTCAACAACATCTGGGGACCCGCAGGTTGAGAAAGGCTGGATTAGAGCTAATCTGAAGTCATCCCCAACTGGGCCAGATTGCTTGCCAAATTCCACCACTGCCATCACACAAACCCACATAAATTGGCCCTGGAAGAGAACCCATCTCCCATCCCCATTGGTACAGCATAAGCCTCTTAATCTCAAGGTCATGGGTTCAGTCCTCACAGGTGAAAGATTCCTGCATTGCAGGGAGTTCGACTAGATGACCCTTTTGATCCCTTTCAGCTCTATAATTCTATGATACCCCAGGAAAGCTGTAGCCAGGTAGTGATGCCAGGAGTTCTTGCAAGTCTGCCTAGAGACCAGCTCTGCCACAGGTTTTCCTTGGTGCCCAGGCAGCAACTGCTAACTGCTTCTCTCCAGCTGTGTTCTATGTGGTCATTTATTGTTATGCAGAATTTTTCTTTAAGAAATGAAGTAAAACATGATTGCTGCTGTAATTTGAATTTCCAGTCCTCTATTTACACCACCTGAAAGTGTTTCCACAGCCCAACGTGCGCATAGACAGCGAGTTCTCTGATCGTAACACAAATCAACACTTGGCCCCTGCCGTTAGTTCTTGCCTGGTGATTTGCAGATCAGGTTACAGTTACGAACTCTTAAGTTCATAACTGCCCTTGAAGATGCTGCAGAAACTTCAATTAGCGCAAAAGGCTGCCACCCGTGCTGTTGAGCTGGCATTCTCATACATGCCACTTATCTGGCTGCCAACTGCTAGACAAGCCAGGTTGAACTAGGCCCTGGGAGACCAGGCCATAGCTGTCAACCTTCCCTTTTTTTTGCGGGAAATTCCCTTATTCCAGCGCCGTTTCCTGCTGCTATCCCGGATTGTTAGGTATCCCGTAGACTGTCCCCGGGACAGGTGAGGCTGCTGATCCCTTATTTTCAAATCTGAAAGTTGGCAGCTATGGACCAGGGTTCAAATCCCCACTGGGTGACCTTGGGCCATCCACTGTCTCTCAGCCTATCCTACCTCACAGGGTTGTCACACAGATAAAATAGGGAGGGGGAGAACCACGTACACCAATTGAGCTCCTTGGAAGAAAAGTGTGGTATAAATTTGGCAAATAAATGTCCAGGCCTAGTTCAAGATGCTGGTCTTGATCTTTAAAACCCTTCTGAACCTCTGACCAACACTTAAGTTCCTCACAGAAGCTTAGGTTCAGTTGACCACACAAATCAAGGCCTTTTCTGTTGGAGGCTCCTGCACTCTGGAATATTCTCCAGTAGGAAGCAGATATGATTCTCTTTCTGTTGTCTCTTTAGAGGCATAATGCATCTGGCTGTTAACCAGAAGGTTGGTGGTTTGAGCCCGCCCAGGGGTGGCCGGCATGCAGTGAAATATTTTTTATAGCGTAACAGTTAGGGCCAGAGGCGCGAGCTTGCAAGGGGCGTGGGGGGGGCGATGTCATGTGTGTGGCATTCTGATGTTGTGCATATGAGCATCACACCTCCTTCCCTAAGCTGAGCAGAAACTTCCAGAAGGCTTTGTGAAGGAGGCTCCAGGGCTCTGACATGTCGATGGAGCCATTTTGCCTTTTTCCAAAAGCCGACAGGTAAGGGGGGTCAGGATTACAGCCTGAAATATACGTTTGTGTGTGTGTGTGTGTGTGTGTGTGTGTGTGTGTGTGTGTGTGTTTTACTGTTTTAGTTGATGATTTCAAATTCTTGGTGATTTCCTTTTCCTTAAAAAAAGGGGGGGGGACAATTTCAACATTTCTTTGATGGCAGTATGTTCCTCTCTCCCTCCCCATTTAAATTAATTTCCTTTTCTTCTTCTCCTTCTTCTTCATGGAGAAGCCAGAAATTTCAGGCGAGGCAATCTCTCGCTATGATGGGCAGCCTCAAAAACCCATTTATCTATTTCAGCAAGCTGTTTGGAACAGAAAGATCATAGAAAAGAGGGAAATAAATAAATAAATAAATAAATAAATAATGATTTCTCTTTTTATTAAAAAAAGATAATTCTTTATCCTATGAATAGTGTTACAGAAATAAGAGGGTGATAAAAACAACAACAGTCCTCAAAATGAGAATATGTAAGCTACAGAAAAAAAGAAAAAGTTATTAACAAGATATAAAAGATAGCTGCAACATCGAAGGAAAAAACCATGGATGCACGCCGTCATGAAAATTACTGTTCCGGAAACAGATAAATGTGGCTCATTTCTCTCTAAACCTATCAACGTGCTGCCTAAAACAACTCCTTCAAAAATAGGTTAATTATGTTAGTCAAGCCGTGCCCCAGATATTATTATTACTATTATTATTATTATTATTATGAGCCAGGTAAACAGAATTTGATTTCCGACCGACCGTGGGTGGAAATAAGATCTCCACTCTTACGCAATGAGGAAAAGGAGAGGCAAGCCAGATTTCCGGAGGGACTAAACTATGCTTGACTGAAATGTGCCAAATTCCTCAGAGCTGCGTCCATCACCAGCAGCAGCGTCTCCACATCGCCTTGCTAGTTTGCTCTGTCAGAATGCCTCGCAGGGGCGTTGCTTGTGTGACACAACCAATTCCCATCTCTTCAACAGAAATTTCCCCCCCCCCCCAACACGGTGCATTCTGACAGCTCCTATCACATACGCACAGATGTTTTCAGCTTTCAGGGCTGGTGGCAATTGGATGAGATATGATGCTCACTTGGTAGGCCTGTTCCTCCTGCGCTTCCCATAAACAACCATCCGTCACCTTGTGGCCATTGTCATTCCCTTGCAGTGATCAGGAGAAGGAAAGCAGCCTGGCCGAGGCGCCGCTAATCAAGAAACACAACAGCATGTATCTCACTCTCCCCGATGCCCATGACACCGACTCTGGTAAGAGAAACAAAGCAGAAAATGTCTGGCAGCCCGAACCCAGCGCAGACATTCGCATGAAGGTAGACTTCCTATCCAGGATTTGTGAAGCGGCTTCCTGGCAGTAGGCTGTTTATTCCCATGAGTGTGACATGAGGGATTGTTGTTGTTTAGTCGTTTAGTCATGTCTGACTCTTTGTGACCCCATGGACCAGAGCACGCCAGGCACTTCTGTCTTCCACTGCCTCTCGCAGTTTGGTCAAACTCATGCTGGTAGCTTCGAGAACACTGTCCAACCATCTCGTCCTCTGTCGTCCCCTTCTCCTTGTGCCCTCCATCTTTCCCAGCATCAGGGTCTTTTCCAGGGAGTCTTCTCTTCTCATGAGATGGCCAAAGTATTGGAGCCTCAGCTTCAGGATCTGTCCTTCCAGTGAGCACTCAGGGCTGATTTCCTTAAGAATGGAGAGGATTGATCTTCTTGCAGTCCATGGGACTCTCAAGAGTCTCCTCCAGCACCATAATTCAAAAGCATCAATTCTTCGGCGATCAGCCTTCTTTATGGTCCAGCTCTCACATCCATACATACGTGAGGGATATATTCACTAAATAATCGAAGATTTCTCTGAGCAAGCAAAGCAACCGCCCACAGAGGAGGTTGCCTGTTGAGTTTCAATGCTCATCATGGCGAATTTCCAATCTGACTCTGTTGGGGTGGGTGATAACAACAACTATTATATTTATATTTATATGCTACCTATCTGATGGGTTGCCCCAGCCACTCTGGGCGGCTCCCAACAAAATACTAAAAACACAATAAAACATCAACCATTAAAAACTTCCTTGAACAGGGCTGCCTTCAGATGTCTTATAAAAGTCAAATAGTTGCTTATTTCCTTGACACCTACAGGTGGGCGTTCCATAGATCAGGCGCCACTAGCAAGAACTCCCTCTGCCTCGTTCTCTGTAGTTTTGCTTCTCGCAGTGAGGGAACTGCCAGTAGGCCCTTGGAGCTGGACCTCAGTATCTGGGGATAAATGATGAGGGTGGAGACACTCCTTCAGGTATACTCACCCGAGGCTTGTGCCTACCTTAAAGCCCTGCGGGCTTGGGATCCAGGTGTCAGTAGACATGCTCTCTCCCTAAACCCATCAATGAATTGTGAACACAATACATGAACTCTTAAAATCCTGAAGAGGCTTCTCAATAGACAAGGGTGAAGCCTAGTCCCATGTACAGCAATGGAATACTCAAAAATTATTGTTATTATTTATTAAATGTGTACACATCCCTATACCCATGGGTCTCAGGGTGGTTCACAACATAAAATCCCAATATAAAAAGACAAAATACATATTAAAAATAAAAACAAGAACGAACTAATAATCCCCTCCTCCCCAACACATTTTAAAAGGGCATTGGATTTCAATCAAAAATAGATGCCTGCTTAATATATACAGGTCACCAAACAGCTTTTCCTAGAGACAAATTTGCATGTAATGGCTGGGATGTAATTGGGCACCAAGGGAAGGCACAGGGAGGTCTGTTGTTGCCTTGGCAAAGTTCCAACCTGACCTGGAAGCTTTTATTGTTCTTCCAGGTCAAGGGGAGCCAATGGCTGGCCTGGGCAGGCAGAGACATTCCAGAACCTAGGGACACTTAAGCCCCTAGGAAACCATTCATTGTGTAGTCCCCGTAGCTCACCATGTTAGGTACAAGTCTTTGAATCAGATGGTTACTGGTTCTACTCCCGGGAGATCCTGACACTGAGCTTCCGGATGGCAGGCTTTTTAAATTTGTATTTTCTTTTAAGATCAGCATTCATATAGCTAGCTGTTCTTTCAGAAAGCCTTTTCCTTAGCTGCATAGGAATGTGTCTCCGTGAACAGCTCCTGTCCTTCTGAAAGAACCTTTACCGTATTTTTCGCCCTATAAGACGCAATTTTCCCCCTCCAAAAATGAAGGAGAAATCTGGGTGCGTCCTATGGGGCGAATGCAGGCTTTTGCTGAAGCTTGGAGAGCGAGAGGGGTCGGTGCGCACCAACCCCTCTTGCTCTCCAGGCTTCAGGAACACATCCGCAGCCTAGGCAGCCCTGCGGGAGGTCCCGCAGGGCTGTCTAGGCTGCAGATAGCAGCCTGCCGCCCAGCGCGAGGGGCGCCCTGAAGCAGAGCGCCCCCTGCGCCCGGCAGACATCCGCAGCGTGGGGAGCCTTGCAGGAGTTCCCTGCAAGCCTCCCCACGCTGCGGATAGCAGCCTGCTGCCCAGCGCGAGGGGCGCCCTGAAGCAGAGCGCCCCCCGCGCCCGGCAGACATCCGCAGCGTGGGGAACCTTGCAGGAGTTCCCCGCAGGGCTCCCCACGCTGCCGATAGCAGCCTGCTGCCCGGCGGGCGGGTCGCCCTGATGCAGAGCGCCCCTGCCGCCGGGCAGACATGGGCCAGCCCCACAAGCTCGGGGGACAGCAGGGAGGCGCAGCGCCGCCATCCCGCTGTTCCTCGACCTGGTTCGGTTTCCCCGACCTGCTTTTTGGGGGGAAATAAAGGGAAAAAAATTTTCCTTTATTTCTCCCCCCAAAAAACTAGGTGTGTCCTATGGGAAGGAGCGTCCTATGGGACGAAAAATACGGTAAATGATTCAGCCACATCAGTAGGGACCATCTGTAGGTATTTCTTCCACAGAATCAGCCCCATCTATGTGTCTGGGTTGTTTAAACAAACCCCAGCCATGTAGGAGCATCTAAAAGACAGTGTTGCCTGTGAATGTGGTGGGAAACATGTGTAAATAAAATCTATTTTCTGATCACTGTGTGGAGTTAGCTTTTCTTGGCTGTCTGCAGAACATAATGTTATCTGTGTGAGCGGTAGCCCCTCAGTGAGATCTAAAGTTCTGTCCAATTATAACAATTTTTTTTCTTAAAAACACACACAAACAAATACAAGGTCCAGTTCTCTATATCATTTTCTACCATTTACTTTGTATGCTGAAGTTGCATCAGAATATACAGCATTTTGGCACTGGGCACACAACCTAGCTTCTGAAAAATATATAAGCTTTGTACTGAGTTCCTGACCATTTTTCGTCCTAGCTTACTACTGTCTCCTCTGCCAGTTGGTAACCGTCCTGGGTCTCAGCCTTGTTTTCTTTCCCAGCCATGCTCCCTTACCCATTTCTCTGGAAATTAACTGGCATTTTGCTGGAAATGCCAGGAATTCAGCCTGCTAATCTGCTAAGCTAGTTAGTTTCCGGTTCTCAGAGTTGCGAAGCTGTTCTTGAAAAGGTGTGGTCAATGCCTGCTTGAAATCTAGAAAGCTTGTTTTGCTGCTGTATAACATTTGTGGCTGCTCGGAAGCATAGTGCCATGTTTTCCCTCACAACAAGCAAAGCCAAAATAAAATATGAAAAAATAGCTGAACGAAGTGGAGAAAATATGCCAAGTGTTGTGCAAATGTACAGAAGTTTAAATCATATATACAAACGGCAGAATCCAACTTCTGGTTCACAGATTTAATTTATTTAAGACAGGTATGGCCAAACTTGGCCCTCCAGGTGTTTTGGGACTACAACCCCCATCATCCCTGATCACTGGTCCTGTTAGCTAGGGATGATGGGAGTTGTAGTCCCAAAACATCTGGCCATGCCTGCTTTAAGACAAACACGGGTCTGGACTCTTCTGGAAAGCTGCCTAATATACATATCTTCACCCTTGGTTTAGATCAGGAATGGAGAAAGGAGCTCACTCCCCACCTCCATTAGCTAAAGAACAATATTTTGATTGGATAACTAGATTAGTATTTTTTGAGTGTATTTATTTGTTTGTTTTCAGGCTCCCAGCGAGCATCTTCCATTGCAGCCTCGCGGCTGGAGCAGGCCATGTCTGAATTCACCATGCACAGCACAGCCTTGAAGCAAGGGCCTATGCAGCTGTGGACGACGCTGGAACAGATTTGGTTGCAGGCTGGTAAGTCTGCTTATTCTTTTTAAGACGGTTCCATACAGTGCTGTTTTCCTAGATAAAGAGGTGCCGGAACTCACTATGAACACCTCCCTTGTTCTCTTACAATTGCAATGGCGGCCACCTGAGAGGTGCCGGAACTGAGTTCCGGTGAGTTCCTGCTGGAAAAAACCCTCTGGTGCAATGTATCAGGTTTGTTTTTAGCTGGTGACAGCCCTTTATGGCAAAAAAATGGTTGTTTATATTATTATTATTATTATTATTATTATTATTATTATTATTATCACAGTGGTACCTCGGGTTACATACGCTTCAGGTTACAGACTCCGCTAACCCAGAAATAGTGCTTCAGGTTAAGAACTTTGCTTCAGGATGAGAACAGAAATTGTGCTCTGGAGGCGCAGCGGCAGCAGGAGACCCCATTAGCTAAAGTGGTGCTTCAGGTTAAGAACGGACCTCCGGAACGAATTAAGTACTTAACCCGAGGTACCACTGTATTATTATTGATTTCTATACCACCAGTGGCGTAGCGTGGGGGGTGCAGGGGGGGCCAGCCGCACCGGGCGCAACACCTGGGGGTTAGGGTTAGGGGGCGCAAATCCATGGGTTAGGGGGCGCGAATTACTTGCCTTGCCCCGGGTGCTGACAACCCACGCTACGCCACTGTATACCACCCTTCATCTGAGGATCACAGGGCAGTTTACAATATAAAAACACAAAAGTACATAACATAGTAACAAACAAAAAGAATACCCCTCCACACATACCCCATTTAAAAGGCTTCGTAACAGTAAGAGCAATTCAAGGATGGAACCAATTGCCTAGCCGTGGGACAGTGGGCTCTCCCTCACATCTTCAAACAGGGACTAAGCTGCCATCTCTTGAAAGTAATCTTACCTTTGAACTTCCTGCTCTGAATGGATTAAGCTTAAGACCTTTTTCAACTCTGGTTCATTCCATTCCAACTCTACGAATGCTTTCTATTCCAGTGTTCACCCCATTCTGTTATTAGTTATTATAAAGCACCTCTGTTTTTTAGGGACTGAACAAAAACTAAGAAAACCGCACAGTCCCTCCCCAAAGGCATTACAACCTATTAGTCTCAATGCAAAAGGGCAGAATGGGGACAATTTACAGGGATACGTACCAGAAAACAAGGGTCATTCCTAGTAAACAGGGACCTTAGGAGAGTGTGAAGTATTTGGCAATCTGTTTCCCCCAGAATTTTGTTGGCTATTGGCTGAGAGCTGCTGCAACTCTTTGCATATCAAAACTTTCTTTTCCCAGCCCATAAGCCTCGTTTCCTAAGCTGACCCCTATTCCTTCTGCTTGTAATACTGTATTATTTTAAGCCTTTTCACTTGACTGCAATTCTCCAGTCCGCTTCCACTGCTGGTTCTCTCTGAGCTATGCCCATGCTTTACCAAATATGGCCACTCGCAGAAGACTTTGCTCCAGTAATTCGATCCCTGGCTTGGCCGAATGCCCTCCGTGTGGAGCCTTGCAGACCTCGCCAGGTAGACCATTTCTCCGTCTTTCACAGCGCCGGGGCAAAGGGAGGACCGAAATACCTCTGCATTCTCCCTTCGAATTCTCCAGCAAAACTGAGCAAACCATTCCCGATCCCCTGGGAGAAAATTAGATATTTGCCCTTAAAGAAATATTGGCACGAATACACCATCAGTGTGCACTGCAGTTGGAATGGAGGGTAGTCATAGCACAGCGAGCTGATGGAAAACATCTGTTCTAACCATGTTGTGTGTACAGTAGGAGCATTTTAAATGTATTTATTTATTTTATTTGTGATGGACAGATTAGTGTGAGCCTAGATTTCAGATTAGGAGCAAAGGTGGGGTTATATCGACAGTCAGCGAACTTTACAAAGTCAGGGGCTGGAATGTTTGTCTCCAGGTTGCCCACAACTGCACTGGCAGACTCCGCTGCTTCTCTAGGGAATACCGGTCAGCGTGTGGGTCAGTCGCTGCTGGGCCTCCTTCCCACTTCCAGACAGACATGCTGCTCTACAACCAGTCAATCACCTTTGCTTACAGTTACAGCTCCCTTCCCTAATGAAATGGCTTTGCCATGACCAAGGAGCCCAACATGGTGTCAGTAACCCAACTCTGAGCACAAAAGACAGCAGACGGTTTTCTGCATCACCTAAGCCTCCTTTCTGCTAGAGCTGCGGGTGGGCAGCCTTCAGTTTGCAGGGATTACAGATGCCACCTTAGATGGTTTACAGTGGGGTAGCTAAATTCATGGAGGATATGGCTATCGTAGCTTCTAGTCATGATGGCTAGATTCTTCCTCCTGGGTCAAAGGCAGCATGCCTCTGAATGCCGCCAGCTTCTGTGAAACAACAGCACTCAAGCCCTGCTTGTGCTCTTCCTATAATATTCTGGCCACAGGATCCCAGATTAGATAGGTCCTCTGTCTGATATGGCAGGGCTTTTCTTAAAATCTTAGATTACAACGGGGGGAGAAATATGTTTTAGGTTCACCTCCTTAGCTGTTGTTTTAGAAGGCCACAGGGACCATAATTTGGCCTCCATAATTTGGTCTGTCCACCATGTCTTTCTGCTAATTCACCTGAGTAGGGCAGTCTGTTTTGTAACTTTGCACTGTCTTGTTTAATTAGGCTACCTATCCATAGCCACCTGTGTTCAGAGCTTGGGTTACAGGGGTGGGGGCAAATGATGCCTAGTCTGCTTATTTGCTGATATGGCTTCCTAAGGACCTGCTTTTAGAAGGCTATGAAAGGACACGATGTGGGAAAAACTGGGAAGAATGAGTGGTGAGAACTGTGGAATCCATGAAGTCCTTACCTATCTTCCCTGCCCCCTCCTAATTCAAGCACTGTAGTTGAGGGAGGAAGTGTCTTAGAAAAGACCCAATAAAAACATCTGTATGCAAACTGCAAGGGGACACATAGAAGCTTCCTTGGTAGGGATCTAAGGAGAAGCAAACTAGTTCAGCATCTTAGAGAGAAGGTAGTCCTTCCAATCAGTCCTGGGTGTCGGAGGGCCCTTGAATCTCCTAAGGTTCAACATTGGCCGGTTTGCATCTTGCTTTCACAACCTATCTGGGAGAAGAAAAGTACATTTTCCGCATAAACTCTGCCATGAATTTCTGAGACCTTGCAGTGGCTGGTGGGGGATTCTGCTATGATGATGAGTCTCAGGCTGTTTCCTGAAAAGGAAAACCAGAGGTCTCCTGTTTGAGAACTTCCTGGTTAGAGGATATGGCCCTGCCTCCATCCTTTAACTAAGAGGACGAGTCTCCTTCAGTGCCTCCCATCTCTCCAACCTCACAGAACTGCAACATTAGGCAAGGAGCTCTACAGCCCAGCCTGCTCTTCCAGGGAGGCAGAGCTTACCCCACCAGCCATTTTTGCCAGCCTCCATAAGGCCTCTGTTGGCTTTCGTTTCTACTGAAACAACATCTTCTTATAGCTACCTTAAAAGGAAAGAGCTTCAGCCAGCTCGCTTGGAGCTATCCAGAGTCCTATTTTTGTCTGTCATCTGTGTAAGCAGGCTTCTGACTGGACGTCCCCTGCTTTGGTGTGACTTGACTTTGCCTACCTTGCCTGGACTTTGCCTACTTGATCTGGCCTTGGCTATTGTAGTTTGGCTTTGTCTATCTTGATGAGCCTTTATTTTGCCAGATTCTACCAGCTTCCCACACAAGACTCAAGTACCCATGGAACAGGATAAATTCAGCAACATCAACTCTATCCCTCCTTCCCCCCTACCTGCAGTGGCTACTAAAGGACTGGAGGCCTTGGGTCTCAGGTGGTTCATTCTGCATAAATCCACTTTTTTAAAAAACAGACAAAAATCAGAATTGCTTCTGCCTATGCAGTGCTGGGGAGAATGATTCTTGACATCAGCTTTGGAAAGCGTCCAGAGGTACAGAGCAGTTGGCATTTTACATGAGCCAGCAATAAGCTCTGCTCCTTTTTATTGTGCATCAGTGGCAAGTTGACATGGTTTGTCCAGCAACAAAAGGCTGTCAGAAGTAATACAAGTCAAGCAATAGCTTTGCATGTCTTCTGCAGAGGGCAGGCAATCTATGGAGCGTTTGCTACTGTTCTCAGGAAATGGAGGCGAAGCAGCGATCAAACCATTTATTCCCCCAATCTGGTACCCTCCAGATGTTGTTGGACTACAACTCCCACCATCCCTGGCCATTGGCCAAGCTGGCTGTGGCTGATGGGAGTTGGAGTCCAAATATATGGAGGTCACCAGGTTAGGAAAGGCTGCATTAAGGATACCTACTTCTGAACCCAGGAATGTTCTTGTCACTTGGAAAGGGCTCTTTCTATGTTGCCAAGCTTGGGATTTTGCAATTCTCGTTGTGCTTCTCCAGGAGATCTATGGAGATCATCTCCTCCCCCTTCTCTTCCTCCTCCTCAGAAGGAGGTCATGAGACCTACAGGGCAAATTGTCTTGGATTGAGATCATTATCTAAGGTGTTACCATCTGGGAGGACTGTGGGGGCCTAATAGGATATGGCACCTTCTTCAAAACAGCATTAAGCCCCCACAAAATAAATAAATGGCTAGCTAATAATTTTTTGCAATGAATCTTGCTTTTCCGCACATAACTACTGATGGTATTTCTGACATGTGGAAGAAAAAGAAATCAAACCCTCCTTCCAATATATATCATGTATGCAGTCTCCTTGTATGGTTGGCCTGGAGGTGACATTTTCTCATCCCGGGTCATCTAACCAGCAGAGATTTACAAGCCTAATTCAAACAGTTTGTCGTTCTTCCAATCTGATTTCTGCTGAGCGCTCTGTAAATTAGTTCCATAGATTAGAAGTGCTTCTGGTTCAGCAGTAAGCAGAATAAATGACTAATAGGAGCATACAATTAAATTTCTTGGAAGCACAGGTTTATTGCAAGCCAAAACAATCTCCCTTTGTCATACCATTTTTCTTCCTTGTTGGCTAGACTTGCATCCTTTCTCTGTTCAGCTGCCCCTTTCCCTCTCCTTCTGTCAGAAAGATTCTGTCTCTTGTTTTGTTCTTAATTCAAAGTAGCCAAGTTGCAGATCTACTTTTCCACACGCACAAAATCAACGTTGTGCAAATTAAGCCTCCCATGCCATCCTTTAAGGATTATCATTCCCCTAGCAAGTACATGGGCTGGGCCTTCAATTAGCCTTGCTGCCTTGTCATTCTTGTTACACTTCTGGCTTTGATTTTGATTTTTTTTGGTCTTTAAATGTTTAAATGAAGAGGCTTGATAGGCCCCCACAAATTCATAGCGGTAAAAGGCTGGAAAGGGCTGCTTAGCTCCCTCTCCATCCCCCTTCTTCCCATCCTCCCCCCAATCATTTCTTTTTCTTTTTTGCAAGTGGAATTATATTGTTGGTTGCTAACAGATTGACGAATATGGTAATGCCCTTATGCAATATTCCTCCTGCTATCCTCATTTAGCTCCCAACTCTGCAAGATACTTCAGCGCGTGCGCACCTAGCATTTATGCATGTGAATTAAGCCCACTGGTTTTCATGCTCAGGGTTCTCCAGGTGTTTAAACACCTCTCTGGAAAGCAGGGGACGGGAAACCCTTTTCAGCCACAGGGCCCCATTACCTCACATCCAACCTTCCAGAGCCACATGCCGGTGTGGTGGGTGGAGCCAAAGTCCAAAGTGGGTGGGGCAATGCATAGTATCGTAGAATTGCAGAGTTGGAAATGCTTGGAAGGCAGCTCTGCTTTACCACCAACCAGAAGGGACCCTGAGGCTCATCTAGAAGCCTTCCTGCACTGCAGGAATCCTGCCCACAGCCATCCCTGGTGGGGTTCGAACCAGCAACCTTCTGGTGAACAACCAGATGCACTGACCCCTCGCACCAAGTGTCTGCATGTGACTCTTAGCTTTGTACAGTAGGCGACTGTGGCGTTTGCCCTCCTAGGTGTGTGACATCATACTGGGTTCGTAAGGAAAGGGTTAACTAACTGTAAAATGACTAACCAATGGGAACCTAAGGGGAGGAGTTAGAGTTAGAGTTAGGGTGGTTGAGAAGTCAGAAGTCCGGAGTTAGAGAAGAGATAGAGAGGATAAGTCTGTGGGTTGGACTAGTCTGATGTGAGAGAGTGAGAGAATTTGTTAAGAGGAGTCAGTCAAACAGTTGAGAGAATCAGTCAGAAGGTATTAGGAAGTTATAGGCCGGTAAAGAAACTAAGGTTAAGAAACTGACAGGCATATTATCTGAGAAACCATAAACTTGTTAATGCTTATAAAATAAACTTGTTTATTTGGTTCAATTTTAACAACTGTCTGGACTAAGTGTTTTACCCGAGAGTAACGGCTTGGTGGCAGCGGGGAAGCGAGCACAGTGGTGGCACAGGGATCAATAGACCGTTAAACGTCCGGGGGCCCTGTGTGATCGCCACAGCGACATTCCACCCACACAAAAGCCAGGTCTCTACTCATACACACACACCATTTGCAGTGAGCAAGAAGCAAGATTGCAATTCAAGGACAGATCCTTGTTTGGCTAAAGCAGTCAACGAGGATAGAAAGCAGGACTGGTGACGGAGGATGGCAAGGGACAGATACAAATGCAGAGAGGGTCACTTTTGATTCCTGGGCCTGAGGTTCTCCTCACCCCTGCTGAAAAGGGGCAAGAGGAGTGTTGTGGTCCAGAGCTGTGGCCATGCTTTATTTTGGCCTTGGAAGGGATGAGGTTCCTTTGGAGCCTTAAATATCCCACCCTGTGGGTGTTTGCTGAGCTCTAAGTCGGAATCTCCTTTCTTGTGATTTGAGTCCTACTTTCCAGAGAAGGAGGAAACAAGATCTGTTCATTTCAGTGGGTCTACTCAAACATACTTGGATACAGCCCTGATTATTATTGTTATTTTAATAAGCATTGTGCGTTCACCAAGCGAAGCACCCACTACCCCAGCCAGCAATGGACCTGAATGTTGCTAGCCAAGACAAGTAAAAGCCCAGCTTGCAGCTGATGACTCCCATACTTCCAAAATGGTTGACGCCAAGTGAAAGCATGTGGTCTCTTTTCTGCATTGCAAATAATAATAATAATTTATTATTATTTATGCCCCACCCAGCTGGCTGGGCTTCCCCAGCCACTCTGGGCGGCTTCCAACAAAATATTAAAATGCAATAATGCATCAAACATTAAAAGCTTCTCTAAACAGGACTGCCTTCAGATGTCTTCTAAAAGTCTAGTAGTTGTTGTTCTCGTTGACATCTGGTGGGAGGGTGTTCCACAGGGCGGGTGCCACTACCGAGAAGGCCCTCTGCCTGGTTCCCCGTAACTTGGCTTCTTGCAGTGAGGGAACCGCCAGAAGGCCCTTGTAGTTGGACCTTAGTGTCTGGGTAGAACAATGGGGGTCGAGACGCTCCTTCAAACAGCTATGGATCAGCCTTCTGTTACTTCCTAGCATTACTAGCAAATGTAATGTTGTTTACTCAAAATAGTTTTGCGTTTCCTCTCTTACTTCGTTCCACAAGAAGCACAGCCTGTTGTTTTCATGTACCTAGAGGTAAGGTTACGTCCTTTCGGAACATGGCAAGCATGAGCAAGTACACCAAGATTTAGGGCTTTAATGAAAAAAAGATTCTTCCGCTAGTGGTTGTTGTGATGTGCACCCCATGTGAAGACTCCTGGTGTTCTTTGACAGTATTTAATAACATTTGGGAGGCTGATTGGCTCACGCATTGCACGGCTGAAAAGAGTCAGAGGGCTAGAGCTGAAAATAAGGTAACAGTGGCATTGCTTGCAAAAGAAGGGGGGGCAATGAGGATTTCAAACCTGGCCAGTTGCCCTAAAGGAAACCAGAGAAAGTGCAATGTAACTTCCCAGTGCCCTTTTGGGTGCTTTTTCTCAAGCCCACATCTTTCTTTATACTCTACCCAGAGAAGCAAGAGGCGTTATCAAGAGTTAAGGAACACATTCCAGCCAGACGAAAACACTTGGGGCACAAAGAAGGGCCAGTGAGGAGTGCAGCCTGAGGAGAGTTTTGAGGGCCAGAGAGAGAGGATTGGAGGGCCACATTCAGCTTCAGACCTAAGGTACCTCACCTTAGAGCTTTTCCTCTGCTGACAAAAATATCCTGGGCCCACTTACATAAGCCGTGGGCTCCCAATAAGTGAATTCACCAAAAAGAACTAGAGGCGTCTTCTGTTTAGGATGAGACCGAACCTGAATGGTAATTCTTATTGGCACTTCAGACTTTTATGAGCCTCTGGTCCCTGGCTGGTGATTCTTAGCTTTTGCCAGTTCCCTAAGACCGCTGAATAAGGGACGCGGGTGGTGCTATGGGTTAAACCACAGAGCCTAGGACTTGCCGATCAGAAGGTCGGCAGTTTGAATCCCCGCGACGGGGTGAGCTCCCGTTGCTCAGTCCCTGCTCCTGCCAACCTAGCAGTTCGAAAACATGTCAAAGTGCAAGTAGATAAATAGGTACCGCTCTGGCGGGAAGGTAAACGGCGTTTCCGTGCGCTGCTGTGGTTCACCAGAAGTGGCTTAGTCATGCTGGCCACATGAGCTGTACGCCGGCTCCCTCGGCCAATAAAGCGAGATGAGCGCCCCAACCCCAGAGTCGGCCATGACTGGACCTAATGGTCAGGGGTCCTTTAAGACCACTGAACTGAAAGCAAGCTCTGGTGCCTGCAATTAGCCGTTGGCCAGGCGACCAAGGACCACTGGAGAACCCCTGCCTTCCCAGAACAACATCATGACAAAGGGAAGACCAACCTAGCTCCATCCTCTGGCCTTAGAAGGAGTAGCTGCCAGGAGTTTGCTTCCCCATCCCTGCCAGAAAAAGTAGACTTCAAGTACCAGTTGCCCTTGGACTAGAGAGTTGGAAGTCAGTAAACTCATGTTCCCACCCATCCGTCAAAGAACTAAGGGGTTTGGGGTGAGGTGGCTTTGGGAGTATGGGGTATGGGTTGGTGTTCTTCCCAATTGCTTATAAACTGTCTTGGGAACCATTTGATTGAGAGGTGGGGTATAAGCCTTCAAATTAAAATAAGCAACCTTAGGTCCCCATGCCCTGGCTCTTCTTACTGGTGAACTTGGAAGGAAAAGCCATCTATCTCATTGTTTATTTAAATCATTTCTTTTTTCATTTCATATTGCAGAAACGCCATAGGTGCAGAATAGCCTGAGAAAAAGTGCTCTTAATTTGCCGCCCCACACATGAAGAAATTTGTCAAAGGCCTGCACCTTTCCCCTAGTTTAAGGCAACACTTCAGTACAGTCCTGTTCAGGTCTGCTCAAAAGTCAGCCACACTGAGTTCAATAGGACTTACTCCCAGACAAATGTTTATCATATCACATTCTTAGGAATGTAAAATACTTTTTTTGTCCTGTCTCTTGCTACTAATACAGTGGCAATACAAATGGCGTCCAATTCATGCATTAGCATTCTATCTGCTACCTAAAAGTAGATCTGCCAGGCAATGGAATAATCATAATTATTTTTGTTTAAAAAAATGTGTTTCCCCATAGCCATAAACAAGAATTACTGCATTTCTTTCAGTGTCAAATATTTCAATTTTAGTGAGATGGTTCAATAAAAACAAAACATATTTTTTTCTGAAGGTTTTGTCAAGACTTAATAACATTTGCACGTAGGGCATAATAAATCTTAGTGTTCACATTAACAAAAATCGATTGATAATGTCAGTGGGTTGCATTAGTATTCTCCTTCAATATTTCTCATTGTGAAAAAGTAACAGAACAATTACTTCTTGTTGAGCAAAGTAAACAGTCGAACGACCTCATTTTTATTAGTCCATTTTTTCCTTTTTTCAAATGGATCTCCCTCTGTTCTGTGTGCACGTGAGTTAAAATAGTCATGAATAATAGACTCTGTTAATGCTTTTAAAATAACTTATAACTGTCGTCTCTGGTGTGCTGGTTTTCTCGATACCCAGCTAAACAAAACTTTTTTCAGCAAAGTGCAGGGAAAGTTTATTAATTTAAAGCATTTTAAAGCTGTTCTTCAGCTATAAAAAGGCTCCCAGAATGGCTTATATGAGGTTGATAACAAACAAGGCAAGGCAGTCCCTCCACCTCAGGCTTACAATCTAAAAGACATGGCACAAAAGGTTAAACCGATGAGGAGGGAAAAGGAAAGCAAGCAACTTCAGACACTGGTTTACTTAAAATCACAAGGTTCTCATAATAGCCATATTGAATGGAAACAATTCAGGGGGAGAAGGAGCCAAAAGCTCTTCACCACCTCAGAATGTAAAATAAGCTTCAAAGCATGTCAGTCAGAATTCAGCTGATCTGCCTTGGAAGTGTTTGTGCACAAGTGTGTTGATGTTACAGATATTTCCTTGTTGGGGACGGGAGCTTAACTGCCTGCCTCCAGATTTGACAGTGATCCATTTTACTGAATTGTCAGGACTATGAGCCTGTGAAAACTTCCAAGTATTAATAGCGCATACCACCCATTTTGCAGAGCCTGCTTCTTTCAAACTTTGTGATAATTGTGCACTTCCCTGCTCTGTAGCAACGTGCATGAGAACTTGCTTTCACCTTGACTCTGTATTCCATTCGCAAAATAGGTTCTGTAGCTTCTTCAACCCAACCATTAGAGCAAGGCTTAGAGCTCAGTGGCAAAGTGTTTGCTTTTCACGCCTAGACACCTAAGCTCATCTCCAACGAAACAGGGTTCTCCCTCTTATTTGATGTATTTTACACAATGACTGTGTTCTACCTGCACCAGTAGGCCAGGCATAGGCAAACTTGGCCTGCCAGATGTTTTGGAACTACAATTCCCATCATCCCTGACCACTAGTCCTGTTAGCTAGGGATGATGGGAGTTGTAGTCCCAAAGTTTGGGGATGCCTGGTCTTTGGCCTTATCCAGTGGCTGCTTTTCTTATGCTCTTAGGCACTGCCTCTTTCCCCCCCCCCCCACCTTCTTCTATTACCCACTCCCTTCTTTTTCCTCACATATCCGTTTGTTTAAGCTGTAAATCTGCAGGCGGGATGTTGTCGGTGCTAATTCTACATTTTAACAGTGCTTTGTTTTCTTTGAGGCACTAAAGAAATTACTGTTATTTCCCAGGTGACTGGGGAAGACCCATGCCTGCGAACAAAAGAAAAAGAAAAAGAGATTCCCTTTAATACTTACTTAATTGGGGGGAGGGGCAGCTAAACTAAGGGCTGCACCAAACCACAACAAAGCTGCAAACACACACACACACAAAAACCCAGAAGCAGCAAATCCACCAGGTTTATTACATGCTTCTTCAATATCCAGTTTTCTTCTCATTTATGAACCAACCCAGGAGACTGATTGTGTGGCCGGTTAGCAAGCTATGGTTCATGAGTCCGTAAAATACACAAATGCCAGGACGCACACCTTTTCAAAATCGACACGTCATAAGCAGGGTCGTTTCTCACGAGGCTAACGTCTCGTCCTTAACCAGCATTGTCAATGTTTCAGCTCTACAGGATGATGCCAGGGGACACCCATTTAAATGCACCGCTTTGCCTTGTTTCGTTTTTGTTTTGTAGCCGAAGTCTTCATGGAGCAGCAGCACCTCAAAGAAGCAAGCTTCTGTATCCAGGAGGCAGCCAGTCTCTTCCCCACATCTCACAGTGTGCTGTACATGCGGGGGAGGCTGGCGGAGATGAACAGCAGCTTGGAGGAGGCTAAGCAACTGTATGATGAGGCACTGACTGTGAACCCAAACGGAGTGGAAATCATGAACTGCCTGGTGAGCATGTATTGGGGGCTCCGATGCAGCTTTGTGTTCTTGTCATATAATGAGGATGTCCTACTGGCGTCGTCAGGGTGGAGGAATGGGATCTGGGGAGACACAGTACAATAGTTATAGTAAGGGAATGCAGGGTCCTTGAACTGTGATTCGATATTTATTTGGAATTCTCAGCATCCTTATCACAGCTGCAGCAGATGCTTTGTGCAAATGGAGTGTGTTGTGAAGGGTGAGATCCAGGTAAGATGGTTATCAACAGCAAACACCCTTGCTGTATATGTTACTGAACGCTCCTGGCCCTAAATGTTTGACACTGGGAACATCATCATCATCATAAATTTATATATACCCCGTCCACTCTGGGCGGCTTCCAACAAAATATTAAAATACAATAGTCTGTCAAACATTAAAAACTTCCTTGAACAGGGCTGCCTCCAGATGTCTTATAAAAGTCAAACACAGTATCTTTCGCTCTATAAGACGCACCTGACCATAAGACGCACTTAGTTTTAGAGGAAGAGAACAAGGAAAAAAAATGTTCTCTCCCGCTCTGCTCAGCACCTCTCCAGCAAAGCGCTGAAGAGGCGCAGTGCAGAGAGGGAAAGCTGCACAGCGGCCCTTCAGGAAAGCAGGAGGGGAAATGGAAGGGGCTCCGTTTCTCCTGCCGCTTCGCTGAAGGGGCGCTGTGCAGAGATGAAAAGCTGCGCAGTGGCTCTCAAGCGAAGCGAAGTCAGGAGAGCAAGAGAAAGCAACGCAAAGCCTCCTGAGCACAGCAGGAGCGCTCCCACTGCACTCAGGAGGCTTCGGGCAGCTATCCCTGAAGCCAGGAGAGCAAGAAGGATCGGTGTGCACCGATCCCTCTTGCTCTCCTGGCTTCAGCGAAAGCTGCGCAGCCTGCATTCGCTCCATAAGACGCACACACATTTCCCCTTACTTTTAAGGAGGGGGGAAGTGCGTCTTATAAAGCAAAAAATAAGGTAGTTGTTTATTTCCTTGACACCTAACAGGTGGGCGTTCCACAGAGCAGGTGCCACTACCAAGAATGTCCTCTGCCTGGTTCCCTGTAGTTTCGCTTCTTGCAATGAGGGAACCAACAGAAGGCCCTTGGAGCTGGACCTCAGTATCTGGGGCTAAATGACAAGGGTGGTCCTCCTTCAGGTATACAGGACCGAGACTGTTTAGGGCTTTAAAGATCAGCACAAGCACTTTGAATTGTGCTTGGAAACATACTGGGAACCAGTGTAGATCTTTTAGGACTGGTGTTATATGGTTTTGGTGGCTGCTCCTAGTCACCAGTCTAGCTACCTCATTCTGGATTATTTGTAGTTTCTGAGTCACCTTCAAAGATAGCCCCATGTAGAGCCCCACATTGCAGTAGTCCAAGCGGGAGATAACTAGAGCATGTACCACTCTGGCGAGACAGTGTACAGGCAGGTAGGGTTTCAGCCGGTGTACCAGATGGCACTGGTGGACAGCTGCCTTGAATGCAGAATTAACCTGCACTTCCATGGACATAGAAGTATTCCTGTATTCCTTCAATACAGGAATATGTAGCTGTCCCTTATGGGGATCGAACCTTCAACCTTGGCATTATCAGCACCATGTTCTAACCAACAGAGCTATCCCACTGATGGGGTTGTCCTGCTGCACCTCTTCATTGGGTTTCATTGGAGAAGTCCCTTATTCTGGAGTTCAGAGGTATGGCAACATGGCATGTACTTAGAGGAGGCTGCCCCTCGTGTCTCTCTGCACAAGTCATAGCTCTGGACTTGCTTGCTTTCTGCCAGGTGATGCCCAAAGAGGTAATTCAGGTAGAAACGCAGCAGGAGGCATATGATTCCATTTTTCTTTTGAGGCAGTTCTCAGTGGTTCCCAGTCTGCTTCCAGGCCTGCTTCAAAGTCTTCTGCCTACCTTAAAGCCCTGGAGGCTTGGGATCCAGGTGTCAGTAGACATGCTCTCTCCCTAAACCCATCAATGAATTGTGAACACAATACATGAACTCTTAAAATCCTGAAGAGGCATCCCAATAGCTAAGGGATGAGCCTAGTCCCATGTACAGCAATGGAATGCCCAAAAATTATTGTTATTATTTATTAAATGTGCATACCTCCCTAAACCCATGGGTCTCCGGGTGGTTCACAACATAAAATCACAATATAAAAAGACAAAATACATATTAAAAATAAAAACAAGAACGAACTAATAATCCCCTCCTCCCCAACACATTTTAAAAGGGCATTGGATGTCAATCAAAAATAGATGCCCGCTTAATATATACAGGTCACCGAACAGCTTTTCCTGGGGCCAAATTTGCATGTAATGGCTGGGATGTAATTGGGCACCAAGGGAAGGCACAGGGAGGTCTGTTGTTGCCTTGGCAAAGTTCCAACCTGACCTGGAAGCTTTTATTGTTCTTCCAGGTCAAGGGGAGCCAATGGCTGGCCTGGGCAGGCAGAGACATTCCAGAACCTAGGGACACTTAAGCCCCTAGGAAACCATTCATTGTGTAGTCCCGGTAGCTCACCATGTTAGGTACAAGTCTTTGAATCAGATGGTTACTGGTTCTACTCCTGGGAGATCCTGACACTGAGCTTCCGGATGGCAGGCTTTTTAAATTTGTATTTTATAAAGCTATTCATATAGCTAGCTGTTCTTTCAGAAAGCCTTTTCCTTAGCTGCATAGGAATGTGTCTCCATGAACAGCTCCTGTCCTTCTGAAAGAACTTTTAAATGATTCAGCCGCATCAGTAGGGACCAGCTGAATTGGCCCCATCTATGTGTTTGGGTTGTTTAAACAAACCGCAGCCATGTGTGTTGTTTGGTCATTTAGTCATGTCCGACTCTTCGTGACCCCATGGACCAGAGCACGCCAGGCACGCCTGTCTTCCACTACCTCCCGCAGTTTGGTCAAACTCAATGTGGTACCTTCGAGAACACTATCCAACCATCTCGTCCTCTGTCGTCCCCTTCTCCTTGTGCCCTAAATCTTTCCCAACATCAGGGTCTTTTCCAGGGGGTCTTCTCTTCTCATGAGATGGCCAAAGTATTGGAGCCCCAGCTTCAGGATCTGTCCTTCCAGTGAGCACTCAGGGCTTATTTCCTTCAGAATGGATAGGTTTGATCTTCTTGCAGTCCATGGGACTCTCAAGAGTCTCCTCCAGCACCATAATTCAAAAGCATCAATTCTTCGGCGATCAGCCTTCTTTATGGTCCAGCTCTCACTTCCATACATCACTACTAGCTGCCACATTCTGCATTAGTTGTAGTTTCCAGGTCACCTTCAAAGGTATCCCCACATGGAGCGCATTGCCAAAGTCCAAGCAGGAGATAACTAGAGCATGCACCACTCTGGCGAGACAGTCTGCGGGCAGATAGGGTCTCAGCCTGCATACCAGATGGAGCTGGTAAACAGCTGCCCTGGACACAGAATTGACCTGCACCTCCATGGACAGCTGCGAGTCCAAAATGACTCCCAGGGGTGTGGCCTCAACTTTTTAAAGTCAGCCCTTGGGCTTTGGAAGAAATGGACTGTGCGCACCTAGGAAGGTTGCTGCCAACACTCAAACTCCCAGAGCAGCTGTAATGTCATACTCATGAAAAGAAAGTAATCGATTCAAGTTTTGAATAGATTCAAAACACAACTTATTCCACTATGCAAACTTTTTCTTAACAATATCAGGCCAAGGATGTCTGGCCTGGAATTCTCTCCCTCTTCAATTTATCCCTGTATTTTATTTTTTTTACTTCTGTTTTTATATGATATAGTTCTTCTATCTATTACTTTTGTATGTCTAAAAAGGCAATTATCTAGGCTTGGTGACTATTGTAAAGATTAACTACTCAAAGACCAAGGTTATGGTCTTTGGAAAGAAATGTCAGAAACTCTGATGGTCAGGTGATGAGCAAGCAGATGACCAGTGCCATGAATTTAAATAGAGGAAATCATTTTAAGGACGCTTATTCTCAGAAATCTCATAAAGCTTTCAGTCTCTAGAACCTTTGGAGCCATATTCATGTTTTAATGTACAAATGATAGCTTTTAAAATTGACGCTGCATTGAAATTGTTTCAAAACAAGGTAGTGGCTCAGATTTTGCATGGAGCAGAACAATGAAACAGGGAAGATTCTCAGATTGAGAAACTGGATTTTTAAATATTTTTTGCAGAATTGTGGGTTGTTGTCTTTAAGGTTAAGTTTTTAGCTCTGTATCCTGGTAGTTCATCAGCTATAATTCTTGCAGATGTAGTATTTCCTTCAGTTGTGGCTTGAGCCCATAATGCTATAACTATTTTTTTTTTAATTTGAAACTGTATTGAAATTGATTATGATCATTACTACCACTACTACGTTAAGAAGGTAGAAATAATAACCCTGTTGGCACAGACCAAATGTCCACCTAACCTAGAATCCTGTTTCCAACTAAATGCAGCCAGAAGCCCAAATGCAGGGCACAAAGGCAAGAATTCTTCCTTCCTGTTTGTCTCCTAGCAACCAATACTAAAGGGTGTACTTCCTTTGAACAAAGAGGTGCCATTGAATCATCCTGGCTAACTGCTGCTGATAGACTTGGCCTCCATGAATTTCCCTGATCCCCTGCTAAAATCCAGTGTAAGCTTCTTGGCCGCCGCCACATTCTGTGGCAGCAAATTCCATGAAGTCTTGGGTGGAGAAGAACTTGCGGCTGTTTGTCCTAAATGTACTGCAAATCAGTTTCATGGGGTGACTTTGAGTTCTAGCATTAGCAAATAGAATCCTCTGTCTCCTATTCTTCCACTCCAGCGCATAATTTTATTGTTTTGGATCCATTGTTTCTACCAAGGAGTTGTTGTTGTTGTTGTTGTTTTTCTTGCTTGTTAAACAAGTTGTCCTCCCTGCCCTTCTTGGAGAGAAATAGAAATAATGATCTCTACACGGTCACCGGATCTCTCTTGTCGGATTTGGAACGTTAGGTACCACCTGACCAATCCAATCTGCTTCCAAAGCAAACTCCCCGAGCGAGCTGGGCTCTTTGTCCCTGGTGCATCAAGCACTAATTAGTTGCAGAACTCATCCATCTCCCCTCAGGCTGTCAGACCTTTCTTCAGAAAAATCTAGCTTGGAAACAGTGTGGCTGGTTTTTAGGAGAGGGCAGAAAATCTGGCGATAAACAAGCCCGTCGGCTTAATTATTCCTCTGGGCAATAGCAGAGAAGTCATAAGCACATTTGGGATTCTTTCCAGTTGCGTTTAATGATAAACAAGTGGGGTCACATGAAGATAACCCACAGTGTGTTCGCACTTTGGAGGGAGGGAATTGATACCCACCACCACCACCACCACCACCATAATTTGGGATCCTTTGAACCGAAAGCTAAGTAAAGGTAAAGGGACCCCTGACCATTAGGTCCAGTCGTGACCGACTCTGGGGTTGCGGCGCTCATCTCGTTTTAATGGCCGAGGGAGCCGGTGTACAGCTTCCAGGTCATGTGGCCAGCATGACTAAGCCGCTTCTGGCGAACCAAAGCAGCCCACCGGAGCGGTACCTATTTATCTACTTGCACTTTGACGTGCTTTCGAACTGCTAGGTTGGCAGGAGCAGGGACCAAGCAACGGGAGCTCACCCCATCATGGGGATCCATGGGGATCCGTGCTTTTCCCTGTTTAGCCACCCATGGGTGTAAGAACATAAGATCCCTGCTGCATTAGGCTGAAGGCCTATCCGGTCCAGCATCGTGTTCTCATAGTGGACAACCAGATGTCTGTGGGAAGCCCGCAAACGGGTCCTGAAAGCACCAGCTACCTCCCCCCTTGTCGTTCCACGCAAAACAGTATCCAGAGGCGTGCTGTCTCTAGCAGTGGAAGGCAAACTTAGCCATTGCAGCAACTCACCTAATTTGAAAATAAGATCGTCAGGATCCAAAAACCAGCTCCCCATTTGTGTCTTTCTTCTTTTCCCACTGGTAATGGGTGGAAACATCACACTGGCCGTTGAATGAACCTGGCCTGCCTCATGGGCAATGAAGCACACTTCCAGCTTGCCTGCTCTGTGGACACAACCTATTATTATTCAATCATGAATTAACTTATTAATGATCAAGTCCCTGAAAACACGGTGCTACAGGGAACATACAGTGCTGGAAACCACACCCTGTGTTCCAAAGAAGGGCTAGTTTTCTTGCTGTAGTGGATTCTGACATGTTGTTTAAGGAATTCACGGAGAGGAACATTTTCTCTTTCACCTTCTTGCAGCCACCTTCACTACCACCCACCCACCAAAACTTCTCTGGAAGCTCAGGAGGACCTCCTGAAGAAGATGGGTTTGAGCACAGGGGGTTAGGAAATGCAGGAAGCTGTTTTGTGCTAAGTCGCAGCTTCGGCCCATCTAACACAGCATTGTTTGTTGTGACTGGCAGCTGCTCTTCAGAGTCGAAGGGTTGTTTGTTGTCATCATGAGCCCTGAATCTAGCCATGATCTGGACA
This sequence comes from Podarcis bocagei, assembly GCF_964188305.1. Classification (NCBI taxonomy): domain Eukaryota; kingdom Metazoa; phylum Chordata; class Lepidosauria; order Squamata; family Lacertidae; genus Podarcis; species Podarcis bocagei. The sequence goes on from NC_138127.1 coordinate 91,138,455, forward strand.
GAGTCCAGGGGTACAGGGGTGCCAGATAGACAGGCTATTGCACATGAAGTTGATAGACTGGAATCTCCAGAGGAATCTCCCAGGCCACCAAGATTTAATAGGATCAGAACCCAAACCTTCATTTCCATGGTTTCTTGAGCCTGAGGAGCCAGATGCCTCCCTCTGCCCATCCCCAGACTAGTGGTTTAGTGAGTGCACCTGGAAGGAGACTGGAACAAAGGAGGAGTGCCTGTCTTGAGGCCAGAGGGTTGCCCTTTTGAGGAGTTCTCTACAGGGGGGTGGAGCCTGGAGGAGGTAGTCCAGAGACAGAGGTTTAAAAGGCCTCAGTCTACTCCCAGTCCTTTTTGTTGCTCACTCCGAGCTCCTTTGGTCCAGCAGCCTTGATTCCAACTAAGCCACCTTCTCCGTAAGATCTAGCACCAGGCCTGAAGTCAAGAGTAGTTTGCCCAACTGCCCTTTGTTTTATCATTTGTTCTGTTGAAAGTTGATGATAAAAAAACAACTGAAAAAAACATGGAAACTGGAGAGATTTGCGTCCCGAACCAAATAACTGCGAACTTTGGCAACACCATGAGTTGCAAATGTGCAATGCTCAACAATAGGAGAAAGTCTTCATCCTCCGGGAAAATAGCTACAGGAAGACATCTATGTCGTCAGTCAAGGCCAACTGAGTTGTAGTTCAAATGCTTAACAAGAGGTCTAAATTGACTAATTGGATAATCAGTGTGATCAAACAACTGAAGCCTTGACTGCAATCCAAACAGTGGTCATGGCTTTTCTCAAGACACACGTAGGCAGCCATTATCCATTTGTCTCAGCTGCTGCTTGCTAATTCCCAAAATGGAGTAGACATCGTAAAATCTCTTTTGGTCCTGGGTTGGTGTAACAATGTCAGAGAGGAGTCAGGCTAGTCAGAGTCGGTGCTGAGAGTGTGAACTGTGGGCTGGGAAATCCTCACTCATTTTTCCCGTGAGATCTCGCTCTGTAGCCCTTGGCGAGACTCCTAGAACCCACCTTCCTAAAATACTAACGTCTAGCCTTCTCTATAGGGATGTTGTAAGGATTGTGAGTGGCATAAGTCCCAACTTCCCAGGGCCCTGGGTGCCCGAGCACCCACAAAATTCCCCATGAAGGGTCCAGGCACCCACAAATTTCGGTGCTAGAGCCATGGACACCACATGGCACTCATGGCCCCAGGCACCCACAGCCAAGTTGGCACACTGGGTGAGTGAAGTGCTTTGAGCACAAAAACACTATTATTAAAGACATTATGCCTAGCAGTAATGAAAACTGAGGGTCCCCCAGAAATTCTTCCCTGCTTGGTTAATTCCTTTCCATGACAATTTCCCTTTCCCCATAAAACTATACTTACTCAACCTTTCATACACTTTGCTGACTCAAGCATGCAGGGTAGAACAGTATGTTACCCAAATGCCTACCAAACATGTCACCCACCCTTGTCAAGCTCTCTCCCATTACACATAGAATAACGAAAACCAAATTATGATGTCATCACATTGCACTTTGTGATGTCATCATCATAAGGGGTAGGACTAAACCATTCCACACTTTGTATGGAAAGACTCGATGGTCATTTTTCAAAATTATCCCATGTGAAGCCTGGCCCATGGTTCCTCTGACACAGAGGTACAAATTACCTTTGTGATGGGAATCAGCTGTTCAGAAATACCGACATCAAGCTCCACCTGCATGTGGAAAGTTCATAATGAATAACTAAGACTGCAGGCGATCCCCTTTAAAAGTCTTCCAGGACAGGAGGAAACTGCACTACAGTGGAGCCAGGAAGCAGTGCTTCAGTTTAATTCTGCACCTGGTTTCATCCCGTGTCCCTGTGCACGGATTTTTGTTTTCAGAGACGTCCAACAATCAAAGCAATGATACCTTAGTTTTTAAAAACCTCCTAACATCTGTTTCCTTGAAGGCTTGCTTCGCGCTGGCCTGGAGAACGACACAGAAAGGCATGGCACAGAATATCATGCCGACGCTAATTAAATGCTCATTTACCTTGAAGCAGAAGAGTGCAAGTCTCCATTCTGTACTCTTTTCATGCACCACTAAGACAAAAGGTCATAGGAGCAATCCGCAGTCCAGAGGGAGCCTGTGTCTATTGAGAGTTGCATTCTTTTCCAGCGCTATGGATAATCACTTCAGGGCAAATTTCAATTTGTTCCTTTAAAACCATAGCTTTCCCTCAAATGCTGTGAACTCCTTTGCATGTTACAAAAGGCAGGAGGGAAGCAGATGTGCTTATGACTTGCTGCCGGGGATCTCGCCCAGACAGGGAACTCTTCTCAAAAGTGCCCTGAGAGTTAATGTTGCTGGGTTTACTGAGGGTTTTTCCAACAGGATGTATCTCAACCCACTCACAGACCTCTGTTTTAGCTGATGCAATAGCGCCTACCTTTTCCTAACACCCCTTAACCAGCATCCTAAGGCCCATGCAACCCAGCTGTTGGATTGCAACCGTATTCTTATTCTTATTCTTATTCTTATTCTTATTCTTCTTCTTCTTATTATTATTATTATTATTATTATTATTATTATTATTTCAGGTTAGGAGGCAAGCTATTTTACTGAGGAGAGCAAGATTGGCAGCCAGCTTGAAAGCCTTGTTGCTGAGTAATATGGAGGATTAAATTGGTAAAGCAATAAGCGTCTTTTAATGAGATTTGTTATGGTTACTTATTTTATACCTTGTAATTCTCAGAAATACGAATGCACACGAGGAGTAATTACATCTACTCTGAAATGCCCAAGTCATGGGGAACCTGAAACTGCCCTTCCTGCTCTCCTTAAATGTGGCTGCACATCCCACATGTAGAGTTCCTGGTGTTCCAGTTCTGTTTTGATGACGCACCAGCAAGAAAAAAGTGGAAGCGCCAATTACTTGAACAACCTGCCTGCAACCTGGTGCCTGCCAGCTGTTTTGGACTTCAACTTCTGTATATATATATGACTTCAACCCAGGCAGCTGTTGTGCAAAACAGCTGAAGAGCACCAGGTTGGGGTATTCTGCACACAAACATCCACAATTCTGGTGCGAGTTGTTGTTGTTGTTGTTTAGTCGTTTAGTCGTGTCCGACTCTTCGGGACCCCATGGACCAGAGCACGCCAGGCACTCTTGTCTTCCACAGCCTCCCGCAGTTTGGTCAAACTCATGCTGGTAGCTTCCAGAACACTGTCCAACCATCTCGTCCTCTGTCATCCCCTTCTCCTTGTGCCCTCCATCTTTCCCAACATCAGGGTCTTTTCCAGGGAGTCTTCTCTTCTCATGAGGTGGCCAAAGTATTGGAGCCTCAACTTCACGATCTGTCCTTCCAGAGAGCACTCAGGGCTGATCTCCTTAAGAATGGATAGGTTTGAGGTTTGATCTTCTTGCAGTCCATGGGACTCTCCAGAGTCTCCTCCAGCACCATAATTCAAAAGCATCCATTCTTCAGCGACCAGCCTTCTTTATGGTCCAGCTCTCACTTCCATACATCACTACTGGGAAAACCATAGCTTTAACTATATGGACCCTTGTTGGCAAGGTGATGTCTCTGCTTTTTAAGATGCTGTCTAGGTTTGTCATTGCTTTTCTCCCAAGGAGCAGGCGTCTTTTAATTTTGTGACTGCTGTCACCATCTGGAGTGATCATGGAGCCCAAGAAAGTAAAATCTCACACTGCCTCCATTTCATCCCCTTCTATTTGCCAGGAGGTGATGGGACCAGTGGCTATGATCTTAGTTTTTTTGATGTTGAGCTTCAGACCATATTTTACACTCTCCTCTTTCACCCTCCTTAAAAGGTTCTATAATTCCTCCCCACTTTCTGCCATCAAGGTTGTGTCATCTGCATATCTGAGGTTGTTGATATTTCTTCTGGCAATCTTAATTCCGGCTTGGGAGTCATCCAGTCCAGCCTTTCGCATGGTGCGAGTTACAATGTGTGAAAAGAGACAGGGATGGAGAATCCGCAGCCTTCCAGATGTTATTGTCCTCTGACATCTGGCCATGTAGACCGGGGCTGATGAGAGTTGGAGTCCAATGGAATCTAAAGAGCCAAAGGCTTCTTACCTCCGGGTTAAAAATTATAATCAGCACGTATTTTGCAATAAAGTTCGCCTTTAAAGATTATTAATGTTTTGATCGGCAATAGTACACAAATGGATCTTTTCTGTCAAAACGAATCCCTTGCAAAATGCTGTTATTTAATAATACCCTTGAGCAATGATTTCCACGGCTATTATGTTCTTAAGTTGGAATTAAATTTATTTATTGGGGGTTTTGAAAACCACAGCCTACTCCTAACGTTTTGTTTTCGCCCTTGTCTCATGATGAATCACTCGGATTCCCCATCTGATCATATCTGTGGGTTTTTCTGAAAGAGATTCAGAAAAAAATTGTTTTCTGGGAGAGTTTCAGACAACATTTCTTCCCAAGTGCTTTGGAACAGTTCTGCAAACAGCAGGAGAGGTTCAACATTTGCATAAACCTTGCCTGGTGTCACTAGTCTCAAGCCTTGGTGGCCATTTCTGGCTCATTGATTTACAGTGTTGGAGAAAGGGCATGTCTAAGCTGTCCAGCTCAGTCCATGAGACCAGAAAACTTCATGTAATCAATGAAAATATAGGAGGGCACATTCCTTTATGCTGCAGAATCCCTCACCAGAACCATTCTGCAGCATGAAGATGTTTCTCTAAGCTATTTTAGCAAACGGGTTCCAATTCAGGAAAGCATATATTTTCAGGGAATCATTCTGCCTTATTTAACCTTCAAGCAGGGGAAATCAGTATGATGCCGACCCAATGCTGTTGGGTACCATCTCCCATCAGACCCAGCCAGCCTAGCTGATAGTTAGGGGTGATGAGAGTTGTGGTCTAACAACACCTGGAAGATCTGATACCTACCTTAGAGAGATGGTTACCTGAGCATTGCCAACAGTGCTGGCATTGTATAGAAGAAGACCTGTGAAAGAGATGTTAGACATAATTATTCCTCATGCCAGTACCATGAGAGGTGGCATGAGCTGTGTCAAAGATCATTCTAATGTGTCTCTATTGGGGAAATATTGGGGGTTCAAGTCGAATACCCAATATTTCCCCAACACCTCCCTCCATTACATGCATTTTCAGAGCAGTGAAGGGAAGCAGCCATGTGAAATGTGCACTCATGCCAGTAACCTAACATAAAAATGTGCAGTCAGCAATATATGAGTTCAGATGATTCTATGAGAGAAGAGAGAGCAACTCCTTGGTGATGTACAGAAAGGCTCTGTATGCTTGGACCCCGGCAGTTGCCTGATGATTCTGGGTGTTGCCAATGGTGCCGAATCATTTATTTCGAAGGTTATGATGGGATTCAAAAACAGAATTGTAGAGCTGGGACCCCGAGGGTCACCCAATCCAACCCTCTGCAATACAGGAATCACAACTAAAACAATACATTCCAAAGCCAGGTCTCCAGATCCACTAAGCTGCCTGCCATGTATGGTGGCCCATCAGGGATTTGGCAAACCTCATTTTGCCACCTGCCTTCAACTGCAGCTGCCTAAAACCCACCCAAACACATGATGTGGCAAGTGGGCTGCATTCAGCCTGGTGGAGCAAAAATTGCACCACTTCGCTCTGAGACTCCAAAGTGTGTGTGTGTGTGTGTGTGTGTGCGCGCGCGCGCATTTTCCCTGTGTGGGCATGTGTGTGTGTGTGTGAGAGAGAGAGAGAGAGGGGGGGTATGAGTTAACAAATCATTATTATTGGTTAACCTATGAAGCAGAAGGAAGTAAAGTGGGTCTGGTCTGTTACTGAAAAGAGATCCTTATGAAATTCTTCTCCTTTTGTCAGGAATATTTTCCCCAAAAGTAATTGGCGCGAGCCCAGCTGCAGTGTCCTCTCTCCCTTCCAGACATCCATCATACTGATCTGCAGTGCTGTGGAAGGAAGGGGGAAGCATAAACAGATGGGAATTTTCAGGTGCTTGCAGGGGTGCTGTGTTACCTTAGGTAATAGGGCACAAGAAGCCACGGGGTGGGGAGAGGAATAGCTGTTTGTCCCTCCACCCCAGTGCCTTGGAAAGAGCAAGGTTTCGGATTGTCTTCACTTGATGTTGGCTTCGAACTTTGCTACCTCTTAATGTTAAATGAACAGTACCAATTTCCCCATCACCAGGAAAATTGCTTAATATTCTAGGAAACACGATGCCTGAAACTCAAACCACATGGGTTGGCAGTGGATGAATATCTTTAAATAAGAGTCAACCCCCAAACATGCGTACAGTGCTTGTGTAGTGGTGAAATTTAAAATGGATAGAACCCACCCCTGCCTTTCTATTCCCTCTACACATACAATCACTCAAATGCACACTTACTTTTCTCCCAGCTAGGCTCCCTTATGATACTCTGCCAATTCTGCCTGGTGGAAAAATGTCTAAGGGAGAGGAGCTGAAATTCCACCCCCCACCTGCACGGAGTAGGCTGTTAGGTGATGTAGTGGGAATTGTAGTTGCTTGTGTGTAAGTCACCGACTTCCCTAAACTGCTTGTTGTTTAAACCTTTCCCTAACTGAAGCGCACTCCTGTGCGTCTGCTTCAGTCGCTGGCAGAATCCGTTAGTGGGTGTTTCCTAATTTTTTTCCAACATAAGAATTCCTTGACAGCCAGTCTCCGCCTAGCCTCTCTGCGCGGAAGCCTTCTGCGCAGAGTAGGCGTGCCCAGTGGTGGTCCGGCACTCTCCCCACTGATCTCACTGGAAGAGTCCCTGAGCCTTCCCTCCAAAGTGCTCTCATTCCCTCCTTCCTTCTTGGTGTCCCCTTGATTCCCTTCCCCCTCGGAAACCCTCTCTCTCTCCTTGCTGGTTCCCTCTCCTGCACTATCAGGGCGACTTCTCTCTCTGCTGGTCTCCGATGTCAGTTCCCTGACAGGTGATAACTGAGCGAGGGCCAAAAGCAGCCAGCCTCTCAGCAGAGGTGATGGATTAGTCCTTTTTTCCTTCTCTGATGGAATTAGGCGTGATTTCTGGTGTGGGCATCTGCACAGTCTCGGGAACATAGGAGCAGCATATGGTTGCCAAAGACCTCTTTATTTCTCTTCAGACAAATACATGCCATTGCAGAGAGGTTGGTTGTACATCAACAGAAGGGCAGATTGGTAGCAGGCCCTGTTGTTAAGGGCTGCATCACACACATTGGACAGAGACACAAGCTTCTTGTACTGTTTGTTTCCTCACCCCCATATAACATGCAAAGCGATGGGCTTCTCACATTATCAAGCCGTCGCATGGTATATGCAATTTTCAATCTGCCTGAGAGAAGTGTTTTTGTTTTTTAAAAAACTTTTATCTTGCTTTAAACAGATACATATAAATATAGACAACCAAAATTACAAAGGAAAATTCCTTAATAGTAATGGGGGGAAAACTAAAAAAACCGACAAAAAATATTGAAGTACATGACACAGAACATAAGCAACTATGGGAAAGATAAAAGAAAAGGAAAAAGAGGGGGGAAAGAAAAAGAAAGATGAGCCAAAGCAGGAAAGCGCATCTATTGTACACTTCCGTCAAGTTCACAACAGATCATTATTCTTATTAATTATATCTATCTGCATTCCAAAGGAATCCCTCATCTTGGTATCAGGGAACATTTCTCTATGCGGCATCATTCTAAACATAGCCAGATCTTTCTTGCTGAGCCCTTGTCCCCTAAATAATTATTTAAACATTCCCATTCTTCTTTCACCAATTTTTTAGGTTTATCTCTTATTGTATCTGTCAGCTTTGCGAGCTCCAAGTACTTGCACAATTTGACTACCCATTCCTCTTCAGTGGGTGTATTTTTATCTTTCCAGTGTTTTGCCACTATAACCCTTGCTGCTGACGTTGCATACATAAATAGCCTAGTTTTGTTTTTGGGAATATTATCTGAAACTATTCATAGTAAAAATTCTTCCGGTTTCTTGCTAAATGTAGTTTTTATCAATCTCTTTATCTCTTCATAAATCATGTTCCAAAATCTTTGTATCTCTAGACAGGACCACCACATATGGTAGTATGTTCCTATCTGTTCCTTACATCGCCAGCACTTGTTATTGTTTGATTTATTTATTTTTGCAAGTTTTACAGGGGTCAGGTACCACCTATAGTACATTTTCATAAGATTTTCCCTGATAAGGAAACAAGCCGTGAATTTTATATTTTTAGTCCATAATTCATTCCAAATATTGGGTTTGATCGTATGTCCCAGGTCCCTCTCCCATTTTACTGTAATTTCTTTGATATCTTCCTCCTTTCTTTGCCAATTCAAAAGTAGTTTGTACATTTTAGAAAGCGTCTTTTGATTATTATATAAAATATCCTTCTCCAGATAGGATATTTTTTTGTCAAATCCTTTGGTTCTTTTATCCTTTTCAAGGGCGGCTTTTAATTGATAATACTTCAGCCAGGTTATTCCCTTCTGTTTCAATTCACTTAGGTCCTTTATTTTTGGATCACTACTTGTTTCCTCTACTAAATCCTTATATGTTAGCCAATCACTGTTCATATTTATCCTGTGAACCGACATAGATTCCACTGGTGACAGCCACTATGGTGTTTTGGTTACTACTGATTTTTTACTCCTCTCCCATACTTCATATAATGCCCTTCTCACAATATGATTTAAAAATCCTTTGTGGGATTTAACCTTGTCATAGCCTATGTAGCCATGCCACCCGTACACATGGTATTTGCAATTTTCAATCTGCCTGAGAGAAGTGTTGAATGGACCACTTCCCTCATCCCCTGGGACATCTTAAGGCAGGGGTCAGCAACCTTTTTCAGCTGTGGGCCGGTCCACTGTCCCTCAGACCTTGTGGGGGGCTGGACTATATTTGGGGGGGGGGTGAACGAATTCCTATGCCCCACAAATAACCCAGAGATGCATTTTAAATAAAAGGACACATTCTATTCATGTAAAAACACGCTGATTCCCGAACCATCCACGGGCCAGGTTGAGAAGGCGATTGGGCCGCATCTGGCCCCCGGGCCTTAGGTTGCCTATCCCTGTCTTAAGACCTGTGTGCTCTGAGGAAAGGCAGATAATAAGGAGGCCAGGTCAGGGAGCTCATGCTATCAGCTCCCGAAGGGACCATCAGTTTGGCCTGAAAGTATTCTGCTCTATATTATGTAACATTTGTTTTAGTACTGTAAAAAGTTAGAAACCTCCTTGGCTGCCTTAGTAAAAAGGTGACATCTTAATGCAAGAAATAAACATAACATCACAACCATGGCTGTGTGTGATAAACTGGATTCAGAGCCAGCCCAAGACATTTTGCTGCCTGAGGCAAGGGACAATATTGCCACACACGCCCCTGTGTACATAAGTCCAGTGGGCTGGCAATATAATCTTACTTCAACACCTTTGAGAAGTCAGCGTTCCTCACAGACCCTGAGCGCAGCAGGCTTAATTTGGGGGCATAGGGTAGGACACATAGCAGCAAAGCTCTGTTCACCAGCAACTGAATCTGCTTCTGCACAGCCTGAGGCAGCTGCCTCACTCACGATAGGGCCTACCTTGATTGGATTTCTTTGGAAATCCAATGAATGGTGATCTTGTACCAGCAGCTGATGATCTTGTAACCCCACAGTTTGATGATTCAGCCTGTTCCCATATTGCCAAATGGTTCTGAATCATTACCTTTCCACATGATCTAAACCACCAGCTAATTTCAGACTGCCATTAACTATGCCAGATATGCCAGCAATATTCAACATGACATTCCCTCAGAATTATGTTGCCTGTTCCAGGAGATTTCACTGAATTGTATTCTGGCCAGAATTTTGGCCAGGGATATAAAATGTCGGCTGGTGTTATTGGCCAGCCTGTGGTGAACCACAATGCTGCCTGTTCTTTTTGTGACAAAACCACAAAAGGAGGAGAGTAGGAGCTATTTCACTTATGAATCACAACACAGATGGGGACATGAAGTTCAAAAGAGGCCATTCAACCTAGCTAGCAGCCTAGTGTTCTTCAAACTTAGGTCTCCAGGTACAGTTGGACTACAGTTCCCATCATCCCCAGTCAGCTTAGCCAATGGCCAAGGGTAATGGGAGTTGTAGTCCAACTGCATATGGGGACCCAAGAATGGCGAACACTCCTATAGGCAGCCAACGCAGGACAATGAATTTGTCTGGTAGTGGGAAATATGCATTTCCTGTGTATACATTAAGTTACAAGAAGATCCGATTATCAACTTACCCTTGAGAATACAAGATAAATGAAATAAAATATTTGGGAGACCCAAGTGAGAGAGAGATGGGGGAGGCTAAAGCTGAGCGGAAACTTCTTGCCTTGGTTTGCAGTTTGTGTTGTGGGTTGTCAAAAAAAAATTGTCAGTTCCGACTGGGTTTTCAGTTCTTCCCTAAAAACTATTTTCCCTCTCCTTTGGCCTCATGGTTCCTAAATCTGATTGGGTGTGGTGACAGTCTCCCTCAGGAGGTTATGGACTCTCCTTCCTTGGAGGTTCTTAAGCAGAGGTTGGCTGGCCATCTGTCACAGATGCTTTGCTGAGATTTCTGCATTGCAGGGGGTCAGACTAGATGACCCTTGGGTCCCTTTGAACTCTTAAGATTCTATGACTTTGTTTATCCGTTGGTGTGTCACAATATCTGATGAAGCACCATGACACCACCAGCAAAGCACTACTGCTCTTTGGGTTCATTATAAGCACATATGTAATGGATTGACACAGTGGGGCTATTACAGCTGTCACGGCAAGCTGTTGCACCTCGAAAGGTACCAGTGCATTTCGTATAAGAACTGTATTGTCTTGCCGTCTCGTGCGCATTCTGGGAAGGCGAAAGACCACTGCTGCTCTGCTTCTTGAGAGGAGCTTCCAAGAAACACATTTGTTCCTCTGCCGCTCAAACCGATGACATCTTGCCATCTGAATCCATGTGCTCCATCAATGCGAAGCCCCTGCTGTTAGGTGATGCCAACCTTATTATAGCCCGGCCATCTGTGAGGGAATCTACTGTCTGTGGAATAGATGGATCCCATGGAAGTTGGCCAACTCGGCCTTAAAGGATAAATCATAAAGCATGGGTAGGCAAACTAAGGCCCGGGGGCCGGATCTGGCCCAATTGCCTTCTATACCTGGCCCGCAGACAGTCCGGAAATCAGCATGTTTTTACATGAGTAGAATGTGTGCTTTTATTTAAAATGCATCTCTGGGTTATTTGTGGGGCACAGGAATTCGTTCATTTTTTTTCTTCAAAATATAGTCGTCGTCCCCCCCCCCCCAAGGTCTGAGGGACAGTGGACCGGCCCCTTACTGAAAAAGTTTGCTGACCCCTGTCATAAAGGAACCACAGTGGGGTGTATTCCTGCCCCCCCAGCTCCCCTGGAAATGAATCAGTGTTTGACTGCGCGTAACAGCAGGAAAGTCGTCAGGAAGGGAATTAGTTAGCCCATGAATTAATGCGCACAAAGAGAGAGAGAGAGAGAGAGAGAGAGAGAGAGAGAGAGAGAGAGGGAGGAAACACCTGAGATGCGTTCACAACATGCCCCAGGTTCTGCAGATGCTCCCAGCGCACATCAGTGCTTGAATCCCCATGTCATTACAGCTAAGGCCTGTGCATCTTTTATTCCTTAGAGGTATGGTCCGCCTTGTGACTTGGAGCCACTGACCTCATTTATGCAGAGGAACTAGGCAGTATAACAATAGCTCCACAGAAGCGACAGCTCATTTCTGCAGGAGCCTGTTCAGTGGCTGGGGGGGTGGGGAGAGAAGAGAGAGCACGTGTCAGGAAAGGTGCTTCACTGTTTACCTTTCTTCTGAGAAAAATAAGCTTCCTCCCGCTGCCAGGGATGCAGCCGGGGTTAATTCATAAAGAATGTACTAGTGTGAAAAATTCTATATGTATGACGTACCTTCTGAAAGGAACTCTGGGCATTCGAAATAACAGCTTCTGCGGGTGGTGCAGATGACTGTAGCTGTACACAAAGGATTTTTTTTTAATTGTCCTTTTTGTGCAGATCTCTGAATAGGAGATAAATTGTGAAGCGCTTGATATACGCGTAGAAGGCTTTTAATGATGATAATAATAATAATAATAATAATAATAATAATAATAATAATAATAATAATAATAATATTGACTTCTCCTACCCCACTAAATTCTCAAGCTAGCTGTGTATTGTTTGTTTCCCTGAGGACCTCTGGAGTTGAAGAAGCAATACGTTAATTTTAGGAAGTAAGTTAATTCATTAATATTGAAGGTATTGGAAAATTCGCCGCAGACCTCATGAAGAGAGCACAGCAGAGGTTATATTTTCTGAGAATCCTCCAGAAAAATAACCTCTCAAAGGACCTGTTGATGGCATTTTACCATTGTACTGTTGAGAGTGTGTTAACTTATGGCCTGTGTGTGTGGTTTGGGAGCTGCACGGTCAGGGGAAAACATGCACTCTGAGACCGTGTGTCTATATCACACGCCCTGCTGAATATTTTGGAGAGGCTCTTCATGAAACCGTTGCAGCAGAGAGCATTCCTGCTTTTACTTTTGAGAGGAAGCTTTGGTCTTCATTGCCTCCCTAGAATCAAAGATGATGGAAGTGTTTGGTGACAACTGTCACAAGCAATTG